>NC_140580.1:108512896-109712896 GCF_964204655.1 Triturus cristatus
GCTCGCGTAGTTTGCGAAGTTCGCGCTACTTCGCACTACGCGAACTGCACGTAGCACAGTGCGAACACGCGTAGCGTAGTGTTGCGTAGTGCTGCGGTCATTTTTTGCTTGCTCGCGGTCCTCAACGTCATGTTGGCGACCGCGAGCAAGCAAAATGACATCCCGGCGAGACTTTTTCCTTGTTCGCGATCAGCAACTGCAAGTTGGCGATCGCGAGCATGGAAAATAAACCTCCCGGCGAGATTCCCAACGCGAGGAGGTCAGGTTTCTCATTGCGAGTGGTCGCGTATGCTCGCGACCGCTCGCGATGAGAAACTACCAGTTCGCGTTGAGAAAGCTGAAGCTCGAGTAAAAATCTACTCGAGCAGCAGAAAACTACAGCTCGCACTGTGCAAGATGCCATTTTCAATGATTGCACAGTGCCGGTTGCTTGTCCGCACTGTGCAATCATTGAAAACAACATCTTGCACAGTGCGAACATGTTACTACGCAGTTCGCGAAGTGCTACGCGTAGCTCGCGTAGTGCGAACTTCACTTTGCGTAGCTTCGCGAAGTGCTACTTCGCGAAGTACGCCCACCCTTAATTATGGGACGTTCTTCTTCAAGGGCAAAACGAGCAATGGGATACATTCTCACTAAAAGTCCAGTTCTAAGCTCGGGAAACAAAAAAAAAAGTTTACAAGCAGTCCAATCTGCCGGAGGGTGCTTCTTTCCTGTGTCCGTGTTAGAGCCTCACAGGCAGACTCTTAGCATTCCAAACAGTAAAAACATAAAAAATAAAAATAAAAATCAAGGGTGCAAAACACTTCTCGCGTAGGAGCTGCACTTGACGCAACTCTGGTCGAAGAGGAAGGTTACCTGGGCCCCTTTTTCTATCAGTGTCTCTACCTTCTTTCTGAACAGGGCTATCACTTAAAGTTCCACGCCCTCCACGAGTTCAGTCCAGTGTTTATATGATCCCCAGGTCCCTTAGCTCAGACTTCACCTTTTATTGCAGGCCGGACCGGGGGATCTCATTCCGTTTGCGGGGCCGCAGGTGGTATCGAGTGTGACCAGGGGTTTCAGGATTCATGAACAAGATGGGCACAGTGGGATCAGATAAGGAACAAGGTGTGTGGCCCTCCTGGTCACGCGTTTGGTCCCCAGGCAGGGCCGTATCTGCCACAGCTGACCCCGAACTTATGGCCCTCTCTCCCTGCCCTTCCGCTTCTCCGTGGGCTTCGGGGGAGGGCGATTCTTCGGTGTCGTGCTCACCTCTGTGTCGTACGTTTTCCTCCTGGTCCTGACAATCCTCGGGCAAGGGAAGCGGGACACGCTTCAAATGGGAAACATGAATTCAATGCTGTTTCCCTTCGACCTTTACCGCCGTCCTTGTGGCCAGAAGCACTTGATGCGGCCGGGTCCAGCGGGGTTCCAGGCTCGACTTCCGCTGATAGTTCCGAATTAGGACCCACTGACCTGGCTCGATGCTGTGTCCGGGGCCCTCCGGCAGAGGCTGCAGTACTGCTGAAATCTGTTGGTGGATAGAACGGAGATCTTTAGTTAACGCATAGAGGTAGTCGGCTAACATAGGATACTCAATATCCCTGAATGACTTGGGCCGGGCACCCCCCATACATTGGCAGGTCTCCCAAAAACCACCTCGTAAGGGGAAATCCCACTCCGAGAATGAGGGGTCGTTCTTACAGACCGGGCCATTTCAAGCCGGTCGTGTCCTGTAGTTTAGCTAGTTTTAACTTCAGGATCCCATTATATTTTTCAACTAGGCCTGCTGATTGAGGGTGCCGCGCGGCGTGAATCTTTTGTCGTATGGACAAACCCTTACATACATGTTGAACTAAATTAGCATTAAAGTGTGTCCCATTATCACTCCAGATTACTCGTGGTAACCCATATCGGGGAAAGAACTCTTTTATTAAGGCTCTCGCAGTTGCTATAGCTGTGTTTTCTCTAGTGGGGTACGCTTCTACCCATTTACTGACGGTACAGACTACCACCAGAACGTATTTCAGGTTGTTAACCCGTTCCAGCTGTATATAGTCCATTTGGAGTACCTCAAAAGGCAAAGTGGGTGGGGCGAAACTACCTGACAGAACCGGAGTACCACCCCCCGGGTTATGTTGAAGGCAGACCATGCAATGTTGGACCAAATTCCTGGCCGTTTTTTGGATATTGGTGTTGTACCATACAGGGTCCAATATCGCGCAAATGCCTCGAACCCCGACGTGGGCGGGACCATGTGCCATGGCTACCACCGCATTCACAAATGCATTCGGTAGTAGCCATCTGCATTTTTCTGACAGGTCTGTCCAACACCCATTCTCGTCTAACCGCCCCACCTGCTCCTGCCAATACTGCAGTTCCTCTGGGGTGACCTCCTGCTGCAATTCTTTCACACTATCTACAGTGTTTCGAAAAATGTCTGCTTCTACCATCCTTCTGCACTGGCTAACCACAAACATGGAGGGGGTGTCGGACTGGGCAGTTTCTTTAGCAATCTTATCTGCAAAAGCATTTCCCCTCCCAACATCATCAGCTACAGCCTTATGGGCACTACATTTTACAATAGCAAGGGCTTCTGGCAAAGGTAATGCAGCCAGCAGTCGCTCAACCAATTGTCCATTCTTTATCTTTTCACCATGGGATGTAAGAAACCCTCGTTCTGCCCACAACCTCCCAAAACTATGGGCTACCCCGAAAGTGTATTGGCTATCGGTGTAGACGTTCAGCCTCAATCCCTTACCCAATTCACACGCCCTCAGTAGTGCAATTAATTCAGCCGCTTGGGCTGAATGATATGGTACTTTGGCCGTCTCGACCACGGTCTGCAAGGTAGTAATTGCATAAGCCGCAACCGTAGTACCGTTGGGCAATCTAAAACATGAGCCATCAACATACAATTCCCCTTGGGGTTCAGATAAAGGGGTGTCTGTTAGATCTATCCGGCCCTTTGTTTCTTCTTCAGTCCGAAATATGCAATCATGTACATCCTGGTCACTTTCTCCTGAGGGGAGGGGAGCAACGTGGCAGGATTCAGAGTGACGCATCTCTTGATCGTTATGTGAGGTGCAAACAGGGTCAATTCGTACCCCGTAAGACGCGCACTGGTTAAGTGCTGCGTCTGTGTCCTGTTTAACAATACGTCCACAGCGTGTGGTACCATCACTGTGAGATCCGTATTTAGGACTAGCCCTTCCGATTGCCTGATCGCCACCGCTACAGCGGCCGTGCCTCTCAGGCAGCTGGGAAGCGCTCTGGCGACATTGTCCAAAACCGCCGAAAAATATGCACAGGGTCTTTGCTTACCTCCAAAGTCCTGTGTTAACACTGAAAGCGAACAACCGTCCACCTCATGCACGTAGAGCACAAAAGGCTTCCGGTAGTCTGGGGTGCCGAGCACAGGAGCAGAACATAAAGCAGCCTTCAAAGAAATAAAAGCCATTTGACACTCATCAGTCCAGGGTAGGGGTTCATGCACATCTTTGGTGATTAGATACAAGAAAGGTTTAGTGATAAGAGAGTAGTTAGGGATCCATTGGCGACAGTAAGAGGTTATACCAAGCAAAGCACGGACATCACGTTGCGTGCGAGGAACAGACATGTTAGTAATGGATGCAATACGCTCCGAGGTCAATCGCCTTCCCTCCTTCGACAGGAGATGACCGAGATAGGTCACCTCCGGTCGACAATATTGGAATTTTGACAGTGACACCTTGTTACCATTTCTTGCCAGATGCGTAGTAAATCTACTGTTGCCGTCCGGCAGCCCTCCTCAGTATCAGAGGCCACCAGGAGATCATCAACATACTGGAGTAATACATTACCTGGCGGCAAGCTCAACGTGTCTAGTATCTTTTTTAGTGCCTGACTATAAATACTGGGGCTTTCCGTATACCCCTGGGGGGCGCGACAGAATCTGAAGCTACGGCCCCCTAATGAGAAACCGAAAAGATAGCGGCTATCTGGATGTATAGGGATACTAAAGAAAGCATTCTTCAAATCTATTACTGAGAAAAATTGTGCGGTTGGAGGAATCATCGTCAAGATGGAATTAATATCAGGTACCACAGGGTACTGGGGTACCACGATCTTATTGATCTCTCGTAGGTCAATCACAAATCGATAGGTATCAGCATAATCAGGAGTCTGTTGTACCGGGGCTCGTTTAAGAATCGGAAGAATAGGGCTATTACACGTGTTAGAGGCCGTTTCTTCCACTACTCCGGTTTTAATCAAATCATGAATGATAGCCATTAGAGCTCATTCCCCAGCAGGGGCAATTTTATACTGGGGAATTTTCGGCAACTGGGCGTTCTGTTTTAAGGTAATCGATACTGGGGAAATTTGCAAATGGCCCACATCGGTGTCTCCAGTCGCCCAGAGGGTTTTCGGGATGCACGCCAGTTCTGGTGGTAGAGGTTCTGTTTTAGATAAGCATTGCGCGGAGAGGGGTGAAGGGTCTTTTATGGTCAAGTAAACCCCGTCCGGGGAACAATAGATGCGAGCATGCAATCTTTTCAATATGTCCATGCCTAAAAGGTTCTCTCCACACTGGGAGGTCAAAAGGAAAGGTGAGTTTATTGATACCGGCCCCAGGGTAAGGGGAAGTGGTTGTGAGATGGGGCTTACCACCGGAGTTCCAGAAAACCCCACACACACATTATTCTGGCCAGACAGAGCAGCCCCCGGGACTAGGGCACGTGAAACAGAACTGTTCATGGCCCCTGTGTCAACTAGGAACTTACCTGATGCGTTTAATAATCGTGCATGGACATAAGGTCCAGCTTGATCAATTGGAATCGGCACCTGCCCCCGACTCTGTCTTTGGCTGTCCTATGCTTGAGAATAACCTGATCCCTCGCCTGTCATATAACCATCATTGTAATACTGCTTCCCCTGACCGTGATCAAAACAATTCTGACCAGTCTCACCTGTCGCCGAATGCTCTTGTCTCGTAGATCCCCCTCGCTGTCCACAAAAACGTCCCCTTCCCTGACCTCTCGGAACACTGTTCTGTTCATATAATAACGGACACTGGGCTCGCCAATGCCCCTCCTGCTTACAGAAGGCACATTGATTTATGCCCAAGTCTGTCCGTCCTGTCGTCTGTGCCGGACCCGCCCCTCTTGGAGCAAAATTCTGCGACCCTCGCCCTCTTCCCCGTCCTCTCTCTACTTGCTGTAACAATACTCGAGTCTTCAAGTCCTTCGACTTCTTTTCTGTCCTGTCCTTGCTTTCATTCTCACGATGTTCATAATATTGAGCCATACTCAATATTGTCGAAGGGGTAGTAGTTGTCCAGGTGCTTTCAGCAGCCTGTAATCGAGCCGATACCTCCGGCAGCAGATTGGTCACGAATCGATTCACGAACAAACGTACCCCTCCTTCAGTGGCCCGGTCCTGTCCACTGAAGTCAATGAAAACTCCCTCAAATCTCGTAAAGAAATCTGATACACTCTCATCCTTCTTCTGCTTGCAGGCCGTCAACTTATCCCAATCCACCTTCCAGGGAGGGATCAGCGAATGCATATAATTTATTATCCTATCAGGAAGGGCCAATATTTCCGCCCGGGGCTTATTCCCTGGTTTACGATCTCTATCCCATTCCCGTAGCTGTTCCCAAGTTCCCCCAAATTCGGTTGCATGGTCCTGATCGTGTACCTGGCGCCAAATGTCCACCGGTACTAATAAAGCAAAGAATAGTTCAATGTCCGCCAACGTCATTACTGCGGAGGAAGCCGCTTCAGTAAGCTCTTTGTAATACGCGGTAGGATTCTTCCTGGGATCTGGTAACTGACTTTTTAGTGACAACACCTCACTTCGTTTCCAGGGGGTATACACCCATTGTTCTTGGAAACGCGCCTCCACTCTGGGACGAGTAACTACCCCGAGGGCGTCTACCACTTCCGTAACTTCTGGATGGTAGATGGGGTGTACTTCCCGCATAGGGTACTGGGATAGCCCCGTAGGATTAGTCGACTGCAGACGGGTTCTATACGCCACCAAGGTCTGCACATTCCCATACACTTCTTCTGGGGTAAGGCGGGATCTATGGGTTTGTGTGATGATATCGTATAATATGGCCGGGGCCCTTCTCTCCGTGTGTACCTGTTCCCATAATGATATAAGGCGGTTCGCCATATGTTCTAATGCATGCTGTTGCATTACCGGCTCGTAATCTCTCATGGTGCTCCAAATATCTGATAATGAATAAATGGGTTGCCGCATCCATTGGGAGGCCTGTACAGCAATAGTTTCTTTTTCTTCTGTTCCCAAAGCCGAACGAGTAAACAACCTTTTACCCTCAGCTAAGGGAACCGGACGTGTCGGAGTGGTGGCAGCTGCTACTGGCGTAGTACTCGCGGAGGAGGAGGGCAGGACAGAAGGGGAAGTCATTGACCCGGATGGCAGCTGTGTTTTCACAGCTGTTGCGGCTGTTAACAGTGCTGGTAACATAGTAATCACCTCTGACACGGATGTGGACAGTCGGGAGAGTTCTGTCAGAGGGGAGGAACTGGGGGGAGCTGGAGGGGCTGAGGCCCCCGAGGTTCCTAAGGACGCGGCCGTGGCCGGAGCCGAGACTCCGGCTGCCTCCGTATACAGCCGTTGAGGCACATAAGGAGGCGGTGGCCGTATATCCAATAAGTCTTCTATCTCATCTTCAGCATTGGGTCGAGTCACATAGCTCTTATCTACCTTCAATCGGAATTCACGGTTCATACAGTCTATTCCCTTTTCTGCTCGAGACCTATCATAAGCTATGGCCTTCTGAGTCACGTTCTGTCCAGCCTTAGCCCTGGATTGCTTCTCCTCCCTTATCCGCCGCTGCTTGGATTCTTTCAGCCATGAACCCAGGGCATCAAACATAGCCTGACGGCTACGCCTGGAGAACAGTTGTTGCTGTATGAAAGCAATTTTTTTTCTCATCAAACGAGCCAGTCTTTGGCCATTGCAATTCTTCGTTACCTTTAGTGTATTTATGCCACAGAGTACAAAACAATAAAGGGGTAATTCCATGCTTCACATACATATAGTGGCTAGGACTGCCTTCCGGCGGGGCAGGCTGACTCTCAGCCAGCCGAGAGTCACCTGTCCGACAGCAACAGCTAAAACAATTCAACTTACTAAAACAAGGCATGGTGATTGGTTCAATACAGACATAAATGACATAAACCACAACCAAGGGTTACAACCCTTACCACCACCATCAGTGAGCCAGCCTCACACTAATCCGTAATGTTTCCAACAATAGACATCCCCGACTACACCACAGATCCTCTCACTGCCTTCCTGGTACACCACTGAGGCTTGTCCCGAGGAGGTCTGTGCCTCGCCGTGGATATGTCTCGTGGCTACCCAGCTCGGGTCGTGAGTCTCCCAGGTGCAATCGGGCTACATTACGCGCGCGGTTTATCAAATCAGGCAAAAAAGGCCCATCAAATCGTACCAAATGTACATGTACTTTCAAATCAATGCCCGGCCATACAATTCGGGCTTCAAACCAACAGTGGCACCGCTCTCCAGCGCCTGCCTCAAAATCAATGCACCGCCCTAGAGCCTGTGCTTCAAATGCAACTACACGCTTCATCTCGCGTGCTTCAAAATCAAAACGTGCACTGCTTATAATCAGTGCTTCAAATCAAAATTCTACTCACCGGGTGCACCCTGGTACGAATGTCCGTTCTTCGCTGCCAACTCCTCTCGACCAACACGGTCCGTTTCTTGGGTTGAGCCCGTAGGACCCCGGTGAAGGGTGACTAGCAGCAGAGGGCATCCCACTCGAGCGCGCGGAGCGAAACCCTCGAGCTCGTCCTCCGCTCACCCGGCTAAGACGCCCTCGAACCTACCACCCGATTACGGGGGAGGTCAGACCCTATCACGGGGTCCCTTCGTGGTCGCCAACTGTTGTAACCAAAATTTCGTCCCAAGGGCCACACTTACCGGTGGCCCGCAATGTAAGTCAAATAATGAGCAGTTGGCAACGTAGAAGGTTCAAGCGTTTATTGGCCAGACAGAAAACTCTACATAGAGGAGCCTCATCGATCCTCACCCAGGAGGTGCGCCGAGGAAGACTGCTGGCTCCTTGACAAACTCATACTTTTATACATTATCAGCGCAACATACAAAGCCTTACAAGTGGAAAAGTACCAGCCCGTCCAGGCGCTCCTAATGAGCTCATCCTATATCTAGTTTCAGCGATACAAAAAGGGTTACTATCTTTAAGAATAGAAGGTCGGCCGGGTGACTCCCTTCTCGTCCCAGGTTCAGAAGGAATTTTGCTTGGTACTCCCTTTCAGCAGATGTGACCTTGCTTCTCGGTCGTAAATACAATTCAGCCTGTCTTCTAAACTGGTGTGTGCTAAATGAGGAAAATATGGGCTCAGGGAACCACGTGATCGTAGTTCCTACATGACGAGAGAGTTAAGGGCCAAGATGGCCGCGGTCCTGTTTTCGGCCCTTTCCGTCGTACTAACTTATGACGAAGAGGGGCCTTATTACGGGACTAAATCAAATAAGCTAATTTTAGTTACGCTATGCTAATCATATATTTTAATTTGAATCCTTCACCTTTACTAATCCAGCAATGGAAGTTGGTAAAAATGAACTATGAGAAGTATTGTGTAGGCCTGGGTAGTGTTCACAGAGTCTGCGAAGTGACCAAAAAACTCTGCTGCACTACGTGGAGTTCCACAAGTGGCATAGTGCGTTAGGTCACACTGTTCGTGCTGATTTCAATACAAGTGGAAGTTTTCTCAATGAGCACGGTAGCGGCCATCCGTGACCACCCGCGTTGAGAAATCTCACTGGGAGGTGGTCTAGAGCAAGATTTTCTTCGCTCGCCAACTTAATGTTGAAGTGCACTAGCGAGGAAAAAACTCTGCTCCACTGCACGGAGGGGAGCGGAATTTCACGTCCAGGCCTAGTATTGTTTCAACTCACACTGTGTGAGTGGACAGAATCACTATTTCTGCAGCGGTCACCAAAGATGCACAATAATCATGAGGGTCACAAGTGAAGCCAATATGAGTAGAAAGGGAACATATTAGCTAAGAGTGAGATGTGTGTACATGGAGTGGTGTATCTAGGCTCAACAATCTGTAAAAGTTACACTAAAATAATGGGTGGTGAACAAATCATTTGTAAATTTGTGTCACACATGGCAGTAAATTTGTATCTTGAGTGAAGAATGAGGAGCAATATTGGAAAAGTGATTGTAAATTCCATTTATGTCATCCACTTTAAGTGTAGCCTCAATTCATGTGTAAATGTCAAATCCAGGTATTTTGTGATATCAAATGTACAAAGTACACATATGTCTCATCCATTCTTACAGTCTAGGTCCAAAAATACACATAGTTATCAACCCACATTGACATTATTCATCAATAGGATAGATGACCAGTTTTATGGCTCAAGTTGCTAACATTTTCTGCATCTCAGTCCATCAATGTAAAACTGACATAGTCAATCAATATGCTGTCAAACATGTCATACAACAGTAAATACCATAGAATAAAATGCAACTAGGGTAAGGTATCACAGTGTACTCAGGATCCCAAACTCAACACTCTCTTGCCACATCTATGATGTCATAATCAAGGCATATAAGTACTGAATCACCTAAAAGGCAAATTCATATACATACATGTGAACTCTTAACGTGCTGTGTATAGGTCTATAGTAGAACGTTACTTATATCTACATCAGCTTGTTCCATATATAAACATCCTACATAGCCATACCCATGTGTCAATCTAAATTCAGCATGACACCTTGCCATACAAAAAACATTAGTTGGGAATTCACTACATGCACTAAGCAAAGAGCCATGCTAAATTAGGTGAACAAATCAAAGGCTGTGCTAACGTCATGTAGGCAAGCAAGGATATCAAAGGTGTTAAAAGGACAAATGTATGTGTGAGTGTCAAACATAGTGGCACTGTCACAACCTACATAGGGCTGAATATATGCCAGAGAATAGGATCATAAGTTTGTAACTTTGCAATTTAGGGCCTGATTATGAGTTTGGTGGTGTGGGAGCGGGACCGCAACGCTGCCGCCCTGCTCCTGCATCGCCAAATCTGTGTGCTCACTGCATGCCAGATTACGACTTTTATGTCGCTTGCAGGCCGTTCTTTGGTGCTCGGGGGTGCCTGTGAAATAGGCGCAGCAATTGGAACATCAAAGACAGTACCTGCACGGCATGGACTGGTGCAGTCCATGCCGTGCAGGTGCTGAGGTGCATTACATGTGCCCCCCTGGATGCACACCATTGCCCTAAGGCAACAGCGGGCCCTGTAGGGCCCCCTTTCTCCGCCACAGTTTTCATGAAGTAGGAACTGCCATGAAAACCATAGCAGTGAGGAAACTCGGATTATACTTGGTGGGACTGAGGCAATCCTGCCAAGCATATTATGGACTCAAAACCACCGCACCACTCCAGGGATCTCTGATCTCTGGTGGTTGCAGTGGAGCAATGGCGGTCCAACCGCCCTAGCTTGTAATAGGGCAGTAGGACTGCCGGTGCGGCGGTGGCTGGACTGCCACTGCCGCACCACAGTGAGTCTGGCAGTCTGTGGACCGCCAGCCTCCTAATCAGGCCCATTGTGAGTGAAAATAAGATAGAGGTGTTAAGAACATTTCAAAATACTTATCATAGTAATCGACTTCCTAAGCATGACAGTCAGCATGTAGACGTGTTTTATGTGTCAGGACATGGACAATATTTGCAAAGACACTTAGAACTTGAAGATACATGTCCAAACCAATGGTCAACAGCATTTAACATATATCTAGCACAATGAAGATACAACACACAGGAGAGGAGATCATTCTATTCATTTCATCACTCACAATTGCCGTGAACCAGACAGTCTCCCTCCTGGTGGAGGACAGCGGAGCCCCCAGAGAACTGGACACTCAGATGTTAAGACCCGATGATGATGCTATCCACCTAACCACACCAGCGGAGAATCAAGATATACCACACAATATGCTAGTGTGGTTGAGGGTCTCCATCACAATCTTTTTGAGACTGTTGAGAAACGACTTACGTGATTCATTCTCATTGATTATATGCATCGGAAGGATTCAGTCTTGATGAACACAGCAAAGAGGAAGAAAGGTGAGTGAGTCTAATATTGCCAGCTGCTATATGCACATAGGTGTCAATGGCATCGTCCAGTTGCAACAGGGATACATCGGCCTCTTATTACATTCCATCCCTTTTCCCTAGACTTTGTGAAACACAATATAAGCAAGTTATATATTACAGGGTACAATTAGCAGAACCTCCTTAGTATATGATTGGTCACAATCTGACCCACTCCTGGTGAGTATGAACAAGTCATCATTGTCAAAAAGAACATAATAAATTTTACAACAAGAAAATGAGACCAACTCTATACTGTGTGGAAATGACATCTTTTAATGCCAGGAAATGTCTTCTCCAATATGTTTTCCAACATTAGCTGAGGTATTTCCTAGGCTGTTGCTGGCCTCTCCAATCATAGCACAGAATCTATATAAAGCAGGCCCTACACAAACTATTATTTTGTTGAGCTTAGTTGGACAGGGGCTTTGTGCATGTCCCAGGATTCAAACTTGTCACCTGGTATATTACACACAGACTTCTCTTGCACGGCCTCAAACACACAGCACAAATTAACTCTCTTTTTGATTTGATTATTTCACAATACATTTGCTCCTAGTGAGGTTCTGTTGACCATTGGACATTAGACTGGCCCTGCATGACAATAGGTTTCGGTCTACTTTGAGTTTGAGGATAACCATGATTCCAGCCTCAGAGGTTTACGGCATTTGAAGAAGTCCACAAATGAAACTCTTGTGACATGGAGAGCAGCCATCATGCAAAATTGAAGTCAATGCCATGAGTGAGATGAGAAGCCTTTGCTTGTTGAAGTGTGCGGGTGCTGCTAATTACCTGCGGATGATGCTAACACGCCCTTCTGTTTCAGGCACCTGCTAACGAAGGAGCCTCATTAGGCGAAGGTGAGACATGAACGCTTGACTCCGTATTTCCTGCATTATGTATGCAGCGATAATGGAGGGGTGACTTGACTGATTTGAAGCAAAGCTTGACATATTTTATATACAGCAGACAAACAATTAACATGAGCTGAACCTCGCCTGACGCCGTAAGTCAAACAACAACACGATTGTCGTGTTTATGGACCTGCCCTTCATGCAGGGACAGTATGTGGCATGTATAGCAATCCTCAGAAGATGCATACACTAAGACAAGCATCTGCTAGTTTCCATAATTAGGGTCTTGCTTCATGAGAGCTGGTTGCTGCTCAATGTCTCTTGCTTCCCGAAGGAGCATCATACTGCCAGTGAGTGTCCTCAAATTATGCTTTTGCTCTTGATAAGCTATTCAATTTTACAACCTGGTTTGGGGGGGGGGGGATATTTATTTCGAGAATAAGATTACAGCAAGTAGGTACAGAACATCAGGGGATGTGGAAGATAGGGGGTGCCATTCAGGGTGATATAGAAGCTCCTTGGATAGAGATTCAATGGACTCAATGTTGATGATTGCTCATAAAATAGAGCTTTTGATCATGGAAGAAAGCAACTTACCCATAGATGCAGACTCTTGCAAGCTGGCAGCAGAGATATTCTAGATTCCTTCAAGTACAGCTCTTCAAGCAGCCGGTGAAAGAGACCGACTTTGCACCAGGTTGGTATAGGTAGAGACTGACGGGCAGATTTACAAGCCCCTTGCGCCACCCGTACGTCACTTTTCCCATGTTAAAAATGACGCAAAAGGGGCGCAAGGGGCTTGTAAGTCTGCCCCTGGGGGTCAAGTGACCACAGAACGGTGCGTCCGAAACTAAGCACAGTAATGTGTTGGGATGTATTCGTGCAAAGACACCAGTCATTAGTCTGTTTGCAATAAGGGTTTTTTGCAACAAAGATGAGGGCATCAATGGTGAAGAAGAAGTATTGGTGAAAAGGAGCAGGACGACAATAAGAACCCTTCTTAACAAGCATTTGCAAAGCCAATACATTTAGTTTTGTGTCCCAAAGCCCGAAAACTTAGGGTTTCAAAGATGCTGGTTATATGCATTGCATGCACAAATCCTGTTTGATTATATTAAATCCGGTCCTATTCAATTTGCCAGTGCTGGAAAAGAGTAGCAAAAAATATTGATTTTTGTTTAGTCTGCCTGCAGTAGATAATAATTGAATGTGTTAATGCGATAATTGATGAGTGAATTTTTCAGTTTCAAAATAGTCCCTCTTGCATGACATTGGAATAACTTCCTGGAGGTGGAAAGATACAACAAATAGCCAATAGCACGGGGTGCGAGAGTGATACTCTGATGGGCGGAGACAAAGCCCAATCTGTGTGTAATTTATTCAAATAATTGGTAACAATAAGTCTCGTAGACAGATGCTCGGTCAAGCCAGACCTGCAATATCTCCGTGGTACTCAGAAGAGGTTGTTGAAATGCTAAGTGTAAGCATGTCACAGGGACAGAACTACTTTTGAGGACATCATCCTTATGTCGGCATAAGAATGGGAGGAGGAAACACAGAGTCTGGATTTTGAGATTAAGGATGATTGTGATGCAATATTGAAGTCAAAGACAAGTAAACTGTGGATTCAAAATTGTTCCCAGAACTCTCTGCAGAAGACATCGATGAGGGTCTTTGGACAAGGAGTAGGATCCGCATTGACTGCTGGTGGATGCTGGTCCATTAACACAAGCTAGGGCTTGAAAAACCTTAAGGGCATTGGACAGAGGAGCGAGGAGTGGCCCATCCCTATTGGATGATTAGGAGGTCGGCCAGGGCGGCAAGTTAAGCAGGGCACCAAATAGTACATCAAATTAAAACAATTAAAGTGAAATAAATATTTGGTGTTGCTGAACGCGCTGTTCGCTTAGGGCACCAGTTTCTGGCAGCGAGTTTCGACAACTCTAGGAGGTTTGCCCTTAATTGTTTTAGGATAAACTCTTTGAGGAGGAGAGAGAGAAGAGAACATTTACTAACATATGTTACTATGTAAGTTTATTAGGTGTTGTTTAAATTATTTTAAATGTAATGTGGTTAAGTAAGGGTCATTTGTTGTTGCATAGGCAGGTAAGTGTGTGATGTCTGTCTATCTGTGAATGGTAGGAGTAAGGACAGAGTGGCTTGAGTATTGATACAAGAACTATCTGTGAGTGAGAGGTGTTGAGTTCCCAACAGGCCTTTAGTTGGGTCTCCCTGGTACCGGCAGGATATAAAACATATAACCACAATTGGGGGAATGAGAGGAATTTTATAGAGCCTAATGAAGTACAGCTTCGTTATCACTAATATCTAACAACAAAGGACTTACAGGCTCAGGTTCGATTGAAAACACACACTGTATATCACGAGCCTTAAATTGCATGCAAAACTGTATAGGTTTATTATTAGAATGACTTCTAGATCAAATATTGTTCAAGTGTATTGTTTTTATGATCATATTAATCTTTTCAATAAACCTTTTCTTGAACTTAAAAAAAAATCTTGTTCAAGTGTTATTATTGTAAATAAGGACGACTGCTCATCCACAGTAGGTGGCATGCTTCATCATCAGGTTCACTCCTTCGTTGGTATGAAATTGGTATTCAGCATATTCATCCAAAGCTCGTTTGAGTTTTTTATGTATCCATAAGGTGGAGACAACTGAGAATCTCTGTGGTAACTGTTAACATTGTATTAGTATGACTATGTGATGTTACAACGCGGTCGTTAGACCGCGGTATGTTACATCGCAGTTATTACAACGCAAGTCGTTACAAAGACTTGCGCTGAAGGGCGCTGGACTTAGGAATAGTATGATTTACTATTCCAACTTCAGCCTACATAACAGCAGGGAAGGTGTTGGAATAGTAATTCATACTATTCCTTAGTGTATAGCGCCATCCAGCGCAAGTCATTGTAATGACTTGCGTTGTAATGACTGCGATGTAAACATACCACGGTGTAAAGGTCGTTCACCTATTACGATAGGTGATAATCATATACTTTACTGTCTCAAAATGTGGAAGCCTGTCCTATGCTCGAATAAAACCAAACATTGAGCAGCCGGGCTGGAGAAACACCACAGACTCCCTGGTCTGAGCAGGACGTCTTTCCTGCCTGCTCAGACCAATCCCTGTGCTGCAGCATGGGCATTGGATGGGAGTCCGTCCCAGGGGCTGCTGGGACTTCACCTAGGAAGAGGAGGAGAAGCAGCACGATGCCCGAGGCGGCCAGCTGCTAAAGGTAAGTTTTATTTTATTTTATATTGTATTCCCAACCCCCCATGCAACGCCTCCTGCGTGACCCCACTCGCCCCATCCTTTTGCTTATGGACCCCGCTGCTGTACCTTCTTTAATTTAAGCGTTTTCTCAAATTATTGTTAGAGTCAGGTTAGAATAGTAAATTCCACTAATTTTCAGGTAATTTCAACACTTTGGGTTTGAGTTAGAATATGTATGCCTGCACTTACTCCAATATATTTAGTGTATGTAGGACTGCAGTTAATACATATTTATTTTTACATTGCTTGCTACTTATTTAGTTTGAGCTTTATATGTATTTTATAGAGGGGATTAAGAATGAATTGTTGATAAATTATTGTTAAATTAATTTACAGGGTTGCATGAATATTATGTTTTATTTTATATACACATATGTATATATACATAGAGATTTTTATTTTTACATTGTTATATTTATTACAATTAAATATTTCTGTCTTATTAGTATTTATATTAAAAATAAATTAATAGATTTTAACTGCAATATTGTATTTAAAAAATATAATGTTGTTCATATTTTTTAAACTACTTACTATTATCTATAAAGTAAGTTCAAATACATTTGTATTAAAAAACTAAACCTTTTCAATTGGTTAAGTTTGTTTTTAAATGCATTTCCTCCATTACACTGAAAGTCCCCCTGCAGCACTAGCAAACATTTTCTTCTGACACTGCCCCTCAATTATTTATTTTTTCAACTATGGGAGCTGTGCAATTTCCAGCTGACTCCTGTCTATCATGAAACTAAAAATGTACATTATTTTTCAGGTGTGTATTTTCTGAACCTATAATACTTATACTATGCTTTAGAAAGATGTTTCAAGTGTAATTTACATTTGGGAAGTAGTATATTCTGAACTTGGTTTCGCTTATCATATAATTGTTATGTGTACACTGACGTTTTCTGAAAAATTATTTTTCCCACAAAATGTAAAGGAAATGTATGACTATGTGTGAAACTTAATAGAACCCCGAGTTCATGCTCTTTTTGCTGCTATAGTGGAAAACTGAATATAACAACCTCATTCAGAGTGAAGTGGTAACATAAAAAGGCACAGTCGAAAATATCAGCAACGAAAATAATATTCTCATATTGCATTCTCATAGCGAATCTGGCAGAACTGAATTTTTGTTTTAAATTCGTCAAAATCAGAAGCCTTGTTAAATTGGCAACGTTTTAAATATAAAGGAGAGTGAAACGTCCAATAAAAAATTGGGTGAGTTGCCAAATTGTGTGAATTTGCAAAGCACTCAGAATCACTACATTTAAAAAATAAAAGAAAAAACCCTGCAAGCTTTGCAAAGTTCAAAGCTGCATTTTTTTTAAAGATATTGGGCCCGATTCACAGAACTAATTTAAGACAAAATCCTAAACTTACTACCATTTTGGTATTCACAGAAGGCACTTACTCATTTTGGTATTCACAGAAGGCACTTACTCATTTCGGTATTCACAGAATTTAGGAGTCCTAACTTTAGGACTCCTAAATGCCTTCTGTGAATACCGAAAGTCTTAAAGTTAGGATTTTACTCAGTTTAGGAGTAGTAAAGTTAGGACTCCTAACTTTAGGACTCCTAAATGCCGTCTGTGAATAGCGAAAGTCTTAAAGTTAGGATTTTTCTCAGTTTAGGAGTATTAAAGTTAGGACTCCTAGCTTTACTACTCCTAAACTGAGAAAATTCCTAACTTTAAGACTTTCGGTATTCACAGAAGGCATTTAGGAGTCCTAAAGTTAGGACTCCTAACTTCTGTGAATACCGAAATGAGTAAGTGCCTTCTGTGAATACCAAAATGAGTAAGTGGCTTCTGTGAATACCAAAATGGTAGTAAGTTTAGGATTTTGTCTTAAGTTAGTTCTGTGAATCGGGCCCATTCAGTTTTAGTGACCCTCTAATGCAGCAAGAAAGTGTTACAGAGGCTGCCAAAGCCCTGTAAAGCACAGGTAAAATGATGCTGCTGGGTGTTAAATTGGGGGTTTAACACAGGCCCCTGCAGCCCCTGTGGTGCAGGGGAGCCCTGCCATTTGGGGGATCTCATACAGCATAATGTGATAGCCTATGACTATCTGTGAGATATGGGAGATTCAGGGGCCCTCATCACATTCTGCCAGGGGGCTCAAATTTAGTGTTAGGTCACTGGAGATAATCATTTGTCTCTGGCCTTGGCCCGAGGGTAGAGTATCACCCATGGCATTTTCTCTCATCCCTGCTGCCATTACCATTTCCCTAGCCACGACTGTCACACCATCACCCTGTCCGCATCCCCTATTTTTGAACGGCAATTGTCAGGATTTCCCGGGACAGAATCTCTCGCCCATGATACACATCTGCAAGAAATCTATATCACAGACGGTCCATGTCGGTTTAGCTACACCTCAGGCAAAGCTATTCTGCAACCTTCTGACTACCAAAAACACCCAACTCAAAGGTGTGGCTAAACCATTTGCCCACTGCTAATTTTGAGGCACAAATATCCTGCAAAGGCATCTTTTTGTGTGGCGGAATACGACTGCATACTAATTATTCTGTAGGAAGATAAATTCTACCACATGTAGGACTTGGAAATGTGCATGGATACCAGTGTCATAGGTAGCAAAGATTGTATCAGGCACTAAACCCACCAGTCGCAAAATACCAATCCATTTGAAGTTGGGGGAGGACTAACCAACTAAAGCAGTTTGCAAGTGGCATCATTGCGCGTAACATCACCGCAAGTGACATCATGTAGCATGACATGGTATGTGGCATCACAGGAAGTGGCATCACAACTCATTAACTTACAGGAAGTGACATCAGATCTTAAGACCTCATACATGTGGTTAGCAGTTCTATCATGATTACATATGAGTGTAATACAATATTTAACAAATTAGATTTTCATCGGAGTTGAGTCAAAAAAGTGACGCAACCCCAATGCAAATCTGGGTCGTAACTTAGACATTTATTTTTTAAAACTATGCCACAAAGAAATAAGCAACAAGGAGAAATGTGGCAGTAAATCTGTTCCACTTAATTGGTTGCAAAGTCTGCATTTTAAAATATCTTATGGGGTTAAGGCACCGGCTGCATAGACCTTTGTGCGCCCAGTAAATATCAGGTTATAATAATAATGCTAAGATAACTCTGGAGGTTAATGCACTTTCTAGAGAGATCTGTGTTTTGTATAGTCCCAGTTTTGAATCAAAGTAGCATGGAGGGTTATTGTGTCTCCTGCAAAGCACATCGTGTGACATGCAGATGAATGATTTTTTTATGTAGATGGGTAAGTGGGTTACTGCTATTAAACACCCAGATCCTTTTGTTACTGCAGTTCATAAACTGTAATCCTTCTAATATAGCACAGTAAGGTTTGAAGGACATGTGACTCCTTTACCTTGTAACCCTCACTGTCTTACGTAATACATCCAGTGCATCGATTTACATACATCGGCAATTATTCTCATCATTGATGATATCTTAAACATGCTAGAACATCATGAATCCTGCCTGTTAATCCTCCTTGATCTTTCTTCTGCATTCAACACGGTTAATCACAACAAGCTTTTAGCTATTCTGGAACACAGGATGGGCCTCTCCGGCTTCGTACTGCAATGGTTATCTTCCTTCCTTCACAATAGAGCCTAAAGAGTTAAGGTGAACCATACCATATCCCATCCGTCTGCAGTTTCCATGAGGGTTCCGCAAGGTTCTGCCCTTTCTCCTAAACTCCTTAATATTTTCCTGGAACTACTAGCGAATGTTCTATCATCCATGAACATTCTTTATCATATGTATGCGAATGACACACAACTGTATCTGGAAATCAACTCTTCTGAAGACTTCATCTCACTCAACTCCTCCTTGACAATTATCCAAAACTGGCTAACTGAAAACCATCTCCTGCTGAACACCACCAAAACAGAATTCCTTCTCATTTCCCCTCCTAAGCACACCCTCAAGATTGACCTCTGGTTGAAACACCTCACTACCTTCAACTGCTCCCCGGTTATCATCGACTCAGCAAATTCTCTTGGAATCACCCTTGACGCACACTTGAACATGATGAAAAATATTAGTAAGATGTGCAAGGGTGCGAATCACCAAATAAGGATTCTTAGAAACCTAAAACCATTCCTCCCTCAAGAGAACTTCAAGCAGGTGGTACAAGCACTTGTGCTACCGAGGCTAGACTATGGAAGTGCAACGATCTGTGGCCTCCCCAAATATACCTTAGCCCCGCCTACGGCTTCACTGAATGCCGCTGCTAGACTGATCATTGACCCAAAAAGAAATGTGCACATTTGCCCAGCCTTAAGATCTCTAAAGTGGTTACCCTACGAAGCAAGAATACATTTAAAGATTGCTTGTTTGACGCACAAAGCCCTCCACTTCAAATACCTGGATACCTGAATCAAAAACTGGAATTATCAGGTGATGGCAGACCTTCCAGAAGTGCAAACTCATTGCTACTCAAACCGCACACCTTTCGCAAAAAGAAAACAAGACTCAGAGCCTTCTCGGGTGCGGCACCTAAGATCTGGAACTCTCTCCCACCGGAAATTCGCTGAATCCCCTACACGGCGGCATTCAAACATGAAGTAAAAACAATCCTAATGAAGAAGTTCCTGCCTTAATTGGATCATGGCTCGCCTGTTCTCGAAATGCCCCTTTTTTTTTTCTCTTAACAATTGTAATGCCTATGATTCTCTGCCTTACCTATTAAGTAACGTTTTGCCTTACCTTATTAAGTTATGTTCTGCTTGCATATTTGTACAATTTTATTAGCTCAACATGTTAGCCTCTCTTACCTCAACGTTCCCCTACTTTGTTCCCCCTCCTATTATTGTGAAGCGCTTTGATACCCTTCGTGGTCTTGTTCGCGCTATATAAAACTTTTAAATAAATACATATGATTTATTGGCAATTTATAATGTGTACATGTGTCGTAAAGCACTCAGACACCCTGGATTGGGCTGAGTAGCGCTCTAAAAAAATAAAACAAAATAGTGGTATTTAAATTGTTGTTTGTGTAATTACTGGGGCAGACCAACACATTTGATTTTCTTACAGTTCATGCATATGTCTTACATACAGAAACTGTACAAAGTCAAAAGCATGCCTCTCTTAAGTACCAGTGAAGTAATAACAAGCTGTGAGTACTTTGTTTCCCCTCCATTGCATTTGCAGCTGGGTGTGAAGTTCCAGATAACTCCTGGCCGGGATACTCAATCAAGAGGAGGCCTGATGGCCCCTTAACTTCAGCCTTTGTTTTGGGATCAGCTGGAATTTAAAATAACAAAGCTGCCTCGCCGCCTGCACCGTAAGATTGCTGCTCGGAATAAAAGCAGAGAACATGCAGACACTGCTGAATGTGTCCCAGTGTCTGAAAGTCAGTTCAGCATATTTCTGTGCGGTCCAACTTCTTGGAAGGGGATACGGTGTCCACCCTTTGAAAATAGTGGGTGGACGTCTTCTACCCATGTGTAACCTCGAATTGTGCCCTGGTCTACCCTGATAAAAACCACACCAAATGGTATCCTCCCCTGACAATAGCATTGTCATGGTAAATAAAAGATGACACTTGGTGTCTGGCCCCAATGGCCATGTTGGCAGGCTCACAACCACACATAGTCTCCTGCAAGTGATGGCCTATTGACATTTCACCTAGGAAGGTTGCGAGCAACAACACTCCTCTGTTGTGAGTGTCCATCTGTACTATGTAAAACATACATGTATACACAAATAAGTGAGCTTATCCAAATGGGATCTCACCTGGTGGTGGTAGAAATAATGAATTCATTTGAAACAAGCATGCATCTAAACAAGGACGGGAACCTACAGCAAATTACTGGCAGCAGGTTTAGGTAAATCACAACCCTCCTGATGTCACAGAGCTACCCCCTAACATTTTGTTAAGCTGTGTAATTGGAACACTACACAATTGTATTCACCTCCCTGGTTATCCCCAATGCCACAGTTGTTGACAACTATCATTCGAACCGTGAAGGGGATGGAAGAGTTTCAGTGTTTGCGGCAGGTACGTGAATTGGTGCGATGTGAAGTTCAAACAGGGTTGAAACTGACCTGTTATTGTGGATTTTGGCAACTCATAGCACAAGATGATTGTAAAAATATGAAAGAAGTCAGATGTTCTGATTAGATATGGGGTAGTAGGTTGAGTCTAAGTGTATGAATGAGTTAGATCGAGAATATTCTAGTTGACAGGAAGGTTGAGCAAAGCGTGAAGGGAAGTGGAGGGACAGAATTGTATAGAATTTCACGGGGAGATGTGTGGCACTGAAACTGTTTTAAAGAAAAGTTAGATGATGGTTGTGGAGGAGTAGAGGGGGGAAGGGGTTAAGGTATTAACACGGTGTAACAGTAGGAATATTTGGCAAGACGCCCAGAGAACCATCATTTGCATAGTTCACGTAGGAATTCAATATGGGGGAACACGAGAGGGTTAGTATATTAACATGGCATTCTGGCAGATTGTAAATGTATTGTTGGTGATGGATTATTTAAGCTGAATAATAATAGTCAATATAGCAATGGTTATTTGTTTTATTGTCGTTTACAGTGATCCCCGACGAAGGGCACTAGTTGCCCGAAATGCATTGGGTATTTTTAATAAAACACTGTCTTGGACCAATCATGCATCAGTCGTGTTTTTTGCAAGAGGTCCGGAGGGGCACAGCTAAAGCATGGGAAACCTGGAAAATGGCATAATATTCCGCGTGTGGAGCCAAGAATAAAATTCATGTTGAAGAGAGGATGAAAAGAAATGTGAGAAACATAACGAACAAATTGATTAACCCCTTCGCTGCTAGGCCTTTTCCCCTCCTGTGCTAAGCCCTTTTTGGGCTATTTGAGGTAGTGCGCGCTTAGGCCCCTGTAACTTTTTGACCACATTAGGTATCCACGCCAAATTTGCGTCCTTTTCTTCCCACATCTTGGGGATTCTAAAGGTACCCAGGGTTTGTGGATTCTCCTAGAGGGGTCACAGAAATTAGTCAAAATACAGCAATTTTTTTTTTTTTTTGTGAAAAATGTGAAAAACGGGCTGCAAATGAAAGCTTCTGGGTTTTTCTCTGCAAATGGTATCAAAAAAGGGTTTGTGGGGCTGAAATCACAATTTCTCCAGCTTTTAGGGAATGACAGACTTTTGTTAGAAAACCAACATTTTTTACACAGTTTTGGCATTTTTCTGGGACATACCCTATTTTTGCTATTTTTTGTGCTTTCAACCTCCTTCCAGTTAACGGTAGAAAAGGGTAACAAAACAATAATGGATCCTGGAAAGCTATACATTTTTGAAAAGTAGACAAAATTCTGAATTCAGCAAGGGGTCATTTGCGTAGATCCATCAAGGTTTCTTTATAGAAATTTACAGGCAAATATAGGAGAAATTAAAAATTTGTTGAAAAAAGCAGCCTCTTGAGTCAACGTTTTTACCTGTAACTTCTTCGAATTATGACATCTCTTTGAAAGCAATGTACCGTTACATCCGGTAGACCTTCCTGGTTGTGTGGACATATAGGACTTGTAGGTTCATCAAGAGCCCAACGAACCCAGAGTAGAAAAATGAGCAGCATTTTGTAATGTTTTTTTTTTTTGGTCCGGGTATATAGCAATTATTGTGGGAAAATGTATACTTGGAAAAATCGGTATGAAAGTCACCTATGTATTTCTGAAATGGGAACAAATTACAGAGTTCAGAAACAGTGCATATTTGCACATTTTCGAAAGTGGGAATACTCATATTTGCATGACAATTATTGGTCATTTTTCAAAATGACTTTTTTTTTACACAATGTCTTTCATTTGGAAGGGAGAAATGCATCAAAAATCAACAGGTAATAACAGTAGCTTTACAAATTTGAACTACCCTAAGTCTCCCGAGAAAAATGGTACCTCACTTGTGTGGGTAGGCATAGTGCCCACGACAGGAAGTGGCTCAAAACCTAAGGTGAACACACCACATTTTCACACTGAAAATTTACACTTTTTTTGCAAAGAGTCTAGCTGTAGTTTTTGAACCCTAGCCCTGCCGGCACCTAGGGAAACCTAGCAAACCTATACATTTTTGAAAACTAGACACCCAGGGGAATCCAGGATGGGGTGACTTGACTGCCTCCCACCATGGTCTGTTACCCAGAATCCCTTGCAAACGTAAAAAATTGAAAAAAAAACCACATTTTCCCCACATTTCTGTGATGCAAAGTTCTGGAATCTGCGTGGATCCACAAATTTCCACCCACCCCGCGTTCCCCAAAGTCCTACGAGAAAAATGGTACCTCACTTGTGCGGGTCGGCCTAGTGCCCGCGACAGGAAACGGCGCAAAACGCAACGTGGTTTTGGAGTGAAAAATGACCCTTTTTTTGGCAAAGTGACTAGCTGTAGATTTTGTACCCTAGCCCTGCCGGCACCTAGGGAAACCTAGCAAACCTATACATTTCTGAAAACTAGACACCCAGGGGAATCCAGGATGGGGTGACTTGACTGCCTCCCACCATGGTCTGTTACCCAGAATCCCTTGCAAACGTAAAAAATTGAAAAAAAAAACACATTTTCCCCACATTTCTGTGATGCAAAGTTCTGGAATCTGCGTGGATCCACAAATTTCCACCCACCCCGCGTTCCCCAAAGTCCTACGAGAAAAATGGTACCTCACTTGTGCGGGTCGGCCTAGTGCCCGCGACAGGAAACGGCGCAAAACGCAACGTGGTTTTGGAGTGAAAAATGACCCTTTTTTTGGCAAAGTGACTAGCTGTAGATTTTGTACCCTAGCCCTGCCGGCACCTAGGGAAACCTAGCAAACCTATACATTTCTGAAAACTAGACACCCAGGGGAATCCAGGATGGGGTGACTTGACTGCCTCCCACCATGGTCTGTTACCCAGAATCCCTTGCAAACGTAAAAAATTGACAAAAAAAACACATTTTCCCCACATTTCTGTGATGGAAAGTTCTGGAATCTGCGTGGATCCACAAATTTCCACCCACCCCGCGTTCCCCAAAGTCCTACGAGAAAAATGGTACCTCACTTGTGCGGGTCGGCCTAGTGCCCGCGACAGGAAAAGGCGCAAAACGCAACGTTGTTTTTGGAGTGAAAAATGACCCTTTTTTTGGCAAAGTGACTAGCTGTAGATTTTGTACCCTAGCCCTGCCGGCACCTAGGGAAACCTAGCAAACCTATACATTTCTGAAAACTAGACACCCAGGGGAATCCAGGATGGGGTGACTTGACTGCCTCCCACCATGGTCTGTTACCCAGAATCCCTTGCAAACGTAAAAAATTGACAAAAAAAACACATTTTCCCCACATTTCTGTGATGGAAAGTTCTGGAATCTGCGTGGATCCACAAATTTCCACCCACCCCGCGTTCCCCAAAGTCCTACGAGAAAAATGGTACCTCACTTGTGCGGGTCGGCCTAGTGCCCGCGACAGGAAACGGCGCAAAACGCAACATGGTTTTGGAGTGAAAAATGACCCTTTTTTTGGCAAAGTGACTAGCTGTAGATTTTGTACCCTAGCCCTGCCGGCACCTAGGGAAACCTAGCAAACCTATACATTTCTGAAAACTAGACACCCAGGGGAATCCAGGATGGGGTGACTTGACTGCCTCCCACCATGGTCTGTTACCCAGAATCCCTTGCAAACGTAAAAAATTGACAAAAAAAACACATTTTCCCCACATTTCTGTGATGGAAAGTTCTGGAATCTGCGTGGATCCACAAATTTCCACCCACCCCGCGTTCCCCAAAGTCCTACGAGAAAAATGGTACCTCACTTGTGCGGGTCGGCCTAGTGCCCGCGACAGGAAACGGCGCAAAACGCAACGTGGTTTTGGAGTGAAAAATGACCCTTTTTTTGGCAAAGTGACTAGCTGTAGATTTTGTACCCTAGCCCTGCCGGCACCTAGGGAAACCTAGCAAACCTATACATTTCTGAAAACTAGACACCCAGGGGAATCCAGGATGGGGTGACTTGACTGCCTCCCACCATGGTCTGTTACCCAGAATCCCTTGCAAACGTAAAAAATTGACAAAAAAAACACATTTTCCCCACATTTCTGTGATGGAAAGTTCTGGAATCTGCGTGGATCCACAAATTTCCACCCACCCCGCGTTCCCCAAAGTCCTACGAGAAAAATGGTACCTCACTTGTGCGGGTCGGCCTAGTGCCCGCGACAGGAAACGGCGCAAAACGCAACGTGGTTTTGGAGTGAAAAATGACCCTTTTTTTGGCAAAGTGACTAGCTGTAGATTTTGTACCCTAGCCCTGCCGGCACCTAGGGAAACCTAGCAAACCTATACATTTCTGAAAACTAGACACCCAGGGGAATCCAGGATGGGGTGACTTGACTGCCTCCCACCATGGTCTGTTACCCAGAATCCCTTGCAAACGTAAAAAATTGACAAAAAAAACACATTTTCCCCACATTTCTGTGATGGAAAGTTCTGGAATCTGCGTGGATCCACAAATTTCCACCCACCCCGCGTTCCCCAAAGTCCTACGAGAAAAATGGTACCTCACTTGTGCGGGTCGGCCTAGTGCCCGCGACAGGAAACGGCGCAAAACGCAACGTGGTTTTGGAGTGAAAAATGACCCTTTTTTTGGCAAAGTGACTAGCTGTAGATTTTGTACCCTAGCCCTGCCGGCACCTAGGGAAACCTAGCAAACCTATACATTTCTGAAAACTAGACACCCAGGGGAATCCAGGATGGGGTGACTTGACTGCCTCCCACCATGGTCTGTTACCCAGAATCCCTTGCAAACGTAAAAAATTGACAAAAAAAACACATTTTCCCCACATTTCTGTGATGGAAAGTTCTGGAATCTGCGTGGATCCACAAATTTCCACCCACCCCGCGTTCCCCAAAGTCCTACGAGAAAAATGGTACCTCACTTGTGCGGGTCGGCCTAGTGCCCGCGACAGGAAACGGCGCAAAACGCAACGTGGTTTTGGAGTGAAAAATGACCCTTTTTTTGGCAAAGTGACTAGCTGTAGATTTTGTACCCTAGCCCTGCCGGCACCTAGGGAAACCTAGCAAACCTATACATTTCTGAAAACTAGACACCCAGGGGAATCCAGGATGGGGTGACTTGACTGCCTCCCACCATGGTCTGTTACCCAGAATCCCTTGCAAACGTAAAAAATTGACAAAAAAAACACATTTTCCCCACATTTCTGTGATGGAAAGTTCTGGAATCTGCGTGGATCCACAAATTTCCACCCACCCCGCGTTCCCCAAAGTCCTACGAGAAAAATGGTACCTCACTTGTGCGGGTCGGCCTAGTGCCCGCGACAGGAAACGGCGCAAAACGCAACGTGGTTTTGGAGTGAAAAATGACCCTTTTTTTGGCAAAGTGACTAGCTGTAGATTTTGTACCCTAGCCCTGCCGGCACCTAGGGAAACCTAGCAAACCTATACATTTCTGAAAACTAGACACCCAGGGGAATCCAGGATGGGGTGACTTGACTGCCTCCCACCATGGTCTGTTACCCAGAATCCCTTGCAAACGTAAAAAATTGACAAAAAAAACACATTTTCCCCACATTTCTGTGATGGAAAGTTCTGGAATCTGCGTGGATCCACAAATTTCCACACACCCCGCGTTCCCCAAAGTCCTACGAGAAAAATGGTACCTCACTTGTGCGGGTCGGCCTAGTGCCCGCGACAGGAAACGGCGCAAAACGCAACGTGGTTTTGGAGTGAAAAATGACCCTTTTTTTGGCAAAGTGACTAGCTGTAGATTTTGTACCCTAGCCCTGCCGGCACCTAGGGAAACCTAGCAAACCTATACATTTCTGAAAACTAGACACCCAGGGGAATCCAGGATGGGGTGACTTGACTGCCTCCCACCATGGTCTGTTACCCAGAATCCCTTGCAAACGTAAAAAATTGACAAAAAAAACACATTTTCCCCACATTTCTGTGATGGAAAGTTCTGGAATCTGCGTGGATCCACAAATTTCCACCCACCCCGCGTTCCCCAAAGTCCTACGAGAAAAATGGTACCTCACTTGTGCGGGTCGGCCTAGTGCCCGCGACAGGAAACGGCGCAAAACGCAACGTGGTTTTGGAGTGAAAAATGACCCTTTTTTTGGCAAAGTGACTAGCTGTAGATTTTGTACCCTAGCCCTGCCGGCTCCTAGGGAAACCTAGCAAACCTATACATTTCTGAAAACTAGACACCCAGGGGAATCCAGGATGGGGTGACTTGACTGCCTCCCACCATGGTCTGTTACCCAGAATCCCTTGCAAACGTAAAAAATTGACAAAAAAAACACATTTTCCCCACATTTCTGTGATGGAAAGTTCTGGAATCTGCGTGGATCCACAAATTTCCACCCACCCCGCGTTCCCCAAAGTCCTACGAGAAAAATGGTACCTCACTTGTGCGGGTCGGCCTAGTGCCCGCGACAGGAAACGGCGCAAAACGCAACGTGGTTTTGGAGTGAAAAATGACCCTTTTTTTGGCAAAGTGACTAGCTGTAGATTTTGTACCCTAGCCCTGCCGGCACCTAGGGAAACCTAGCAAACCTATACATTTCTGAAAACTAGACACCCAGGGGAATCCAGGATGGGGTGACTTGACTGCCTCCCACCATGGTCTGTTACCCAGAATCCCTTGCAAACGTAAAAAATTGACAAAAAAAACACATTTTCCCCACATTTCTGTGATGGAAAGTTCTGGAATCTGCGTGGATCCACAAATTTCCACCCACCCCGCGTTCCCCAAAGTCCTACGAGAAAAATGGTACCTCACTTGTGCGGGTCAGCCTAGTGCCCGCGACAGGAAACGGCGCAAAACGCAAAGTGGTTTTGGAGTGAAAAATGACCCTTTTTTTGGCAAAGTGACTAGCTGTAGATTTTGTACCCTAGCCCTGCCGGCACCTAGGGAAACCTACCAAACCTATACATTTCTGAAAACTAGACACCCGGCGGTTTCCAGGGAGGTATGGCTTGCGTGGATCCCCCAACGTTTCCTTACCCAGAATCCCCTGCAAACCTCAATTTTTGCTCAAAAAATCACTTTTTTCACACATTTTGGGGTGGGAAAGTAGTGGCATCACCGGGCTCACACAAATTTACCACCACCCAGCGTTCCCCCAGGTCTCCCGGTAAAAATGGTGCCTCACTTGTGTGGGAGGCCCAAGTACCCGCGGCAGGCAAGGGCCCCAAACGTAGTGAGGCGACCTCAAGATGGCCTATCGCCAAACCACCTGGTTTTGCAAGGGGGGTCACTTTGGTTTTTGGCCCGGTGCGCGGCGGCCATCTAGGGAAACCTACCAAACCCAGGCATTTTTGAAAACTAGACACCCGGCGGCTTCCAGGGAGGTATGGCTTGCGTGGATCCCCCAACGTTTCCTTACCCAGAATCCCCTGCAAACCTCAATTTTTGCTCAAAAAATCACTTTTTTCACACATTTTGGGGTGGGAAAGTAGTGGCATCACCGGGCTCACACAAATTTACCACCACCCAGCGTTCCCCCAGGTCTCCCGGTAAAAATGGTGCCTCACTTGTGTGGGAGGCCCAAGTACCCGCGGCAGGCAAGGGCCCCAAAGGTAGTGAGGCCACCTCAAGATGGCCTATCGCCAAACCACCTGGTTTTGCAAGGGGGGTCACTTTGGTTTTTGGCCCGGTGCGCGGCGGCCATCTAGGGAAACCTACCAAACCCAGGCATTTTTGAAAACTAGACACCCGGCGGCTTCCAGGGAGGTATGGCTTGCGTGGATCCCCCAACGTTTCCTTACCCAGAATCCCCTGCAAACCTCAATTTTTGCTCAAAAAATCACTTTTTTCACACATTTTGGGGTGGGAAAGTAGTGGCATCACCGGGCTCACACAAATTTACCACCACCCAGCGTTCCCCCAGGTCTCCCGGTAAAAATGGTGCCTCACTTGTGTGGGAGGCCCAAGTACCCGCGGCAGGCAAGGGCCCCAAAGGTAGTGAGGCCACCTCAAGATGGCCTATCGCCAAACCACCTGGTTTTGCAAGGGGGGTCACTTTGGTTTTTGGCCCGGTGCGCGGCGGCCATCTAGGGAAACCTACCAAACCCAGGCATTTTTGAAAACTAGACACCCGGCGGCTTCCAGGGAGGTATGGCTTGCGTGGATCCCCCAACGTTTCCTTACCCAGAATCCCCTGCAAACCTCAATTTTTGCTCAAAAAATCACTTTTTTCACACATTTTGGGGTGGGAAAGTAGTGGCATCACCGGGCTCACACAAATTTACCACCACCCAGCGTTCCCCCAGGTCTCCCGGTAAAAATGGTGCCTCACTTGTGTGGGAGGCCCAAGTACCCGCGGCAGGCAAGGGCCCCAAACGTAGTGAGGCCACCTCAAGATGGCCTATCGCCAAACCACCTGGTTTTGCAAGGGGGGTCACTTTGGTTTTTGGCCCGGTGCGCGGCGGCCATCTAGGGAAACCTACCAAACCCAGGCATTTTTGAAAACTAGACACCCGGCGGCTTCCAGGGAGGTATGGCTTGCGTGGATCCCCCAACGTTTCCTTACCCAGAATCCCCTGCAAACCTCAATTTTTGCTCAAAAAATCACTTTTTTCACACATTTTGGGGTGGGAAAGTAGTGGCATCACCGGGCTCACACAAATTTACCACCACCCAGCGTTCCCCCAGGTCTCCCGGTAAAAATGGTGCCTCACTTGTGTGGGAGGCCCAAGTACCCGCGGCAGGCCAGGACAACAAACGTAGTGAGGCGACCTTTGGGATAGGCAATGTTGATGTTGCCTCACTACGTTTGGGGCCCTTGCCTGCCGCGGGTACTTGGGCCTCCCACACAAGTGAGGCACCATTTTTACCGGGAGACCTGGGGGAACGCTGGGTGGTGGTAAATTTGTGTGAGCCCGGTGATGCCACTACTTTCCCACCCCAAAATGTGTGAAAAAAGTGATTTTTTGAGCAAAAATTGAGGTTTGCAGGGGATTCTGGGTAAGGAAACGTTGGGGGATCCACGCAAGCCATACCTCCCTGGAAGCCGCCGGGTGTCTAGTTTTCAAAAATGCCTGGGTTTGGTAGGTTTCCCTAGATGGCCGCCGCGCACCGGGCCAAAAACCAAAGTGACCCCCCATGCAAAACCAGGTGGTTTGGCGATAGGCCATCTTGAGGTGGCCTCACTACCTTTGGGGCCCTTGCCTGCCGCGGGTACTTGGGCCTCCCACACAAGTGAGGCACCATTTTTACCGGGAGACCTGGGGGAACGCTGGGTGGTGGTAAATTTGTGTGAGCCCGGTGATGCCACTACTTTCCCACCCCAAAATGTGTGAAAAAAGTGATTTTTTGGGCAAAAATTGAGGTTTGCAGGGGATTCTGGGTAAGGAAACGTTGGGGGATCCACGCAAGCCATACCTCCCTGGAAGCCGCCGGGTGTCTAGTTTTCAAAAATGCCTGGGTTTGGTAGGTTTCCCTAGATGGCCGCCGCGCACCGGGCCAAAAACCAAAGTGACCCCCCTTGCAAAACCAGGTGGTTTGGCGATAGGCCATCTTGAGGTGGCCTCACTACCTTTGGGGCCCTTGCCTGCCGCGGGTACTTGGGCCTCCCACACAAGTGAGGCACCATTTTTACCGGGAGACCTGGGGGAACGCTGGGTGGTGGTAAATTTGTGTGAGCCCGGTGATGCCACTACTTTCCCACCCCAAAATGTGTGAAAAAAGTGATTTTTTGAGCAAAAATTGAGGTTTGCAGGGGATTCTGGGTAAGGAAACGTTGGGGGATCCACGCAAGCCATACCTCCCTGGAAGCCGCCGGGTGTCTAGTTTTCAAAAATGCCTGGGTTTGGTAGGTTTCCCTAGATGGCCGCCGCGCACCGGGCCAAAAACCAAAGTGACCCCCCTTGCAAAACCAGGTGGTTTGGCGATAGGCCATCTTGAGGTGGCCTCACTACGTTTGGGGCCCTTGCCTGCCGCGGGTACTTGGGCCTCCCACACAAGTGAGGCACCATTTTTACCGGGAGACCTGGGGGAACGCTGGGTGGTGGTAAATTTGTGTGAGCCCGGTGATGCCACTACTTTCCCACCCCAAAATGTGTGAAAAAAGTGATTTTTTGAGCAAAAATTGAGGTTTGCAGGGGATTCTGGGTAAGGAAACGTTGGGGGATCCACGCAAGCCATACCTCCCTGGAAGCCGCCGGGTGTCTAGTTTTCAAAAATGCCTGGGTTTGGTAGGTTTCCCTAGATGGCCGCCGCGCACCGGGCCAAAAACCAAAGTGACCCCCCTTGCAAAACCAGGTGGTTTGGCGATAGGCCATCTTGAGGTGGCCTCACTACGTTTGGGGCCCTTGCCTGCCGCGGGTACTTGGGCCTCCCACACAAGTGAGGCACCATTTTTACCGGGAGACCTGGGGGAACGCTGGGTGGTGGTAAATTTGTGTGAGCCCGGTGATGCCACTACTTTCCCACCCCAAAATGTGTGAAAAAAGTGATTTTTTGGGCAAAAATTGAGGTTTGCAGGGGATTCTGGGTAAGGAAACGTTGGGGGATCCACGCAAGCCATACCTCCCTGGAAGCCGCCGGGTGTCTAGTTTTCAAAAATGCCTGGGTTTGGTAGGTTTCCCTAGATGGCCGCCGAGCCCTGGGCAAAAAACAAAAGTAACCCCCCTTGCATAACCAGATTACCTATTGTTACTACAGCGTGAGAATTTAGGAATAATACTGCAAAGAAAATGTGGCAGACAATTTGAGGTTTACAGGACAATGGGGATAAAAAATATTTTTCAAATCACTAGAGAGACATCACCATGAACTCCCAAAGGTTTTCGACAATATCTACAGTTGGTGGGTTATTCTTACATGGAAAGTGTACCTTGGCAGAGAAACAAAAAAAAAAGATTCCTGCACAACCATCTATTCCTCAAACACACACACATACTGGTTGGATTTGGCACGAGGGCAAGTCATGGTTCAGTGTATTAAATTTTATTAACAAGAGATTTCACAAATATGAAATGCACTGTCAATAATTAAATTCACAAAAAACCAAACCAATGACTTGCAGCTCGTGAGCTGTAAAGCCACGTCAAGGCACCAACCGCTTTACAGGCCATTCACACACCTTTCATACGTGATACAAACAAGACCATTCGCACCACCAGGTACAAAAGCAACACAGTACAAAAATCACCAAAAAGGGACAAGGTACACCCTGCTTCAAAAAAACAAATATTACTGCACAGTCATCTAACCCGCAAGCACACGCACATACTGGTTGGATTTGGCACGAGGGTGAGTGATGGTTCAGTAGATAAAATTGTATTACCAAGTGATTTCACAAAAAATGAAATGCACTGGTAATAATTGAAAGGGCAAGAAACTGAACCATTGACTCACAGCTCGTGAGCTGTAAAGCCACGACAAGGCACCAACCTCTTTACAGGCCATTCATACACCTTTCATACGTGTGAGACATACAAAACCATTCACACCGCCAGCCGCGGGCCCATCACATAACAAAACTCACACCGGCACACAGCGCCATTCAAGGGCCCATCACTTTCACACGCCCACAATCCAGACACAGCAACTACACAGGCAGAAGGATTGCGTGGAGTGGCACTCAGCTAGCAGTGTGTGTAGTGACCAGCAGAAAGTCACTACTCACACACAGCCAGCCAAGCACCGGTCGACACACACCGCTAGCCAAACGCCAGTCCACGCACACCGCTAGCCAAGCGCCAGTCCAGGCACACCACCATCCAATCGCCAGTCCAGGCACACCGGCAGCCAATCGCCAATCCACCTACACCGCCAGCCAAGCTCCAGTCCACGGACACCACCAGACAAGCACCATTCCACACACACCGCCAGCCAAGCTCCAGTCCACACACACCACCAGACAAGCTCCAGTCCACGGACACCACCAGCCAAGCTCCAGTCCACGGACACCACCAGCCAAACACCAGTCCGCACACACCACCAGTCCACACACACTGCCAGCCAAGAACCAGTCCACGCACAGCGCCAGCCAAGCACCATTCCACGCACACCACCAGCCAAGCACCATTCCACGCACACCGCCAGCCAAGCACCATTCCACGCACACCACCAGCCACGCACACCACCAGCCACGCACCAGTCCACGCACACCGCCAGTCCATGCACACCGCCAGTCCACGCACACCGTCAGCCAAGCACCATTCCACGCACACCACCAACCAAGTGCCAGTCCACACACACCAACAGCCAAGCGCAAGCCTACACACACCGCCATCACATTTTGGATTTTTTTAGAAAAAAATAAAAACACAAACAAATTGCAAATAGATAAAAATCTTCTAACAGAAAATCAGCAACTAAATACATTGCACTAACACCAACATTGAAACAGAATCAAATTATCCAAAGAATACAGACCAGCCAGTTCACTTTACCACTCAAGAATCCTCCCAAAAATTTTTTCGCGTGTGGTACGCTCTAAAACAAGCAGAGAGACACAGTGCAGGATGAGAGGGACAATCGGGGCAGTACATACGACACTCCTTCCGCGTACCTCTTCGCCAACAGACTCTACATCTCCTACTGGGAAAATCTTTTGCGGGTGTGGGAGGAATGTGATCTGGAAAGTGGCGTTCTTTCAATCTAGCAACATCCTCCACCAGTCCAACTCTAGGAACACTTGCCTGTTCCACTACAACAAGGCTGCCTATTACAGACTCCTGAAACTTAACAAAAGTCATCGTTGACTCAGGGCAAGAATCCTGGAACACAACAAAAGCATTAAACATTGCCAAGTGGAAAAGATGGATAGCCAACTTCTTGTACCAAATGTAAGCCTTACGAAGAGCAGTGTAAGGTTCCAACCTCTGATCTACTCTGTCAACACCACCCATGTACCTATTATAGTCTAAAACACATACAGGTTTGCGCGCTTCAGCGACCTGACCCCAAACAGTCACAGGTGCAGTGCTTTCATCATGGATGGAAGTCAGCATGTAGACATCTCTCCTGTCTGTAAACTTCACAGCAAGAATCTCCTGGCAACGCAACGCACTGCACTGTCCCCGCACAAGCTTTTGACAAACAAGTTCTTTCGGAAAACCTTTACGGTTACAGCGGACTGTGCCACAAGCAAAAGTGTCCACTTTGGCCAATTCCCTGAACAACCGTACACCAGTGTAGAAGTTATCTACATATAAATGGTGGCCTTTGTTAAAAAATCCTCTTCCAAGTTCCCAAACAATTTTCTCAGTCACTCCAAAAGTGGACGGACAACCAGGGAGGTTAAACCTAGATTCCTTACCGGTGTACACCCTGAAATTAGAGACATATCCAGTCCTACTGTCACACAGCATATACAGCTTTATTCCATAGCGCGCCCTCTTACTAGGAATGTATTGCCTAAAAACCAAGCGGCCCTTGAACAACACCAAAGACTCATCCACTGCAATTTCTCTACCAGGGGCATAAATCTCAGAAAATCGATCAACAAAGTGATCAAGGACAGGCCTAATCTTAAAAAGACGGTCACAATCAGGGTGATCTCGTGGCAACGCTAAACCATTATCTACAAAGTGCATCATCCGAAGCAGAAGCAAATACCTGTCACGACTCATGACTGCCGGAAAAATAGACGTTGCCATCAAGGGACTGCTAGACCAATATGAAGCCAATGATGGCTTCCTTAGCAAGCCCATCAAAAAAGTTAAACCCAAGAACTTCTTCATCTCTTCAACATTTGTGGGAGTCCACCGGGTAGCTCTAGAGTGTGGCTTAAGACTGGCACTGTTGTCCCTCAAAAACTGTTCGGCATACAAATTAGTCTGCTCAACAATCTCTGCCAAAAACACATCGTCCATAAACAACTGAAAAAAATTTACAGGCAAAAAGTTCTCGGTATTCACTCTAGACCCTGGAACACCAGTAAACTCAGGAAATTCCGGCTGCACCATGCCAGGGGCAACCCAGAGGTCATCACTTTCAACGGGAAGACTTGCAGCCCCAGCCTGCAGCCCAGATGTCTCTTGCCGCACTACACCAACGGAAAGGCTTGCAGCCCCAGCCTGCAGCCCAGATGCCTCTTGCCGCACTACACCAACGGGAAGCCTTGCAGTCCCAGCCTGCAGCCCAGATGTCTCTTGCCGCACTACACCAACGGGAAGCCTTGCAGTCCCAGCCTGCAGCCCAGATGTCTCTTGCCGCACTACACCAACGGGAAGCCTTGCAGGCGCAGGCTGCAGCCCAGATGCCTCTTGCCGCACTATCGGCACATCAGTCTCCTCCTCTAACACAGGCACTTCATCCGCGCTAAGAGTATCTTCATCATCCGATGACCCCATACGGAGAGAAAACTCACTGCCAGAATCGTCCCCTGCCCCCTCTCCCTCAGAAGCAGAGTCAGTCTCTGACCCAATATCAGAGGAAGACTCAAACAGCAAACCAACAACCTGCTGAGCAGTCATCCTGCGGCTAGCCATTATACCTACTAAGATGGAAGACTGCACAAACAAGTCAACAACAACCAACAATGTGCAAACCAAGTAAGTAAAGAAATGTGTACCTTATATCAATAAGATCAATGTACTCAAAAACTATACAATCCAAAATCAAAAGAGACAGCTACACTCACCAGAAACAAACTCTGCAGTGACACAGCAAAGACCAACGATATCAAACTAGAAAGAAGAAAAAAAAACAAATTACTCACAAGACAACAAAATACACATCATGCACCAATGCAAAAAGTTTTTGAAACTCAAAAACCAAACATACTGCTATTATTACACCATTTGCAAAAAAAAACAGGCAGAGAAATCAAACACATTTGCATTGTACAAAAAAACAGTCTCTTACCAAACTACACAAACAGCAAAACCACCAGAACCAAAATGTCACCGTGAACAGAAGAAAAGCCTTCACCTAGAACAAAAAAGTAAACAAAAAAAACATTACAATTGGAAATCACAAAACATATAACAATAAACATTATAACATGCCATGTCACTACCCAAATGGTCAATCGGTTTGTGTGCCAGGTCAGGCAGAAAACAGCAGGAAAAAAAAGGCTATTCAGTCCCGGGGCAGGTGACCCAAATACATATAACAAATTGCACCCTGGAAGCGAGGGGTCACTTCTATTTCTAATTGAACTAATTCCCTGGTGTCTAGTGGGCTTTTCTGCCTCCAATGGGAGCAGAAACGGCAAAAAAATAAAACCGATCTGCCCACAGAGGGGGCAGAAAAGTCTTCAAAACATTTAGGGGCCCAAGGAAGCGACCCTTGCCCAAGGGGTCGCTTCCTACAATAATATTTATATCCCTGGTGTCTAGTGGGCTTTTCTGCCCCCCCCCAAAGAGCAGAAACGGACAGAAAGACGACCAATCTGCCCCCAGGGGGGGGCAGAAAAGTATTCTAAAAAATTAGGCCGCAAAGGAAGCGACCCTTGCCCAAGGGGTCGCTTCCTACATAAAGAAAAAGACATCCCTGGTGTCTAGTGGGCTTTTCTGCCCCCCCTGGGGGCAGAAACGGGCAGAAAGACGACCGATCTGCCCCCAGGGGGGGCAGAAAAGTCTCCTAATCACTTTACCACCCTAGGAAGCGACCCTTGCCCAAGGGGTCGCTTCCTACATAACGAAATAGACATCCCTGGTGTCTAGTGGGCTTTTCTGCCCCCCCTAGGGGGAGAAACGGGCAGAAAGAAGACCGATCTGCCCCCAGGGGGGGCAGAAAAGTCTTCAAATTATTTGGCCCCCAAAGGAAGCGACCCTTGCCTAAGGGGTCGCTTCCTACATAGCATAACCAATATCCCTGGTGTCTAGTGGGCTTTTCTGCCCCCCCCGGGGGCAGAAACGCGCAGAAAGCGGACCGATCTGCCCCCAGGGGGGGCAGAAAAGACTTCAACAAAATTTGCCCCCAAGGAAGCGACCCTTGCCCAAGGGGTCGCTTCCTACATAGTAGGAACAGCATCCCTGGTGACTAGTGGGCTTTTCTGCCCCCCCCGGGGGCAGAAACGCGCAGAAAGCGGGCCGATCTGCCCCCAGGGGGGGCAGAAAAGACTTTGCAAAATTTTCGTCCCCAAGGAAGCGACCCTTGCCTAAGGGGTCGCTTCCCAAACTCCAAATACAAAATCCCTGGTGTCTAGTGGGGCATCCCTACTCCACGATCGCGACGCTGTGCGCGATCGTGGAGCAGGAATGCCCTGTATTGAGAGATCGGGGGAGAGGAAATACTCTTTCCTCTCCCCCGATGCCTCAATACTAGAGATTTCACCGCCGCGGCCCCCACCAGACGCCAAACACCTACCTCTGCTCCCCTCGGACGCGCTGGAAGAAATGGATTCCAGCGCGTCCAACGCTTCCTGATGACGCCGGCGCGCGCTGTGCGCGCTGACGTCATCAGAAAGCGTGGGGGGGCTCGGGGGGGGTCGGGGGTGGCAGCGGAAGCTCTTCCGCTGCCACCCCCGTAAAGGGGGCCAAGATCGAGGGACAAGGGGGGGAGCGCCAGCGCTTCCCCCGGGGGCTGTCCTCATGACGGAACGGTTCCGTCATGAGCACAGCCCAACCGATGCTCATGACGGAACCGTTCCGTCATGAGCATCGAAGGGGTTAATATGAAAGAGAAACTGACATAATCGCCAATCCGGCACAACGTTGCTGTGCTACTGGAGGGGGCGAGATGACGCCCCCCTTAATAAGTTGTGTCTTTCAAGGTGTCTTTTGGGCATGGCACCATTCCAGTGTGCACGCATTCTTGGAATAACATTGGATAAAGCAGAGAAAAATATGAAGAGCAGGTGTGCATCTCATTACTGTAACTGACAGTTGTTGACACAACACGTCATGCAGCATGACAAGGAACATTTGGAATGCCTTCCAATGCGAGCACTGCATGGTAGTGTTCTTCTGTTCCACTAAGCAGAACTCGGAAGGCAGACTCATCCTCAACCTCCCATACAGAACTCACATCACACCATACCTCGGGGAGATCCACTTGCTCTCTATATACAAGTGCACTCATTTTAAACTCACACACTCACATTCATGGCACTACACAACCTAGGCCCCACCTACCTGAACAGTCGCATCTCTTTCTCCAACTACTCCAACATCTCTGCTCACGCAAGGCACTTACGCACACACATTCCACGCATGCACAGAACTAGATCAGAAGGACTAGTGTTCTCTTACATTGCTCCTAAAGAGGGAATAACCTCCCACTCCACATCAGAGCCTCCTCTCTTCTTGAATTCCTCAAGAAGATGAAGACCTGACTTTTCAATAACTCAACCTACCCTACGCTGGGCTAGGCACACACGTGCTCAGTGCCTGGATACCGTGGAGGGTGATAGTGCGCTTTACAAATACACGTAACATAGCATACCATGACATGAAATAACAACATAAAAAACATACTCCCATGAAAAAGTGTCATATTTAGTGGTGCTGCGTTGCATCTTGCATACCAGAGTCAGTTTACTGAAGGCCCCGTGTATGAAGACGATGGTCTCACAAATGATGGAGAGGACAGTGGTGGTAAAAATATTGCCAGACAAGTCAGGGGAAGTCAGGAAAGCTTCCTCTGAGTTTGCTTTAATCTGACTCTTATTTTCCTCAGACAGAGAACGTGGTCAAGAATGGGAGGACCTAAGGGTGAAAGGAGCTGGCTGCCCAGCCAGAAGAGGTTTCTCGAACACAACTCAGGACTGCTTTCAGCCCCGAGTGGCAGCAGGGAAATGCTTAATTGCGGTCTATTTTCAGCCGTGCCCCTTTTGCACACCTGCCAGAAGTTCCTCCATTGAGGTGGCGTTGTGTGGGGAGTGGATGATGTGTGCCTGCTCAGTAGCAGTCCTGAGCAGTAGAGGAATAGTTTGTGGACTGCGGTGCAGATCCCAATATTATATTCCTCTTGTTAAAACGTTGCCAGTGTCGTATTTCATGAAACCAGCGAAATTCAAAATAATTATACAAAACTGAGAGGCGTTTGTAGGTTTACACGCCCCTAGCAACAAGCAGGAGAGGGAGGCCTTAGAACACAATCACTGATTCCTGAATGTTCAATCAAGTGGACAATGTGGTCTTGATCGTTTGAGGGAGAAAACATCTATATTTGACACACACACATTTAGTGATGTGAGGTCACACTCCAGACTCAACCAGAACAAAGCAAGCATTTGTAACGTAAATAGATATCGACTTTGGGACCTATTAGCTCGTGTAAGATTTAAGCGATACTGTACAGCATCAGCAGAAAGCAGAATGCTATTTAGCAATGCTTTGCAGCATCTGCAAAAAACAAAACAAATGCACCATGATGCAAAGTGGACATAGCACATACGCGTCATGATGCTCCTGGCACTCTCATCTGTAGGCACATGCAAGTGGCACCATTTGCTTCCTTTTGTTATTTACCAATTCAAGACAGTGGACACTTTTTGGCATGTCACATAAAAAATACCTTTTCAACTGTGCTAAGGCATATTTCAGCAAGCGGAGTGGGCCAGCAGCAAGTTAGAGTTTCAAGAACCTACGAGAAATGTATTGCAAGAGATAAGGGCAAGCAATGGAGGAATAGGTTGAGGAGGAAGCAAAGGGTTGTGGAGCTATAGAATTAAATACAAAAATAAAATAAAGATGGGTGAGGAAGATGGGATAAAGGAGAAGAAAAGCAGCACTCATATCAGAGTGCAACACAGAGCATGAGGAGGTTGGGTATTTGTTAGGGGAGAAGCCCACGCGGGAGATAGAAAACACATGCACTGTCATGGAGTGCTTAATGAAATACAAAAAAGTAGTTTTGTAAAAGTGAGCAGTGAAAGGATGCAAGTCAGATAACCAAAGAATGGTAATAAGGAAATGCTTGAAGGAGGGACAACCACAAGAAGAGGAAAGCAAGCAATCAAATAAGAAGCAGTCAAATGAGACTGGCAATAAAGACTAACCCCAGGCGTAGTGTGCTTAGCGGGGCCACGCGGAGGTCCACGGAGTTGAAAACAAACTCCGTGGAACTACGCTCAGCTCCGCCACCCACCTCCCCCCCATTATAAAAAGTCATTAAACATTATTAAAAAATAGATTTCAAACCGTTTACCTGGCATGCGGCATCCCCGCGCTGCCCTCTTCCTCTTATTCGCTGTCTTCGCTAATCCTTGTGAGAAATGCGCGAAGGGCAGCCCGGGGACGCCGCATGCCAGGTAAATGGTTTAAATTTATTTTTTAATAATGTTTAATTACTTTTTATAATGGGGGGGTGGAGGCGGGGCTGGCCAACTCTGATCCGCTGCGGAGTGTGCGAAGATTTGCCTTGCTAAAGAACACCCCTGCTCAGACCAACACCTAGAGTGGAGAAAAAGGGAGGGGGAAGACAATACAAACATAAAATCGTAGGGATCCATCATAGAAATATTTGTGCAGAACATAGCATCTAAAACTGGCTCAGGAATATTCGCTAATGTAATTTATTCCTGGAGTTCCCGGTCAGGATTAAAATAAATATAGGATGGTGGTGTCCGAGATTTTTAGTAGCCCCTCACCTCTCCTAACAGCATATTTGTCAACATGTTTCAGCCAATTGGATGTATCGTTAACACGGGTCTGTATGGTGTTCTCCAGCATCTAAGATCCCATATATTCCCCTACTTTCCTACCTTACTTATGTAGGTTGAGGATAGACCCACTCTGGTTTGGGGCTGCTTAAACACACTGCGGTAGTACCTGTAGATAAACATGTGGCCATCATAATCATAGATTGATGCTGAACGAACTGGCTGTCTGTGTCGTACAGACAGATAGCATGCATAGGTTCTAGTTTGATCCACTCATGCCACTCAATCATTCTTTCCAATCGTAGTTATCACGGAGGTCTAGTACACATATCCCCCAAGTAGCATAAACTTACAGGTTCTTCTGTTGACCTCTATATTACAGTACAACTGAAACTTTTCTATTTAATACAATTCATTCATTTGTCGCTAAAAATCGAGACCCACAGCAATCAGCATCCCAAGATGTAATTACGAGAGATGTGGGGCATCCAGAACATCAATCTTTTGTAAAACTTATCAAGTTTCACAGTAGTTAAAGCTCGGAAAGGCATGGGTGCGATGGCGGATCCCTGTAGTCAAACACTAGCTACATTAGGAGATACTATACACAATTTAAAACTTTGTCCAGTGACCCCTGCCGGGGATAGTTTATTTCTCCATGTATTCTCAATAACAGTAATTGTGGCATGCGTGCACCGTTGCTGGTGTGTTTAGGTAGAATGACAGTTATCAATAAGACCCGTCTGGCTCCATGTATGTTTTTATAGTTCGTATTTAAAGGGTGGGAGCGGTGAGGCCTGTGTGTATTTTTTCTCTATCGCTTTTAAAGCATAGTAAATGATGGCCATACTGTGCACCAGGATACGACAATCTTTGTTAGGGGTCTTCAATGATTCCCTCACTATCACCCTCCAAAAGTGCCTCTTATCTCTACATAGCCTCTCTGTCACATGTATTTTATTTGTTTAACCCCTTCAATTCGAGTGACGGAGCGGTTCCATCATGCGCGTCGGTTGCGCTGTGCGCATGATGGAACCGCTCCGTCACGGCCCCGCCCGTGCACGGAACCTTCAGCACGGCACGGTAATCCGTGCCGCGCTGAAGGGGTTAATAGCACCGCTCATACCAGTGTGGCGTGTCAGAGCACTTTATATCACACACATACAGAGACAATGAATCGTACAGCAGCGGCTCCTCCGTTATGGCGAAGGAGCCTCGCCTTGCCTGCTGCGAGTGAGTGCACACTCATTAATAAAATGATAATAAATACCATTTTATTTTGGTTGCAGACCCAAGCTGATACAGCGAGAGGGCAGGGGGTGGGGGTGGTTTGTGCAATTGCACTATTACAGCAGCTCCTGCCAGTGCGCGTGTCAGATTGGCACACTAACATACGCACTTCAGCCTACACAATCCCAGGGCTGAGAAACAGCTGAGGGATTGCATCCACAGGCCCTCACCCACAGAATGAGCGCTGGGTTAGCCTGATCAAACCAATCTCTGCAGCTTCAGGATTGGTTGCAATCATGTTGCACAAGAAAGGAAGTCCTTCCCTTTCCTGCTGCCTGCTGGAGTCACTGTCAAGGAGATAGGTACCAGACGTGGCTCAGTGTCACATATATGGTGAGTTTTTGTGGCATCGTGCCCCACCATATTTTAATGTAGCCCTCTGCTACTGAAATCATACGTGTGTATATAGAAATAGTTCCATAAAGCAAAGGGGACGACAAGGTGTAGGATTCACATGTCATCCACACTGGTAGGCATTTTTTAAGAGTGCTTGGTCTGGAGAAGCACAAGCTAAGGATTTACACCATAACAAAGTGGTTGCCATTGGCTTTAATAATAAGAATGTATTTCTACCCAAACTAACCTTTTTTAGCAGCATCAGGATAATGAAAGACTGGAAAAAACATAACTTACTAACTTGTACCATGCAGTTTGCATCCAGCTTTTTGATGGCAGTTCATAGCTCACAGTGCTAGATCACGCTTTTAACTTATGAACTGCACAGTAACAACAGAATCTCTGGGACAAAAGCAGTAATCCTCTGAGCTATGCACAAAAAATATAGTTGTTTTTAAATGCATGATACACATTCTTTGCAGCAGGCATATTAATCCTCTGTGCTACCTTAGATGAGTCAAAGCTGCCACAGGACAAAACTCTCATCTCTCTCCAGCAGGTTCATTAATCACCGGAGTTATCTTGACACTTTTATTGTTGCCTGAAATCTGCTCATTATGCAAGGAACTTTGCAGTGCTTTTAAAACTGCTGCCTGCGGACCGCTGGGGTTCTAAAGACCACAGTTTAGGAACCACTGTGGTAGAGGATTCAAGGTATACATGACACAAGCAATCACACTCAGCACACACAATGACATATCTTTTAAAAAGAATACGTCTTTTATTTATACGTAGGGCAGTTAAAATTGTTTTTAAAAATAAGGTGTTCAATTACCCACAACCAAAACATGCTTAACACATAGGTAAGCATGCACATTTCACTTGTATTAACAATTTTAAATCTGGCCTATTGTGATTAGGTTTTGTTAATAGAAATTTGTATAATGATTTATTTCCGTTACAAGGGCCTCACATTGCTATCGGGTTTTGGTACCACCATGCGAATTTCGCTATAAAATCATCGTGCGCCCTTGTCCACTTGGGGCAGGGCTGGTTCTAGAGGGTGGGCCAGGCCCTCCCAAGAAAGCTCTGTGGCCCACCCAAGGCCTATTCACAAGCAAAAACAAGCATTGGCATAGCCAATAGGTCTCGCCTTTGGGACCTTATAAGTGTTTAGCCATGCAACAGTTGCATAACTAAACACTTATAAGGTCCCAAAAGCGAGACCTATTGGCTATGCCAATGCTTGTTTTAACTGCTGCAATCTATTGAAGCCTCACTGAGAACATCAAAGCGGCCGTGCGGCGAAAGTGATCGCGATCGCGATCAAACATCAAAGCGGAAGTGAAAGTAATCGCGGTAAAGCGTGACGCGCGTGCCCGCTCACATGTACTGTAGCTCTAGGCTGGCCTGGTAGCACTTTTTGGAGCCCTCACAAAATGTCTCGCCAGACCAGCGCATGCGCTGGGTCAGGCAAGACCTAAAGATATCTTCCGTTCTTTTTCTTAATGCAAAAAGTACACAGGCCTGCAGGCTAGCAATCAAAGCCTAATTTTGTGATGTTTATCTATGACACCAATGCCTTGGGTTACTATAAGTGCACGCAGCAAGGGTAAGGCCACCAGAGATGGCACCTATCACTGTGCACGTGTTAACAGAAAGACCTAAGACACCCCCACTATTTTTGTTTTGCAGACAGTGTGAAGGATTCTGCTATTGCAAGTAAAGTAAGTGAAAATGAGCATGTGCTCTCTGCTATTGCGTTATTCCTAACTTTTGTCCAGGGCACTGGAATTATGCGGCTAGGTTAAACCAAATTATGTTGTTTAGGGTTGACTAAATTTTGTGGCAAAAAAGGCAAATTACTCGGTGTAATGTGGCACATTTTGTGATAGTTCATTATTTTTATATTTTTACATGTTAACACTGTCTGGAAAAGGTTACATCTTGTTAGTATCACTTTAACACCGAAATGCAGCAATAGGCTACTGAAAGGTGACCTTAATGCAAAAAGTACACAGGCCTGCAGGCTAGCAATCAAAGCCTAATTTTGTGATGTTTATCTATGACACCAATGCCTTGGGTTACTATAAGTGCACGCAGCAAGGGTAAGGCCACCAGAGATGGCACCTATCACTGTGCACGTGTTAACAGAAAGACCTAAGACACCCCCACTATTTAGGTCTCGCTGAGCCCCAGCGCTTGCGCTGGCTCGGAGAGACATTTTATAGTTGGTATTTTCAAAGTGCTGCCGTGGCCTAAAGCCTCAGTGCACGTGAATGTGCACGCGCGCAGCGCCATGTGTCTTTCCTCGGCAGCACGCGATCGCAATCGCGATCACTTTCACTTTCGTGGCCGAGGAAAGTGGCGAAAGCTTGTTCTATTTCTTTGTCTTCTTGTTTTATTTTGCAAGTGAAGCCTTGCTTTCCTGCAGCCTGGACATTTCAGAATAGCATCGCTTTCCGTCCCTAACCCCTCGCAGCTTATTTATTAGTTGGTTTGTGAGTTGAGGGAGATGATCTATCTGATGCTTTTCTTTTCACATTCTTGCCGATCTTCCTGCGTGTTTTCCTTCTTTCAGGGGGAGACCGGGGAGAGGGCTTTTCCTAATGGAAAGAATGCAGGGCGTGTGACTTAAGAATGTTTTGTTCTGAGCTAGTTAAGGTGCTATAATGGACGTTTCCTCCAATGTTTTAATGCAGTGTCCGTACCTGAGTCAAATTATTTATTAGGCCTAATTACTTTCACATTCGGCCATTGCTTGTTATACACTTGTTTTGTTTTCTTCTCTTTCGTAGTTAGGGAAATGTGATGGTGAAAGGCAGCACGAGTACATTTAAAGTGTAAGAATGCTTGAGTTTTCGTCTGTCCTTGTGCTTTCATTTCGCACCCTCTTTTATTTGTTTGCAAAGCGCTCTGATACCCACGGGTCTCGCCAGCGCTATATAAAGCTTTATAAATAAAAACTCGGGCGCACTTCAAATTACAAGAACGGTTCTGTTTCTGGCCAGTCCCGATCACTGACCCTTGGAAACACTCTCTGCTCACTCCCAGCTCAGCACATCCAACTCTTCCCTCAGTCCACATCACAGAGAAGCCGATTTAAAGGGGGCGCCGTTTTTCCACAGAAATTGCGTGCACTTCGCCCCGGAATCAGACTTGGCACCAAGATAACAGGCCACAGACATGCCTCATAGCTGAAAATAAAATAAATGCAAGTCTAGTCTGGTCATTAGATAAAGCTCTCTACCAGGTTTTATTGTTGTAGCCCTCTCCATGGATGTTTCACGGGAGCCATTTCAATCAAATGCTAGATGTGTACTCTGTTTTCAGCTGCAAGAATTTCCCTGAAACATGAGCCTAAACGTCTGACTGTTGCATGTGGGCACTGATAGGGCTGATAAGGAAGAGTGATTATGGCAATAAAAGAGGCCTGTGCGAATTCTGTAGCCTTCACTGCTTGTGGATAAGCACATTATATGCGTGCTCTCCCCGTTACTTTTGAAAATGTATCCATGTGTTAAGATGTCTGAAATGGCCGCAAGGAAGCTCTACAAATTAGTGCTCCGCAGTAGCACTAATTTCTGTTATTTATTAACAAAATAAACAGATACACATTTGTGTAGCACCCAAATCAGATTTCTAAGAAACTACCGTTGTGAAACCAACACACCAAGAGCCCCACTGTTCGTTCTCTTGAACCATCAGACTGACACATCTGAAGCACTGTCCATAGCACACTGCACCCCGCACTGAATCCTACTTCTGCATACTTAATATACTTCTGCAAGTCATTCATACACTGGCACACTTTAAATCCGTATAGAAAGCATAGCATATTGTGGCAACTAGCTCATACACACATCCACTTGGCTTGTCTTTTAGGTACATCTAGGCTAAACATGCATGTCACCATTTGGGATGCATCTGCGGTTAAAATCTACTGTGACACCTCACCTATTGATCTTTTTTGCTATTAACTATGGAAAAAGATCATGTGGCACTTTAAATACTCTTGAAATATCACCAGTCCCAAAAATCTGCACAAGTGACAAGTCAAATAGGCATCATTTCTAATTATGCCCTTTTGGCTGGTGCTATCATCTCACCACACCAAGTTCCCAGTCCTATTTACTTTCCATTCTGCAGAGGTCTGGTAAAAATAGTGCAATTTGTTAAGTATTACATCCCATAATGTTTGTGTAAGTTACTAGATCTTTAGCTGCCACGAAACACTTAACCATAGTATGGTCCTCCAGAATAAGGTCAAGACACACAACCAACCACAACCAACCACAACCAACCACACACACACAACCACACATACAACCACACACACAACCACACACACAACCACACACAACCACACACACACACCCAACCACACACACACACCCAACCACACACACACACAACCACAATCACACACACAACCAAACACACACACAACCACACACACACACACACAACCACACACACAATCTTAAACGCAACCTCAAACACACACACAACCACACACACAACCACACACACACAACCACACACAAACAACCACACAACAACACACACACAATCACACAAACAACCACACAACAACACACACACAACCAAGCACACAACCACATACACAACCATGCACACAACCATACATACAACCACACATACAACCACACACACAACCACACACACAAACACACACACTCAACCACACACACTCACACAACCACACATACACAACCACACACACAACCACACACACAACCACACACACAACCACACACACAACCAACCACAACCAACCACACAACCACACACACAACCAACCACACAACCACACACAACCACACACACAACCACACACATAACCAACCACACAACCACACACACACACACAACCATACACAACCAATCACACACACACAACCACAACAACACAACCACAACCACACCCCCAATCACACCCAACCACACCAAACCACACACAACCACACTCACACACAACCACACACACACAACCAAACACACACAACCACACACACAACCACACACACAACCACACACACACACAACCACAGCCACACACAACCACACACGCACACAACCACACACACACTCACAACCACACACAACCACACACACACAACCACACACAACCACACACACACACACAACCATACACACACAACCACATAACCACACAAACAACCACAACCACACATGCACAAAACCACACACAACCACACACACACAACACACAACCACAAACAGTTTTTTGGGCTGTCAGCATAAATAGGCTGTCACCAAACACGATGAACACCTCGGGAAAGTTTAGGAAGTCACCCTCAACTTTGAAACCACTTGCTGTTGCAGAGTGTGTGCTGTACACATGGCAATACCTTGACACAGTGGACTGTTGCAAGGAATGCTTTGAGCCTCGGAGGCTGACAGACTTCAGCCTGTGCATAAGTTCACCCCGACTTGGAGCTGCATGTAAACAGGGTGCCCACTGTCCAGCATGAAGTGAGACATTGTGATCGGGGCTGGAGATGCTATTTAGCAATCTGCTTAGAACACTGTGTTTCATTTATGGCATTAAACATAAAGGAGCACTGGCAACGCTGATAAACTGGATTTCAATTTGAGTAGTGACTAAAACTTTAAAAAAACCTTCAGTACTGAAACAAGTGCAATAGGTCTTGCATTTGCAAAAGTTTAAGCTATTAGCATTGTTCATGACAATGCATTTTTATCTATTTTATAAAACAAACACATAAATAAATGTCATTATCATTTACAATGCCAATAGCTAATGTTGCATTATTATTAGCAATGCCAACTGCTCACACTTTTATAATGCGAGACCTATTGCATTGCAAATGCTTGTTTTGTTTTGCAGACAGTGTGAAGGATTCTGCTATTGCAAGTAAAGTAAGTGAAAATGAGCATGTGCTCTCTGCTATTGCGTTATTCCTAACTTTTGTCCAGGGCACTGGAATTATGCGGCTAGGTTAAACCAAATTATGTTGTTTAGGGTTGACTAAATTTTGTGGCAAAAAAGGCAAATTACTCGGTGTAATGTGGCACATTTTGTGATAGTTCATTATTTTTATATTTTTACATGTTAACACTGTCTGGAAAAGGTTACATCTTGTTAGTATCACTTTAACACCGAAATACAGCAATAGGCTACTGAAAGGTGACCAGCCGACCTTTATGAAGGGCCTTCCAAGTTGCTGCGTTTTTAATAACTTTCGATTTGTTTGAGCTAGAGGCACCATTTTATTTTCTTAAAATCTGCAAATTAAGCAGCAGATGATGATTCTGTGACGCATTTGGCAAATACGTAAATATGCAGAATACGCTGCAGCCACTGAATCACATAATTCCAGTGGCCCTATTCATGGCACCATATTAAGCAACAAACACTGATAATGGCAACGTTTTGACGGTTCTTAATGGAAAAGACTTGTTAAGTTTCACTAATACAACACAGATTCCGTTTGAGAAGGAGCAGTGCATGTGCCTAGTATACAAAGGAAAGCACTGGCAGCAATTACCTGGCAGCCCTGGCATCATTGCTGCCACTGTCCTGCCTACTCTCAATCCCCTGATGTACTCGCAGAAGGAGGAGGTTGCTTATAAAATCAGAAGAAATTTAAAGAACAGACACCCAACTTTGGGGCACCAGTGACAGTCATTTATCCTCACCCAACAAATGCTCTCATTTTGTCACATGAATAGACAGAAATCGATTATTGTCAGGCACTGGGATTATGCGACTCTACAGCTGTAGCTTTTTGCATATAATTATGGATTTGTAACACTTGCCACATAATCCATCATCTGCTGCATAATCATCTGTTGTGTAATTTGCACATTAAAAAAAAGCCATTTCAAACAGGTAAAAAGTTGCATTAATATAAAAATTCTGGACTGCATAAACAACACACTTATTTAAGCTTCAAAGAAATGGGCATTTTGAAAAGTAGAGTTCATAACTCACATATAACACTAACAATGTTAACTAAAGATTAATTCACAGCTGTGGAGGAGATGGTGTTGTTTCAACAGAACTCCTGAAAACCCCAAAGCCACCTTCAGAACTGTGGCTCCAGTGGATAACCGACAAAGATTCTAGAATCTTGACAAGAGGAAAAGGTGATGAGGTACAGAGTTGAGAGATGGGGGTTGATTAGAAGAGACCGTGAGGATAGAAAAGATGAGTAAGTAAAAAAGAGAAGGAAGGATAAGATAAAAGAATGGGAAGGAAACAGGTGGATGAAACATGAGTAAAGAAGTGATTAAAAGGGAAGAGAAGAAACAGGACAAGGATTGATTAGTGCAAAGTAAGGGTGATTTGAGTTGTTAATTAGAGAAGGTGATGATGGTGTGGAGGTGGAAGAAGGAGGATAAAAAAGCAGTCTGAGGAAGTACAATGACCAGGATACTGATGAGCAGAATGAGTGATATGAGTAGGGGGATGTTAAGTATGTAATGAGATGGGGCCATAAAAGATGAACAGAGGGAGGGGAGTACAAAAGGGTGAAGGTGAAGGATGACGCTTGTGAAGGATAGGGAGGATGGGGAAGTAAGGTGATCACATAGGAGGGTCATGAGCAAATAAGTGATGGGGAGGGGCAAGAGAAGGAGTGTGAAGGGACTGAAAGATAATTGTAGAACAAGAGGGAGGAGAGATTGATGGACAGGGATGGTGATGGGTAAGATGTGGTGATGGGAATAGGAGAGACTGGTGAAGGAGAATGAGAAAGAAGCTGAAGCATGCCAGTCACTGTTTAGGGCAGAAAGTTCAACTTTGAGACACTCACAGAAGCATTACATTTCCTCTTTGTTCCCCTTAAGATACAGTCAGTCTTCTCAAACGACTGACAACAAAATAGTAGTTGAGAAACTAGCCATCAAATTACAAGTCCAGTAATCAACCTTGGAAGGTGTACTCACGGCACGGTGGGGCAGACGGGGTAGAAACAGGCCCACATTTGCTGTTTTTTTTTTTTTTTGCTCAGGTTGCCACATTTGATTGCTCTTCCAGTTGCTACTGTGCTTATTTAATTAAAAGTTGCATTACCCCAGGTCTTTCCTGACCTCATGTGTGCTAATGGATGTGCACTATATAGTGTATACCTTTGTGCTGACACTGATTAGAATGTGGTGAGCTACCAGGGAAGAAAAGATCCAGAGAAGTGCCAGGCCTGATTAAGCACACCCATGCACCAACACAAGCTCATGCACACCCCTCATTTGTTGGCTAACACAAAATAATTACTCACATAGGCAGCAGCAGTGACGGTGAGGCTAACAGAAAAAAGTGAGGTGGCGAGTAATGTGTGAGGTGGAGCGAAATAAAGGTGAGGTGAAGAGAGGCGGTGAAGCAGAGAGACGAGAGGATAATAGTAGGCCTGCTGAGGTATGAGGGGGATAGTGAGAAAATAAGGGGAAGGATGGTGAGGGGGAGAAGGTGTTTCAGGAAGACAAAAGAGAGCAAGCAAGATTGAGATGAGAATGAGAAAGAGGGAGAAGGGTGAAAAAGAGAGAGATGAGCTGGTAAAAGAGAGGAGGGGGAGGTTAAGAGAGAAGGGTGAGGTGCAGAGAGATGGGTGTAGTGGAAATAGAAAGAAAAAGCGGAGTGAGACTAAGTTGATGCACAGTGAGAGCAGAGAGTGAAAGTAAGAAAAGGCAGAAAGAGCGGAGGGTGAGGTGAGAGAAATATGAGGATGAAGTGGAGACAGGGAAGGGAACATCAGGTAAACAGGTGGATAAGGTGGAGAGAAAGTAGGAGGAGAAAAATGTGTGGTTGGAGGAAGTAGAGGATGAGGTGAGGGGGCAGCAAGGTGAAGCAGAGAAAAAGGAGGGTGAAGTCAGGAGAGGGGAGGGACAGACAGAGCGAAAGAAGGGTGAGGTAGAGAGAGCTTCTAGTTTTAAACCTCTAAAAATACACTGTTAAAACAAGGAGACGAAGGTATGGTATGCAACTCCCATCCATACATGGCCATCTGGGATGCCCAAACCCAGCTCTCAGACACCTAGGAGACTCTGGACATACCCACTTATCTTTATGGCCCACCCATGCCTCTCCATGGCCCTCCCATATCCCAAGTCTTGAACCCAGCTGATTTGGAGTCCATGTTTCCTTGGATGACTAGACCCAAAATGTAAAATCAATTAGCCTTTTTTTGCCTACTGCAAATATTCACGTCAAATGCCTGTAAGCAAAATCTACTAGCCTCAGTCCTTGTGTTGTAAGAGAAACATGCTTCTAAGTGCTTTTGCTTTGTTTTTAAGTTGACCTAGACAGTGGTTGCGCTGTTTCCTCGCGGCATGTTGTATATGCTTTGTGGGATTAAAACCTGCCCATTGCTTTTCATCTGTTTATTTTTGTGCCCTTTAAAAATCCTTGCTTCAAAGTGGTTAATCTTTCCTATTTGTCCCTTGTTTTCTTCGGTTGTTCACTCCCATGGAGCAGCATTCGATTACTTGTAGCCTTCCACTTGAGTGCATTTAGGATTGTTTCTGAGCACAATTATTTTCTTTTGTTTCTGCATGTGTTTCAGGAAGGTATGTTTTCTTCCTCTGTTGCATTGTTGTGAGGTGTCTCCAGCAGCACGGAAAGGCTCTCCGTTCGCACAGCTGCTCCCCCTGCCTTTCAGTTTCGAGCACGCAAATGATTGAAAACAGGCCTTTAAATCTTGTTCTCATCTCGTTTTTATTTGTATTAGCTGGCTAGCACTCCATCTGCAGGCCATACGTCTTCTTTCCTCACCGGCGCTTGGGATGTATGGCTGCTTAGTTTACATTCCTCGAGCAGCCCGAAAATCTGCGTTCTCCGTTTTTCCCCCACAATCAGTGCTGTCTTTGCCTAATTAGAAATGATGTAGCAGTTTTGTTTGTTTAGTTGGGAGTGGGACGGGGTTTTCTGTCATTTTTCGCTTGGTGTTGCTAACGGTTCAGCTTTCAATGAGGGCCTCACACAAGTCAGACACGTTTGTGAGACAAAACCAAATGTAAGCGCCCACAGAAAATGATTTTCAGAGCTGTCTGTGCAAGATTTAAACCTGACAATCTGGTATGAATTTCAGAATTCCAAGTGGAAAAAAGCTCTGATTGAGTGAGTTGTACATACTGGACATTTCTTTGAAATATATATATATTTTTTTTACTATTTTATGTGCACTGATAAACTATAGCTAAATTGTTCACTATAATAACAAAGCCCAATTGGAGACAGCGGGGAAAAGGGCTCTCGCTACATTAGTGTAAATTAAATGTAGGAAAAAAGCTCAACCTACAAACGCTGCTGTGAGTTTGCTGTACGTGAAGAAAATGATAGATGTACATCCTGTACTGAACAAGACTACACAGTATCTTCAGCGAAACAGGACACAGGATCACAACGTTGAAACTCAAATGCAATTTCAGCACCGTTCCAGTACCTTTTTTTGTGGGGTAGGGGGGGTGAGTGTGGGTGGTGGTAGGAAGGACTCAGACTCATAAGGGTGCCTTTGCTTCGAATTATCAAGGGCAACAACACATCTGCTGCTTTCCAATACAAACTAGATCTCAATTTTACCTACGAGTGACGCATAAAACTGATAAACGTAAAAAGCTATTGATCAATATTTGAAACAAAAAAGCAAACTTTCAAAACAATATCAGTGAATGTAAAGTTGAAAATGTGTTTTGTGCCGTTAAAATATTAGATATTTACCCTGTTCTGTTTATCAGTAGCTGTTTAGTGTTAATCCATTTTAAGTGTACACGTACATCTTACGTTATATTTCCTGTGATTATGGAATTTTTTCTGTATGCAAAAGGCATTTTTGTGCTCACAGCAATAAAAACTCAGTCACCGTTCCCTTTGCACCCTATTGTTCCGCTGCCCATTATGGAGCTTATCAGCAATTCAGAGGGTGGTCTGTGTGGCCTATATAGTTATTCGTATGCTCCCCTCAGATGCTTACAGTTTGGAGAGAGAGAGTGCCTCCTTTACCTTCTGCCACCACCCATCTTATGCAGACATTTCTATTTGAGAAACACAGAGTGCTAAGTGATCCAAAATATCCTAGGGGTTGCAAGCAATCAAGTGCAGGGTCCTTTTCGTTTTTACAAATAAAAGGAGTGCAGTTTTTTAATTCTGAATTTCACTCTCTTTTTGTTAAATCTCTTCCTCTGAATACTTCTGTAATGTAATGGGTGTTTCTGTGGTTTTTAGGTCACGCCTAGGCAGCGCATGCACTGTCCCTTCGAGACATGCTGTATCTACTGTATCAACTCTGTGGACTTTCGAGCACGACCATCATTTTTCATTTGTTCTTTTGTGTGCTGTTTTGAAATCCTGTATTTTTAGTGGTACAATGGCTGTATTTGTCCCTCCTTTTGGTGTTTGGTACCCTCTGATGTCGACTGGTCCTATTACATGTGCTTGTTCCTTCTTGTCTATTTAGGTTAGTTTCGGCGCACAATTTTTTTTTTTCAGCTCGTGTTTTCGGAATGTGATGTTTTGTGCTTTTCGAGTGAAATGCGCTTAGCTAATGGCATTCGTATTTTCCAACTATTTGAGGCTGCATGCCTTTTAGATACATTCCCACTATCATGTTTCACCATCGCGGACACATGGCTGTCATGGGTAGGTGAAGTCTTCCCATTGCGGATGCATTCGCACAGACTTGGAATACTGGCTCAGACAATCCCTTGTTCATTGCTGGTATTTACTGTTAGTCATCGTACCTCCTGTTTCATTTGCCACAAGCTGTGTGTTTGCGAAGAGGGATCATCGATATGTCCCTGTACTGGGCCTGGAGGGTCACCATTGTGTTTTTGGGTTGCACAGAGAGAGCACACCAAGACTAGCTAACAGCATTTTTATTTATCCACTAACACACAGTATTTACATTTCTGTGATCAGCATGTTTTAGTGGTATTTTTGTTTGCATGGGGAGAGCACATCCATGGTATTTCTCCATGACTCCTCTTGCAGACTTTTTTTATGGATTCCTTAGTTCTGCAGTTCTAGCACATCCCTGCCGCATCACAACTGATCCCACAGCAAAACGTATTTCTGAGATTTGACTGTGAGTGGGAGGGTCTGGTATTGTGCAAGATTACCTCGGATTGGAGAACTGGTGGAGTTTCCACCAACGCTAGTGGGCCAGATAGAACTCCCAAGTGCTGATTGGCTGTAGACGCTGCATGTGCCTCTCTCCGAGCCATCCTGCAACAGTTTGTGGGTACCTCCCAGTTTGGAGCAGACTCAGCCTTAACTGAAGGTGTACCTGAGGTGAGCAGGTTACGTATGGGTGTTGTGTAATATTTAGTAGCCCTTCTATAATGTACATTCCCTATTCTATGACTATATTTGGGACTCTGTCTTGCTGAAGAGCTCGAGCACTTGCCCCATGACCCTGCCTACTCAGGAAAAGGTGAAACTCAGCCCTCACTGGGCAGCTGTACGGTGGTCCCGCCCACTTCGAAAGATGGGTGCCTCAGCCCTTCCTCACCATAGGCATACAATAGCAGTGGCGCTTTGAGCTGATTTACTCCATAGATGAGCCTGTCACTAGCCTGATCCACCCCCTCAACAGTAGTTTTGTAAATCACTGAACGGAATCAGTTTGTTATCTGTAAGATAATTCAGTGCACAATAAACGAGAAAACTAAAGGGCACTCATTGGTGTCTCTAGTGGGATGTTATGATGCCGGCTTAACATTCTGTGAGTCTGGGCAAATCCCTCAGGCATGGGGAGAGCGGGTGCTGAGACTTGCACGGTAAAAGCCAATGCCAAGACTCGAACCCGGTAAGTCGGCAGTTCTGGATGATAGAGTAACGACTCAAGGAGAGTTAATTTGTTTTTGATCTGTCTTTCTCATGCAAATCTCTCCCTGTGCATTGCTCTCTTTTACCTGTCCCTTACTGGGTGCGGGGAAAGAATGAATTGATGTATATGGAGAATGTTTGGCATATCCTAAATCAGACTGCATAACCTAGTGTGTAGCAATTGTATAGCTCTTCAATCCTTGGTAGCACAGCACCCAGGATAAATTGATGCATGGCTAAACACTTATAAGGTCCCAAAGGCGAGACCTATTGGCTATGCTAATGCGTGTTAGGATACAGTACCTGTCTGGTGAAATCAAGTGTTTCTTCCTCCTTAAATTGCAAATTTCATCGGAGTACAATCTAGATCAGCCACAGGATAGCTGAAGTTGGAAGGTGTGTTGCATCTTTGCCCCATGGTCTCTGAGGTCAACGTGTGTGCCAACAATCAGGAATCAAGTTCCTCCTCTTTTCACAGTTCCACTACTTTTTTCTTTGACCTCTGACTGGCATTAGGCCCATAACTTCCAGAATTTACACACACACATAGCTGCAGAGACACACACTCTCTTTCTCTTTCTATTTAGGGCTCGTGCCCTATCGTTGCAGTGCGCAGTCCTGCTCGCGCAGGCGAGAGCCCTTTTGTAGGGGGTTTTAAAACAGAGCCTGGAATCGCACACGCTTGTGCGTGTGCTTTTCCTTTTGGCTTCTGCGATTGGCCTTTGAGTGCGTGCATTTCCCAAAGACGGCACGCAATAGGCCAAAGGTGGATGCATTGCTCCGCCCATGGCCTATTGGTGTCTATTACGCGCACCAAAGGCTATGTGGTTTCAATTATCGTGGCCAGACACGGGCACGATAATTGAAAACACATGTTCGCTGTGGCGCGCGCGCACGCACCACTCGATGTTCGCGCGCATGGCGTCTCCTCTGAAGGCGGACAGGAGATGTGCACTCCGTACGCACGCACATCTCCTGTTCCTGTGTGACCACAGCGCGCGCATGGCGCGCTTTACTTTTCCTAAGGCTGGTTATTTCTACATTTACTCCTCAGCGCCATTGCTGAACTGACAGCACTGAGATGTCTCGGCTTAGCCCGCGCTGTCCATATCCCGTCACTAATGCGCAATAATCACCTCTGTCAGGTTTAGCTAATCTAAAGTGACCTAACTCCATTCTTCACATCTGTGACAACTCAAACACTGCCTTCCACGAAAACGCACCGCCGACACGTCACGCGTGCTCACGGCTTCGAATGTCCACCTTGTAATCGCGCCGTGAGGCAGTCCCATCAGATCAATGCTATTCAGATCAACTTAGAGCTCCCCAATGGCAATTGTAACCAAAAAAGGGCCTTAAAACAACACACAGGTCTAGCATGGTGAAATCCAAGTAGGGAACGTGCGCGTCCTCGCTAAATATCTGGAGGCAAGCCTCCCTAGGTTACAATAAATCTGTCTGCTCGAATAGGTAACCAAACACAGCCATAACACCCCACGCTCTTGCAAGGGAGAAACAAACGTGGTGTTTAACACAATTGATTTGCGGCCTGAAGCAGGCTGAAATTACAATGCTGTAGAGCAGCGTATTTTTAGCTACAAAAGGCAAATGAGCAAAAAAATCAAGTTGACCTTTTATGAACAACAGCATTTTCTTGATGCTATTAACAATGTATGGCATTCTGTAACAGCACAACTCGATATACACAGATTCATTTGAATACCATACAATATAATGGCTAATCTTCCAGTACTACTGCACATGAGAGAAAACATCCTCTCGTTCAATAGAGCATCTGCCTTTCTGGTTTCGGTTTCCGATTCTGTCGTTCAAAGGTTCGGCTGCTGTGATACTCTCAGGGTGCGGTTTGCTTCCTCATGAGTGCTCTCCCTCCAGAACACGATGCGTAAACGTTGTATTAGGTGCTGAGCACCTGCAGTGCTTCAGTTTGGAATAGAACCCTTTTCTGGCTCTCACAGGACCAAGTGCCGGTGTCTAACATTAGGTGTGGGCTGAGATTATTTCTGTGCTCCAACATGCATGCTAGCCGTCCACAGAATAGTGCTTCGGAGCCCTGTGCAGGGTATCTGGTGCTATAGAAGTAGAACTGTCCGATACAGTGCACAAGAGTGCGTTGTTAATTACTGAAATCGCAACACCAGCGCCGTGCGTACATCGGCGCAGAGAGAATTACGGGTAAATTATCTCTATGCCTGTAAACCAATGATGGACAAGAAGCATCCACAATGTCGACAACATGTACATCGCACTGAGGCTTACATCATAGGCAGACACCGTGGACGCTTTTAGGATCTGGTTGTATATGCTGATTTTTGAAGCAACAGTTTAAAACCCAAGGTTTTAGAGTGAGTTTTTAAGCTTCTTTTAATGATAACCTGTGGGTTCAAGGAACACTTTTGCATCAGAGGTTTTAAAAAGTGGAGCTTTTGGTATGCAGACATTTTACCACTTTATCATGAAAGTAGGTTTGTGGCAGTGGACTAGTGTGACAAGGGTGTTTGTTTGTCTTAGCAGACTGGCCTCAGTTGAATTACAGCAACAACAAAACAACAGATCACCACATCACACTAACACAACAAAACACTACTATAACAACATAGCAAAACAACAAAATAATACACAAAAACACAAATCAGCAGCAGAACACAATGATACACCAGCACAACACAACGACAAACAGTATTCAGTAGCAGTGTGCTATTATTTTGTGTTCTTATTTGTTATAGTTGTATTGATGCTTTGCAATGTTGTGTCTATGTTGTTACACTTATTTTGCTGGCTAGTGTGTTCTTGTATGAGAAATGGGACTGTCAAATTGTCTTACTGAGTCCTGCTATTATCCTGTTATGCAGCTCCCTTTAAAAACTTCAGGAAACGTACTACCATTTTATCCAAAGCAGCACATTCCATTATCACACCGCGCAAAACAATTACCACTGCCACAGATACTTCTCTGTTTATGTAACAAAGAGAACAAGCATTTGCAATACAATAGGTCTTGCATTTGCTACAGTTTAAGTTATTGGCATTGTAAATGACAATGCCTTTAATTTATCTGTTTTGAAAACCAACACATAAATAAAAGGCATTGTCATTTACAATGCCAATAGCTCAAACTCTCGCAAATGCGAGACCTATTGCATTGCAAATGCTCGTTCTCTTTGTCTTTCTATTTGCCTTTGGTTTTCGCTCTCTCTTTCTGTTTGTATTTTACTCTTTCTCTCTCTCTTGGATAATTCAGCCCCCTCACCTCCACCACCACCCCCTCCAACCCTCCCTCCCTCCTTCCAAACTCGATCTGATTCCTGGTGAGTGATTACGCATTGCAATGGTACAGAGAGTTCCTTAAAGATGTATCCCTGTGTGGAGGTATTCTCACAGTGGCTTGTACTGCTGGAGACACTGGGTGGGATACAGCAGACCTTAATGAGTTTTACGAGCAGGCAAAGGCAGCAGAGATGCAGGACGTACAGAGAAGGGATTTCTAGAAGTATGACCCCTTGGGTAGCTGAACATCTGCTTTACCCTCCCCCCATCCCCTCCCGCCGCCACAGTAGTTTTTAATTTTTAGGTCTCCCCTCAGACAGCCCATTTGCTGTCACTTATAAAACATTTTGTTGACTAACAGGGAGCTTAGAGCCCTTCTACTGCCTACCATTGGTTGGCTTCATCGGTATGCTCATTTCCTTGTTCTCTTTGGTTTAGCGTGTGCCAGTTTCACTTCTTCTGTGGTTGCCCCTCAACCGGAGCATGGCCCAAGTCCTGCTTCCTTGTCCAGTGCAATGTCCTTCCACAACTTGCTCTTTTTTCAAAGGTACTTATTTTTTTCTTTTTTACTTGCTGCACTCCATAAGAGTGCATGTTTGCAGACCACCCCCACCCTCTCTTGTCCCACTGTGTTGTTGCTTGCCCCATCGTTGTTACTTGCCCTGTACCTCTACTGGGTTCTTGCTTGATTCATCGTTGCTCTCCTGTACCCCTCACCCCCAATCCCTCGAACCCGGGGTTGTTTCCCTCAGCCAGACCTCCTCCCATCAGAAGAAAAGGGCTATGAAACTAGGTGTGTTATATCTTTTGGGGGGGGACACATTTTTTGCCATGCTTCACAACAGCCATGCTCCTTTACAACATTGCTTAATCACATTGACAAAGCCAATACCTCTTATATAGTTGAGATCTATTGGCTTTGTCAATGCTTGTTCTATGAGCGCTCAATTTCATACAGCGTAATTCCTGTGTGGCGGGAAGTTATTGTAATACACGGAGGAAATCTCCTCTCTGTGTCCACTGAAAGCGAGACAGGCACTGCAGAGAATTAAACGGCCCCGTCCTATGCTCACATTACGGACTCACTCTCGAGGGATGCGGCTCGCCTCCATCCAGGGAGGAGATTTAAACATTAGTTGAAACAGAAGGCAGCAGATGTTTGAAATAATCTACAAAACGCAACTTTATTTTAAGCCGCTGATTGATTCATTTGAACAATAACATGTTTTGAGAAAGATTTCTCATTTTTTTCAGGAGATGAAAGGATCAATACACCTAATTCCTGCTTTTGTATTCAAATACACTGCCGCGCATCAGCGACATTTTTGCGTTTCAAAATCAGCAATAAATTCCCTCTGAAGAAAAATCAAAATGCCATGAAAGAAAATTGCCGTTTGAAAGGGAAATAAGCCTTCCTGAAAGGATGTTTTAAAGGTTGTGATATTCGCAGCTCGATAAAGCCGCACCTTTTAATAAAATTCTAATTAGCAATGAATGCACTTTGCTATTAGTCCTATCAGATTGGTGCACATGTTCAGGGACGTGGTTCTTTGGAAGCGCTTTTCTTCCAGTTTCAAACCCTATTCCTTCGAAGACCAAAACTGCGCAAATGGTGATTTGCAGGTACTGACCCGGAAGTGGTTCTCACACGTGTATTGTCATCAACGTTCTTCTGCTTCTGAGAGGAAGATGCTACCCAGTATGTGGAGCGCCGACATTTTGAGTAGGCCCAGCAGCCAAGGGGGAAACCACTGGCGGCCCTAGACATTTTGAACAGGTGCTGCACCGAGGCTGTGATTTAAAGCGCTTAGGGCGTGCGCCTTCAAAACCTTTTCAGTGAGGGTGGCACCTGTGTACCTGTCTAGAGCATAGTTACTGTTCTAAATAGTAACGACCTAGTAGGTAACAGCTACTTCTCAATGCGTAGAAAACCAATGAAGCAACACTGTCAATAGGTCAGCAAGTGACAGTAGCAGGACTTTGAGAAGGCTCACCTGGAAAATCAAGAGTGAGCATGGTGTCAGAACTCACTTTTTGCCTCTTTCATCCACCAATACATTTCTCTCATTGAATGAAGCACCAGCTCCAAAGATCTGTCTGCAGCCCACATGGTACTCATGGCGGGCTGCGCTGACACTTCTGTGGTACCATATTGCTGCCGGGGTGATTCGTGACATCAGCTCCTGCCTGACATCGCTGGGGGACGCTTCCTCTGTCAGCCACAGGGGTGAGCTGCTGCGGACCGCAGCCTCTGGTGATTACATGTCCCACAACCCTCCCTGGGACCTACTTCTGTTCCCAATCAATGCTACTTAAGCGCCTTGCAGCACCACTGCACGGCGGCTGCGCTGACACTTGCAGGTCCTCTGCGCGGGCCACCCCCGGTCAAGGGCAGGCCCGCCCGCACCCATCAGAGCCAGAGGAGGCTGGGCTGGGCCCACTCTCTTGACTGGCTCAACTGGGCTTTGACTTTTGAGGTATCTGTATATTGTACTATAAACTCTTTAGCATTCTTGATTAGAAACGAGAGTCACATTGGGCGAGTTTAATGTTGGACTGGGACGTAAAAAATGCTTTTCTGACTTTTTATTTGTTATTTTTTCTGTTGTATTCATCGTTACTGATGCTGTAATTGCACTTTGTCTATTTTACAACTTTCCCTATGATCACTAATCAAACGTTGTGCACCACGTTATGGTTTCAGGACAATTGGCGGTCAACTTCTCCTTTATAGGGTTTTTCCTCGTATAGTGCTTAAACATGGGCAAACAGAAGTCATCCCACTTGATACAAGGCACAGCTAAAGACCCGAAGAGCTCCTGTGAGCCTGATATTTGTACATTCATAGAGATCGACCTCCTAATAGAAGAGGTCGAGTATCTTATTATCAATGACATACCTACTCCAGTGGAACCGAGGGTAAACTCAAACAAGCATTGGCATAGCCAATAGGTCTCGCCTTTGTGACGTTATAAGTGTTTAGCCATGCAACAGTTGCATAACTAAATACTCATAAGGTCCCAAAAGCGAGACCTATTGGCTATGCCAAGCGGCCGTGAAAGTGATCGCGATAAAACATCAAAGCGGCCGTGAAAGTGAAAGTAATCGCGGTAAAGCGCGGCGCGCACACCTGCGCACATGCACTGTAGCTCTAGGCTGGCCTGGTAGCACTTTTTGGAGCCCTCTCAATAAGTCTCGCCAGACCAGCGCATGCGCTGGGTCAGGCGAGACCTAAAAACAAAGGGCCATATTATCAAGAATGGGGCAAATATTATTGCCGCTTTAGCAGCAGAAAACTGCCGCTAAAGTGCTGATAAGGGGCTTGATAATATGCCCTAGTGAATTCCAATAGAAGCCCAGATTCTGGTGTGAAGGACATCAAACCTGGGCTTCTGTTGGAATTCTCTAGAGCATATTATCAAGCCCCTTATCGCCGCTTTAGCAGCAGATTCCTGCCGCTAAAGCGGCGATAATGTTTGCGCCATTCTTGATAATATGGCCCAAAAAGTCCACCAAGACTCTGGATAACCAGGGAGCTATACGCAAAGGGAAATGTACCCAGGACTCCCAAGCGACAGCTAGAATGTCACCTAAGGGTAAGAAAGATCACCCAAAAACTTCGAGCTTTTTTTTAAGGATAGCCACAAAAAAAGATACAGTTCTGAATTACTTTTGGCCTCAGATCATCCTATCACAGAATTGAGGAAATGGAAGATTGCAATTGTTGTCTTCCGTGAGAGAGGAAGCTTGCTTGCTATTGAAATGCTGTCCCTGTTCTACTGGACAGTTAGAGACAAATACAAGTCACACTAACTGTCCATCTTCCTCTAACTTTTTAATGAGGTGGACAGCTGTCCTAAATAAACACATTCAACAGACTATCCAACCTTTTTTAACTCATCTACACCCCTTCAGGCTCCTCACACCCACGCACTCAACGGCAAGGAACAAAAGATCTCCGCTAATGAGCCCCTTCACGGGGGCCCGTCGGGCATTGCACCGCCGGCCCGACGAGGAGCAGGCCCAGATGATGAAGCATGACACCTAGCTTGCTGGGTGTGTGAGGGCATTAGTTCCGAATATGGTAACTCCCCTTCCCTACCTATAGGTTCTTTGAGTCCAATCAATATCGACGGATTTGAGAATTGAACTCACTAACAAATCATCCCCTTAAGGAACTGCATACCCTTTCTAAATATAGTCTATCCGGGGCATGATTGCTGGACCTCTTGTAAAAGCCCTTCTGTCCTCCCCCTTTTGTTAATACATCACATTACATCACATCACATTACATTACAAAGATTTATTGGGCATGAATATCACCCAGGGGATTTCCTGGTGCGTAAGAATTAGGGGGAGGAGCCCTCACTGGAAACCAATTGGAAGAACCAGGGTTTCGGTTTCTTGCAAAAAATTTTAAGATGGAAGTAGCGGATCTGATGTGTAAGGCTGAAAGAATGTGGTATTAAGGCCAGAGCTGCCAATTTTGGGACTGGGGAACCAGTTTGAGTTTTGGCATCTGCGCAACATCCTGTGATTCTGGGCAAAGCACTTTATCTTTCCATGTCTAAAACATTAACGTGTCCTTGTGTAATTTAACTAGTGCTCATGTTAAGCACGACGATACCTTCTAACTGAGTTTGCACTTTATAAAACCATAAACAAACAAAAAATAAAAATAAGAGGAGGTCGTTCCAGGCTTTGGGAGCCAGGTAAGAAAAGGTGCGACCTCTGCCTCCATGGATGTGGGGGACAGGGGAGAGCAGGAGGATGGAGGAATGGAGGTATTTGGTCAGAGTGTGAAATTTGATATGAGTGTTGAACTATATGAGACCTTGCTTGTGTAATCCTTTCCAGTGAGAAGTTTGAAAATGGCATGTTTGTGTATGGGAAGCCAATGGAGGTCACGGAGGTGTTTTATACGTGTGTGTGGAAGTGTGAGAGTGAGTCTAGCTGCTGCGTTGTGGATGACATCGAGTCTCTTGGTGAGTTGTGAGGTGATCTCAAGATAGAGGGAGTTTCCATATTCAAGTAGTCTGGTGATCCGTGCTGGAGTGATCTCCAGGTGCGTAGAGGGAGACATCCAAAGACATTCTTGAGGACTTTCCAGGTGTGGAAATAGAAGGAGGTGTTGGTGTTGGCCTACTTTGACATTGAGATATGATTGTCGATCACAATCCCTAGGTTCCTTTCATAGTTTGATGGGGTGGATGTAGGTTCTAGTTCTGAGGGCCACCAGGCTGCTGAGCAGAGGTGCATTTTTTTCTCAAAGAGGACCACATCGATCTTTTCAGAGATGAGCTTCAGGCAGTTGGGCCTCATCTAGTTTGCTACTTTGTACATGCAGCTGGTGAATTTCATCTGGGTGTTGGAGGTGATATCAAGAGAGAGAGGATGAGCTGGTTGTCCTCGGAGTAGGATATGACTTAGAGTTACTGGGATTGGGCAATGCTGGCAAGTGGGACCATGTAGACTTTAAAGAGTGTTGGGCTGAGTGAGGCGGCTTGAAGGATGCTGCAGATCCGGTTCCAGGTAGAGGACAAGTCTGGAGCTAATCTTACAGATTGGGTGTGATCCATAAAGAAGTAGCAGATCTAGCAGAGGGGAGTCCTCATATTCTGGTGTCATGGAGACATTTGATGAGGATGAGGCGGAAGATAATGTTGAAGGCAACAGAGAGGTAAAGTAAGATGAGTGAGGATGTGTCCCTCTTCTCCACAATAAGATGAATGTCATCCGTGGAGGTGATGAGGGAACTCTCCATGCTGTGGTTAAGTCTGAATCCTGTTTGGATTCAGGAACCAGTTTTGCTCTAAGGTATACTACCAACCTCTCTACATTGTCTCTACATTGTCTGAGGTGTGCCAATCTGGCTTAATCACCTGCTATTTCTTCTGAAGTGTGCGGATTGTGATCTCCTGGAACTAAAACAAAAAAAATATATATATATATATATATATATTTATATATATCAGGAGGCCTCTCAGAGTGTGGTTTGAGGCGGTTCACATGGAGAACCCTCAAAGGATTCCTAGGAGACCGGAAGTCACAAGGTTCCACTGGCGCCATCACCCACACTTTCTGCCCAGGTTGAAACTCGACCAGAGTGGCATTCTGGTCGTACCACCGTTTCATATCCTCTTAGCTGGCTTCCAGGTTCGCCTGAGCGAGCTGCCTGAACCGCCTAGTTTGGTTACTGAAGGCCAGCATGTAGCTGTATACATCCTGGGGGGGGTTTGCCGCCATCACTCTACTATCATCATACCTAACCAACAGAACGTTTGTTGTAGAAATGGATGGACTAGCTTCCAAATCCTTCAAACTGCCATGTGGCTTGCCTCAGGGTTCTTCCCTGAGCCCCACCCTTTTTAGTATTTATGTGGCTCCTCTGGCAGCAATTATCAGGCAATGTGGCTTCTCGGTTGTTTCCTACGCCGATGACACGCAGGTGGTGGTATCAGTGTTAAATAACATTGAGGAGACAGCAGACTGTTTTAATACCTGCATGGCACAGATCAATATTTGGATGCAGAAAAACTGCCTCAAATTAAATGGTGAAAAAACAGAGGTGTTGAAACTAGGGTCAAAGACCTTTTTTTTGGTCCCCAAGATGGTGGCCGGCTGATCTAGGTGACTGCCCAGTTCCTGTCACAAAGGTCAGGAACCTAGGTGTAATATTTGATGAAAGTTTGACGTTTGAATGTCAAATTAAAAAGCTTGCCTCCACTTTTTGGGGCATTTTAGAAATGATTAGGAAGATCCGTCCTTTCATCCCCTTGGACGAATTAAAAACAGTGGTCACAGCCCTAGCTTTATCACGACTGGACTACGGCAATGCTTTATATGTGGGACTTCAAAAGCAGCTCTTACTTAGACTTCAACGAATGCAGAATGCAGCGGCAAGAATGATTCTGGATATCCCCAAATACGAATCTGTCTCCCATCGACTGAAAGACCTCCACTGGCTTCCAGTGGGTAAAAGAATTATATTTAAGTCGCAATGCCTGGCATATAAGGCGCTACAGGGGAAAGGGCCACTGTACTTGAGAATACATTTTAAGAAATACATGCCAGTTAGAAACTGAAGGTCAGCACAGGCACAACTACTGTCAATCCCCAGGTATAAGCAAGCTCGCTGGGGGGGCAGGAGCTTTATGTTGGGAACAGCAAAGACTTGGAACTCCCTACCTATGTCGATAAAAAACAGCAAGTCACTACTGTTATTCAGAGGGCTGCTGAAAACATGGTTATTTAAGAAATGAAGGTCAGAAGTCTAGTTAATCTGCAAAGTCAGCATACCCGTCGGTTATAGCGCCAAGACTAGGGGTGGGCGGAATTTGCGAAATCCACTTTCGCAAATTATCGCGAAAATGTTTAAAATTATCGCAAACAAGCGGAAATATCGCGAAGATGCGGAAGTTTTTTTCCCGCATGTTCGCGAGATTTTCTGCATGGTTGCGGGTCGCCAACTTACCCATCTGGTTGCTCGCGGGCGCGGCCATCTTGTTTTGAGTTGTCTCGCGGTGCATGATCGAGAGAAGAAAGACGTGATCGCGCGACGCATGATGTCACTGCGGGCGCGAACTGTTGCGAGACAGCGCAAATGGCTAAAAACAATACAACATCTCATCGAGAACGCGACCGGATCAAGAAAACTTGTCGGCGAACGCAGGGATTCAGGTAAGGCGATCGCGCGCGCGCGAGAATGTATTATTTTACAGCGCGAGCAAGAAACAAATTATCGCCAAGCTGCGGAAAGAGGAAATTTTGACATTTTCGCGCTCTCCGCGGAACGCGAAAATGTCCAATTATCGCAATTTCCGCGAACGGAACGAAATTTTAGCCCAGGCCTAGCCAAGATACCCTTGGGCATACGTGCGCTCTATAAGTCTGTAAATCAAATCAAATCAAATCAATACTAGGAGCCTTCTCCCAGCCCTCCTTCACCAAACTCAAGGGTCCTCTGACCGGGTGCCCATACAGGAGCTCAAAGGGACTGAAGCCCAATGATTTCTGTGGCACCTCTCTATAAGCAAACAGCAGGCACGGCAAGAGGACATCCCACTTACGCCTCATGGATTCCTCCAGACCCATAATCATGCCCTTCAAGGTCCGGTTAAACCTCTCAACCAGACCATTACCCTGGGGTGGTAAGATGTGGTCAACTTATAAGTTACACTGCACTCCTTCCACAGGGATTTCATATACCTCGATATGAAATTAGTACCCCTGTCGGACACCACCTTTCTGGGGAACTCCACACAGGAGAAAATCCCCATCAGTGCACGGCCCACCACGGGGGCTGTCACCGTCCAGATAGGGATGGCTTCCGGGTACCCGGTCGCACGGTCCACCAAGACCAGGATGAACCTGTTACCTATGGCCGTTTTGGGATCCAGAGGCCCCACAATGTCAATGCCCACCCTCTCAAAGGGTGTGCTGACTACAGGGAACGGTTGGAGGGGAGCCTTTTGCTTCCCTCCACTCTTACCACTCGCCTGACAAGTCTGACAGGTCCTGCAATGAATATCAGAACTCTTGCGCATCTGGGGCCATTAGAAGTGGGTGACAAGCCACTCAAAGGTCTTGTCTTGCCCCAAATGTCCCGCCAAATGTACATCATGAGCCAACCCCAATAGGAAGTCTCTGAAGCGCTGGGGTACCACCAGTACCCAGGCTGACCCAGGCCCAGCCTCCTTTGGCTCACTATACAGGGGATCGTTCTCTCATTAAATGAAGTTTGATCCAGACTGATCACCTGCTGCCTGGTTTGCTGCCTGCTGCCGCAAACCTACAAGAGAAGGGCACTTCTTCTGTTCCTCACAGAATTCCTCCCTGGAGGGCCCCCCTTCCTGCTGCCATTCGGTCAGCCTGGGTAGGTCCCCCAGTTCAGCCACTTTTTCACCCGTACACTCCAGGGCATCCCCACTCCAAGGGTGCCTCCTCCTGGACCATGGGAACTGTGAGGGACGGTTTACCGCACCCCCTGCCTTGTCTCTTACTGGCAGGCACCTGGGCCACTGTTTCAGGCTTCAGGTTCTCTTGAATACTTTTACTGGCTACCATCGACGGAGTGGTCACACAAGCCCACTCACGTAGACCCAACATCTCCAAATGCGCCTGGCGCTCCACCTCCTTCCAGGGGGAACTCTCCAGGTCATTCCCTAGCAGACAGTCTACAGGCATGGACGGACTTACAACAACCTTCAAGGAACCTGAGACCCCTCCCAATTCATAGGGTACCAGCGCCACCCTGCAGAGGCGCACTGAGTTGTCTGCTGACATTACAGGGTGAAGCACATCGGGAATTACTTGCTCTTCAGACAGCCACTGACACCTGACAGATGTCAAACTGGCCCCGGTGTCCCTCAGAGCCTCCACTAGGGGTGGGCGGAATTTGCGAAATTCACTTCCGCAAATTATCACGAAAATTTAAAAAATCTCCACAAACGCGCGGGAATATCGCGAAGATGCGGAAGTTTTTTTCCCGCCCGTTAGCGGTATTTTCTGTGTGGTCGCGGCTCGCCAACTTACCCATGCGGTTGCTCGCGGGCACAGCCATCTTGTTTTCACTTGTCTCGCGGTGCATGATCGCGAGAAGAAAGACGTGATCGCGCAACGAATGACGTTACTGCGGGCACGAACCGTCGCGAGACAGCGCAAATGGCTACCAACAATCCAACATCTCGTGGAGAACGCGACCGGATCGGGAAAACTTGTCGGCGAACGCGGGGATTTAGGTAAGGCGATCGCGCGCACGTGAGAATGTATTATTTTACAGCGTGAGCAAGCAAAAAATTTCCGGTAAAATGCGGATTGTGGAAATTTTGACATTTTCGCGCTCTCCGCGGAATGCGGAAATGTCAAATTATCGCAATTTCCGCGAGCGGAACGGATTTTTAGCCCAGGCCTAGCCTCCACCCTCCGTCCATTGATGGTCACCCACTGCCTGTACATTTTAGTGTTCTCAGGCAGAGGGATTTCCTGAACCATCTCTCGATCTCCTAAGGAGACCAGGGTCCTAACTGCTTGCTCCTCTCCATTCCAAGGACTCAATTCCTCCCCCAACTCTACACTTACTAAACCAGGTGCTGGAGCACCAGTGGGTGCAGATGACTTTTTGGGGCATTCAGGGGAAATATAACCCACTTCTTTACAGAAGTAACACGTTGGAGCACCTCGGGCTCCTTCTTGCCCATGACAGCCCAGGCCTTCTTGGCCTTGGGGGACTGGGTCCCTTTCTTGGGGGAACTACCTTGGGGCCCTTTATAGGACTCCTTGTGGTTACCCTTTGTCCCCCCACCTTTGGCGGGAGACCCTGCATACTCTTGGCAGTGGTACTCCCAATCCCCTTGTGGACTAGTACTAGTCCAGCGGTCCATCTCCTCAGCAAGCTTACTGGGATCAGTCATCTTACTATCCAATAGATGCTGGCGTAGCTCTGGAACACACAGACTACTCAAGTGCTCCCAACTGATTAAATTGCATAAACCCTTAAAATCATTGACCTTGCTGCCCAGCATCCAACCATCCAGTGCCCGTGTGTACTCATTCACACATTCTACCCAAGTACGGAATTCTAGTTTCTTGGAGGTCCTGAACTTCTGCCTGTATTGTTCAGGCGTGAGCCCATACCGGAGGCATAAAGCCTCCCTCATGTTGGCGTAGGTCAGGGTTCCAGCCCTCTCTAAAGGTGATAGAACATCCCTGCCTTAAGCCTCAAAGTGTTTCCATAGGCCTGCCCCCCAAATGCTTTTCAGGCACCTCATTCATCTTTAGTGCGATCTCATATGCTGTGAACCACGCATAAATGTCATCACCCCTCTGGGGTAAACAACGTTTACCAATTAACTTTGTCCCCGCAGGGAATCACAATGCGGTTGTTACAGTGACCGCGTTGTGATTCCGCATACCACTACTCCGGAACAACGACTTGCGGAGGGGGGGGGGGGGGGGGCGGGGTAAGGTGTTGGATTTAAAATCCAACACCTTCCCTAGTGTCTGCAAAGACTGGAGTTGGAATAGTAAATTATACTATTCCAACATCCAGCGCCCCCCCCCTCCGCAAGTCGTTGTTCCGACTTGCGGAGTAATGGTATGCGGAATCAAAGACTGCGGGATGACGAGATAGATTCCCCCTAATCTTGCACTAAATCCTTGGGAATGTACACCTTCCCTCCTGGCACTGGTGGTGCGCTGCCACCATTCGAACTGGGCTCGGCTTGTCTACCCTTAATGTCCAGGTCCCTCATGCTTAACTCATGAGCGAAGAGAATCCATTTCTCTTCCAACGCGAGAGCGTTCCTGCTCTCCTCTGCTTGAGTTTTATGTTTTAACACCTCCAACTCATGCAGTCTGACCCTTTGGTTTTCCTCCAACTCCTCTGGTGAAAAACTCCTCCCTGAATGGCTACCACCAGCCCCTGCGGCTGGTCCCTCCACTGGCAAATCCTGTGGACCAAGTCCATTCCCTGGATCATCCTCATCCACCTCAACATCACCCGTCTCCTGAGCCTCTTTGGCTTCCCACCAGGCCCTCAAGGCCACTTGCAGCTCCTCCATCTTGGTGCTACCCTTCATGGGACATCCCAAAGCTCTGCAGAATTTCTTCAACTGATCAACCTTGTAGGTAAACAATGCCTCAATGTTAAACCCTAATTCTGCAGCCGCAGCCTCACCGGCTATCTGGCTCCCCTCTTGAGACATAAAGTGTGGTTTAAAGGTTACTCAACACTAGAACCAACAATTCAAAACAATATGTCGTTGCATCGTGGTCTGTGATCAATTTATGATGTACACCAATTACTGTGAGAGGTTTTGCACACACGTGTATCAATTATGTTAGGATCGTATCCCACTGCTCTGCTGCCAAATGTTGGAAGCCGGTGTCACAGTCCCACACCACTGCCACCAAATGCGAGACTCAGGACTCCCCACTCAACGTTAGGCCAGGTAAGGACATCGTTTGAGATAGCCCTGCTCACCACCTTAGTAGCTTGGCACGAGCAGCCAGGCCTATCTCCAAGGCACGAGTGTAAGTCTGTGCAACCACACCCACAGCAACCCCCTGGTGACAACACAAATGGATGCCACACAAGTTTGATAAAACGAGTATAAACTTTATATAAAAAGATATACGATCAGACCACACGATACAAAAGCCAACATATAATAAAGGGTAATATTCGTTCCGGCTGGCTGGTAGGTTCAAATCCCAACCACCGCTTTCAAAATGCTATGCTCTTCGTAATGCTAGAATCACACATGTTGCAATGGACAAACAATATTGCACTGCGTAACAACACAATCCTGTACTGGGCAAAGGAGAAATAATACAATGCGTCAAGATACACCCCAGTACTGTGCAATGGGAGAAATAATGCAATGCGTACCGTTACAATCATGTACTGCGCAATGAAGGAATAATGCAATGCGTCACACCTTAATCACGTACTTTAAAATGAAGTAATAATGCAATGCGCACCGCTACAATCATGTACTTTGCAATTAAAGAATAATGCAATGCTTAGCTACGATTATGTACTTTGCAATGAAGAAATAATGGAATGCGGGCCACTACAATCCTGTACTTTGCAAGGGAGAAATAATGCAATGCGTAGCGATACAATCGTGTACTTCGTTATGCAAATATAATGTCAGGCGTGCTAAGACAGTCGGGCAGTTTGTTAGCAGCAATATTGGCAATGTGCATTACGACAATCAGCCTCTTTGATAGGAGTTGCCCCCACACGTATCCACGATAACATAAAGTACAGCTTCTCACTCTGGCCCCAGTACTGCCACTCCTTTGGTCAGTACGGGTTCCACTCTGAACCGAAGCAAAGGCTCACGTCACCAGAAGGACTGAAAGGCCGAGAGAGTGTTCCTCCGAGCCCGCACCCCACCCAGGTAGTGATCCACAGTACCTAGGGACGTGACCCCACTCTCCTCTCTTCCTTTAGCGAACTGGGCCTTCCGTGCAAGACTTTCTCAAGGGCCTCAGCAGCTCGGCCTGGCAGCTCAGCTCCTCCAGGGCTACCAGTCCGGGCCGCGACTGTTAGGAAGGTCTCAGGCAGCCACAGGGCACATGTACCCCACGTTCCTGAGATTACGTTACTCCGGGTGCACGTTCACCACAGCACCCTCCGGGTCTCCTCTGGCACAAATCCACACATACCACGCTGAGAGGACTTCACGTGGACTCCGAGTGCACATTCACCAGGCACTCCTTCTTGCAGTCTCAGTTGGCACCAAGACACACACACCGCGCTGCAGAGACTCACTTTCTTCCAGTGCAAATGATGCTCCGCCGATCACCTCCACAGTCCCAGGTTGCACCAAAGCACACACACTGCTTCACTGAGACTTACTCCGACTCCGGTGCCCCGATATCCAGGCGCTCTTCACCAACGCCTTTGGTCGCACCATGACACGCTCACCGTGTCCGAGCCTCACTTCTCCTCCGGTGCACTCGATGACCAGGCGCTCTTCACTAGTGCCTCTGGTGCACCCCGACACGCACCCTGTGCGTCCGAGACTCTCTCCACTTCCGATGCACACGTTGACCAGGCGCTCCTCACCAATGCCTCCTGTGCACCACGATACGCATCCTGCGCGTCTGAGTCTCACTTCACCTCCGATGCAGACGCCGACCAGGCGCTCTTCACCAACGCCTGCGGTGCACCACGACATGTACCCTGCGCGTCCGAGACTCGCTCCACCTTCGGTGCACACGTTGGCCAGGTACTCCTCACCAACGCCTCCCGTGCACCAAAACACGCACCCAGCGCGTCCGAGACTCGCTCTACCTTCTGTGCACACATTGACCAGGCACTCTTCACTAACATCTGTGCACCACGACATGCACCCAGCGCATCCGAGTCTCACTCCTCTTCCATGTGTCCAAGATCACAGGGCACACCCTTCCGAGGGTCTCAAGCTGCCACAACACGCGCCCATGGCGTCGCTTGAAACTTCTCTGGAAACTTTTATGTTCCTATGTTTCCAAACAGGGAGTCAGCTCACCTCGGGCCCTTGGGGTAACAAGACACAGCACAAAGCACAGTCTTCTTCAAGCAGGGGGACCCAGCGCACCCATCACAGTCCCAACAGCCTCTTCCTTCGTTAAAACAGCAAACTGCAGACCAGCCCAAGATCAGGAAGCAAGGGTTGGTCCTTTCCATCAGTCTCTTCAGTTGTTCCTTCCTTAGCAGAGGTTCCTCTTCACCACGGAATAGGTATAAGCCTTTTCAGTCTCAATCCATTTCTATTTCAACGTTTAGGGGCCTCAGCTCTCATAGTTATACCCCTAAATGTCTTTGAAGTTCATTGTGCTCAGGGGTCCCTGACCCCTGCCTAAATCAGTTCTGGGTGTCCCTCCCAGTGTCACCTTTCTCCCTTTGATGCTTGGGGGTCTGGATCCTTAATCACTTAGCAGGAGATGGGTCAATTGTTTTATAGCAGCAACCCAGGCCTCTTCACCTCCCGGGGCTTCTCCTCCCCTACTCTCCAGATGCAGGTCAGACTGGTGCCATCTCAACCCCTCCCTGGGTCAAGACCTCTCCCAGCTCCTCTCGCTTCTCCTATACAGACAGTCAATCCACATTCAGCAGAGACACACAGAAATGCTTAAAGCACAAAACTCAGCCACTTTCTAAAAGAGTGGTTTCTTAACACACAGTGACAAAACCACTTTCATAGAAAGATGTGTTATGACACTGTGAGTTCATACATACTAAACTTCACCTCTCCATTTTAAACATATAGGAAACTAGGCTAACAAAACACAATACCCAGCCTCCCTCATTCTGTCCTATGGGCAGGATGGCCTTTCACCAGTGAAAACAAAATGGAGTGCTTTTCAATGTCAGGACATAGCACACACCTCAGTATATGTCCTGCCTTTTACTTACACTGCACCCTGCCCAGGGGTTACCCAGGACCTACCACAGGGGTGCCCACTGTGTACGCAAAAGGGAAAGAAAGGCCAGACAAGTGGTTGCAATTGTCAGGACAACATGCTAACTTAGCAAACTGCGCACAGACCCAACACTGCAGGCCTGAGTTCCCTTCTCCGCACACCTTTGAATTACTAGCCCTGGCATACACAGTGCACATCACTAGGGACTTTACTAGTAAGGCAAACATACCAATCATGGCCAACCAATTACCATTACACTTAACACAGGGAACACTTGTACTTTGACACTGATCAGCAGTGGCAAAGTAGTCAAAGCATCTAAAAGCACAGGGGGTAGAGACAAAAAGTCAGGGGTAATCACTCAAAGATATGCCAGTTCTAACAATATATATATTTGAAGACAGCCACTCACAAGTAAGTAGCACGCGGACACAGCAGGGAATCTTTCGGGAAGCTTTTATTCACAGTGAAAATCAGCATAATGCATTTCAGCTTATAGCCTTCCTCAGACGCCTCCTTTCAAACGGTTTGCTCCGGTTCCCTCCTCTGTAAATACTGCGGCGCTCCCATTCACGGGAGAACATCTGATCCTGCTCCAATCAGGTTGACTGTAGTCAAATGTGAGCCTACAGCTCCCAGCATATACCATGTTGGAGTCAGGTGACAGCAGGATTAAATTATGCCCACATGAGCGCTGTATATGCCTTGTAGAGGGGGGCCATGTAGTGACCGGTGCACACCGTAGATTTCGCAGTGTTTAGGCTTCCCTCCGGTCCCCAATGCCCCAACCATGATCATGGCACAAAGTGGGCAGTGAAACAAACTATAGTGAGTTTGTTTCCCCGTGCAGTCACAGGCCACCAACTGGCAGCGGCCACAGGGATGGCCCAATCCCTTGATACGTTGCAGTTCATGCCAAAAAGCTCCCAGGACTCTTGTAGGACGGGTCCTCGTTTGGCGTGCTTCTGGCGGGCGCGAAAATATATGAAGACAGCCACTCACAAGTAAGTAGCACGTGGACACAGCGGGGAATCTTTCGGAAAGCTTTTATTCACAATGAAAATCAGCGTAATGCATTTCAGCTCATAGCCTTCCTCAGACGCCTCCTTTCAAACGGTTTGCTCCGGTTCCCTCCTCTGTAAATACTGCGGTGCTCCCATTCACGGGAGAACAGCTGACCCTGCTCCAATCAGGTTGACTGTAGTCAAATGTGAGCCTACAGCTCCCAGCATACACCATGTTGTAATCGGGTGACAGCAGGATTAAATTATGCCCACATGAGCGCTGGATATGCCTTGTAGAGATGGGCCATGTAGTGGCAAGTGCACGCCATAGATATCGCAGTGTTTAGGCATCTCTCCGGTCCCCAACGCCCCAACCATATATATATATATCACACAAACATCCATCCAAATAAGTAAGCCAAACTTCCTGATATCCCAGAATAAAAGATTGAAGTAGCTTGTGTGTTTCTCCTGAAGCATTTCAGCTCTGAGCCCTGATCACAGGTGATTTCATAAATGATGTCATAGAACATGCCATGAGTGATGTAATATGTGAGGTGATAAGTAGTGCATGGCGAGGTTGTAAGTCGTAGTTAGCTCTGCTAACTATAACCGGTGAATTTGTGTGTGTTTTTTAGTTTAAAATGTTAATGTGGTCACTGACATTTTCACCTAACTATAATGTTACTTTAACCTTTGGTTTTTTCACTCATTTCTAAGGTTTTTTTTTATAAACAAAAAAGAAGTCTTTTTATTAAACCTAGCCATAACGTTACTTTAACTTTTGTTTGTTTCAGTGAATTTCTATGTTTTTTTAAACTAAAAGAAATAATGTATTATCATATGTAAAACCAAACCCCCCGCTGTGCATGGCACCTGGGTTAGACACAGGGTCTAGCCTGCAGCCAGGCCCTGCACACAACCCCTTGCAGGCAAGCAGCCCCACATCACTGCACGGCCCTTGGAGGGTGTGCAGCATGGGGTTTGCTACAGGCCCTCGCCTGTGGCGAGGTCCTGTGTCAACACCCTTTTTGGCCAACCTGCTTCGTGCACAGCCTTTGGCCATGCCAAAATTGGGGATGACAGTGTGTGTGTGTGTGTGTGTGTGTGTGCGTGTGTTAACCCTGGGTGTGGTGGGCATAAAGGGGCTACGTGGAGCATCGTGTAGTGTGGCCAAATTTACGCACACTCGCGCGCTCTGCGTAGCCCCACTACACGCCGCCTGCCTCCCACCCGCCCTCCTTATAAAATAAGTTAGACTATGATAAAAAAATAAAATAAAATGCCTTACCTGCAGCGCGGCATCCCGGGGCTCCCTCTTCCTCGTTGACAACTTCTTTTCACAAATGCGCATGCGCGGACACCCGCGCATGCGCATTTCTCGTGGCCTTTTTAAAAAACATTTTTTTGTTAATTTACATATTGGGGAGGGGGGCGCGTGGCCCCCGTCCCGGGCCACCTGTAGCCCCATGGACCCCATCCCCCGGGGCTGGCCCTCTCCGTTGGGGACCGTGGGGGGGTCCCAAATCCCCCCACGGTCCCAGCCGGCTCCCCACCTCCTGCGGGAGCCGGCATTGCTTTTCCACATGGGGAGCAGCTAACATGCTGCTTCCCCTGTGGAAAAGCATTTTGCTTTGCTATTTGGAAGAGAGAGCAGGTTTCTACTGTGCCCCCTTTTTACGTTCTGCGCATTTTTCTTCTCTTTTCTTGTGCCTCGGTTCTACCATGGCACAAGATGGCTGCCAACACTTCCTGGTTTGGAGTGTTGACAGCCAATTAGCATACAGCTCGTGCTCGGCAGGGTGCGCGGATCAACCGCGCCCATAGATATATCTATGATTTTACCTTTGTTTTTCTCAGGAACTACTGAACGGATTTATACCATTTAAACAAAAGGCACGAGTGTGAACCAAGGGCTAGCTTTTTGCCAAATTTGGTGTACTTCTGTTCAGCAGTTCGGGCTGTAGCTGCGACTAACAATCCCTATGGAAAATTGCATGGGAAAAACACGTTTTGGGACCCCCCTTTTTTATCGGCCCCCGCTTGACGAATCACCCCGAGACTTTCAGGATAGGAGCGAACCGGAGATGGCCACCCACCCAGTGCTTAATTTGTAAAATATGAAGTGCAGGTGCTGAAATGTTTGTCGGAGGCCACACCTACTTTTCTCTGGCTCCAACCACTTCCTCCACTGGCTCCGCCCACTTACTCTATTAGCTGCAGAGTCCACCCTCATCTCCAAGTGGCACTGCTAAAACTACTACTACTAGTACTAAGGCTTGGCTTACCTCGGCTAGTCGACTGGCGCTGGCGGGGAAGTTGTTGCGAACGGGGCCGGGCGATGTATGACTCGGTGTGTACCGGCCGGTCTGCCCGTGAGGGTATGCTGGGGCGTGCGTGGCAAATGCGCAATGTGAAAAAATGAAACTGCGCACGCTGCCCACTGCACACAGCCCCAACCCTAGAAAGAAGAACCAAAACCCAGCCCAAACCAGTGTCCCTCCCGTCCCACCCGCCCACCGGGCCGGCAACACACTAACTAAAGGCTGCGGCCCGCGACCGCCAAATTGAGAAGAAGTTAGTTGAGAACCATGACCACGGAACCAGAATTACTCATGAGATTCAGTCAGCGTGAATCTCCATTCTCATTGCTCTTGGCAATGGCATCATGATTGATTGATCATTGATCATCATTATGGGGTGGTGTGGTGAGGTGGGGTGAGGCGGGCGCGCATGGCTGCATTGGTGGCTACTACTATGCCGCGGCCCGCCCGCTACAATTGACTGTTAAAAGAAAAGAGACAACAAAGTTATTCGGGCCGTCCCCCGGGACACACACACACAAACTCACTGACTGCAGTCAGTCAGTGCAAAGCACTGCCTTAGGCTGCCTGCTGGCTGAGCTGTAGCCAGCTGCTTTATTAACTGATTGGGGGACGGCCAGTGCCACGGTGGGGCCTAGTGCCAGTCAGGTGGAGTGCCATCTTGCAGTTGCCTGCCTCACCTGGGATCTTGGACGCCGGGCGGGGCCGGTACTCAGTACTACTGTGGTAACCAGTTGAGTTACTGCTCTGCTGCCACTGCCAGTCCACCAACCTGACGTCGTCGTCGGGTCGCGCTGGCTGGCACACACTCAGTGAGTGACCGAGATGAAAGGCCGTGGTCGGGGCCCGTTACCCGTACCAAGATGACTCGGTGGGGTGCGGGCGGCTGTGTGGGTGCGGGTATGCTGGGGTGTGGCAAATGCGCAATCTGGAATCTGCGCATGTTGCCTCCTGCTGCACATAGCTCCACCCCCGCACAAATCCACAACTAAAATCTAGCCCATTTCCACCCGCCGGGTGAGAACACTGGCAGTGTCACTGGCCTCGAGCCCGAGCCGAGCAGGGCCCCTCCCTCACGGAGCATAAACAAGAAAGCTTGAAGTGTGTGGCCGCAGGGCAGACACGGGAGTAAAACCTTCACGTTTGAAACGTTCACCTGCATTGGATAGAAGCCAGGTAGGGAAACTGCTGAAGAAAGTTTAACACAAAAGCGCTATAGCACCAGGCGCTACCTACACATCTGAATCCAGATTTCTTCGCTGATCTTTGCTCTGTGGGTTTGGCTCGGCCTTGGGCATGCAGAGCCGAACCGGGCCCGTGGCTCGGCTCGTCCCATGAATTCTCTGGCATTTCCCGCTCAATTACCCGAGTTATGATTTCAGAACAGAGTAAAATCCTAAAACGTGCAGTTAAACCCAGCAGTGCTCTGTAAAGCGCTGCAGGACACTGACTCATTCACTGACTCGGCCTCGCTCGGATGTAAGGGCCATATGTATGAACACATTTTCCCATAGACACAGAATGGGTAAAACCCTTTGATACATCTGGCCCTCAGTGATTAATTTATTATCTCATAATATAAGACCGTGAGTGTGTGCGTAGCAGAGATATCCCAGTTTCTATCATTGGAAATTACCAACGCAATTACAACTAGGCCTGGGCAGTAAATTCCGTTCCGCTCCTGAAATTTGCGGAATATGGGTAATTTCGCGTTCCGCGGAGAACGTGAAATTGCCCAAAATTCTGCGTTCCGCGACTTCGCTTGTTTGTGTTCTCAAAATGCATGTTCGCAAGATATTTCTCCCCGAACACGCAAACAGCAATTGTGAACAGGAAAAAAGCATCGCGAACAAGCAATTCCACGTGTTCGCGGAATTTCTGCGTGTTCGCTGAGATTTTTTACCATTTCGCAGAGATTTGCATAATGCGATTACGCAAATTCCGCCCACCCCTAATTACAACACCAATAAATAATAATAATAACTGCTGTGACAGTGACACACAGTGGAATCAAATATTTTCACCCTGCTTGTAAGTTGTACTACCCACCCAATTGTGCTGTGTTGTTGTTGTACCATGCGTGATGCTTCCCACCTGGCGCCTTCCCGGACCCTTCCCAGACGTTTTTTTAATTTCGCCGCGGCACGCCAGAAGAACACTGCTCTAGCTAGCGCACTGTCCCAGGTGAGGCAGTACTGTAGCAGGCACTCTGCCAGTGATGTCACTCAGTACCCTCTTTCAGTACCCTCTTCCTAGCACTACTTCACAGTAACCCCCCCACACACACACCAGTGGTCGAAGTGGGGAAAAAAAAGTAGGGGAACTGTGGGGGGAGAATCAGAGGGCAGGAATAACCCGAGGATGGGGTCAGTGGGCGGAGTTAGAGGTGTGGCCAGGATTGGCAAAACATCCCAATCTTTAGTATTTGTTTGGCATGTCACTGACCAGTTACAGCTTATTATGTTATGTAATTCAACCAATGGATACACATGATTATTTAACAATTAATATGAGTTATTGACATTAAAATAAATTCAAAAAGAGGGAATATGTTTCTAATCACAGAATGTCCCAAATATGCTTAAAAATGGAAGCACAAGCCATATGTTTCCAAGCCATGGAGTTTCTGTCATCAGCACTATACACAGAGACAATCAATTTTACGTGTGTAAATCACTGTATAGGAAATGTTACATAAGACAAAGGACTACAAGATGTAGGAGTCACATGACAACCATATTAGTAGGCAGTATAGTTTAATAGTGATTGATCTGGAGACACACAAACTCAGAATTTAAACTTAATACCATGATTGGGGGTTCTCTTTAATAATCATTATTGATTTCTATCCAAATGAACACTTTTTGCAACATTAGGACAATCAAAGGCTTAGGGAAAAAACCATAACGCTCTAGTTTATACCTTGCAGTTTGCTTGCAGCTCTTAGATGAAAGTTAATAGCTCACTGTTCTTTGTTAGGATTTTAACTTATAAACTGCAAGTAACAAAAGGATCTTACTGACAAAAGCAGTAACCCACTGACCTATTTACAATATGTGCACTTTGTGATGTGCATGGTACATTTTCTTTGCAGCAGGCATTAACCCTCTGCGCTATCTTTCCATGAGTCAAAACTTCCACTAGACAAAACTCCGATCTCTCTCTAGGAAGAAGTTTATTCACCGGAGTTATCATGACATTTTTATTATTGCTGAAAATTATTGTAGGCCAGGAAGGAGGCTGCAAGTGCTTTTAAAACCATAATTTACAATGCCCCCACTCAAAGTCAGCACCCGTTGCAGTAACGCCAGTCGCACCACCCTGGAGCCAGCTCTTCTCAGGGGTCCTGTGACCTCAGGAACAGTCACTGTTGCTCTAGGGTCTGCTACTTCATAGGCCTGCCCACAAGACTGGAGGTGAACTTCAGTATGGATTATGGTGGGCAAGAGGTGAACCCGCACTTGCCACTGCTAGGGTCCAGCTACTGGTGCTAAGACACCAGGGCTTTTCCGGTTTTGCAGGGCCTTCTAAGGTCTAGCATGGGAATGTGTTCCCTCAGGAGAGTGGTCTGGTGGACTGGTCATGAAGGCTGAACCTGGTTCCCTAGTTCTAAATTCGGCAGCTCTGCCCCCAGTGCTACATCCGCTCCCTCACTGAACACCATACTGCCCCAATGAGAGAAATTCACACTGCCTTCAACTACAATCCAATTTGACCTGCTATAAACAACTGGATGCGACTCAATTCAAATTACGCACTAGGCAAGAGCAATATGCTGCCTAAAGGGAAAAGTAACAACATCCTGGAAAAAGCAAACACTCATAGGGAATGAAAGATTAAATAAAGCATGTGAAATGTAAGCAGAAACAACATGGTGAACTTAACGCTTTTACAGTCATTATGCAGAAATCAACGAGTATTTTTGCCTGAAAACTACAGGGCCCAGAAAGGACCCATTTCAATGTCCACTGCTTATATGCTTACAAAACGTAAGCAGTATGGTTTAAAAAGACCACATTCATGAACACAAAGCCGCCGTATACATTTTGTTTTCCAATCCACCCATCAATCAGGTATTGCAGTACCTCCAGGGTTGGCGCACTTCCCCACCGGGGGAAAACAGCGCTTCACTGGCAAACTCGGTAAAGTGACGCTAATGTTTTTGGGGTTTGAAAAAACAATCTGGCCACTTTAAGAACATTCTGTCTTGTTTTTTATTATTGATTTTTCATATTATGAACCTTTTATTTCCGAGGCTGCACTTTGGAATAGAAAAATGTAAAAACGACATTTCCAGCAAAAGTTTTCTTTTTTGCATCCATTTCACAGGCGAACAAATGAACGACAGGAAGAAAGAGAGGGTGAGAACCATTTCTTGAGTCATGGTTTTCGGTAAGTGAGGAGGAGTTAGACAGACAGAGAGGGAATAGGAGTAAGAAAGAGGGTGGGTGTCGGGGCAGCTGCCAGCGGCAGAGCAGAAGTGGACACCTTCCTTGTCTCTTTTGCTCCCGCCCGTCCCCGAACAGCCACTAATGCCGAGCCTTCTCTAAGGCCGTGGATATTTCTTACGTCCCGGGACACACGTTCAAAATAAAAAAAGTTGGGGAACGGATGCTATAGAATTAAAGAAGTAGGGGCACGCAGTGCCCTGCCGATCTCCCCCACTTTGACCACTGACACACACACACACACACACATGTGCACCCCCAGCAGTGCGCGACGATCCGGAGTCCATTCTGTTTGTTTCACTTTCACGTTCAACTCAAGGAGCTCAGCACACTGTCTTTAAGTTTTCCGGAGTCATGATGACTCATGATGATGATGATAGCAGGGCTGCTTTCCAAGTCGGACCCTTCCTGGCAGTTTGTGTAGTCAGTCAGTGTTACTGTTACGTTACTTCAAATTAAATGATGATGATGATGAAAAAGCTTTATTCGGTAAGGCATTTACAGACCATAAAAGCATTTGCATAAAAAAAAAGCAATTACAATTATACATTAGACATCAGTTTAAAATACATTTTTAAAAAGTATTAGAAGAGTTAATTATTAAAAGAAATAATTTTGTTTTTTGCCTAACTGGATAAGAATATGTGCAAATTAGCAAAGAAGTATTTGTATGCCTTTCGTGACTATTAATCAGTGAGTAAAATTGTGTAGGTGTTAAAAATTAAAAAAGACGGAACAAAAACAAACCCCCCGATAGCAGGTTTAAGATGCGTAAGGGGGTGATCCCAATTCATCGTAGGGTATGTTTTAAGTAATTCGTGAGGACCGTCTTTTTAGATGTTTAGAGGGGTAACAAGTTTCCGTTTAGAGGTTTGTTCTGTGTCGCACACAGAATTTTAAAAACTTCGTAATGTTTTTTGCCAATAGTTCTGTTTCTAACATTTGGAGAACCATTAGGGCTGGTCGACATTGATTTAGGCCCAACTGTTTCAATAAAGGGATCAGATATAACTTTCTTGGTTCGGTATAATATTTGCAAAACATGATTACGTGCAAAGTCGATTGGGCAGAAAGATCGTCACAGGGACATAGGGTCAGTTGGGGTGCCCAATCGTTTATCGTTGGAAAGGTGATTAGCCGATGGAACATATTAAGTCGCAATCTTGTCAGTAAGAATTTCTCAAAATTACTTAAACTTGAATTCAAATAAGGCTCCATTTGGTCTGTAGTCTGAATGGGAAGAAAGAGCTGTACAGAGTTTTTACTTAATTCAAGGACCAGACGCAGGTCTGCTAGGTGGCTTAAGCACATGTCTCGTAGTTTCTTTCTCGGAATTACATTTAATTTATAAAGGTTAGAGAAAAAATGGTCGAGTTCCAAATCAGATAAAAAGTTTTTAACATAAGATAGCCAGGTGATTTGGGACCCGTGATCCAGATTCATGCAATCAGAGATGAGTGCCTGCGTGAATTTTAATTCCGGTGTGGACCAGACGCGATGCCATAAGAGAATTGGCTGCATTCGTATCACGTCTGTGATATATGGGAGGCCCAGTTCGCTGTGGATGTTAAAAATTGAAGTGGACGACGGGACTGCCAGCAAAAATTTCAAAAAAGTGTTCTCTACCTTTTGGATTGAATCGACTCGTACGTTACCCCAAATCCCTGCCCCATAAATTGCCGTGCTGAGGCATTTTGAGTTATAAATGTCAAGCATTTCTTTGGAGTCTCTCTTGCCCAGTCTCTGGGCAAACGCTGTCAGGGCCGTTGTTGCTTTGAGAAATTGTAGTTTTCTATTTTCTGTTGCGCTTTTCCAAGTGCCTTTGTTGTCTATTACAACTCCCAGGTAAGGGTAGGTGGTAGTATGTTCTATTCTTATGTCATTTAGGTAGATGCTTTTTGTTTTTTTCGAGATTGATTACCTGACGTCATTATAAAGGTCTTTTTGACATTAATATTTAAATCCAAAAGGTTCATGAAGTTTTTGTATCTGTCCAGGGCCCGTTGTAGCTCTAGGGGGGTGCGGGCGACTATAACTGCGTCGTCCGCATAGAGGAGGGCGGGGATCGGGCGCGATTGAACGTATCGTTGGTCCTGGCTACCCTTTAACAAGGCTGCTTCTAGGCCATTTGTATACAGATTGAAAAGGAAGGGAGCCAGGACACAACCCTGCCTGACTCCCCGCTCAACTCCAAATGATTACGTTAGCTGCCCCCCTAAGCCGTATCTTACTCTTGTGGTCGTATTAGAGTAACTTTCCCTGATATAATTAACCAGGTTAGTGTCAATTCCCATTTGTGTCATTATACTCCACAGCTTGTTGTGGGCTACGCAGTCGAAGGCTGCGGATAGATCAACGTATGCCATGCAGAGGCTGCCACCCTTTGCATGGACATACTTCCCTCTCAGAAGTGTGAGGTTAAGGACCTGTTCAATGGTGCCTCTTCCTTCCCTGAAGCCAAATTGAAGGTCAGATAAAATATTGTTTGCCTCTGCCCAGTTTTGTAGGCGTGCCAAAAGGATTCTTCCTACTGCTTTTCCTAAAGAGTCCAGTAGGGATATGGGTCGGTAGCACGCAGGGCTATTCCTGTTACCCTTTTTAAAAATGGGGACTAGGATCGAGTCTGACCAGGAAGTTGGTAATCCTACCTTTCCCATTGCCTCTAGAACGTTAAGTAGCAGGGGGGCCCAAAGATCGATGTTCGATTTATAAAGGTCCATAGGGTGCGCCGTTGGGTCCCGGGGCCGTTCCTGATCTACTTACGTTCAGGGCCATCTTCACCTCAGCGAGGTTGAAGTCCATATCTAGTGGAGTGATTCGGCCCATTGGAGGAATGTGGGTGTGTCGACTTAACCCTTCTGGGATAGAAACATTTTTAGAGAAATGGGTGACCCACTCTTGTTCAGTAATGGTTATTTCGAGTGTGCCACATTCTTTAGGACCTGCGAGAAAGGACGAATTAACGATCTCCCAGAAGGAGACCGAATCTTTGTTGTAACAACTATCGTGTAAGGCAGTCCAGTGTGCCTCTTTTAGTTCTTTTTTCCTGGATGTAATTGTTTTGTTATATATTTTCCGGGCTTGTGAGACCTCTGAAAAGTTTCTTGGGGATTTTTTTAGAGTTTTTTTAAGGGATTTGTAAGCTATAGTGCAGGCTGGATTAAACCACCGAAACTTAGGTTTGTCCTTTGGGATTTTCTGCCCATTGGGCAGCACTGTCAAGGCATTCTTTACTTCAGAAATTATTTTCTCGTGGTTGGCTACAATCTCACTGGGAGATGACGTCTCCGTTAGGCAAACTGCAAAGGCTGGACGCGCCGCTTTAAATATGGTTTCTAAAATAACGGTGGGATCAATATGAGACCATTTGAGTGCGTAACCGTTTGAACGGGGCATTGAGATGTTGTCTTCGTGATATAGTGTTTGAGCCTTTTTTTGTGGAGCGGTAGTTTGAATGGTGATGGACAATGGGAAATGGTCACTGAATACACAATCATGAGTAGTGACTGCAGTAATCAGATCTGAGGAAATGTTTCCTGCCAAGATAAAATCAATGCAAGAAGATAATCCTCTGCCATTAAAGGTTGGGGCAAAGGCAACTGGAGGCTCAATAAGTTCGTTTGCGAAGGCTAATTGAAGGAGGGTCATAGTCTCATTCAAAAAAGACCCCTTTTGAGAGTGCGAGAAATGAGTGGTATTATTATTTAGATGGTCTATAAAGCCACAATTACCATTGTGTCTGCTCTTGCATAGTGTAAGGTTAAAGTCACCTCCTCAGATTATTATTGGTTCTTTCCCTTTACTATGGATAGTTTGTTTTTGTAGAAAGTGTCGAATTTCTTTCGTAACCTCCATGAATCTAGGGTCTGTCAGATTATTGTAAATATTAACTATCAGGATTGGTGGCATTCTACTTACGGTTACTCGTGATATCTGATAATATATCTCGTTTTTGAGAGCATGAGCTTCCAAAGTTGGGATTAGATTTGAGACGTAGGTGGCTAATCCGCCCTTTGCTCTGCCTGATGTTGAGGCTAGGGCTGGACTGAAAAATGTTTTGTAACCGTTTATGTGAATAGGGGTGGTTGCCCATGTCTCCTGGAAGGCGACGATTTCATTTTCTTTAATGAAATTTATTCATCCTTCATTGTGGATCTTTGATCGAAGGCCCGATATATTCCAGAAAGTTATGTTTAAATCTGAATGCTTCGGGGAAGTTTTATTAAGACTGATGGGGATCCTTGGAGCATTTGATTTGGCTACTAAAGGGTCCACGGGTGGGCTGATGTCGTCCTCCCTGCGTGATCTGTCTGTCAAAGGGGCTATGTTTTCAGGCACGCTGATGGATTTAGAGATAGGGGAAAGCCCTGTTTGAACTGAAAGCACTGGGAGGCTGAAAATGGAAGGTGCCGTGTTCTTGCGTGATCGTAGTTGGACTCAGGGTGTTTGTTTGATGTGGAAAGAGTCAGGATAGCGTTTGGGGGAACGGGATTATCTGTGGGTGTTGGTTGTCAGTCCACCTCCTCTAGTGTAGCAAGTTGTTCAAATCTGTTTTGTAAGAAGATACACCCATTCCTTCTGTGGTCATTTGTTTGCTCGGTAAGGTAGAAAAAATCGAGTGACACCAAATTGATGTTTGTGTTTTCGTGTATTGTTCCCCTATTAATCCTGAGGAGGGAACGCACTAGACCTGGTGATTTGAAATTTATAACTATGCAATCTCCAGAACACTTTTTCTGGGAGTCCCCGATCCAACCCACTCTTCTGACCATCAAAATCTGATTTATATGCTTTGGGTGAAAGTAGGTGTTTTTGGTGAGCCAGTCCATAACCTTATTTCTAAGTGAAACCCATGTTTCGGTTGAGTCTTTATTTAAGGGTGGGACACCTGTTAAGACTAGGACATATGGGCGAGCAGCCGGCGGTAACTTTAGGCGGTCTTTATTTACGGTTGGAAAGGTTTTAGGAGCGGGCGTTTTATTTTGGTTGGGACTTACGGGAGCTCTTAAGGATTGTTCCACTATTACATTTGGTCTAATCTCCCCCTTGGTACCCTGGTTATTTACCGGTATAGCTGTAGAGGGGAGGATAAGAGTTTTTGCGGTAGGGTTGTTAGAGTGTTCTATTACAGAAGATGAAGAGTGTACCTCGTGAGAGGTAGATTGACTATTTACGGCCTGTGTTCTGGGCGAATTTGGTCGTGTTATGCCCTCAAGTAACGTTTTCTTTAGTTGAGCGAATTTGTCTTCGAAGACAGCAGAGAGTATGGAGATCATTTCACCCAATTTCTCTTCTATGCCTTGGTTTACTGCTATTTGGTTTGCCTTTTCGCTATGCTGAGCTGTCATCTCTATCATTGCACCGAGGGTATCTAGTTGGACGGAGGGAATTTGATTGTTTTCCTCTGTCTGTGTGCCTATGTCACAGGAGACTGGATGGATTAAGGTCTTTCCCGCTTTGTGGGGGCGACCTTTTGTGTGTGCCCCCCTTCCAGCAATCGGTTTTGTTTTGGTTTTCCCTCGAGTTAGGGGTCCTTTCGATTGTGGGGGGGTGGGTTTTGGCAATGCTCCTGTGCACCCCGGAGATTTTAGAAGGGGATAGGCCAAAGAGTCAGTGGTAGGTATCAGAGTAGGTGATTTAATAGGTGAGGGTAGATTTGAAACATCAGAGATTCTAATTACTCTGGTGGTTGGTTCTATCGAGAGCCTCCTTTCAGTGGTTAGTATTTCCTGATTGATTAAGGATTCAGCTCTTAATAAATAGGCGTCTAAAGTGCCCACAGCGCTTTTACGTTTTTCCATGTTTGGAGCAGAGATTAGAATAAAAACAAATTACACAGATTACACAGTCCGACTCAGTTATGTTAACTAGTAAGTGTCTTTTCCAAGAGATGGTCACAGCCAGTCCATATGAGGGGGTGAGGTAGCAGAAATCTTAGTCCCTGGAATATAACGTACCTCTTTCTCACTGGTTCTGTTCGTGGGTGGAAAGGGGGGTGGCCCTGCCCTGCCTCTGTCTGCACCTGACGGCCACGGACGGCCCGCCCTTTGCCCGGGCTTCGCTGGGCACCGCCCGCGCGCGTCCCGCGACGCGGAGGGAGCCTCTGCCTTTTAAGCGCCTCCGGGCGCGCTGGTGGGCGGAAGTGCTCCGATGCTGCTGGGTGTGCTGGGAGCTGTAGTCTCCCCCGACTGCGGCCGGTGGTGTCCTTCGGCGGCAGGGGAGACTAACAGCGTTTCCGCCCCGTTGTGGTGAGTTTGAAAGCAGGTCAGTGCAAGGTTCTCTGTTTATCAGCTTTTGCAAGTTCCCCCAAATTAAATGACAAAAGCAACCGTAACAGTAACACTCTGTGCAGGGCAGCGCTATCAAAATCAATGAAGTGCTGCATTGCGTGTAGACCCGGCCCTGATAATTAAGTGCCGGTGCTAAGCACCGGAAAGCACTGGCACAAATTAAGCACTGCCGGCACCAAAGTTATTCCAAATAGAATGTTGCAGATTTCCTATGGATAATAGGTCCTAACTATAACTACCTACTGGCGACCGCCAGTAGTTAATATATATATATATATATATATATATATATATATATATATATATATATATATATATATATATTACCTACTGGCGGTCGCCAGTAGGTAGTTATAGTTAGGACCACGTTTCCATAGGAAATCCTCAACATTCTATTTTGAATAACTTTGGCGCCGGTCGACGAATCCTCGCGAATTTTTCAAAATAGGTGGGGCGCTCCGCTCCGCTCCTACCCTGAAAGTCTCGGGGGGATTGGTCAAGCGGGGGATGAGATAAAAGGGGGGTCCCAAAACGTGTTTTTCCCATGCATTTTTCCATAGGACCTTTAGACAGGGCTACAGCCCGAACGGCTGAACAGAATTACTAGAAATTTGGCAGAGAGGTAGTCCTCAGGTCAAGGAAGTGCCTTTTGTAGGTTTGGTGTAAATCTGTTCAGTAGATTCTGAGAAAATAGCCTTTAAATCAATATATATATCTGAGCCAGCTTACGGTGCGCTTACGGTACGCTTACCGTACGCGTACGGTGGCGTGCGCGAGCGCGATTCTGATTGGCTCTTAGATCTTAGTAAACATTCGAATCGGCCGAAACCAGGAAGCGGCGGCCGCCATTTTCTCTCTCGCACTGAGAGTTAGGTTTTAAAATAAAGCCAAAAAACATGTAAAGGGGCTGTTTAGACAGCTCCCACACACATAGCCATGTTGAGGGAGTCCCCAAAGATCCCCCAAGGCCAAAAATGCAATTTTTATTTTTTCGCTAATTTCGCCGATTACGCTTACCGTACGCGTACGGTAAAAAATTATAAAAAAAAAAAAACTATCCACACTCTCCCCACCCCGTGTGCAATTGGTGGCCGCAGGCCACCAATTTTGCATGGCATATAAGAGGTGTGATAAACTATAAAAATTTAAACAAAAATAATAAAAGAAAAAATTATCCACACTCTCTCCACCCCGTGTGCAAATGGTGCCCGAAGGGCACCATTTGTGCATGGCTTATAAAAATTACGAAAAATTAAAATTTTACCTTTCAAAACGAAGTGCATCATATGTCCTCCATGTGCGCACGGTGCGCGAAGCGCATCGTGCGTACATGGCCCATCTAGCGTAACGTGGGCACGCTGTGCGTGCACGGTGCGCGAAGCGCACCGTGCGCGCACGGAACGAACTGCGTTAAGTGGGCGCGCACGCCACGAATGGCGTAAAGTAACTTAGCATTTAAAAAACCGTACAAATTCACTGAAAAAACCATAGGTTTCACACACGTTATAGTTAGGAATTAGCATTTAAAAAACCTTGCAAATTCACTGAAAAAACCATAGGTTTCACACATGTTATAGTTAGCGGAAATTTTACTGATAAAAAACCAGTGCAATTCCCCCGTTATAGTTAGTGCAGGCAACTATAACTCACGCGACCGCAATCTTCTGCTGATGACATATATGTCTTTATGAAAAAAAAATATTTGTAATATATGTATAGCTAAAAATGTATGGAAGAAGACATGGGCAAATAAGTGTCTAAATACAGTATTAGCATCAGCAGAGGATTGCGGTCGCGTGAGTTATAGTTGCCTGCACTAACTATAACGGGGGAATTTCACTGGTTTTTTATCAGTAAAATTTCCGCTAACTATAACATGTGTGAAACCTATGGTTTTTTCAGTGAATATATATATATATATATATATATATATATATATATATATATATATATATATATATAATTTAGCGTAGAGTGGGAAATATGTGGGTGCGAAATATTTGCAGCAGAAATCTCACAAGTTTATGCGGCTCATTTACAGGTAGGTGCAAAACAATGGTAATCATGCATGCAAATTGCCCCTTTTCTAAGTGTGGTTCTTGCTCTTACCCTAGGTGTTGAACGCGCTTTGCAAAGTAAAGCATAAAATGTGTGTGAGCAACATTTTGCCTCAGCTCTTGTTAGCTCTAAAACGGGAACAAATACTGTTAGCATCAGCTGTAACAGTTCTTTCGAGGTCTAACAAGGCCTCTAATGCAAGTGGCGCTGTGCTCCAATAGTGAGGCTGAGAGAAAAGGTGGCCCTGGAGAAGAAAAGAAGACTGAGACCTCTATTTTAAGATCAATATTATCGGTTCAGTTGAACCAAGATGCAGGTAACCTCAGATGAGGGATCTACAACAGCAGTGACAACATAGGTAATTTTTTGTGTCATCCATGTAGGAGAGGAAGGAGAGTTCTTCCCTCCTGAGCATCTTTGTGATGCACAACCTGAACACGAAAGGCCCAACTCACAAAAGCATCAGTGAGCACGGGGACTAGTAGTCCATGATACTCTTGTACATACTCGTACCTGGATTTTGTGAATCTGCCCCCGACATCCAACTCCCTATAACCAAAGAGAGCTCAGTTCTATTTGCACTAATTGCATATCACTATGACACGAATTTTACCATTTTATTGCCACTTTTGATTTTTTGTGGACGATTCACAAACGCATGCAAGAATGTGTAAAATGGTAATTACATTGTTACTCTTTTACGTTCTCCTACATCCCTCTGTGACTCGGCCCAGAAAAGTGGTCCACAAAAAAGTCTCAAAACGGCAGTCACCGAAGGCATGGCTGCTCTCAGATGGGCCATTAGCAGTTTTCTTTAGTGCTCTTGCCAGGCTGAGAAATAAAAAGAATCACATGTAATAACACCAATGCTTGCACCAATAAACACGAAAGTTCATGCGCACTTCATAAATGAAAAATGATGGCATTTCATCCGCTGGCCCCACTGTCCTCCACTGGTCGATGGGCCACCACTGGATGTTTATGTGAAGAAAAGGAGGGGGAAGCAGCCAGACTCTGCCCAACTTCTGAGGATTGCATGCGCTGGCCAGTCACTGTACACTGTGTCCCAAAGAAGTACACCACCTAGACCCTTACCCTGATCCTACTTTAACACATCGTATCTCCCCACACCCATTTCATATACTACTCCTCAAATTCACCCTTGCCCCTTCATCTATCTTTGTACTCACTCATTCCTCCAGACATTAGTGCAGTTACCACCTCATCAATTCATGAACTCAGTTATTCATCCATTCATTATTCCATACACTTACTCATTCAACCAGTGCCTCATTCTCACGTTCACCTACTCGCCCAACCACAGACAAAAACACATTAATTAATTAAGAAAAGTTTCTCCCTGTTTCCTGTTAGAGCATATAACAATTTCACAATGTTTTTCTCATTTTATCAATCCTGATCTAGCTCAACCCGAAACCTATTTTCTCTGCAACTCATAGACATTTCTCCAAAGGACCCTCATTCTCTCTCATTACTGCAACTCCCTCTGCTGTACACATTTTGGCTATATTTCATAAACAATGGGGTGACCCTGTGTCCCTCAGAACCTGGGTATAAATGATATAAAGTACAGTGGTTCTGTCGGGTAAGACACACATTTTGGCAGCACAAAATGGCATAACATCAAAAAATAAACAATGAAACAGCGTAACTGCAAACCAGCTTTACCAAAATCTAAGTAAACTACTCGCTTCAACTTATTTTAAATCTTTCTCTACAATGTGCAACACTCTGGTGTATTATATCTATTTCTGTAAAGACACATACATACCTTAATGATCATATTTCCTTCTTCAGTAATGTAACACAAAATGGCTGGCCGGCACTGGAAAATCTCGTCAGAGCCCATTGAGGTTCCTGCATCATGCAGATACATAAATACTTTAGTCTTTTGGGGCCTACTTTATGCCTCTACATTTCTTCCCTCTTTCCTCTTCTTGTTTCCTTGTTCTCTAATGCCTCCCCCTTTCCTCTTGATTCAACTTCAAAGGTTTAATGCAGCCCACGTGCACCTTGGGTGAGAAGTAATCAGTTAACAACAAATATCATAATGTTCCCCCAAGCACTATTTCCAATCCCCCTTACCTCTTGTTTCCACTTCTTGGCAGTTTTGAAGCATGTACTCACTAGGCCATAACATTATTATGTAGCGCCAAGACACCCCAGGGTAACCGTGCGCTCTATAAGTGCGAATAGCATAACATAACATAACATAACATTATTTGGTACCTAGGAGATTGCTTTGTGGTTGCCTGTTGACATTCAGAGGAACCTTCACTGTGATGATATGAGTGAGCAGACAGGTGAGTGTCCTTTATACCCCCAAGTGACAGCCCTACACTTTTTGCCAAATTTAAACAGCCACAAATCAAAGGTAATTGAATATAATGGGAAACCCAATCTACCCTTGAGGGCTTGGGCAAATGAAATGAACGGGTAAAAGGCGCCTTCAAGGGATATATTTGGAATACTCTGTTCTATTGCTTTTGATATATATTTGTAACTGCAAGAATTATTGATAAACTCGCCAGAGAGATATTATTCAAATGTATTTTAACTAAGAAATAGTTTTGTTCCTTGTGAGGACATAAGAACCAATGAACCAATCACAAAACAATAAATATTCAAAACACGGGTATATATAGAAAAAGGTTTTATCTTTTGAAATTTATCAAGGGTACTACACAGTTATACAAACAATGTAACAAGAGGAAAATAAATGCAATTGTATAATCCTTCAATGTCACTATTGTAAACACTTCTTCTCATTGTACATTATTTTCCAGAAGAGAGTGTGAATGTCGACGTTTCAGTCTCTATGCATTTGTCCATGAGACCATCTTCAGGACTATCATAAATTTAAACAGTTGACCCCTGAATGATGTTTCCAAAGATTCAAGAATTATAGAATACAAATGATACGTATATATCAAATCGATTGTCGTTCTGTAGCTCTACTTTGTTTAAGGTAGCGCTACAGCGAAAATTCGGCAGTCTGCAGTCGGAACTGCAGACTGCCAAATTTTTGCTGCATTACAAAACTTAACTGAATAAACTTCTTCAATTGAGAAGTTGCTGGGGACTGGAAATGTAATTACACCGTCCAAAAAGCACCAGAGTTCACTTACCTGCATCTTTTGATGATTATTCACCTTAAACAAAGGAGAGCTACAGAACGACGATCGATTTGACATATACGTATCATTTGTATTCTATAATTCTTGAATCTTTGGAAACCCCATTCAGGGGTCAACCGTTTAAATTTATGATAGTCCAGAAGATGGTCTCATGGACAAATGCATAGAGACTGAAACGTCGACATTCACACTCTCTTCTGGAAAATAATGTACAATGAGAAGAAGTGTTTACAATAGTGACATTGAAGGATTATACAATTGTATTTATTTTCCTCTTGTTACATTGTTTGTATAGCTGTGTAGTACCCTTGATAAATTTCAAAAGATAAAACCTTTTTCTATATATACCCGTGTTTTTAATATTTATTGTTTTGTGATTGGTTCATTGGTTCTTATGTCCTCACAAGGAACAAAAATATTTCTTAGTTAAAATACATTTGAATACTATCTCTGGCGAGTTTATCAATAATTCTTGCAGTTAAAAATATATATCAAAAGCAATAGAACAGAGTATTCCAATTCAAAACAATTCAATTCGTCTTTAATTCGATTAAAATTCATCATAAAAGACAGTACAATAAAAGATTCCAATGAAATACAAAAAATATAAAATCATTACAGTAATAAAAACAGAATAAAACAGATAAAAACACAACAAGGATTTACCTATTAACCCCTTCGCTGCTGCGGACATTCCGCTGCAGCGCTGGGGGGGGCAGGGGGGCAGCGCGGTGGGCCTGTGCTCATGACGGAGCCGCTCCGTCATGAGCCACAGTTGAGCTGTGCTCATGACGGAACGGTTCCGTCATGACTCCGCCCATTTGCGTTGTCCCCCCGCACAGGCGGGGAAACAGCGCCGCGCAGGCGGAGCGGCCGCCAACAGGATTGTCATGACAGAACCGTTCCGTCATGAACACACGGCAACCGTGGCTCATGACGGAACGGTTCCGTCATGAGCGGGGAAGGGGTTAAATCCTATTCCTAATAATCCAAACCCATCTTAGGAATTTGGCCACAGCAATTACAATAGATTCGCTGGTATCATATCTTAAAATTCTTAGTGCCACAAGCCCCACCCTGGTGCCCATGTTACGACAAATGGGTATAAGCCAATCTCGTCCGGGGTACTGCATAGGCTGGGCATTCAAAGAATATATGACCAATCGATTCCCTACAATCAGCACACCAACGGCAGGAGTCGGTCATCTGCCCCTTCCAGTTTTTGGTGAACAATCTAGTGGGAAGAGAGCCAACCCTAAGCTGGTGGTAAAGTTTCCTGTCGCTGGGTCTACTAATAATATCCCAGTAATTTTCAAGTAGTGGATCGGTCTTACACTCAAGAAACTTGCCAGTCAAAGACGTAGCCAGGGTTTGGTTACACTGTTTCTGATTTAACTGGGACCAATATAAACTTTTAAACACTTTTTTTAGGGGGAAGGGATTGCCTGCAGGGTCAGACCACAAATTACCCAGGCCCATAGATTCTAAAAGCAGTCTGACTTGCTTGAACCATGCTATATTACCAGAGCCCAGGATAGAACGAACATCCAAGAAAGCCTTAGCATAAAGGGCCAATTCCGGGGTAGTCCACAGTCTTCTCCACAAGGCCAAGGGTTTGTACCGGGCAATGTCATCAATTGAGTGACAACCAAGGTCCAATAATAAAGGTTTGATGGGACTTGACCTGGGGAGGCCCGTAAGGTTCTTCAGAAATGTATTTTGCACTTTGACCAAAGAGGATAGGTCTGCGAAACCCCAGAGTTCCGTGCCGTAAAGGATCGCTGAAGTGATCCTGGAGTTATAGATCTTTATTGCTGGACCTATCCTTTTGGTCTGTGACAATTGCTGTTCTTTTACCAGACACCCTGAAAGCTGGGCAAGCTTAAGAGATAGAATATCAATTTGGGGCTTCCAACTCAGTTTACTTTCAAGGACAATCCCCAGGTAGGTCATAACGTTTGTGAGTTCTAATTTTTCATTATTCATCGTGACATGACCAGCCACACGTCTTCCTTTGTTAAAAACCATATACTTGGTTTTAGAGACATTTACTTGCAGGTCATGATCATGACAGAAGGTGTCAAACTTGTTCAGGGCCGCCTGTAACCCCATCTGTGTCTGAGACAATAAAAGGGTGTCGTCGGCGAACATAAGTAGCGGGAGCTTGTTACCACCCAGAGAAGGGGCGTCTGTAGAGATGGTAGAAAAATACTGCACAACCCTATTTATAAATAGCAGAAAAAGAGTTGGCGCTAGGACGCACCCTTGCCTGAAACCCCGTCATACTTTAAATCTGTCTGTGACCTGCCCTTGGTTCCCCCATATGACTTGTGCAAAATTATCTTCGTGCATCCTAATCACAATATTCAGGAGATCAGCAGGCATCCCTAAGTCATCTAAAACTTCCCATAATTTAGTCCTAGGAACTAGATCAAAAGCTGATCTAAGGTCCACAAAGGCGGCATATAATGTACCGCCTCCTAAATAGACCATTTTCCGAACGATCAGTTGGAACCTAAGAGCCTGATCAATAGTGCTGATACGAGATCTGAACCCGGCCTGTAGGGGCGATAAAATGTCCTCTTGCTCAATCCATGACTGAATTCTTGCCAGAATCATTCTGGAAATGATTTTTTGGATCGAGTCAATTAGACTAATCGGGCGATAATTCCTTGGGCTCGAGTGATCACCCTTCTTATGGATGGGCAATATCTCGGCACCTTTCCATGATTCGGGAATAGGCGCCCCCTTAACTATGGCAGTTGCCAAAAAGGCAATGTATGGTACCCAATTACTCTGATCAGACTTGAAAAGATCTGCAGGGATACAATCAATGCCCGGGGCGTTTCCACTAGATATCCTACTTAAAGCCATCTCAACTTCACTGCAGTCAAACAAAACATTTTTGATAGACGACATATCCCGAAAGATTAAAGGTATTGACTCAGCCCTCAAATCAATACCAGAGAACTGGGACTCATAATGTTCCACCCATAGCTCGGGGAGAACATGGTTAGATGGAATCAACAAATTCGGGGAATTACCCCACTTCACAATGTGCCAGAACTTGGTCAAATTTTTAAGTTTACTGGCAACTTAAAGATCTTGCCAATGGTCATTGTCCCATTCTTGTTTGGCCATGGTTTTAGCCTTACGGTAAATACACCGCGCTATCCTAATGTTGGCCATGTTTTTAGATTTTATAGCAAATTTCAGTTTATCATAAGTATCTCTGCAGTATTTGTTGTACCAGTGATTACGCTTAGGTTGAGATTGTTTCCTGGGTTTGTTGGGTTTAGAAAAAAAAGGTTTTAAGCCCAGAAATAAAATTTCATGAATTTGAGTAGTCGCCCAGCTAACGGCTTCTTGAGGTGGAAGGGAGTGCAGTGCTTCCAAAGCACCCTTAACTTGTGTGCTGATTTCAACTAGTGCTCAAGGGTCCATTACTACCCTATCCCAACGCACTCGCCGTAGATTATTTGTAAGGAGGGCGTCTGCGGTAGCTATCATGGTTGGTTCATTACTATGATGATCAGCACAGAACGAGAAACTTAGGACGAGGGGGTTATGGTCGCTCTCAGTGCGAACTGGGATCACCATGTCTCTAAGGGAAGACCAGAACTCCACTTTGATGAGAGCATAATCGATTCTGCTGTGTCGAAGACCCTCAACAAAGGTGTCACTACCCATTTTGTCAGAGACAGTCCGTCCATTGGCCGCCCTGAGGCCGCGCCCCATACACAAACTCATCCACTGGATGGCTGATTCAGTCCATTTCTTGATGGGTGGAAGATCAAGAAGAGGGATGTTCCAAAGAACGTCCACTTCCATCGTAAGTGAATCCCCGGGAATGTTAAAGGGCTCGAAACAACAGTTCAAATCCCCCGCAATTATTATATTAATACTAGGGTTAACAGTTTCCAAAAAGCCATCTAGCAGTAAAAAGGTATTTGTACCGCGCCCTCGTGGTTGACCTCTATTATAAATGTTGATAATCATAAAGTCAGAACCATCATGGAGGTGCAGCAGTACTATTAAGAGATCAGGGCTGTCTACAGCCAGTTCGGATGGTCGACACTTAAGGGTTTGCTTAATCCAGATACTAAGACCACCTGAGGGTCTGCCCTTTGACCCTCTGGTGGCTACTTTATAAAAGTTAGTAAAGCCAGGAAAGTGAACCGGGTCCACTGCCCACGTTTTCTGGAAAACCAGGACATCGAATTTGTCCACCCATGTAGACCACTCATTTATAAAAGTTTTACTCCTAAGGCCGGCTATATTCCAAGAGACCAAGGAGAAAAAATGATGGTCACTAGCAACAGGCAATGGATCCAAGGGCAGAACCAAAGGGGCAGTATAATTTCCGGTCTTGCAAGGGACTGGGAACTCTGGCCCCCCGTAGCAACGATCCAAGCACATAAGATTAGCCTTATCCAGTCTAGCCTCACTAACATAAGGGGCTACCACTGGATCAGCGGGCAAGGGGATGGGATAGTTACTACCATGTGTGCTCTCAAGAAAATCAAGATCTATCGGAGGAGAATGTAAAACAGTGCAGGACACAGGGTGTGGAAAGGTAACGGTATTTAACCGCGCACCACCCGTTCCTAAGGAACCCCTTAATGAGCGACAACAGGATACTTTCCCCGCCCTGGTAGTACTGCCATACCCAATAGTATTTCTACAAACAAAACCTATGTTGTTGTTAGCCAGTCAATCCACCTCTTCGAGAGTATTCCAAATAAATCCCTTGAAGGCACCTTTTACCCGTTCATCACAAATCAAAGGTGGCTCTGGATCATCCTACTCCCAGTGATATTAGTAGGGGTGAACTGAGGGGCTTTGCTTCCGGAAGACCTGGGGCCATATTATGGAAAGTGCCCTGGGGACGCAACTGGCATATGCGCCCACTTTGCGTTCCTCCATGGCAATTTGGTATTACAGAAGGGACTGCAGACACTTGAGCGGCCTGTCTGTAATCCAGATAGCGTTGGCACACATATGGCGCTATCCCCAGAGGGTGTTCCCTCATTTGTATGGGGGCGTGGCCCCATGCAATTGAGGCAATCCTTGTGCCTATGCACCCATGCCATATTATAGAAGCGGGCGCAGAGGCGAAGAAGCTGCCAGGAGGGGTACTATCAGTCCGCGCCCTGATAGCAGCCCACTGTAGGGGGTAAAGGGGGTCTTATGGACCTCCCAGATACACCCTTGCAGGCAGGTGCAGTCACTCACTGTTCCCGTCTGCAAGGGATCTCTCACCCCTCTTCGCGTTTTGCCGCCTGCACAGTGAAACACAGAGCAGCTGCTTCAAAGCTGCTCCGTATTTCACTTGAATGGGCTGACTCCCGGGAAGCAGGACTTTGCGACTGCCATAGAGGCAGCACATTCAATATAATATGGTGCACTCTCCTTTTTTGCACAGAGTGCACCTTTTGAAAGGTGCGCCCGCGCAAACAAAGAGCGCGCACACTATTCTGTAATATGGCCCCTGATGCTCTTTTGCAAAAGCTTTTCAGGTGAGACTAGAACCTCTGATTTATTCAATGGATTTGTAGTTTATTTCACTGCCTATAACTAGGTTACGTGCAATAATTACATTCCACAGCCAATATATACCACCCTATAAGTACAGGTTTCTAGTTGGATAACTAGTATCAACCTTACGAACACATCACATTCCTGACATGCCTCTCTCCCTTAAACGACCCCCCAAAGAGTACAAACCATTGCTCATCCAAGTCCCCGAACCCCATTATTTCTTCTTTCAATCACCAACCTTCCCTGGCTCCTACCACTCTCTCACACCCTACCAAGAATCCCCAAGTAAAGTCACCTTGTCCTGCTCAAAAGCCCCAAACTTAGACCCCCCATGTACTCCCCTCGCCCCATCCTCCCAGGTGTGGGTATGCCCCGCCTGACTTTCCATACTCCAAACTACCGCCTACAAAGCTAAACTAGAATCATCTGTCCTACTGTGACGTAACTTGTGACTTTTTTACCTTGCATTAAACTGCAAAGGAGGTGGATGGCTCTAAAAAATCTTTCCCTGTCTGCCCACGTGGTGAATGGAGTCAGCAAGAAGCTCCACTCGTCACCCTGCTGTCCCTGAATACCCTGTCATTTAACCCCCACCCCCAATTTTTCCTACATCTGTCACCTGCCTTATGTGTTCGGGGCCCGTTCCACCCGCACGAATACAACCGGAAGAGACCAGCATCATGGCCTCGCTCCCCCAGGTCCCTTCAATCTCCGTTCAGACTGAAGAAGACGCTCCTGCCCTCAGAGAGATGATGGGATGGAAAAACTACGGACAGGTAGAAGCCGACTACGGAGCCAGACCCAGTTATTGTAGACACATAGAGGGAGGGAGGACAAATGGATGGACGGAGGGCAGACAGACAAGCAGCTAAGTGGATGGATGGATGGATGATGGATGGATGGATGGATGGATGGATGGATGGATGGATGGATGGATGGATGGGTGGGTGGGTGGGTGGCTGGATGGACGGACGGATGGATGGATGGATGGATGGATGATGGATGGATGGATGGATGGATGGATGGATGGATGGATGGATGGATGGATGGATGGGTGGGTGGGTGGATGGATGGATGGATGGGTGGATGGATGCGTCTCTAGAGGTACACGCTGGGCATCCTGAATGTAAAAAACATAAGGTGCAGTCACAGACTAGCACCAGAGCTTTCCAAGGCATTCAGGTCACGTTTGCCTCTGTCATAAGCGCGGTCCTCTGAAGACAAACAGCATTAGAGGCCTTCACGCACATGTCCACACCTAGCTCTGATCTCTGCGCTCGCGCTCCCTGGGACGGCAGCCTCGGCCAGCGCGAGATTACCAGCCGGGCTTAAGCTTGTTGTGTGATCCAACAAGTACAGGTACAATATTCTCAGAGATAAGGAAATCCCCGCTGTGCCTTCCACGGCGCGGCCTTAAGTGTAATAGCACAGATAGCGCGTGCTGCTTAGATGCCGCGCTCTCCATGACACCCGCTGATGTCAGTTTCATCAACTGCTGCAGAGAGACCTGCAGAGGCGCAGAACATTCTATAGACTGGTGTACTGTGCTCTCCACGCCGCCCTACCAACATCTCCTGGGTTAATCAGCAATTAATCAAGTTAAACGCGTGCTTCCTATTTAGTTATTTGGTATTTAAATTTGATAAATACACAGAGTGGCCCTTGGCGCGTCCTGGTGCTAAACAAAAGCATACCCCGATCTGAATGCAGGAATTTACAGAGATTTAATTATAGGCTCTACGACTCCTGCAAGGCGGTATAGATCCAGGTTTTGAGTCACTAGACTCCCTTCCGATTGCACGCGGTAGTCAGTTGCTTGACGTAGGCCTTAAACTTGGAAATTCCCATCCAGTTGCTCTGCTTCTGCGAATTGAAGGCACATTTAGTTAAGCGTCTAGGGAGAACCACAAGCACCGAGGAGTATATCTTTGAAACCCTTGCACCAAAAATAAGGGACATTGATGTGAATTACACAATGGCCAATACCTGAACATGTGAACCAAAGGTGTTTTGTCCCTGGAAAATGCAAAATAGTCACCTGATGCACGGTGGCGTCTCGTTTTCTTCCATTTGGCACTAACCGTGCTGCTGCATTTTATTTTATCTATGAAGTTTTCAGGAAAACCTATGTAAAAAGAATTGCATAGTCCAGGTGCAAGGGAATACATGTCTCCAACATAGTTTTTTGACAATATACGGGCACTAGTGGAGTAAGAGATGCTTATGGATCTACATCTTTGCGCAATATTAACAATGAGCAAAACGCAATTTCACACGTGAGTGTACATGTACAGACTGATGTAGTGCATTTGCTTCTGTACGTTTTCTACGATGTATAGAAGTGCATTTTTCTAATGTATGTAAATTAGACCACCTTTTAAAACGCCATCTTGACCAAGATGGAAGTCTTCTCTGTCACTCATCCTGTGCCCGCACCTTGCACACATGCTCCTCCCCACAAGATCCGCAGCACAGTCAAGCTGAAATATATTGGGATATTTCCACTGTTATTATTGTTCTGCTCATGATGAACCTTCCCCTTCCATGTCTTCCATTTGTTCACTGAGACCTATTCATTCACTCAACATGCTACTGTTAATGTATGCTGTTCTGTTTGAGCATCTCCAGATGATATTAGCATAGCGGGTGCTCAACAATTATTCATGTTGTGGGTTCCTGCTCAGGTGTTCAGGTAACGGGATGTTTATTTTTCATGTGCTCTGATTTTCTGAAGAAATGATACTTTCGCTCATACCACTATGATTGTGCAGAAATTCTCATTTCTTGTGCAAGGATTGTGTATGAAAACCTTTAATTTTGGGGGTTAGCCAGAAGACTTTCCTATTCTACTAGGGATGCCGAGCTATTCTTTCCTAATTTTGCTGCCCATTGAGACTTAGAAAAGGTTTTGATATTTACACACTCTGTGTAACTCTGCAGTTCAGAGCCTTCATTGTCATTGAATATGTACAGATTTTTTTTAATTTTGTAGTAAAACTCATTCATTTTTTATTGATTTGTGTGGGTCCACTTACTCAATCTCAATTAACAAAAAAATTGAATTACTGATTTTTGATGTATGGGAAGTGCCTTAATGCAGGGACACATTGCCTCATGAAATTGAGGTTTAGCACAGTCCCCGATTCAGTAAATTGTGATAAATCTGATATAGGTATATTTTGGGGACCTCTCAAATTTGGAGTACCTTTTGCTCTCACAATGGCAGCAATCATTTTCAATGTAAGAACCCATAACAAAGTTAGTTTTTAGGTCACGGCTAGTGAAGGCTGCGCTTGCGCAGTCTCGCTCACGAGATATAATGACTTGGAGAAGAGGGGCTTGAACCCGCCCCTCCTCTCCCCTCTTCTCCATTGGCTGGCCTCTTGAATGCTGGCCAGCCATTGGAGAAGAGGTCCGTCACTCCGAACAGGCCCCGTCCTTTTCGGATTCGGGGGCGTGTTTTTTGCAACTTTTCTAATTATCTCCTCCAGCCAATAGCAAGAGGAGAGAAAAGAAAAACACGCCCCCGAATCCGGAACCGCCGCTGCCTTTCTCCGAGGCATTTCTGCTTCGCCTCGGAGAAAGGCGGTGGTGTGCTTGTTTAACACCTCTTTTCGGCGATGCCGGCGTGGTCCGTCACGCGGCGTCCCAGCTCTCCCCACGCTCCATAAACGAACACTTCGCAAAATATTTTGGCATGTGGGAAGTCTCCCAATTTTTCTAACATCACCAAAAGTTAAGAGGGAGGGACGAGAGGGCGGGGGAGCCTGCCGCTAAGAGTGAGCTATGGCGGGGGCGGCAGGGATGCCTCTGCCAGTTTGTCTTCCGTGCCCCAGCCCTCCGCCTCCCGCTAACGCAGCCTCGTCGCCACCGTTGGTCCCTGAGCTAACATCGCCGCAGCTCCCGTTCCTATCGGAGCTACCAGACTCTCGACGCTTGACCCTAGAGCCTGCCTTTCGTGGTCCGTCACGAGGCGTCCCAGCTCTCCCCACGCTCCATAAACGAACACTTCGCTAAATATTTTGGCATGTGGGAAGTCTCCCAATCTTTCTAACATCACCAAAAGTTAAGGGGGAGAGCTGCCAGACTCTCGACGCTTGACCCTAGAGCCTGCCTTTTGGGATTTGCCTATTGTCCCGTCCCCCCCTCAATACACGCACCCCCTCCCGCTGATTGTAATCTCCCCTTCTCCACACCCGCGTTCACTAATTTTAGCCTCTTCCAGAAAGCGGGACAGTGATGTAATGCAGTGGGCCAAAGGCGATGACTTTGGATCGCCCTGTAGGTGACTTCTGCAGGGCGAGGACGGCTCTGTCTTCCTGGTATTAATAGGATGTCTTTGGGCAAAATACTTTAGTGGGGCAGCATCCCTGGGCCCAGCAAATGTGCCACCACCCCAGAAAATAGAGGGGTGCTTTAATTCAGTGGGATGCTCGGGTTTCTTTGGTTATGATTGCACCTTTAGCCGCCTAAGAACAAATCCTGGTTACTTTCCTGGTCAAGGTCTTCAGAAAACTGTAATAAAAATAAAATACAAAAAACGCCCACCACTGAATCCATAAAACAAATACATTGATACCTTTTTTGATGTGTAATGTCATGGTGTATTTGACGTGCGACCTGGAAATATGTAGCTTATTATTTGATACAGTGTTTTTTCTTTTAAATGATTTAGCTGAATTTTAGGATTTCAGTTGTATGAAATAATTGTGTATATGTGGGGATAGCAGCGTTAACATCTATGATTCGGAATTTGCCTGGGGGAGGTCTACCGAGTGTACCATGAAATTGAAGAATTCAGCTTTATTCCTAAGATGGCTACCTTGTAGGCCAACGAACGAAATCTTCAGCTTGGCGTCCGTTGTCTATTTCCACTCGATCTCCACTCTCAAACCACTAGATCTCAATGCTCTTGTTTTCCTTCCGTGTCACACGAGGCCAGACTACAACGCTCCCGGGGAAGGGGGGAGGGAGAGCGAGAGGGCAGTCGGGGAGGAGCGTCACCGCAACCTGTGCTGCTTCTGCTGCCTCTTTCGGTGCTTTGTGGGATCGCGGCGGGCTCCTCCGGAGGCTCGAGCCTGATCGCCCCCCTCCTTCCCCAGCAGGTCCAAGATGGCGGACACGAAGGCAGCGGCGGAGACGCAGATGCCCGTGGAAGAAGACACCTGCCCGGGCTCCTTGCCGGATTTCGCGGTGGTCTGCTCATTCCTGGAGCGGTACGGGACGCTGCTGGAGCTGCCCGAATTTACCTTCCTGCAGCTGGAGCGAGTGTTGCGGGATACCGGCCCAGGTGAGCGATATTTAGTCTTTCACGTCTTTAGTCCCTGATTTCCCCAACAGCCACTCTAAGATCTGTGTGTGTGTGTGGTAGGCTCTATGTGTGTGTGTGTGTGTATGTGTGTGCCTCTGTGTGTGTGGCTCTGTGTGGGTGGCTTTTTTTGTAGGTGGCTCGATGCGTGGGTGGCTCTGTCTGTGTGTGGGTAACTCTGTGTGTGTGTGTAGGTGGCTCTGTGTGGGTGGCTCTATTTGTGTGCAGGTGGCTCTATGTGAATAGCTCTATGTAGGTGGCTCTGTGTGGGTGGCTCTGTGTGTGTGGGTGGCTTTGTGTGTGTGGCTCTGTGTGTGGGTGCAAATGCAATAGGTCTCGCATTTGAGTGAGATTAAGCTATTGACATTGTAAATAACAATGCCGTTTCTTTAAATGTTTTAAAAACAAAAACATAAACAAAAAAAATGTCATGAGCAATGCCAATAGCTCTAACTTTAACAATGCCGAGACCATTGCATTGTAAATGCTTGTTGAATTTTTGGCTTTAAGGCTAAATCGAAACCAAAAATAGTACCTAGAATTCTTACTCGTTGCACTGAAGTAAGTGGGGGACTTTTAGCCAATGGCCACCATTGGGGAGAGGAAGTGGCCCAACGGGTAGATCGGTCGACCTCCAAGCTGAGGAACCGGGTTCGAGTCTCGGCAGGGATGATCAACATCATGTGATTCTGGGCAACTCACTTAATCTCCCCATCCCTAACAAAATGAATGTGTCCGTCTGTGACACAACTGGTGCTTATTTAAAGAGCTCTGATACCTTCGGGTCGAGTGCGCACTATATAAACTCCGGGAAAAAAAAGACCAAAACAGATATGAGAGGACTTTCCTACAGCTAGAACCTCAGTCTAATACATGTTAAGCTGCAGTTTGTTTATCAAATTTAGGTCAGCGACATCTGGCAACTGCATGATCAGATGGATATTACCTAAATATCTAAAGAATACAAAACTAAAAGATTGAATAAGCCAGGCTAGCAGTCTTACAAATGTCTATGGGAGTCTGCATACAAGTTGTTTAAGGAAGATCTAGGTGGCCCTAGAAGTATCAATTGAGGTTGGTTCTGCAAAAAAAAGAAATAAACAATGCCATGTCACTGCCTCCCACCCACCTCACATAGATATTGTAAGAGAATTTGATGGGAGACGGGATCAAAGGCAGCTTAGAGATCCAACAGGACCCTAATTGCTGATATTTCTGTATCCGAGTAACCTGAAGGTCATCTAGAGCTGCGGCCACAACAGACTCAATAATGTAGGTATGGTACCAGAATATTGTAACCAAAATATTGTCTTACAGAAATATCATGGGCTGAATATTGTTTACAAAAATATCACTGTGATCCCGCAATCTCCATGGCCGGGGATTTTAAGATTGCCGTTGTCATAGGTATGGATGGGGATAACAGAAGCACACCAGTGCTTATGGCACATGTCAGGGTATTGCTGACCTGCGCTTCTATGAATGATCACAGCAGTTCCAGAGAGGAAGTCAGCTATGACCAGGTGGAGGAGGAAGATGTCAGGGTGGATGTGGAAGACCTGGGGACAGCAAGGAGCACAAATGAGGTGTGCATGGCTTGACGGAGGCATGACAAGGAAAGAACAGGGCCGATTGGAGGAGGAAGGCAAAGCAGATCAGAGCAGGAGAACAGAGGAATCTGCACACCACACGGTAGATCAGCCCAAGTACAACACATTGAGATCCAGTAGTCCCAGTGAGGAGGTGGAAACTGCGACTACCCCTGCAACAACCCCGGAGGGGTGTGACCACAGGCAAGTGCCCATAGTTCGTATTCCTCCCTAAAGAGGTGGTGGGTGGGAAAACGGTTGTTCATGCACGGTCCCTCGGAAGAGGGAGAACACTAGTGAAGGCACAGAACAGGAATCATGGTTGTGGTGATGGCACAGGGGTTAGGTTATGGTTAGAATCTTGACTAAGTTACTTATCCTGTCTCCTATTTTGCTTTGGTTCTGAGGGTTGCCAAACACCTCTTCATGGGACCTCAGGACAGACAAGCAGTCATAGGAATACCCCAGAGGAGCCCAAGTGCCAAGGGAAACAGAGAAGATCACTGGAAGCGGGAGAAGAGGAGAAGAAAACCCTATTAAAACCAAAGAATAAAGAGCTATCAAAACCCCACTAAGGCTAGGAATTATCCATGTTTAATAAGTGGGGAGATCCAACCACTCCACTTTCATCTCATCCAGAGCAAGAGGTGGTTGAGCCTGTTTTGGAAGGGGTAACAACAGAAATTCCAAAAACTTCATCCTGGCTGCTACTACTCAGGTAAAGATTCACACTTTTTGATCACAGGTGCCACATCCTAACACATGCTACTTGGGGCTTAGAGACAGTCCAAGGTTTCCAGCTAGAATTTTAAGAAACTCCTTCCTAAATGTGTCCTCCGAGAACTCTGTCTTTTTCCCTTCAAGAAGAGTGTGTCATCAACAGTTCATTGATCGAAGCAGGGATTGACCTAGCAATATAAATCAAATGCAGAAAAAAACATGAGGTTTTAGTTTAGACCTGAAAATTCGAGAGTTTGATGTCTGGAACCTTTATCACCATTTCAAGATGGAGATAATATATCTTCTTGGAATGAGATTCGAAGGTCTTTTTGGACCTAAAATGATTCTTACTTGGTAGTCCTAATTTTTCTCCTCCATCAACATTTCCTTTATTTTCTATGCAAAGCCAAGTGTATGAATGTGCTACCTTCCCTTTAAGACTCCTTCAACCCGCCCCCCCACCCCCGCCCCCCGAGTTCACCAAGCTGATAACAATTGTGGTACAAAAGGGGGTGGTGATGGACGGAGCATCAGAGCCAATCAAACACTCACACCCAGTCAACAGATCTGGGTTTAATCCATCACCGTTCTTTAGCCCACTCTGCCACCCCAGTTCAGACATGGCCATATGCAAATCAGTCTGACCCTGTGCCTCATGGGAACAGTCCAGCCCGAACTGCCAAGCCATGCCTTCCCTGGACCGGAAACAAGCTTCCTAGGACCGGTTTCTGGCATTTCAGCCGTCTTCAGCCAGGCTTGCTTGAATCCAGTGGCAAAGTGAGCAAGGGACTCACGTCTGAGCATACCCTGCCAACTTATGGCGAACAAAGCGGTACAAAAGGGGGTGGTGATGGACGGAGCATCAGAGCCAATCAAACACTCACACCCAGTCAACAGATCTGGGTTTAATCCATCACCGTTCTTTAGCCCACTCTGCCACCCCAGTTCAGACATGGCCATATGCAAATCAGTCTGACCCTGTGCCTCATGGGAACAGTCCAGCCCGAACTGCCAAGCCATGCCTTCCCTGGACCGGAAACAAGCTTCCTAGGACCGGTTTCTGGCATTTCAGCCGTCTTCAGCCAGGCTTGCTTGAATCCAGTGGCAAAGTGAGCAAGGGACTCACGTCTGAGCATACCCTGCCAACTTATGGCGAACAAAGCGGTACAAAAGGGGGTGGTGATGGACGGAGCATCAGAGCCAATCAAACACTCACACCCAGTCAACAGATCTGGGTTTAATCCATCACCGTTCTTTAGCCCACTCTGCCACCCCAGTTCAGACATGGCCATATGCAAATCAGTCTGACCCTGTGCCTCATGGGAACAGTCCAGCCCGAACTGCCAAGCCATGCCTTCCCTGGACCGGAAACAAGCTTCCTAGGACCGGTTTCTGGCATTTCAGCCGTCTTCAGCCAGGCTTGCTTGAATCCAGTGGCAAAGTGAGCAAGGGACTCACGTCTGAGCATACCCTGCCAACTTATGGCGAACAAAGCGGTACAAAAGGGGGTGGTGATGGACGGAGCATCAGAGCCAATCAAACACTCACACCCAGTCAACAGATCTGGGTTTAATCCATCACCGTTCTTTAGCCCACTCTGCCACCCCAGTTCAGACATGGCCATATGCAAATCAGTCTGACCCTGTGCCTCATGGGAACAGTCCAGCCCGAACTGCCAAGCCATGCCTTCCCTGGACCGGAAACAAGCTTCCTAGGACCGGTTTCTGGCATTTCAGCCATCTTCAGCCAGGCTTGCTTGAATCCAGTGGCAAAGTGAGCAAGGGACTCACGTCTGAGCATACCCTGCCAACTTATGGCGAACAAAGCGGTACAAAAGTGGCCAGTTTCCTGAGAGCCAAGGAAGTATATCTGATAATTTACCTTGACAGCTTGATTCTTATGTTTCCGGACCAAAAAGAGCTGATACTTCAACACCATTGAGTGGCTCCCACCTTTAGGCCTTCAGGTTCATTATAAATAAGCAGATGTGTCTGCTCATTCTGATCCAACTTATGGAATTACTGGGCTTCGGCATAGACTCTGTGGGAGTGAAACTCGAGCTTCTAATTGAGAAATTGAAGACAGACAAGAAGGAACTGAACAGAGTCCTCCTCTCAGACTGGATATTGCTACATTTCCTAGTGCAGTTCTTCTAGTATCCCCAATGCAATCAATCCCACAGGCCCTCTGTGTTATAGGCCCTTCGGAGATTGAAGATCCAGGGTTTGCAGAAGGAACTACCCTTTTCGGGCCACACAGGTCTATCAGAGGAATCTAACCAGCAAATTTGCTGGTGGCTGGAACACAAAGAAACATGGAGGCAGATCCACTTTTGGGTCCCTTCACAATGTAATCATCGAGTTGTATGCCAGTCGATAAGGTTGTGGGGCGTCTGGTACAGAATCCTCTCTATAGGAGATTTGTGATATTACAATAAACTTGAGCTGCATATCAATTGTCTCAAGTTCTTGGCAGACTCTTTTGCTATCAATTCTGTCTTCACAGAAGATAAATTGTTTCATCCTATCAAAAAATGACACTTTCTCTGCAGCTCAGTACATAAACAGACTGGGCAGCACATGGTTCAAGAATTTAATGGAACTAGTGAAAAATGTTGGCATTCTTGATTAAGCATCATTTGGCAATCACAGAAAAATGCATTCCAGATCAAGTGAATATGATCGCAGACTGAAACACCTTTTACCTGATTGACTTCAGTGAATGGATTTTGAATGTGGTCATATTTTAGGTGATGATGAGAACATAGAGCCCATGTTCCATTGATCTCTTTGCATCTCATCACCAACTCTCAAACATTTTCGTCAGCATAAACAATGGACATGTTCCTATAGAATTGGATCAGGAGTTACAGAACTACAGATTGCTTTCCTTTTTGCTTATGTGCGGGGTTGCAGCATAGGTCAGATGTCAACTTTTGGATCTAGTGTTGGTGATTCTGATTTGGAAGGGACAAGACTACATTCATTCTGGAGATATCTTGGGTTCCTCCAATTTCTCATCCCTGGTTTGCAGATGTTTAGACCCCCCCTCCCCCTTTGGGCCACTAACATCCTCTAATACAGGCAGGTGTTTTTCACCTAATGGTGTGGAGCATTTCAGAGGCTGCTGGCAAAAACCAGGAGTTTGGGAGCAGGCTACCTTCATTATTAAGCAGGCCTGGGTCTCCTGCACACATAAATTATATTCTTCAGGTTGCAGAGATTGGTTTGTTTGTGTGTGAATGAGGTTGGATCCTGCGGCGACAGATATGTTCTAAAACATTCACAACTTGGAACACATCACATCAGAAGGTTTAACTTACTGGACTGCAAATTTATACACATTAGCCATTTCAGCAAGACATCTTCCTCTTGGCTAACAGGTCAATTGGTAAACATCCTTTGGTGTGTAAATTACTTATGGGGCTAAGGCTCTCTTATCCGCTGGAATCAAAGGAGGCAGCTTTGTGGGATGTCACTACTGTTCTGCGTTTTATAGAGAGACGGCCAGCTAATGAGGACCGAAACCAAGTGAAACTTACCATGTTCCTATGTTTGATTTCCAGCAGAAGGATGTTGAACATTTGAGACTTGAACTTAGCAGGTAGAGTATTTTAATCTGAGTGCATATCTTTTACTATTCCTAGAATAACCAATGCCAGATTTACAAAGATTTTCATTGGTGCAAAGTTGTGCAAATACATCAGTGGCAGCTGGTAGGAGACAGGGCGGGGGGCAGAGGAAGGTGAGGGGAAATAAAGAAAAAATATAACTTACATGCTGGTGCCATCATTAGCTGTAGCAACTCACCGCCTCTCCTCCGCAGGTCAGGAACCTGGAACCGGAAGCACCCAGGCTTTCAGACTCCCCTGACCAATCACAACGCTGCTGATAGCAGCGTCCTGATTCGTTCTGAGCTCCGTGATTCCACGCTCAGAGAGAGTGGAAGCCAGGGCATCACCCAGGCTGTAATGCAGCCTGGGTGGAGAACATACAAAGTGTTCATGACTCTCGGGTCGGCCAAACAGTCATGTGCACTTTAGGTGCAGCAGAAGCAGCCACTCCTCCTCCCCCAAAAAATCCTAGAACCGGCCCTGGTTAGCACTATGGTGCAGGTGGGTAGCATTCCTCCCTTATCCCCTCCTACATCCCTCATACTCATTACTAATCCCACCCCCTTTAGCAGTAAATCTGCCCCTTTTCCCACCCACTCCTCTGTATCCCTTTCCCATTTGCTACTAAAATCTATACTTACATGTGCGGTGACTCTGCAGTCAGAGGAGAGAATGCCACACACATATGGATAGGCAAAACTTACATTTTGTAGCAGTACAACATGTACTACAAAGCGCAGTCTGAGATTCAGGCCATATATGTTTATTTAGATAACTTCCTCCTTTACCCCTTCCAAAACTATGACTCCGAGCAAACACCTACAAACACCCTGCTCTCGTTAGGGGTATTTGAGTGTATTTTATGAATTTCTATGTATCTAGCAAGTTATGTGATGTAGTGCAAAACGTTAGGTTATACATAATTATGCCTTTCTTCATGGCATTGGAAAAAACTGCATTGCTGGTTCTTGACTGCCTCTCACACATTTCCCTGTTTTTGTGGATACGCCTCTCAGAACGTCACATCCTGCACGTGGGTGAGTTACACGACACTTGTACAAACGATGCATGGATAACTTGCACATGGTTCGGTTTCCTGGTAAGTCCGGCTAATGTCTGGAAAAAGTTTTGTAAACCAGCCTCACACAGTATGTTGGGGTGGAGGGAGGGTGTTCGGGCTAGAAAGAGTGAGAGGGTGTTTCCAAATTTACAGTTGTATAATCCCAGGAGATTTCTGGTTCTGAGTGCATAGTAAATTAATGTTGCATGGCACTATAGGCGTTGATCAGTCACACTCTATGGTAACTGGAGGTCCCCGGCAGAGGGGCTTGGGTGACCGTGCTATTGAGTTTTCCTCGCAATCTCACCAAATAAAAAATATAATGCCGTTGATCGATTCACTTTATTTGGACAGCACTCCCTATACCTTGCCACCACTATTGCTCCTAGACATACATATCTACCTTGCTCCAATAGGGCCCTGGGTAGAAAGAAATGTGCCGCCCTTGCTACTGCTAGCGAATAAACTGAGGCAGCAGCCCCAGTTTCACAGGCCAACCCCCAGCTGGCTACATAATAGCAGCGACTTGCCTCTGAACACACATCTCACCACCTTCCCATCTTACTGAGTCACCTCAGCTCTGTCAGGCTGGTTCCAAGTTGTTTGGAGGGAAAGGGGTGTTGATGTGTGTCAGCAGGAGGTTGGAGGTAGATGGCAGGACACGGTAGGGGCTGGTAGGGTGCTCAAAACAGTGATTGCAGCACACTCAAAAACAAATGGAAGCACACAACGAAATCACTAGAGTCCGGGAAGGCAGGTGTTGCTCGTGGCAGGACCTTTATGCAGACTGTTCTATTCGCCCCTCTCAAGACTGGTGGCCTGGCCCAGCTAACCCATGGCATAATGGAAAACTGTGCTCTGCTAACACATATGCCTGCCTTCAGATCCCCGTGTCCATCATGATTCCGAAATCCCAGGACCCAGGGGATCCTCTGCAGCGCCTAAAGGTGAGAGCACAGGGCCATAAAACATGGCGGCTCCTGACAGTGGCTTACTGACCGATCCTATAGCCAGCAAGAAGCAACGCTCAGTGAGTTAAGTGTTCGCTGCTGACACATGGGGCCTAATGAAGAAAGGGCGTGGTCATAGCACAATTCTGTCAACTGTTCTTGAAAAGACTGAAATTTCGCAGTGCAAGGAATTCTCATATCTCTCGCAGTGCAAAAGGTTGTCCACAATGTGGTACAAAGGGCTTAACTCATTAATATTAATGGGGTGGGAATTGGCTTGTTATTCTTTGCAGTTGCACATTCTGGCACGAAAGTCTACAGAGGACAGCAGCCCTCCATCCCAGCAGTCACACTGCCGCAGCACTGTGACCCCTCACCACCCAAGTGCCTGTCAGTGCACTGTCATGCATTTCAGCAAAAATCCGAAAAACTAAAAACTGAGGTTTCAAGGAAAAATAAAATCACTGTTAATGAAAAATCCTCTAGAGAATTTAAATTTGGGCAAATAATTTTATTCAACGTGGTGTCATTCAGTAAACAGATTCTACAGAAAGTTCACTACAGGTCTTGTAATGGAAGGCTGAAAATGCAGTTCTTTGCCTCCCGAAATAACATTGCGTGACATCATGAAGGTCATGGGTGATGCAGCGACCCTTTATATGATCTAATGGGTTAAAAGGTCATGTAATGTCACTTCCTGTGAAGTCATATGGAGCTGTCCAAAGACGCCATATCACCTATGCTGCCCCTGGCTTTTTGATGAACAGACATCATGCAAGGCCCATGAGAAACATGATTCAGGATGCCACTGCTAAATTTGGGGGTCAGCTTTTTATCTTAGTCTCTTCTGTGACATTTAGTTGGTCACAATGTCGTTGAGGACCATGAAAGATAATCAATATCCTCACTCCCACTTGAAGTCTAAAACATGTTTATTCAAGGAAAATATCAAAACTAAGCACTCAGTGAAACAATGCTTGGGTTCCAAAGACAATGAGAAGTGCAATTCTAACCTCACACAAAAACTCATCAGCTTGCCCCATAGGCTGGAATGGAAGAGATGCAAGTGACAAGTAAGCGTCTTGGTAGGTGTCAGGCTTTCTCATGAGAAGGGTCGAGAGGACATTGAAAAGATACTGAAAATACATATTTCTCTGACACTGAGCTAGTCATTAGTGAATCGTTGCTTAACAACTGCCAATACGAAGAAAAAGGCTGCAGCACAAGTATGGTGTAGGCCTAAGCATCGCAGGGTAAACAAAATGGCTGCCATTAAACAACAGACATTTCATTAAGTGCAATTTAAATGGAAAAAATATTAAAAAATGTAAAATTAGTTCATAGAACCCATCCAGCAAAAACATTTTTGGGTGGTCTTAGAAGCAATTTTTGGTTGTAGGTAGGGGTGGGTGCGAACTCCGCTCCACCAGAGGAGTTTGCCGAGTTTTGCCAGCTCCGTGCTCTGCTGTAAATGCGGAGTTCGGGCAAAAACTCAGATTAAGCGGTGTGGTGGAGTTTGCCCCTGCCGCCCACCCTGTGGAGAGAGTTAAGGTGTGAGGAAGGCCAGGTCTTATCTAGCTCTGGCATTCTCCGTCGTGCCTGGGCTGCCCTCCCCCTGTCTTGGTTTCCTTGCCATCCTCAGTGCATAAGCAAACCCCCTACGCTGTACGACTTACGAGAACTGCGCATTCACGCATGCGCAGTCCTCGCAAGTCGTACAACGTAGGGGGTTTGCTTTTGCACAGAGGACGGCGAGGAGACCAGGACAGGAAGAGGCCAGCCCGGGCACGGCAGAGAACGCCAGATCCAGGTAAGTGCTGTAAAGCAGATGGCAGTCTGGGGGTCAGGAACCCTTCAGGTCTTCTGCCTGCATTCTCTGATTTAAGAGCGGTGTCTGCAGAGTGGCAACTCTATGAAGTATGGGCATCCCGAGGCTCCTGTGCCACCCCACCGCAAATCTCTCCGAGAGGTGCCTCCTTGATAGCAGCATGCTGCAGTGCCAAGGGCGCCCCTGACTAGTCCTTTCACGGTCTCTCCTGCTCCGACTTCTGCCTGGCTAGCCCTAGTCTCCGGTTTCCTGTGCATCGCTCCCTCTACATCTTTCTGTCTCCATCTTTTGTTGTGTTTTCCTTAGGGTGGAGTGGAGCGGAATTCTACTGAGTTTTTAGGCAACTCCATGGACTTCCGCATAGTGGCACTCCGCCAACTCCGCCAACCCCTGCTTGTAGGTACTGGTGAGCCTTATACAGGTGCTATTAACACGGGGAGCTGCAATGAAAATATACCCAATAGGAAAACCATGGCTACCTGTTAGAAATGGGGGTCTCTATTTGACAGAGGTATGTACCTCTGTCTAAATAGGGACCCTTGGGTAAGGGGGAAACACACTTTAGATAACCCCTGCTCGCCCCCTGGGTAGCTTGGCATGCGCAGAAAGGCTTATCCCAAAGGCAATGTGTAAAGTATTTGTTCTCAAAACACACAGTAATACAGTGATAACACCACAAATGGACACCTCACCAGTTTAGAAAAAAAAGCATCTTTATCTAAATTTAACAAGACTAAAACAACAAAAATCCAACATACAGGTAATAAGATATGACTTTAGAACAGATATTGCAAAAATAAAGCGTGTAGAAAACAAATAACTCCACCTGGGGCTATTGCGACGTCGTGACAGCAATAAATCCAAAGTACGCTGCCTACCGCGGTGTCGGGCCCGGAGTCACACGGACCCCCAAACAAACAGTACCTTTGGAAACAAAGTCTATGAAGATGCACAGCTTAGTGGAGGTGAGGCGTCGGTGCAGAGGTCGAGGTCGAGGCCGGCTCCGAGGCTGCCACGGGGGAGACGAGGTGTTGTGCCCACGAGGAGGCAACGTGTTGAGTCCGGGACAGGGGAAGGCGGTTGCGTTGGCGGTGATGCGTCGCTTCCGGTGGCGATGCAAAGTCGGAAAGTTTGTGCAGTCACCCTCGGTGGTTATTAGCGCCGCGATAACAGGATGCAGGCGCTGATGACGTAGTCGGTGCGAGTGCTAGCGTCGGGAAATGACGATAACTGTGGGCATTGGCAGGTGCGGGAGGGCGTCGGAGATGCGGTGCAGGTTGGGCGGTACTTCGTTCATTTCACGCGCGGTGTCCCTGGTCTCGGTGAAGGTCGTGGCATCACAGCAGCATCGCTGACGGCATCGGAGACAGGTTTTCTTACTTCTTTCAAGTTGCTTCCAACTTCCAACAACAAGAGCAACCTCCAGATGCCCAAAACAGAAATAGGCACCTCCTAGCAGGTCAGAAATCTCAGCAATAGAGTTCAGGGGAGCTGAGGGTGAAGTCTTTGTATCCCTCAGGCCCTTGGAGATTCTTCTTCAAGCAGGTTCACAGCAAAGTTCTAGTCTTGGTCCTTTCCTTGGCATAAACAGCAACTGCAGGACAACCCCACAAAACACACAGCAAAGGGACAGTACTCCTCACAGCTCTCCAGCTCTTCTCCTTGGCAAAGGTTCCTCTTGAGTCCAGAAGTGATTTAAAGTTCTGGGGTTTAAGGTCTACTACTTAAACCCCATTTTGTCTTTGTTCTCTTTGTGCAAGAGTCTCTTAGCCCAGTCCAAACCAGTTCTGTCTTCACTGGTGCAATATGGCCACAGGGGGTGGAGACAGCATTGTGCAAGGAAGACAGGCCCAATTCAGGTGCAAGGAAAACTCCTCCCACTGCTCTAAATGAAGCCAAGCCCCATTCAGCTCAGCTCTCAGTTATCCAGAAGGGCCAGACACACCTCACCACCCCCCATAGCTGTCTACAGTGAATGCACATCCCCAGCCTCAGTCACTCCAAAACCAGACAGTCGATCCACAAACAGGCAGAGGCACATAGAATGGTTAAATAAGAAAATGCCCAATTTCTAAAAGTATATATTTTAACACAACAAGGGCACCCAAAAAGGTCGAACAGGGACCCTGGGAATTAATTACTTTAAACAACAACGGTCCCTAGAATTTTTCAAAATATATAGGAGAATTAATACAGACTCGATCAGTACTATATTGAAGGGACTTGTCCAGCCGGACAGAGGTCAATTATTTACTTATATGTTAATGAACAAACATTAGTACATTAATACACAAAGTGGGACACAAGCCTGTGTCCTGTTTGAACAAAGGAAGATGTGCAAAACAAAAGGAGACAACAGGGGCTCAGGCAAAGCACATGGTTTGTTGTAGGGAGCCAATAAAAAGGTACAAGCCAACAAATCACATAAACACCTTTACACTTTACAATGAGCTATTTTTAGCATATAAGGTGTTATTAGAGTGTCGACGGCATTTCGATCCATTGGGGAAATACAAGGATCATCATCAGGACAACAAGTATTATGCCTGTTGGATAGAGCCTGAATAACCTGGGGCAAAGGGAGGGGGAGAAAGGAAAATAGGGGGGTACAATTAAGACAATTTAGATTAAATGGATTCTGAAAACTGACAGTCTCAATACTGGATTGAACCGTCTCGAAGATTGGACTACCATCATTGACGGACACTTGAATCCCATTACCAAGGAATTTCCTCCTATCATCACAGTGAGTCCCAACGACGCCCTCCTTGCATTTCCCTTAGCGCTGACCCCGCCATGGCCTCACATTAGCTTAACTCTTGCCTCCTTCCTTCCAGGCCCGAGTGCCGTTGAGCACGCTGCCGCGGCTCCGCTTCAACTTTCTATCCCGGTGAGTTGCTCAATAGTATTGCCACCCTTTTGCACGGTTCCCATCGACCCGTGACCACGACCTCGATTACACTCTCCCTCTCCCCTACACAGTTGCTGCATTTCGCGGTCTCCCCCGTGCCGGACTATCACTCCCGCTCCCTATCCACCGGTAAGCGCGTATTCTCCTGCAAATCCTTTTCGTTACTATTCTGACCTTTTCTTCACTTCTTTCAATTGTTTTTATTCTCTGTAGCCTGTATCCGTTCGGTACCGTTTAAATGTTGAGGGTCCTACATTAATGGAACGGACTGTTAGTAATGATTTTATGCCACTCATGACGCACACGAGGTCCGCCTGAAATGTTTCTCGTTAAATTTTAAATTGCGCCGTAAGAGTAACAGAAATTATTTATTTTCCACGCGCGATTGTTGCATGTGCGAAACAACCGTATCACATGCTTCTACCACTCTATTATTCGTATTTTCGCTGCACGTATCGAACCTAATGTTAACCTTGTTTACCTTCACTTGCTAACTATCCGTAAACCTACGAGTATTCGGGAACAAAGGCTTACATCCTTGTTCTATCGCTATGCACTTTTAGCACACACTTTCTCTTGGCACTGTAGAAATCACCGCCGCCATCTCTGTTCACTTAAATTTACAGCACCTAAACACGTCTTCTTCATCACTGTCTAAGTTGTCAGTCAATCTCCTTATCTAAATTGTCTTAATTGTACCCCCCTATTTTCCTTTCTCCCCCTCCCTTTGCCCCAGGTTATTCAGGCTCTATCCAACAGGCATAATACTTGTTGTCCTGATGATGATCCTTGTATTTCCCCAATGGATTGAAACGCAGTCGACACTTTAATAACACCTTATATGCTAAAAATAGCTCATTGTAAAGTGTAAAGGTGTTTATGTGATTTGTTTGCTTGTAACTTCTTATTGGCTCCCTACAATAAACCATGTGCTTTGCCTGAGCCCCTGTTGTCTCCTTTTGTTTTGCACATCTTCCTTTGTTCAAACAGGACACAGGCTTGTGTCCCACTTTGTGTATTAATGTACTAATGTTTGTTCATTAACATATAAGTAAATAATTGACCTCTGTCCGGCTGGACAAGTCCCTTCAATATAGTACTGATCGAGTCTGTATTAATTCTCCTATATATCTTGAAAAATTCTAGGGACCGTTGTTGTTTAAAGCAATTTCTAAAAGTGGCATTTTCCAGCACACAATTTAAAAACCATCTTTACTAAAAGATGTGTCATTAAACTCTGAGTTCAGAGAGCCTAAACTTTATTTCTCCATCTTGTCCCAATGGAAAGTTATACTTGTAAAATGTTATAAAGTACCTGCCATTCTATCCTATAGGACAGATAGCCTTTCAATAGTGAAAAACAGAATTGGCAATATTTCACTATCAGGACATGTCACACACACCAGTGCATGTCCTGCCTCTTACATACACTGCACCCTGCCAATGGGGGTACCTTGGAGCTACCATAGGGGTGCCTTACATGTATGAAAAGGGAAGATTAGGGCGTGGCAAGTGGGTGCACTTGCCAGGTCTACATGGCAGTTTAAAACTGTGTGCAGACACTGCAGTGGCAGGTCTGAGATACCTTTCCTGGGCAACTCATGTGGGTGGCACAGTCAGTGATACAGGCCCACTAGTAGCATTTGATTTACAGGCCCTGGCACACTTAGTTCACTTTACATGGGGCTTACCAGTAAATCAAATATGCCAATCATGGATAACCAAGCATGATAACAATTTACAGAGAGCATAAGCCCTTTAGGACTGATTAGCAGTGCCAAAGTGCCCAGAGTCCTAACGCCAGGAAAAACAGTTCAGGAAAAACTAGGAGGAAGAAGCAAACAGTTTGGGTATAACCCTGCAAAAAGGGCCAAGTACAACACTACCCCTCAACACTGGTATGCGCTTGAAGGACGAGTTGTCCTTTAATACCCCATGCACTGCCCTTGCTACTCTGTTACAGCACCGAGAAGAGCAACAAGTAAAGAGGGCTCCAAACTTACTCTTTTATGTCTGTGTTTTTTACTTAATGTCCCTCCCCTTGATCATCAGCAGCAAACAGAAGGCTGTTGAGGGTTGAAGTGAGCGGCAAGAGTTCAACCCTGTGATGTCATCGGGGAGTTAAAGTGTGCATGGTCTAATTTCCGCTGCCCGTGGCATTGTGTTGAATTGACATTTATATGACACCCACAGAACTTCCTGTGAGCCCAAAAGACCCAGGAGGGCATGCATGCTGTCGCCCAGGCTGCCGGTTCAGCATTACAGCACTGCCCGGACACACACGAGCCTTCATTTTGTGCGTGCCAGATGAAAATCCCGATGTCGGCGGTGTGTGCGCGTGGGGGGCTATGGAATTGAAACCTGTCACGCAGGCGGGCCTTGAAGGCCTCCCTTGAAGACGATGATGGCTTCCGCCGCTTCCCAGTGTGGAATAAGAGTGAGTTGAAAGGAACGGTATCAATAACTGTCACAGCTGGCCTTTCTTCTGTTTTTTTTTGGCTATGGCCTTGCTTCTCTGCTCCCTCCTCGGCTAGGCCCCTATGTCTGAGAGAACATGTGGGCTAATTGCTCGCACAGAACGAGCACATGCCTCCGTCCCGAGGCCCGCCATTTGCACTCTAGCATTTCTGACATTTTAAGATAGCCCCCTGGTGCGAGTACAAGAGGCCTCAGCCCCTGCAACCCCACTCCTCGGGGCCCCCCCAGACGAGTTCTGACCAGCTGATCGCTGACACACCCCTAACCTGGAACATATGGGGCGGGAGAACACCCCTGCCCAGCAAGACTCACCCCGCTTCCTCTTCAAATACATGGCCCACTTTGTCAAGTCATGTGCGAAGCGTAATTTCTGCTAATAATTACCAGGCGCGGATGTTGGGAATCATTAAGCTCAACACTTTTTTCCGTCGCTTTTCTTTTCCCCCCTTCTAAGAACGGCATTTTGAATGCACTGCACACGGTCTTGCCCCAGGCCAGGATAGTTCCTTAGAAAATTGAGGTGGAATAAGGGAAAAAAAACAACATGAAAAATAGGTCATATGGAAACACTTTAAAAGTGATAAATGGTTTGGAATTTGCAGCGTCTACTGATGAAACCTCTCAGGGAAAAAAATTAGAGCGAACAGGTGTTGGGGGGAGCAAAGGGGGCGCTGGTGCATGTTAATAGAATTGTCAAAATGTTGGGACCAGATGTTGACATGAATGTGAAGGGGCGGCGGCCGCGGTGCAGCCTGGTACCGGCTTACGCATGATTACTTGTTTTGATTTTCAAGGGGAGGGGAGGAAATCTTTCCTCTCCTGGCCAGCCGCTCTCCGTGCCTCATTCCTCTTCTGGCACGCTGCATACTCGCCCAATAAAAGCGATGGGGTCAGTCACATTTCATACCTATTGTACCATTGTATGTGTATCCTGCCCGACCTGGGCAGCGGAAACGGCTCCAGGAATAAGCTGAGAAACGTACACTGTTTTACCGGGCGCATCCAGTGGACTTGTCTCGCCTGCTGCTGCACACGCAGGCTTTTACCCTAGCCCCTGAAAAGCTTGCGCAAATAACCCCTCCCCCCCCCGTGCCTTCAGAGGTAGGGATACCATATGCATCTGTGTTACCAGGGGCACACTCATTCCAGTGCTGGACCGCCTTTTTTCGCTTCTTTGCAATCTGGTACTTGTAGTCTTACTACGTGAAATGAAGCAGAACGACAGCTCCCAGAATGCATTATGTGGTTGAGCGCAAGCCTAAGAATTGAAGTATAGTTAACACAGAGTAATAGGTTATCCACTTCAAACAAGGGGAAATAGTTGGTTACTGTACCCAATATAGTACAAATAAGCATCCTAAGCCATGGGCATTGGGCGTGGGCGCTGTAGGCATTATGCATAGTGCCAGGCGCGACATGACTCCGACTGCAAAGTCGAGCTCCTCGCTCCAGCACAGGCATTGCAGCCAGGCCTCTGAGAACATCAATTTAGGACCATGGAATGAGAAAGATCAAGAAACCAATAATGGGGCCAGATCACCAAACGCCCGGTTTTCCAGGGCGCTGCCACCCTGGCCCTGATTTTACCAGCAGGAAAAATAGCTGGTAAAATCGCTTTAGAGGCATGAGCTGGAAGAGAAGCCAAGCGTTGACCTGGTCTTTGCCACCGTTTTTCTTTGTGATGGGACGAGCATACAATACTCCCCCAGCCATGGTTCTACTTTACTTTCCTTCCCTTAACCTTCGACCCTACACCCACCACCTGCCCCAAATCAGCCCCCTTCTAATAAGGAAAGGTCTATGAGAGTAAAGCAGTGAGCTCGGCCCTATATGGCGCCGAGCTCTGGGGGTTTGACAACATTGATGACATCTCTAAGTCTGAATACAAATTCCTTAGAGAGCTAGTTTCACTTCCTACCAGTACTCCCCTGAGACCAATTTTATGTGATATGGGTAAGCGTCCGTTCAGTGACATTGCCAGGTCCCGCCCCTTGTTCTTTTGGGCACGCCTACGGCGGACGCAGGAGCTCTCTGGATATGCAGCAGCACTTTCAGAGGTCCTCACACTGGACCTAGGCAACAAAGTTAAATGGCTGGTGATCCTTAAGAAACTACTAACTGACCTTGGGCTGTCCGGGGCATGGGCTAGCCAGATCCCTCCGGCAAAAGAGGAGCTCAAATTACTCTACTGGAACTGGGTAGCTGATCGGGAGTTAAGGACTCCTCATTTGGGAAAACTAACTGAGGAGTACTTCTCACATAAACAACACAGCTGTCTCAAACCATACATGGACGTTATTCAAGTCCCAAGAGATAGAACTTTGTACATTCAATGTAGGTTAGGTTCCTTACCCTTAAACTCGTTTACAGCCAAATGGAATTCATCAAAAGTTTCACCACAATCATGCCCATGCTGCCCAGCCCTGGAGGAAAGTACTGCCCTTTTCCTCTTTGCTTGCCCTGCATACAAACTGGCAAGGGCCAGATGGTTAAAACCAATCTGCAGAAACCTTGGCACAACAAAACATTTAGTTGCCCTCCGAATCTTAAGAACAGACGGCACTCCGTCTGCGGGGTGGCTAAGTTCTTAGGCCGTGCATGGAATAAGCGCCAAAAAATACTAAAAGAAAGCTTTCTGGAGTGATACTGCCATATTGCCGAATTGGAATTACTAGGATGTTCTGTTTTACTGTTTTATCCTTATGAACTTTTACCTATTTTGTTGTATAATGTCTTTAGATGGATTAATTTATCTAATAATTTTGAATTTATAATCAATGTTTTTCTTTTTTTTAATTATTGTTGTGTTTTGTATGCACGAGATGCAGAATGCTTTTATGGTATTTTACTTATCGAATAAAGCAACTTTGAACCATTTTGAATAAGGAAATTTCACATGGTAATTCTGCGCCTGCACAAATATTCCCCATTCTGAGTGGTCTAGCCCATAATAGGTGGAATTCCATGCAGAGAGACAGGCCAGCAATCTCCGGATTAAATTCCGACCTTCTTCTAACAAGGTCCCTAGTGGATTTGATGCAAAGATGAAAGCAAAACATTTGGAACAAATAGGGAACTATCTATTACATGCGTGGGTTACAAGTCTCAGAAAACAGTGCGGCGTAGGTCATGTGCTCACCAGTCCAGAATGGGCAGAGAAAGAGAACACAAGTACCCTCCTTCATTTCTCTCCAAACTCTTAATATCCTGAGTCCTTGTGCAACTAGGTTCTGCCATCAGTTTCCAATTGACCACATTTGTCTGTATACATCACCCTTTACCATGAAACCCACCTTAAAACAACATACCTCAGGCCCTCACTCCTTAGCCACCCATGATGACCAGTTCTTAATTTGAGTCAGTGGTTGCAGATGGGGTTCACGGGTACTTATTTTTGGGCTCCAACACTTATTTTTGCTCACCAGACTTTGACCCAGAACAAGATAGAGAAAAACACAACATGGTGAAAGGAGGAAGAGAATGATCAAAAACTGTGACAAAGGGAAAAAGCAGGGAAGAAAAATAACGAGCAGGAGTAAGTTCAAAGAGACAGGAAATAACTGGCAATGGATTAAAGATGCATAAGGGTGAATCAAGGCAACACAGTTTTCATTGAGATTCGGTGGTGTGAATCTCAAATTTCCCCATAAAAAGCAGTGAAGAATGGATGAGAAAACCAAGGTTCAGAATGGACTGTTCCCATGAGGAGTAGAGTCATAACTGATTTGCTTTAGGTGGTCCTCTGGTGTTGATTTAGAGTTTGGCGGATGGTACTCCACTGTAAAGGAAACGAGTGCCTGTCATGAAAACTCGAGGTCTGAAAGCCCTATTTTGAGTCAGGTTGACCTCGAGTTTTACACGTAGTCCAATGGCCCCACAGGGTAAGTGACATAGGAGATAAGCCATTCAACTGTACACTCTAATTAGAGTGGACAGTCGAATAGCTTTTACATATTTTTTTTTAACTTCCGTAGGCGGTGAGGGACAGAAAAAAAAATAACATTACCACCACTCCAACGATTTGGGGAGTGTGCTCGTATATCGGGATTAGCCACCCCAACTCCCTTGTTCAGACAGACAGAATTCTCTTAAGCCATTAATGTTACAGGGGATATTTTCATTTATTCTCAACCCCTTTTTCCACCGGGAGTGTCAATGAGGAAAAGAGGCATAGGGTATAGGTAAGTATCACTGCCATGGTGTAAGTTCAAGTCTCTTTTGGATACAGTAAACAAAAAAAAACAGTGTATGGAAAGCGCCGTCACTCTTCGGCTCTCTCCGGGGTTTTCATCATCACAGGATTGCTCCTCAAAAGAAAATATATATACATTGGTCAGGCTAGGGTTCGGGTAGTGCGCCATTCACCACACCTGTGCTCTTCCTAAATAAAGTGTCTAAGTGAGGGATCCTGTGCTCAATTTTGGTGCGGTCTGTATACCCACCTACCAGCTCTTAAACGAAAATGTTTGCGCACTGGGCACTTGCCTGAAACCACAACCCTCCTGGGCCGTGGCGTGGGGAGTACCAGCGTCCGATTCCCTCCTTGGAGCACTGGACTCGTTTGCGTTGCTCCTGGAGCGGCCTTTCCATGTGTCAGCGTTCTCTGGCCCCGTTGACCTTTTGGACGGCTCTCGTTGTTTGCCTTTGCCCTGGTGGCTTCTCCTCCCTCAGTGTTTCTTGCCGTAGCTGCTGCGTACGCAGGGCTTTAAGTGGGATGAAAAAACTGGGGGGTCCCTCAAAGGGGCGTGGCCAATGTAATTAAGGGCGTGGCCTAAAAACACGTTAACTAAATATCTGTGCTTAACATAGTGTGCCACCCGACTTGTATTTTGCTGTTTCTGTCATTGCAGCCAGATATACGATACAAGTAACATCATACCTACAACAAGTCAGGAGTATTGGCTTTGTCAATGGATGTTAGTTGCATAAGATAAATAAGCAACAACTATGGCTTTTATATAATATTGAAAAAGCTTCCACCTAAAGCCCTGGTGACACCACAACAGTGTTGCTGCTCCTGAGTTTCAAAAAGAGAAGGGAAATCCAGAGAGAAACTGACTCTCTTTAAAGGATTTTCCTTCCCCTTCAATGTTCACCTGGCATGACCTCATGCCGTAACTTCTCCATTAGTAAGAAGTGAACAGTGTGAGCATGTGCACATCCATCTTCCTACTGTCACTGCAGTGCATAAAAAAATGGACTGCCACAGGGCACACAGGGCACAAAACAGAGCCCGATAGAGAAACCCGTTTAGAGGCCCCCTTCAAAAAACTGCCGGTGCTCAGACCCGGTGGGACCCCGCCCACTTAAAGCCCTGCGCGTACGGTTCCTTCTTCTCCGCGACTTTGATCCCAGCTGGGGATTCCGTCCCTGGCATCAACACGTCGTCCCGGACTCCGCCCCTTAAATCCTGGGACTCCGGTGGCAGTCTTCCAGCATCCTGGGGATCAGCTAGAGCAGGATATTCAAATCATGCGTAGAGAGATGTGGCGGCCATATTGGTAGTGTCAGGACCTACACCGAGATCTCCGTCGGATAGATCACAGGGGGTCAATAGTTTATTTGTTTTCAAAAATCAAACTCCCACTTTGGGAAGTTTTCTTGTTAAAAAATAAAAAAACTTTGAAAAAGTTTGATTGTAAGCCATCATGTTTGACAGAACTGTCCATCAAACTATTCGTACATTGATAGTAATCGCAATGACGGCAGTTCTTGCCAATGTATACAGATGTCCCAGCAGCAGGTGAACATCTCTAAATTTGGCTGGCAAAATAAAGGCACGGTGACAAACAAAGTACTAAACCACCTTGTCTTACTTTAAACTGTCTGCCAAACTATAAAACTGTCCCTCTATCTAGAGTGGCACGGTGGGTGAAAAAGGATGATTCAACATGTTACCTAGAGGGATTGACAGTGGTTAGACCATTTGCAAGCATTCGTCTCATCACCGCTAGTGTGTTTGAGTGCCAGTAGTATGCCTTGGGACTCTGAGACTGGTGCAGCTTTCAACACTTACTACTGCCAATATTTGTGTATTCTAAAAAAGCAGCACATTTTCATCCATTCAAGGAGTAATGCTATGTGTGCAGATTAGCTACTTTCTTTGGTAAACTGGTCACTATACATATTTAAGTCCTAATCCTGTAAAATGAACAAGATAAAACCTGTTTGTGAAAACATGAGGATGCGAAAAACTGACACAGCAGACCTGACTCAGGGCCCCCAAACTCAACTACCAAGCCAAGAATTTATTTATCTGTGGGTCGCACGCCAATCACCCCTTCTTAAGGTATGCCCCAAAGTCTTAGTATTCAGCACCATCACCTTCTGCAGCACTGGCAGCCTCTGAACACAAGTTTAGGCTCCACAATTATTATTTTACAAATTGATAACTGATGATGACTCATTCAGAACGTATTGCACCACCGAACGCCATCCAGCAAATAGAGGCTACTGTAGTGGCTGCTAAGCTGTCCCACTTGCCATAAACTTACAATACGAAGGTTAAACCTTGATTTAACACTCAATGTACCAGCAAGTTTAAGAAACTTGTGGAGTCCTCTATAAAGTACTCACAATATTCAAAATAAACTTTGGAGAATGCAAAATATTCTCACCTTGCACAGAAGCTCTTGGAAACTCAGGTACTCTCTTAAAATTATTTCAAAATAATGAATACACCATCAACTACTGTCACAATGCCCAACTTTTTCCATCTAGCACATAAAATCCGCAGCCCACGCTGCTGCTTCCTGGATGAAACCCAATGCCCAATTTAACAATGTATTTGGCCTGTGAACTCTTCAAAGTGTGACATAACTGGGGGTGGGTGAAATATCACGTTCCACCCGCAGAACTGATGATATTTTGGCTACTCCGCATTACTCTTTAACTCCGAGTTCTGGCCAAATTTCACCATATGCAGCGTGGCAGAATTTTTCTCTTGTGAAGCTCCAAAATATGCAAGCTGGTGAGTGCAAGCAAGATTTCTTGTCGCCTAAGCACGGTCACCGAGATTTGCAGTCAGAGGGCGGCCATTCGAGTAGATTTGATACAGCTCAAGTAGATTTTCTTCTCGAGCTGCAGCAAAATAAACAGGATTGTACTGTTCGTGCTGATTGCTTCATTGCAGCACACATTGCATATTTACTGTGGAATCTTACAGAGTTTTTCTGTAACTCCATGGAATTCTGCAGAGTGAAGCACTGTGGAATTCTGCGGAATGAAACTCTCCGACTAGTTCAGCCCACTCCTAGAGATAACCAATTGTCGACATGAACCTCTTCCTTGGCCTACACATATCACAGCTCATGACTGTGTCCATATACAAGAAGGGGGTTTCAATGATTTCCTGTTCTCAGGTATAAAATCCACTTCTCTCTATTCACTTTCAATTTCCTCGAAATGGCAAGACCACACCCCCATACCCGTCAGACCAAACAACAAAGTTGTCCAACCAAACCCAATGATCTCCAAAGGCATGCTCTTTTCTGGCCAAAATATCCATTTCTTTTACACCGCAAAGGTCTACAGCTGCTAGGACTACCGAAAACTCTCTTCATAAACCTATTGGAAGTTTGTAAGATATCAAGGACCAAAATATCCACGTGCCAAATTATTGCAGCCAAAATATTGCCTCCCACTATATAATGTCAGCAAGTATGTACAGGGAAGTATACATTTATTATTTTCAACTTCATATATATGACAAAAAAATTACTCCCACTACAGTATGATGGTAAGTATATATAACTAAGTATAGCTTTACTATTGTGTAAATCTTCATGCACTGCTTAAACCATGTTATATTATCTCACTTATACCATCTAAAATAATAGTAGCTCCAAGAACAATTGTAATATCACAAACAAATCTTTTGTGAGAACACAGCGCTTGGTAGAGTGGTGGGTTTTGGTTAATGTAGTGTAGCTACCGAGTTGAATACACTGTGTATGGAGGTCGGCAAGTTATAATAATTAGAAGGTTTTGCGTACATTATAAATTAAAGGTTATGTGTAAGTTTTGAAATGTACATTTTTGTGCAGTTTAAGTTTGGTTGGTAGATAAAGAATAAATAAAGTGACATTAATTTTAAAGTGGTGCATAAATTATAAATGTGTTTGGTTTCTATAGAAAGAATAAATACAATTTTCCTAACTATCAAAAAGGTTTAACCTTTGTTTTTTTCATTGACCTACAATCTTTGTTTTATTTTTAATAAAAATTGGCTTCAAATAGTAGAGTTTACTATTGTCGAGTGGAACGTGGTAGAGTAGACAAGAGGAGAGTGTCATACAGTGTACTGTTGTAGAGTATAGTGTCATGGAGTGAAGTAGAGTGTAATCTGGTATATTGGAGTGGTGTACAGTGGAATAGCATATAGTGGAGTGCTGTACAGTGGAGTGGCATAGAATGGAGGGTTGCTGTTGTACAATGGCGTAGGGTACAGTGAAGTGGTGTAGAGGGGAGTATCGTAGAGTGGAGTGAAGTGAAGTGGCATATCTTACAGTGGAGTAAATTGTTATATAGTGTAGTGGCATGTAGTATAGTACAGTGGCATAAAGTGCAGTAGAGTGGGCAGGTGTGGTGTAGAGTTGAGTAAACTGTTATAAATTGGAGTGGCATTTTTTAAAGTACGGTAGAGTGGTGTGTCGTAGAGTGTTGGAAAGTGTTGTAGAGTAGAGTGTTGTACACTGAGTTGTAGGGGCACAGAGTGGGGTAGATGGTTGTACAGAGTAGTGTAGGGGAATGGAGTGGAGTACAATGTTGTATAATGACACAGAGTTTAGTAGAGTCTTGTAGAGTGGAGTTGCATAGAGTTGAGTAGACTGGTACAGTGAGTCAGTGTAGAGTGGAGTGTTTTACTGTGCCATGGAGTGGGATAAAGTGTCGTGCAGTAGAGTAGAGTGAAGTGGAGTCCAGTGGAGTGGTGTAGCATTGAAAGTAATAGCATAATCTAGAGTACAGTGTTGTGGAGTCAAGTAGAGTGGAGTGCCATAGCATACAATTGACAAAAGTGTTGTTGAGTAGAGTGGTGTGTGGTACAGTGGAGAGAACTGGTGTGTTGTAGAGTCTCGTAAAATATCATAGAGTATTGTAAAGTGTCACCGAGTGAATTAAAGTGTTGCACAGTGGAGTGGTGCAAAGTAGAGTGAGGTACAGTATGGTAGAGTGGGGTGGGATAGAGTCAAATTGCATGGAGTGGAGTTGAGTACAGTGGAAAAGTAGAGTACAGGGTCATAGATTGTAGTGGCATATAGTGGAGTGGCATTGACTGCAGTGATGTAGAGTGAAGCGGTGTACAGTGGAGTTCTGTAGAGTGGATTAATGTAGAGTGCAGTGGTGTAGAATGGAATAGCATAAATTTGAATAGCGTAAAGTGGAGTGGCATACAGGGGAGTGGCATAGAGTGTAGTGGCATAAAGTGCAATAGCATAGAATAGAGTTGGGTGGAATGGGATAGAGTCGAGTGACATACACAGTAGCGGCCACTCATAGTATGAAGTGGTGTGGCAAGGGGAGGTATACACAACAAACAAAGTATAAATAAAAACATACCTGCTCTGACGGCCGCCTTTGCTCCCGATCCTCGAGTGCTTTCCAGGAGCCTGCTGCACACTGCGCAGGCTCCCAGCTCCCAATTCCAGTGCTGCATTCCCAGCATGCGAACAGTGCTGGGATTGGTCTGAGCATCTCGGTTCGGCGCTCAGACATAGAGTGGGAGCGTTGTGATGCTTACTCCATCCAGTTGTACAAGGCAGCTAGGTGGAGAAACGCTAAGTGTGCAGGACGGTTTGGCTGGACCCAGAGGGCCGGCCGAACTGTCATGAGCACTTGGCAGTGCCCACCTTTCCCACCTCCTCCCTGGTGCTGCAGCTGCAATTTCAGGATGGGAGGCCACACCCCGCCCTTGCAGCATGGAAAGCTAAAAATAAAATGGTAATACAAATGTTTTATTATCTTTTAATTTTGTCCTGACTCCTTTGCCTCTGCTCGCTTTCAGCGTGAGGGGGGGGGGAAGCAACGCTCCTTGGCCATAACGGAGGAGCCGCCCCTAGATGTACAGCGGAAAAGTGTAAAGTCGAGTGGCATGAAGGGGATTGGTATAGACTGCAGTGGCTTACAGTGGATTAGCGTACAGTGGAGTAGTGTCGAGGGAGTGGCGTGGAGTGGCATACAATGAAAGTACTGAACAGTATCATACACTGAGATAACATGCAGTGGCATAGTGTAGAGTGGAGTGGCATACACTGGGGTGCTGTAGAGTGGACTGGTGTAGTTTTGGAATAGAGCGGAGTGGTATACAGTAGAGTGGGGTATAGTGTAGTTGCATACAGTGGAATAGCATATAGCGAAGTGGCATAGAGTGGATTGGAGTACAGTGTAGTGGCATGGAGCGTACAATGGAGTTTTGTGGAGTAGCGTTGAGTGAAGTGCATGGAATGGAATAGAATTCATTGGTGTAGAGTGGAGCTACGTTCAGTAAATAGCATAGAATAAGGTGTCATAGACTACAGTGGCTTACAGTGGAGTGGTGTTGACTGCAGTGGCATAGAGTGGAGTGTTGTATAGTGGAATCACTTACAGTGGAGTGCTATTCAGTGGAGTGGCAGTGGCGTGATTTGGAGTGGGTTAGAGTTGAGTAGCATATGATGGAATAGGCTAAAGTAGACTAGAATACAGTGGAGTGGAGTAGACTTGAGTGATAAAACCCCACTGAAAGAGAAATAGCCCTCACCAGTGAAAACATATAAACACTGAAAAACATTTGCACAACCACGAACTAAATGCCATTCAAAGAAAGGAAAAAAGAGAGTGAAAGAGTCATTTTTTTTCTTCCTGCAGGGGCCCATACAATGTAACTTTGTTATACAAGCTAGCAGTAAGAAAGTCTGGGCTAACAATGCTTGAGTTTTGTTGTTTAGGGATGCCACTAAAATATTGTTTCTTCTTCCTTTTATTATTTTCAGTGTTGTGTTCTTTGGTCTAAAGATGCAGGGTTTATAAGCATGTGTTAGTTCTTGTTTAATTATTTTATAAACTGTACAGAAACAGGAAATATAAAAATCATATTTGATATTTTGACTGCGTTTGACTCTTTCACTGATTGGTGAAATGGCTGGATTCAGAATAATCTTTCCTAATATGTGTCATCACATTTACCTACAGAGAATGGGTAAAAACCCTTAATACATCAGCCCCCAGTTTTCAGTGAGTCAGTATTGATAGTAGGTGGATTGCCAACACCCGAGGCTTTAAATATTAAATGCAAGGTATAGTGACAAGTATATGTGAAAAGAGCGCTATCACCAAGCATCTTGGATAGTGGTTAAAACATGACACCAGACTTTTGGAAAACATGGAATGCAGTGTCACTTGGAATGCTCTGCAAAAAAGGTTCTTTCCAAGTTTAACAAAGATTGGAGTTACATTGTTTGTATTTGCAGTGATTCAGCTACGTATATGAAAAAGTTGTGTGATGACCTGTTAAAATCGTTAGCTGAGCTGAAGTGTTTCCCTGTAAGAGAGCCATGCCACTTGCTAGATAGTATGCTGAAAGCATCTTTACAATCTTCAAAGTTAATGAGGAATGCTATTGACTTTTTAGTCCATTCTGGTGCACTGTTTTCCTAAGCACAGGAACTAAAACGCAAATATTTATCATTTCTTGCTTTGTGTGGCATCAAAGAAAGAGTCATCCCAACTGTGTCCCTTAGCTGATGGTTCTCAGCCCAAGGAGCTATGAATGCTATATTACCCATGTGGCAACGTTTTACAGAATTGTTGCTGAGTGATGATACCCAAGGCAAGAAATGTGAGGAGCTTTGGCCACATATTGATAGTGATGTGAAAAAAAGTACACTCTACTGCATTCTTAGATTTATACAGGAAAACAGAACTGCTGTAGTGGACATAATAAAATAACTAGAGTCTGAAAACTCCCTTGTCTGCCAAGTGTTCAGCATAATTGGTGTAGATGTGAAACATCTCCTTGAGAGTAGGCTGGGCGACACCTTTAGGGACTTTGGCACTGCAACATGTCCCATGTTAACTTGGTAAGCAAAGGGATGGTGAAGAGCATTTCAGGAATTTTTATTTTACAATGTATGAGAAATGGCTTGCAATGATGCACAGAAATTTCCCTTCGCCAACCATGACATTTGAAGTCAATGAAACCTCACTGTGGTACTCTGTACAAGTTCTAGATCCCTTCTCTAAAGTGGAATTTCCTCCGTAGTTTCAAAAGTGCTGCTTCATTTTTGACCGCTTCAATAACTCTGAGGGCATAAGCACCTAGATCAGCGCAAATGTTGCAGAACCTGCTCTGAGAATCGCAATCTTCAAGTGAACCAGTATTGGAATGGAAAGCTATGTCAGTGGCCAGAGTTAACAAATTGCGTACTGGTTGTTTTGGCATTGCCCATCTCAAGTACCAATGTTGAGAGGTCCTTTTCACAGAAGTTTACATGGGAAGGAAAGAGCGAGCGCACATGACCAAAGACTCACTGAAGAAGTATTGTATGGTGTACTACGATAAGTTTAATTTACAAAAATCTCTTTGGACCTCATATACACTATACTCACACTGTCTATATACCATGCACTATCAGTGCAGAAAGCAAGCAATAATAAAAGCAAGACATTCCATAAACACCGGAAAAACACTGTTTCTGCCATTTTTAATGGCGCAAAAAATGTGTAACCAGTGATAACCACAGTTTTTATGGTATTGAAATCACTTGAAAAGACTGAAAATACCCCACCAGAATTTACCAAAAATAGAAACTGAAAACAGAAAAGCCTAGGTGTAATGGATTAGCATACAGTGTAGTGGCGTACAGTGGAGTGTGGTAGAGTGTAATTGTATATAGTCAAATAGCGTACAGTTTAGTGGCATAGAGTGTATTTGTGTACAGGGAAATAGCATACAGTGGAATGCTGTAAAGTGGATTGGTGCAGAATGGAAAGCGTAAAGTGGAGTGGCATACAGGGGAGTGTTGTAGAGTGTAGTAGCTTGGAGTGAAACAGTATAGAGTGGAGTGTGTGAGAGTGGTGTGGGGTAGAGTGTAGTTGGGTACAGTGGAATTGTGTAAAGTGAAAAGGTGTAAAGGGGAGTGGCTTAGAGTGCAGTGGAGTTGCATACAGTGGAATAGAATACAGTGGCTTGGTGTAGGAGGAGTGGCATAGAGTGGAGAGGTGTATAGTGGAGTGGCATAGAGTGGAGTGGGGTACAATGTAATGGCATACACTGGAATTGCATATAGTTGACTGGTATAGAGTGGAGCCAGGTACAGTGGAGTGGCATAGAGTGGAAAAGTGGAAAAGTGTACAGTAGAGTGTTGTGCAGTGGGTTTGAGTGGAGTGGTATACAGTGCAGTAGTGTAAAATGCAGTGGCATAACGAGGAGTGGCATACAGTGGAATAGTGTAGAGTACAGTGTCAGAGTGTATGAGTGTGGTGGTGTGGTGTTGACTGCAGTGGTGTGGAGTGGAGTACAGTGGAATAGCATACAGTGGAGTGCTGTAGTGTAGAGTGACAGTGGCGTACAGTGGTGTGTCAGAGTGGAGTGGCATAGAATGGAGTGGCATACAGTGGATTAGCGTACAGTGGAGTGGCATACAGGGGAATGGCATGGAATGAAATAGAATAGCATACAGTATTGAAGCATGCACTGAAATAGCGTACAGTGGAGTAGCGTACAGAGGAATGGCATACAGTAGAGTGGCATAAAATGGAGTGCCGTACAGTGGAGTGGAATAGATTGGACTAGTGTATAGTGGGGTGGAATACAGTGGAGCTGCATATAGTGGAGTGGGGTGTAATGGGTTATCATACAGTGGAATAGCTTACAGTGGAGTAGTGTACAGTGGAGTGTGGTCGAATGCAGTGACATAGAGGCGAATAACATTCAGTTGAGTGGCATAGATTATAGTTGCATACATTGGAATACCGTACAGTGGAGTGACGTACAGTGGTGTGCTGCATAGCGCAGCGGCGTAGAGTGGAATGGCAAAAGTGGAGTGGCATAGAGTGGAGAGGCATAGGGTGGAGTGGTATACAGTGGATTGGCTTAGGGGAAGTGGTGTAGGGCACAGAGGTGTACAGTGGAGTGGCACAGAGTAGAGTGGGGTACAATGTAGTTGCATACAGTGGAATTGCCTATAGTTGCCTAGCGTGGAGTGGAGTCACGTACAGTGGAGTGGCATAGAGTAGGGTGCCATAAAGTGGAGAAGCAGACAGTGGAGTGTTGTGGGGTGGGGCTGAGTGGAGTGCTGTATGGTGCAGTAACAAAGTGTAGTGGCAAACAGTAGAGTGGTATACCGTGAAGTGGCATACAGTGGTATAGTATAGAGTACAGTGTCAGAGTATAGGAGTGTAGTGGCATACAGTGGAGTGGCTTTGACAGTAGTGGCATGGCGTACAGTGGAATAGCGTCCAGCAGAGTGCTGTAGAGAAGAGAGACAGTGGCGTACAGTGGAGTGTCAGAATGGAGCAGTGTAGAATGGAGTGGCATAAAGTGGATTAGCCTACAATGGATTGGCATAGAGGGGAGTGGCTTCGAATGGAGTGGCATGCAATGAAACAGCACAGAGTATTGTATCATGCACCAAAATAGTAACACAGTGGAGTAGGGTACAGTAGAGTGGCATACAGTGGAGTGGCATACAGTGGAGTGCCGTAGAGTAGAATCAAGTAGATTGGAATAGTGTATAGTGGAGTGGCATACAATGGAACTGCATACAGTGGTGTGGGGTATAATGGATTAGCAGTAGCATACAGTGGCTTGGTGTAGGGGGAGTGGCAAAGAGTGGGTAGGTGAACAATGGTGTTGCGTAGAGTGGAGTGGGGTATAATGTAGTTGTGTACTGTGGAACAGCGTATCGTGACTTTCGAGTTAAGTGGTATACAGTGAAATAGCGTACAATATTGTAGCATACACTTAAATAATGTACAATGGAGTACAGTGGAGAGGAGTAAAGTGGAGTAGCATAGAGTGGAGTAGATATGAATAGTGTACAGTTAAGTGGAGTGGCATAGAGTGGAGTGATGTGGGGTATAATGGATTAGCATACAGTGGAATAGCATACAGCAGAGTGGCATAGAGACAAATAGCATAGAGTTGAGTGGTGTAGAGTGTAGTTGCCTACAGTGGAATAGCGTACAGTGGAATGGCGTAGAGTGGCATACAGTGGAGTGGCATAGAGTGGAATAGCGTACAGTGGAGTGGTGTACAATGGCAGGGAATTGAGTGGCGTAGAGTGGATTGGCATAGAGTAGGATAGTGTACTGTGAAGTGTTGTAGAGTGGGGTGGCGAAGAGTGGAGATGCATAGAGTGTAGTGCAGTAGAATGCAATAGCATACAGTTGATAAACGTATAGTGTAGTGGCATACAGTGTAGCAGTGTACACTAGAGTGCGGTACAGTGTAGTGGCGTACACTACAATAGATCACAGTGGAGTGGCATAGAGTGGAATAGTGGAATAGAGTGGCATACAGTGGAGTGGTATAGAGTGTAGTGGTATAGATTGGAATGACGTATAGTAATGTGGCATGCAGTGGAGAGGCTTACAGTGGAGTGGCGGAGTGTGGATTAGAGTGGAGTGACCTAGAGTGGAATAGCACATAGTGGAGTAACTTAGCATGGAGTAGACTGGAGTGGCATAAAGTGGAGTGGCAAAGGCATAGAGTGGAGTGATGTACAGTGTAGTGAGGTACAGTGTATTGGTACACAGTAAAATAGAGTACAGTGGAGTGGCATAGCAAAGAATAGTATATAGTAGAGTGGCGTAGAATAGAGTGGCATAGAGTGTAGTGGCGTTGATTGGAACAGCGCATAGTGGAGTGGCTTGGAGAGGCGGAGAGTGGATTAGAGTGGAGTGACTAGAGTGGAGTTTTGTACAGTGGAATAGTAAAGAGTGGAGTGGCATACAGTGAAGTGGCGTACAGAAGAATGCCATACAGTGGAGAGGAGTGGCATACAGTGGAGTTGCATACAGTGGAATAGTGTAGTGGTGTACAGTGTACAATGGAGGGGCATAGACTACAGTGTTGTGCAGTTGAGCAGCATACAGTGGAATATCACACAGTGCAGTTGTGTACAGTGCCGTGGAGTGGAGTCCAGTGAAGTGTGTTAGAGTGGAGTGGCATATCGTAGAATAGTATAAAGTTGAGTGGAGTACTGTGGAGTGGCATAAAGGGGAGTGGCATTCACTGAGTGCTCTAGAGTGGACTGGTGTAGAGTGGAGTGAGGTACAGGGTAGTGACGTACAGTGGAATAACGTAAAGTGGAGTGGTATTGAGTGGATTGGTGGATACTGAGTGGCATACAGTAAAATGGTGTACACTGGAGTGGAGTAGAGTGGAGAGGCATTGAGTGGAGTGGCATAGAGTATTAGCATGGAGTGGAGTGGCATAGAGTGGAGTGAAGTAGAGTGGAGTGGCATACAGTGTAACAGTGTAGAGTGGAGTAGCGTTGAGAGCAGTACTATACAGTGTAGTGGCGTAGAGTGTAGTGTAGTAGAGTTGAATGCCATAAAGCGGAGTGTTGTAGAGTAAGGTGGGATAGAGTGCAGTGCGGTAAACTTTAGTGGTATATGGTGTAAAAGTATACTGTAGAGATGTGCAGAATGGAGTGTTGTAGAGTGGAGTGGCAGAAAGTGGAACAGCTTAGAGTGGAATGGCATACAGTGGATTTGCGTGCAGTGTAGTGGTGTAGATTGGAATGATGCTGAATGTTACTAGTGTAGGGTGGAGTGGCATTTAGTGAAACAGCAAAGCGTAGAGTTGAGTGGAGTGGAGTGTCGTACCATGGAATAGTTTAGTAGGGTGGAGTAGTGTAGAACGAAGAGAAGTACAGTGTAACAGCATAACATGGATTGTCATAGAGTGAAGTGGCGTACAGTGGAATAGCGATTATTCGATTGGCATAGAGTGGAGTGGCATAAAATGGAGTGTCATACTTTGGAGTTTCTTACAGTGGAATAGTGTAGAGTGTATTGCCATATAATGTAGTGTCGTAGAGTGGAGCGCATAGACTTGAGTGTTGTACAGTTGAGCAGCATACAATAGAATAGCGCACAGTGGAGTAGTGTACAGTGCAGTAGGGGCCAGTGAAGTTTGTTAGAGTGCAGTGGCATAAAGTGGAATAGCATAGAGTGGAGTGACGTACAGAGGAGTGATGTAGAGTGGAATGGTGTAGTGTGGAGTGAGGTACAGTGGAGTAGCGTACAGCGGAATAACGTAAAGTAGAGAGGTGTAGAGTAGAGTGGCATACACTGGAGTGACATATAGGGGAATAGTGTACACTGGAGTAGCATTGGATGGAGTGGCATAGAGCGGAATAGCGTAAAGTGGAGTGGCGTACAGTGGAGTAGCATACTGCAGAGTGGCGTGGAGTGAGGAACAGTGTAGTGACATTCGGTGTAACAGTGTAAAGTGGAGTAGTGTTGAGTGCAGTGGCATGCAGTGTAGATGAATAAAGCAGAGTGCTGTTTAGATGAATGCCATATAGTGGAGTGTGATAGAGTGTAGTGGGATAGACTTTAGTGGTGTATGGTGTAAAAGCATACTGTGGACTGTCATAATGTGGAGTGTTGTAGAGTGGAGTGGCCTACAGTGGAAAAGCAGAGTGTATTGGCATAGAGTGGAATGGCATGTAGTGTAATAGAGTAGAGTAGCGTCGAGTAGCATAGAGTGGAGCGTCGAACAGTGGATAGCACAAATTTAGTAGGGTAGAGTGGAGTCACATAAAGTGGAATGGCATAGAATGGAGTTAAATACAGTGTAACAGCATAAAGACGATTGTTGTAGAGTGGAGTGAAGTTCGGTGGAATAGCATACAGTACAGTGTTGCACACTGAAGTGGTGTACAGTGGGGTGGTGGAGTGGAATAGTGTAGTGTCATACAATGAAGTAACATGCAGTTAAACAGCGTACAGTGAAGTAGCGTAGAGTGGAGGTGCAAACAATGGAGTGGCGTACACTGGAGTTAAAGAAGCAGCGAGTGGAATAGCGTACAGTGTAGTGGTGTAGAGTGAAGAGGCATAGACTGGAGTGGGATTAAGTGGAGTGGTTTACAGTGGATTAGCATAGAGTGGAGTGGCGTATAGTGGAGTGACATGGAATAGTAGAGTTTAATGGAGTAGAGTGGAGTAGAGTGCAGTGACAGAGTGGCTTGGAGTATGATATTAAAATAGACGCGTAAAAAAGTGTGTGAATGGCAGTAGATGTAATGTGGCAGGAAAGTACATTATTGGGTGTAAATGGTCATTATTGCTAGGATTTGTAAATAGTATAAGCAGTGTAAAAGTTATAATTTCTGAAAAACTGTTATATGTTGTGCCGCAGTATACTGTGGTAAGGTCACATTATACCACAGTACATGCACATGACAAGGAAGTATGTGATTGGCAAATGGCTGTGTTTTATCAGATGTAAAACACAGCCATGTAGTTTTCAGCTCAGTTTGGCTGCATTCTGCGTTTCACTGCATTCTGGGTTAGGCTCGTAGATATAGGTAAGTAGAAGGTTTATTGTTGTTCCCTACCTGTTACCACTTTATTAAGGTCTTAATAGTTAGAGACATGTATTTATAATTTGCTATATATTTGTAGGTACTACCGCAGTATTGCATAGACTTTTTGAGATGCTTTAAATATGTTAAAAATAGACTAAAACACTGCACTACACTATATTTGTAAAGGATAAGGTAGTAAGGTGTATTTTACATTTTTTTCTATTTTTGTATTTTAGTTACTGTGGTACTCTCAAGGCAGCGCCACAGTACTCCATACATGTTTTTTTAAAATATATAGAAACATATAAACATTTGTCTCTAACAATTACCCATTTAACAAAGTGGTAATAGGTAGGAAAAAAATATCAATCCTAATATTTACCTATGTCTAAGTGAGAAACACAGAACACAGCCAAAGTTTACCAAAAAACAACACAGGTGTCTTTAATTTTTGTAAAGGCAATTATTAGACAATCACATAATGCCTTGTCATCGCTATGAACTTCAGTACTTCTGTACAATACAGAGAAATTTCATGAAAATGAAGTGATAACATATATAACTACGTTTAAATACCTTATAACTTTAAAAAAACCTACTCTACTTACCTGTGATACCCAGAAGGATCATCTGCACAGCATAATGTGCAATCCTGCCCAATTTAATGTCAATTTGTTCAGCTGTTTTTGCCCATTGCAAGATACAAACGTTTATGGAATATGCATCGCTGGAAAAACAAGTTTTGGGACCTCCCTTGTTATCTTTGCAACCTTGTGACCAATCACTGTGGCATTTCCAATCATCTGCCAATGTAGAAAAACAATCGGTCTGGTGAGATTTGTAGGGATTGGTCAAACAGAGGCAAAGTTATTAGCAATGAAAATTCAGAGGAATTCCTATACCTGGGAATCCTAACTATAACTACAGTGTGGCAACTGCCACAGAACTTGTGTAATTCTGTGTACCTCAAAATTCCACAATAATAGGCAGATTTACTCACGTGAATCCGCATTTAGAGCATTTTCTTAGCACATAGATGTCCCCTCGCATCCAAAGTGAACGTGAGGATGCATTTTGTACTTAGAAATAACACCAAATGCGACAGAACGTGAATACCGGGCGCAAGCAACTGCTCACTTAATGTGCCCTTGGGGCAGGTCTTTTCTCCAAATTACTCTCAACATTTAGCACTATTTACTCAGCACAAAATTCACCCTTGCATCCAAAATAAATGGGCGAATGCATTTTGTGCTAGAAAATAGCACTAAATGCAACAGAATGTAAACGACAGCATGAGGAGCCACTTATGTTTTCCAAATGCGCTTTTGCAGTAGCATTTCTCCCCCCCAAATTACTCTTAGTCACGCGAGCGGGCTTAATAGCATTATTAACTTTAAATCCGCATCAAAGAGTAACATGGACGTACCAAAATCACTCTAATTACTCACATGTAACTGAAAATCTACCCAGGCCCAACATGTGTTCATTCAGTGAAGAAAAAAAAGGTTGAAGTGACATCATTGTTAGGTGAAAATTTGTGTGAAAATGTGACATTTTAAACTGAAACAAACCACTGACATTCACCAGTTACAGTTATCTCCAGTAACTTTAACCCGTCCCTCATGATAACTATAACTTGCAAACATCATGCACAGTCTTGTCAACTATGATGTCATGTCAAATGTTCCACTGATGATACCAATGATGTTATAGAACATGTCACGAGTGATGCAATTTGCGGGGTAATTACCTGAATTTCAGTGTTTTGTTAGTTTAAAACATTACATTGTCAGTGCAAGTTTCACCTAACTAGAACACCACTTTAACCTTTGGTTATTTCAGTGAATTTCTAGGGTTTTTCCAAAGTAAAGTTATATTTTATTACTATCATAAAGCTACACTCCCTCCTCTGCCCCCGCCGGGCATGGCAGTGAGCTGGCCACAGAGCCTGGCCACAGGCCCGGCTCTGTGTCCAACCTCTTGCAAGCATGGAACCCCATGCGATGTAGCTGCAGGGTATGGCAGAAGTTGGCAATTGCCATTTTTTTTATTTTGGGATGGGTGTCATATAGCCCCCCTCCTCGAGTCTTTAGGGCCTCGGAAAACCCATCCCCTGCGGCTGTTTTATTTAAATAAGGGGAGGGAGACAAGCAGCCACCCTTCTAAGACATCTATGGGCCCCAGGTGCCCCATCCCCAGGGCTATTTTATTATTTTAAGGGAAGGTGAGTATGCAGCTCCTGCCCGAGCCAAAATTGGCCCCAGGGACCCCCATGCCAGGGACTTAAACATATATTGAAAGGGGAGGGGGGCATGTGGCCCCCCTCCCGAAGGCAATAGTAGCCCTGGAGACCTCATCCATGAGGGCTTTTTTTATTTTAAGGGGAGGGGTCACATGGCACATGACCCTTCTCAAGCCAATAGTGAACCATGGGACCCCATCCCCTGTACCCCGGAAGCAAAACTTATATTCTAAGAGGAGGCCCCCTCCCTGACCCACTGCTAGCCAAGGGGACCTTATCCTCCATGGCCTTGTTTTTTAAGGTGAAGGGAGGCACAAAGCTCTCACTTCGTGGGCTAAAAGTTGCCTTGGAGCCAAAACAAATTTTAAGGGAAGGGGAGTGTGTGGCCCCTCCCCAAGTCACCATGGGATCTGGGGACCCCATCTGTCTGGGACCTTATTTCTTTTTATAAAAGGGAGTGGCGTGCTTGGTCCCCTCCCTTAGCCTTATAGTGGCTCCAAGGACCCCATCCCCCAGGACCTTGTGTTCCCACCCACAAAATAGTGCACTGGGTGCTGTGGGGTGGAGACTCAGGGCTCCTCAATAGTACCCATTCTGGGTGCCGCGGGAGCCAGCATTGCTCTCGCCTGGCAGCAGCAGCATTTTTTAGAAACTTTTTTGCAATGTGTTTTTCCCTGCCCACAAGAGTGGACGCACATGGAAAAAAACTGTCTTCTCCCACTCGCTGGACCATTTTCAAAGCTCCTGCTAAATGAAAGCCTGCTTGCTTTTCCTTCAGGCAGGTAAACTACTGTGTCCCAGGGGTGGGCTTCCTGGGACACAGTATCTGAGGGAAGGGGTTCCCACGGCCTTTTAAGGCTCAAGGGGGCTCTACACCCCCTCCCCAAAGCTTACACCTAGGCCTGTGGCATGGGGTCCCTGGCACCCATTGGTAGCCCAGGGAAGGGGGATCCATGCCCCCTTCCCCCAATAATAACTATTTTGGCCCTGGTTAATGGTGTCCCCAGGGAATATAGAGGCTCAGGGAGGGGGCCACATACCCCCTCCGATAATGATAAGTATTTTGGCCCCAGGGGAGGGGGCTCCTGGGGACTATACAGGCTCAGGGAGGGGGCAGTGTGCCCCAACTTAATTTTGTTTTTATAGAAGTGGCCACGGGGGTCCCAGTAGCCATAATCGTCCTAGGCAGGAGGACATGCACCTGCTCCCTTTTTGTAAAATTCAGACCCGGGAGATATTGTCCCCAGGGTCCTCGAGGAGGCTCGGGGGTGTGTGTGTACCAACCCATGTTTCGTATGTAACTGCAGCCCCCCTCCACCAATGCATTTTTTTTTTTAAATGCAGCAATCCTGCGCTACTTCCGCGGGAATGCAACTTTTAAAAAAGATCATAATAATATTTCGGCACAAAGCATGAGAGGGCAGGGTCTCCCTACCCTGCCCCCTTATATATATATTGTTTTTAATTAACATCAGGACATGGGACTAAGTCCTGGAGCCCTGTAATGGCTGCCATTTGTGTCCTCATGTTGGAGGCAGCCAATGAGAGTGCTTGCTCCTGCAGGAGAATGACTCCTATGGAAGTAAATTGGTCAAAGGGAAAAAAGCCCTAGGGCCAATCAGAATGCTCTATTTTTTTAGATTAGGTTTGAGGAACCGTTCAGATATACACATATTTTTCAGTTTTTTTTGTTTTGTGTGGTATCACAACAGCTACTTAACGGATTCACACCAATTCCCAAAAAGCATGCTTTCTGGACCAAGATCTAGCTTGCTTCTAAATTTGGTACAATTCCATTGAGCAATTTTTGCGATGTCGCATTCCAAAAAAAGTCAATGGTAAATGCATGGTCATTTTGTGTTTTGGGACCCTCCTTTTTTCTCTGCCCCTGCTTGATGGATCACCCAGAAACTTTCCATGCACAAACTAGGTAAAAAATTGATTTTTTGGGAAAGCTTTGTGAAGATTTATCAAACAGCGCCAAAGTTATCAGCAATACAAAAAAGGCATTTCCTATTAAATGGCTGACCTAACTAACTACCTAGTACTGACCGCCTCTGCTTAACACATATATCTCTTACACAATGGCGGTTGCCACTGTGTAGGTCTGGTTAGGACCAGCTTTCCATTGCAAATTTATTTTTTGGTTTGCTAATTACTTTGGCAAATATTCATGAAACGTTCCAAAAACAAAAAGAAGTTTCATTAACCTCAGCTATTTCCTGGGAAGGTTCAGGGTGATCTGTCAAACAGGGGGAGAGAAAAAAGGGGGGGACCCAAATGTGTTTTCTCCATGCAATTTTCCATAGTAACGTTAGACAATGCTACAACCAAAACAGCTGAACAGAAACACACCAAATTTGGCAGACACTCAGAGCTTGATCCAGAAAGCATGCATTTTGTGATTTTGTGTAAAGATGTGCAGCAGTTTTTGAATAATTAAAGTTCATGATTTATAGAAATATAAGGCCACATACAGTGCCTTCATGGGACAGCAGACTCAAAACACTGAATCTGACTGGCAACAACATGAAGAGAAAATTGCGCCGTCACTTTATGACTCGGGGACTTAGTCTCTATGTTATAGAAAACAAATAGAAATAAGGAATAAAGGGGCAGGGAATTTGTCCTTTCAAGGCCAGGCGATACCAGGGTACTACCACAATGTTCAGTGCAGAATCCGGTGTACTTTTGCAGAAGTACCTCAGTGCGGAGAAAAAAAGGGGGGTCTTGAGCCATTGCAAGACCATGGGTGTTGGATGCCAGTGGAGGTTGGGCACAGGGCATAGCCACAGGCCCTATTCCCAACCTGGCACTGCATACAGGGAGCCAGGGGTGGCCAACCACAGGGGGTTGGGCACAGGGCCTAGCCAACCGCATGCTACACATTAACAGTACAAATAATTTGTTTAATTATTCAAAACAACAGTACAGTGCAATAGGCAATAATTAGGAGAAATGTTACAGATAATGTTCCATTTTTACAATTGGGCAGCTAGATACTTGCATACGCAAATGAGTGATCTATCACATTACCTTACTAAAAACACAAGGAAGGTGAGGAGAATACCTGTGGGAAAGAAAAAAGAGCAAATGACTAAAGGAGTACATAAGGGGACATATGCAACTGATCAACGAGGTTGCCTGTATGCAAAGATTGTTCACTCGACTTTAGCAACGCACTCTACGTGGCACAAATTCAAATTGCGCAAAGACTCCAGACAACACAGAAAGCAGCAGCCAAACTGATCTCAACCTGCCCAAGAGAACACACACCACCCAACACCCCAAAGACCTCCATTGCAACCTCATCCACAAGAGAGGCCAGTTTAAGGCTCCTGACCCACGCATACAAATCCCTCCACAACATTGGACCACTCTACGTGAACCCCCGGCTGACTTTTCCCCAGCCCACCAGAAACCTGCGCACCTCGCACAGATGAATCACATGCGCCGCAACCGCACCAGAGGACACTCATTCTCTCATCTCACCACACCACCAAAGCATGGAACAGCCTCCCTCTGCACCTGCGCACCTCATCATCGCTCAACCACTTCAGGAAGAAACTCAACACCTGGCTCTTCAACTGAGACCCACAGCACAGCACCTTGATACCCCCCGGGGTGAAACAACTTTTGTGGTAAACCTCACTCCCATATAAGGTACTGAGGTGAGAAATTACTCTTCTATTTAAAATTAAAACCCAGTCACCGTACAGCGTAAACATATTGAAATAGCACCAATCACCAACCCTGCTCCACAAGACACCAAGAGCCTTTAGGAGAAACTCATTGGAAAGTCTCTGAATTTCTCCGCTCCTCCTTGACCAGAACTAAAGTGCGTCTGGCAGGAAGTTACCTGGTTCAGCATGCAGTTCTGTTTCCAGTTTATGGTAATGGCTCTCCTACCCACACCAATTAGAGCATCTAAGAGCCAGGACTCTGGAGACCACAGTGGAGCGTCCAGTCTTGATGCTTCCGCCTTGAGGCTGTACCAGGAGGCAAGTAGAGAGATGCAGAGAATGTCGAGAATGCGCTTGTGCAACGGTACCAGATGGCACTCAAAATGGCCTGTGTGGCAGCTCAGAACAACAGCATGTGAGGGAATGTGGCTGCATTCATTCTTACAGTAATGCAATATCATTAACTAGATTAAAGACATCCACTTGCATTGGTCTGAATGTTGGACACATGAATGAGTACATATCTACATAAAACACAAAGCACATATCACTACATTGCTTCTTCTGCACACTGCCCCACCGGCTCATCGTCCCAGCTACTTCAGTGGAGTGATGTTTCAAGCTGGTATTCCCTGAAGCGCATTTTATTTTCTAGAGACCACATGCCAATACCTATGGTTTTTACCTGGACCCATGTGTGAATCCTGGAGGAAGTGTGTCACTTCGGTGCTGAATGTTTTGTTGGGGTGTTAGATATGAACAGTTCTAAACAGTGACTGAAACAGGATGCATCTAGTCAAATGTATTCTTTCAGCACCCACCGTACAGTGTTACCATTGAACCATGTTAATATGATCAATAAAAAAGAAAATACTTTGCTACCCCATGTGATTGCCTATCTATACTAGGGCCATTCCACATGTAATTTACCGGCCACCTGTCTCCACAACCTCAAAGTCCAATTTCACATGTACAGTGGAGAAACACAGCGCTAAATAAAATGCTCAAACGACTACCACTAGGACCCCGGACTGCGAGTATTAAGAGCCCAAGCCATCCTCACACAAGAAGTCACTCCCTTGAGTCGCCTTAATGTAACGAGAACATGATTTTTGGCCCACCCTGAAATTCTCATCCCCCTCAGAGATGCAGTTCGTGTGCTCCTCTCTCTCCACCAAAGGTCTGATTTAGAGATTGGTGAACGGCGGACGGGTCCCGTCCACCTTATATCCCTCATGTTTGTGACAGAGTACCTGTCAGCCAACTCTACATCAGGACCTATATCACCAAAATCACTTTATTTGTAAACCCGACTTGACAAAGCTCTAAAACCCAGAACTCTGAACTACTGCAGCAGCCTCTTCAGCAACTTACCCAAACACAGCAGCTGCGATCTCAAACACATGCACCAAGAGGCCTGTAGACTAACACAGCTGAAGAGAAAAGACAAGCTAGAACCAAGAGGCCTGCAGACTAACACAGCTGAAGAAAAGACAAGCAAGAACCAGGAGGCCTGCAGACTAACACACCTGAAGAAAAGACAAGCTAGAACCAAGAGGCCTGCAGACTAACACACCTGAAGAAAAGACAAGCTAGAACCAAGAGGCCTGCAGACTAACACATCTGAAGAAAAGACAAGCTAGAACCAAGAGGCCTGCAGACAAACACACCTGAAGAAAAGACAAGCTAGAACCAAGAGGCCTGCAGACTAACACACCTGCAGAAAAGATAATCTAGAACCAAGAGGCCTGCAGACTAACACACCTGCAGAAAAGACACGCTAGAACCAAGAGGCCTGCAGACTAACACACCTGAAGAAAAGACAGCAAGAACCAAGAGGCCTGCAGACTAACACACCTGAAGAAAAGGTAAGCTAGAACCAAGAGGCCTGCAGACTAACACACCTGAAGAAAAGACACGCTAGAACCAAGAGGCCTGCAGACTAACACACCTGAAGAAAAGACAAGCTAGAACCAAGAGGCCTGCAGACTAACACACCTGAAGAAAAGACAAGCTAGAACCAAGAGGCCTGCAGACTAACACATCTGCAGAAAAGACAAGCTAGAACCTGCTCTAGAACAAACTTATTGTGAGGCTTTGATCCTCTGCCCAGGAAATAGTAGATCCAGTCTGGTTGGCCAATTGACTAACAAGTATGAACATCTTCACTGAAATTCCTTGTGTAAATTCTGCTCATACATATTCAATGTGGATATTCTACAAAACCTCGCTGGATTTTACAACTCTGTGGATTGATGACCGCAATGGCTCCCTCCATTCATTGAGACCAATTCTAGGCACTTCTCCTAAACTACCACAAATCCTACCTAAGGCACCTCCCATTAACACCAAGCTTCAGCAGACTAACACCCCCATGTGCCAAGGCTGACTGCTCTTCAACAGATTCTCTCTCTCATTGGGCAAGAAAGCCTTCTTGCAAGGTCCAGGATCTGCAGCGCGACCTGTTCACTGCATATTGGAACCTCTTCACCTTAAAGAAAGAGCAAAAGTATGCTGCACATTCCTCACCTCATGGATACCCAAGTACCTCAGGTTCGGACAGTTTGCATATTATAAAGATTCAGATAGTCGGGGGTCATTTGTCATCTTCAAAAGCCGGTTTGTGATTAGGCAAGCCATTTCTAAATCACTAACAGGCTTTAGTAGGACATTGCTTACCATCAGCAGATGGGAATGTGTGCGCCATATCAAAAGGGCGCAATCAAATTTAAAAAACTGCTGTGACTATCTCCACTGTCACAGGCATGGCAATGGTTACCTGGAAAGCAGTTCGTAGAAGGCTGTTTGCATGCCCCTTGCCTGCTTTGGTTGGCACCTAGAAATGAAGGGATCTGTGCTCCCACAATGTACACCTCGCAATGTTCCATTCAAGCAAGTGTGACCTCATCCTTTTAAAGATTAAGGGGTCACATAGGGTAGAGTTGCATAGAGTGGAGTGGGATAGACTAGAGTGGCTTAGACTGGAGTGGGTGTGGAGTGGCGTAGAGGGGTGTGGAGTGGCGTAGAGTGGAGTAGAGCAGAGTGGAGTGGCGTGGTGTAGAGTGGAGTGGAGCAGATTGGAATAGAGTGGGGCAGAGTGGCATGAAGTAAAGTAGCGTACAGTTGAGTGGCTTGCAGTGGCGTAGAGTAGAGTGGAATAGTGTGAAGTGGGATAGTGTGAAGTGGGGTAGAGTGAAGTGGCGTAGAGTGAAGTGTGGTAGAGTACAGTGGCAAAAGTAGAGGCGCATAGAGTAGAGTGGCATTGTGTGGAGTGGGGTAGAGTGGCACTGTGTGGAGTGGCACGGCATAGAGTAGAGGGGCGTAGAGAGGCATAAAGTGGAGTGGTAAAGAGTGGAGTGGAGTGGCATGGCATGGAATGGCATAGAGTAAAGTGGACTGTTGTATAATGCAGTGGCGTAGAGTGCAGTGGCACAGAGCAGATTGGTGCAGAGTGCAGTAGCATAGAGTAGAGTATTGCAGATTAGAGGAAAGCAGTGTTTAGTGCAGTGGTATACATTTCAGTGGTGTAGAGTGTGCAGAGTGGTGTATGGTGCTGTGGTGTACAGTGCAGTGGCATAGAATAGAGTGGTGCAGAGTAGAGTGGCATTGAGTGCAGGGCATTGCATGCAGTGGCACAGAGTAGAGTGGTGCAAAGGAGAGTAGGGTGGTGTAGAGTGCAGTGGCCTAGAGTGCAGGGCATAGGGTGTAGTGGCTTAGAGTACAGTGGTGCACAGAAGAGTACAGTGGCATACAGTACAGTGGCACAGAGTAGACTGGTGTAGAGTGCAGTAGTGTAGAGTGGAGTAGAGTGGTGTAGAGTAGAGTGGTGCAGACTAGAGTGGCGCAGAGTAGAGTTTAGTGGCATAGATTAGAGTGGTGAGCATTAGAGTAGAGTGCAGTGGCATAGAGTGCACTTGCACAGAGTAGAGCGGCGTGGCATAGAGTGGTGTGGAGTGCAGCGGCGCAGCGGACAGTAGCATAGAGTAGAGTGGTGCAGAGCAGATTAGAGTGGCGTAGAGTGATGTAGAGTGCAGTAGCGCAGATTGGTGCAGAGTGGCACAGAGTCCAGTGGCATAGAGTTCAGCGGTGCAGAGTAGAGTGCAATGGCGTAGAGTGTAGTGGAGTAGTGTAAATTTGTGCAGAGTAAAGTACAGTGTTGTAGATTGCAGAGGCATAGGGTGGTGCACAGAAGAGTAGAGTGGCATAGAGTGCAGTTGCACAGAGTAGAATGAAGTGGCATAGAGTGGCACAGAGTAGAGTGGCATAGAGGACAGTGAAATAAAGTAGAGTGGTGCAGAGTAGATTAGAGTGGTGTAGAGTGCAGTGGTGCAGAGTAGAGTGGTGTAGAGTGCAGTGGCATAGAATGGTGCTTAGTGGCTTCGAGTCTAGTTTATGTAGAGTTCAACGGTGCAGAGTAGAGTGCAATGGCGTACAGTGTAATGGAGTAGAGTAGAGTACAGTGTTGTAGAGTGCAGTGGTGTAGAGTAAAGTGGCATAGAGTAGAGCAGCGGAGAGTGCAGTGGGATAGAGTAGAGTAGTGTAGAGTAGAGTAGAGTGGCATAGAGTAGAGTGGTGCAGAGTACATTGATGTGCAGTGGTGTAGAGCAGTGTAGAGTGGCATAGAGTGCATTGGCATAAAATAGAGTGGGGCGGTACCGTAAAGTGCAGTGGCATAGAGTGGTGCAAAGTAGACTGGCGAAGAGTGCAGTGGTGTAAAATAAACTGGTGCAGAGTAGAGTACAGTGGCATAGAGTGGTGTAGAGTGCCTTGGCGTAGAGTGCAGAGGAACAGAGTAGAGTGGTGAAGAGCAGAGTACAGTGGCACAGAGTAGAATGGTGAAGTGCCCAAGAATGAAGTGGCATAAAGTGGTACAGAGTGCCGTGCAGTGGCTTAGAGTGGCATACAGAAGAGTGGGGCAGAGTAGAGTGACGTGGAGTGTAGTAGCATTGAGTGCAATGGTATAGAATAGAGTGGTGCAGTGCCGTAGAGATCAGAGGCATAGAGTTCTGTGGTGTAGAGTAGAGGTGTACAGAGGAAAGTAGTTGGTGTAAAGTGCATTGGTGTAGAGTGTAGTGGGGTAAAGTGATACAGAGTAGAGTGCAGTGGAGTTGAGTATATGTAGTGGGGTAAAGTGATACAGAGTAGAGTGCAGTGGAGTTGAGTATAGTCATAGAGTAGAGTGCTACAGAGTAGAGTAAAGTGGCATAGAGTGCAGTGGTATAGAGTGCACTGACCTAGAGTAGAGTGGTGCAGAGTAGAGTGTCGTAGACTGCAGGGGCATAAAGTGCAGCACCGTGGAGTGCAGTGGCATAGAGTGGTGCAGAGTAGAGTGCCGTAGAGTACAGTGGCATAAAGTGAAATGGCATAGAGTGCAGCGGCATAGAGTAGTCTGGGGCAGAGTTTAGTATAGTGGTGTAGAATGCAGTGATGCAGAGTGTATTGGTACAGAGTGCAGGTGCATACAGTGGAGTGGTGCAGGGCAGAGAAGACTGGTGTAAAGTGCAGTTGCATAGAAAGGTGAAGAGTAGAGTGGCGTAGAGTGCAGTGGTTTAGAATACAGTGGCATAGAGTAGAGTGGTGCAGAGAGGAGCAGAGTGGCTTAGAGTACAGTGATGTAGAGTGCAGTTGCTTGGAGTAGACTGGGTCTAAGTAGATAGAGAGCAATAGAGTACAGTGGTGCAAAGTACAGTGGTGTTGAATGCAGTGGTGTAGAGTGCAGTGGCATAGAGTGCAGTTGCGTATAGTGCAGTGGCATAGAGTAGAAAGGTGTAGAGTAGAGTGGGACAGTGTGCATGGGCATATATTAGAGTGGTGCATAGTACAGTGGCATAGAGTGCAGTGCAGTTGTGTTGAGTGCAGTGGCATAGAATAAAGTGGTGCAGTGCCATAGAGTGCAGTTCTGTAGAGTAGAGTTGTGCAGAGTAGAGTAGTTTAGTGTAGAGTGAGGAGGCATAGAGTTCAGTGGTGTAAAGTGGTACAGAGAATGAGCAGAGTTCAGTGGAGTTGAGTGCAGTGGCATAGAGTTAACTGCTTTTCTAGAAAATAACACCCCTAGGCAACAAAAGGGTCAAACTTGTAACACAACCTACTCCAACACAATCATGACATTGCGAACTCAGTGAACACAATAGCTTTCATTAAAACTTCATTTTATTGATACAATTTCAGATAATGATATCATAGAAAGTAAATAAAATAATTCCACAGACCTAAAAAGGTAGACATTGGAATTTCCCTGCCCTAGGAACTATTTGCAGGGGTCCTTTATTTTGACTATAGAGTTAAGTGCTGCCAAGTAGAATGGTGGAGACTGCAGTGGCGTAGAGTGAGTGGCCTAGAATAGAGTTGGGTGGGGTAGAGTTGAGTCGAGTGGCGTAGATTGGAGTGGTGTAAAGTAGAGTGGTGTAGAGCAGAGTATAGTAGTGTAGAGTGCAGTGGTATAGAGTGCAGTGGCATAGAGTAGAGTGGTGCAAAACAGAGAAGACAGGTATAAAGTGCAGTAGCATAGAATAGTGCAGAGTAGAGTGCAGTGGCATAGAGTGCAATGGTGTAGAGTTGTGCATAGAAGAGCAGAGTGGCTTAGAGTGCAGTGGTGTAGAGTGCAGTGGCATAGAGTAGAGTGGTGCAGAGTAGAGTGGCATAGATTGCGCTGGCATAGGGTAAAGTGGTGCAGAGTAAACTGCAGTGGTGTGGAGTACACTTGCATAGAGCAATGACTTAAAGTACAGTTGTGTAGAATAGAGGGCTGAAGAGTAGAGTAGAGTTGAATATAGTGTAGTGGCAAAGCGCGCTGTGGGGTAGAGTAGAGTGGCGTAGAGTACAGGGTAAGGGGGTGGGACCGAAAAGAAGCAGCATGGAAGTGGGGCAGGTGGGAGCAAAGAGAAGTTACATGGACGGCAATATGGGAGACAGATTGAAAACACAAGCACTCATATAGAGTGCTTGAAGAAAAAAAAGTAGCTCAAAAAACGGGAGCAAAGGGTGGATGCAACCCAGACACACGAAAAGACACTTAGCCTGCCACCCCTGCCGATTCACTTGTAGAACTGACACCCCCACCACACCTACACAGCCAACCTCCAACCCTGCGGAACAGCTCCAGTGCATGCTGCTCAACGCCAGATTCCTTTGCAAGCATGCCACAGAATTTTTGACGCCAACACATCTTCCACACCTAACGTGCTTGTTTATCATCAAGACCTGGCTCACATCGTCCTCAACCCTCAACATCGCGACCGCAACACCCGACGGGTACAAGATGTTACACAGGGACCGCCCCAACAAACACAGAGGCGGCGGCGCCAACATCCACAAGGAGACCCTCTATTGTACCGCCACCGAAGTTGACATCTCATCAATCACGGAACACATCAACTTCCAGATCTGGATCGACGCAAACGCAACTGGCAGATGAACCCTCGCTACAGACACCCACTCCAGCTTCTGCGACGCCATCATCACATTCATCACCCCCCTGGCAATCGACTCCAGGAACTAAATCTTCCTCTGCAACCTCAACTTCCACCTAGACGATCCCAATAACCCCAACACTTCCAAGTTCTTGGAAAGCATGAGCAACATTGGACGCACCCAATTAGTCACCAGCCCCACACATTGCACAGGACACATACTGAAGCCCATTTTTACAGCCACCAACAGAATCAAATTCAGCCACACTACTGACCACACCGTCGTCCACTTCACCATTGCAGGCTCAACACGACACAGCCCACTCCCCCCCACCCCTACACTATGCAGCTGCAAATCAATCACTAAGCCCAATAGGACTACGGCCCTCAACACCAACAGACCCCACACCTCCAACAACCTTGAGACAGCAGTCTAAGACTTCTCCGACTGGATCTCCAACTGTGCCTACACTGTTGCCTCCATGAAAAAGGCCAGTACCAGAAGATCTACCAAACATGCCAGCTGCTTCACCCCTTAACTCAGAGCCTTCAAATGCAAATGACTGGAGAGACAATGCCACTCCATCAAAAACCCTTCTGACCGCACCACCTTCAAAGTGGCCCTCAGCAAATACCACCACCACCTCAAAAAGCCAAAAAGGACATCCTGACCATCGGCATTGAGGCAAGCACCAACTGCACCAAAGAACTCTTCAGCATCATCAGAGAATTCTCATGCCCTTCTGCCACCGAGACTAAGAGTGGGCATCGGACTCTGCTCCATTAGTGAAGTTTTCAGAGTTTGGCCCACTGCGCACTACGTTTAGAGTGCAGAGCTCATAAAAACAATAAAAATCCGCTACGCCATATAGTGGAGCCTACCGCCCACCACCGGCACCTACTTTAGTTTAAAAACTGCTGATGTGATACTCTGAATTTGGGCTGGCATGAATGAAGATCAGCGTGACTCTGAGGCGGGTGTGGACTGGAGCTGTCCCGTGCCCCCAGTGTCCCGACTGAGACGTCACCAACTTCCCCTCTCCCTCTCACGAGATCTCCTTCCTGTTACTGTACTTCTGTGAAGATGGCAGCAGTAGGCTGGAGTCTGAGATCAGATCAGGGAGCCGGTGGTGGTGTCAAAGCCCTGTGGTGGGTGGTGTGCAGCTCGGCATGGAGAGCACAGGTAAGAGGCAGAGCCTAAATGGTGACACAACTTCCCAGGGGCCAGTGGTTCACAGGCACAGTGTGTCAGCGAGGAGCCACGCGGCACAGCACTACGTCGTCAGTGCACAGTACACACACTCCCGCTATCCGAGCATGCACTGTTGGGTAATTGAAGACCTGCAGGACCTGAAAGGACCTAAACCAGACAGGCCCAGGTCCTTCACTGTCTTCCTGCTGTCTGCTGGGGCTGCAAGTCCCAGCCCTCACAAACTCTGCATGCTCACGGAACTTCGCGGAATCTCACTGAGTTTTCCAGCAACTTTGTGTAATTACGCAGAGTGAAACTCCATGAGCTATGCCCAGGGTTAACCGAGACCTTGATACTTCCCTTCCAAGCCCTCATCAACTCCCTGGAGGACTACATCCACAACAAGGTAGCAGACATCTACAGCAAATTTCACAAGCAGCCATCCAACCTCAACCACCTCCTGACACACACCTACAACTCCAACAGCCACCTCACCAAATGGACTTGACTTGCCATGTCTATTTCCACAGCGTTCATGACCTCCATTTACTACGGAGCACCACACATCTTCAACCTGCGACAGAAGGAAATCAGCAGCACACACATCAAAATCCTCAGCTCCTCCATCACCACTGCCCCGTTACCTGACACCTGGAAACACACAGAGGTAAAATCCCTGCTAAAGAAGCCCTTCGCCAATGTGAGCTCAAGAAATACTGCCCTACCTTGCTGCTCCCCTTCCTGGTCAAGGTTATGGAGAAAGCCATCAACCACTAGCTGACCAATCACATGGAAGGAAACAACCTACTTGACCCCACCCAGTCAGGCTTCTGCTCCAACCACAGCACCAAGACCACCCTGATGGCCGCAACCGACAACATCAGAGCCATCCTCGACTGTGGCAAGTCAGCTGCCCTGATTCTCCTCAACCTCTAAACGGCCTTTGACACCGTAACCCACAACACCCTTATTGACAAACTTCACCACATTGGCATCAGAGGAAACAACCTCAAATCGAGCTCCTCCTTCCTTCACAGGACGCATAAAGAATCCACCTTCCTCCATTCACCCCGAACCCAAGAACATCATCTGCGGAGTGCCACAGGGATCATCCCTCATCCCCACCCTCTTCAACATCTACATGACTCCATTGGCCGAAATCGTCCACACCCACAAAATTAACATCATCTCATATGCAGACGACACCCAACTCATCCTCTGCCCCATGGAGGGCACCCCCACCACCAGATGCAACTTCCAGGACGCCATGACCAAAGTCACTGACTGGATGAGATCCAACTGCCTGAAACTGAACACAGACAAGACCAAAGTTCCCCATGGGTACTACACATGGTGGCTCCCAGCACTCGGACCCTCACCTACTCCCACCAACCACGCTCGCAACCTCAGCGTCATCCTGGACTGTGAACTCTCCACGAAGCACCAGGTCAACGCAGTCATCTTTACCTGCTTCCACACTCTCTGCATGCTTCGCAAGATCATCAGGTGGATCCCCACCAGCACCAGGAAACAGTAACCCTGCACCCCTCCCCACACCATGCACGACAATGCATATCTTACTTATTTTGCTATTAAAAAACCATATATATTCACAGAAAAAAACAAAAGGTTAAAGTGACATTAGAATTAGGAATTGTAATAATTTCTTACTTTATAATAATAAAAAACCTTAGAAATTCACTGAACAAAACAATGTCTAAAGGGACTTTACATGTAGGTGTGAATTTCAGTTAAAACTTATTGTTTTAAGCTAATAAACCCACTGAAATTCACCAGTTATAGATATGTCAAGTACCTTGAACTCGTGTCCTAATGGTACTATAACTCGCACCTTCACCGGGCACTGCTAATTACCTGATATGTTACGACACTCATGACATGTTCTGTGATATCACTGATAATCTCACTGCACCATCTGAAATTACAACATTGAACACAACACTGTGCATGGCAGGGGCGCGAGTTATAGTTACTTTAGGGCACGCGTTATGGCTACTTGAGAACTTAAACTGATGATTTTCAGTGGTTTGGCATGTTTAACTGGCATTTTCACCAACTTTAGCGTCCCCTTAAACTTTGTTATTTTAGTGGTCATATATATTCACAGTATATTCACTATATATATATATATATATATATATATATATATATATATATATATATATATATATATATATTCAAAGCTTGTTTTGCGATATCCTATGCCTCAGAGGGATGGCGGGCTGCCGGCAAGGACGCGACCCTTATTATTCCATCAATCAATCCTTTGCTCAAAAAAGATTGCGCCGAGCCCCAATTTGTTCATAACAGCGTGTTTTATTCCATCAGGTTTGTGGCAAACAACTCCCGACGCGTTTCGAAACCCTACGGTTTCTTGGTCACGGTCGATACGATGTTGACACTCGTCACATGATATAGTACACAATGTGTAAATAAACAAAGGACTACATTGCTGCCAGGTTCACATAGCTAGCTTAAGCGCCATCTTTAAATAATAAGATGATACTGAGTTTCAACAGTTAATTCACAGCGTTTCATTTAAATTTAAACAAATTCAATTGGACATTTAATTAATTAATATAATGAAATTTCAAAATGATAATTACAAGTGTAAATTTGTAAAACAGTCCAATGATTGTATGACATGTGTAATTTGCGATTGCATCATCGTGATTAAACTAATCATAAACCACAGTTTAAGAGCAATTTAACTAGAAAGCAAGAAAACGCATTAAAAGAATTACAAGATAACAAATCTATTGTAATTAAAAAATCAGATAAAGGGGGTAACGTGGTGGTATGGCCACGGAACATGTACATTGAGGAGGGTATGAGACAACTTAATGATGTTGAAAGCTACACTAAGAGCAATAGACAATTCTATGAGAAAAGTAATGATATGTACAAAGAAAAATTGGATGGGTGGAGGAATGAAAATCTAATCAAAGATGACGAATACAAGTATCTGTATTGTAAATATCCCAAATTGGCAGCCATGTATCTATTACCCAAGATACATAAAAATAAGGAAGTCCCACCTGGTCGCCCCATTGTTTCTTCAATGTGTAGTATGTTTGAAAATTCTTCGAAATACATTGACCATTTCCTGAGACCGTATGTACAAGCATTACCATCTTATGTAAAAGACAGTGGACATTTTTTTAAATTAATTGAAAATGTCTGTTGGGAACAGGACATGATGTTACTCACACTGGATGTCAACAGCTTGTATACCTGCATACCACATGAGTTGGGCCTTGAGGCCTGCAGGCATTACTTAAAAGATAGATCTGTGTGTTTTTTGATGCATACCGAAATGTTGCTGAATATGATGTCAGCATGTCTTAAGAACAACTTTTTCATATTTGACCACGTGATATATTGTCAGGCCCAGGGAACGGCAATGGGGACTTGCTTCGCCCCCAGTTATGCGGGCTTGTACCTGGGCTGGTGGGAAGAGCAGGTGGCGGAAAACATCAGTGCCTTTAACGACCAGGTCGTCCTCTGGGCCCGATATATCGATGACATCTTTTGCATTTGGAGAGGAGATCAAACAGAGGCAATGGAGTTTGTGAATTCACTCAATGATAATAGTATTAATTTTAAATTCACCTACACAATAGACAAAAAATCTATAGAGTTTTTAGATGTATTAGTTGAAGTGAATGGGAACCACTTGGAGAGCAAACTATTCCGTAAAGATACGGCGAGGAATAGCATTTTACATGCTTCAAGTTGTCATCCGCCAAACCTGATTAATAGTATCCCTTACGGAGAACTCTTAAGGGCCAGACGAAACTGTAGCTCAGAAATGGCCTTTGCAAAATAAATGAATGTCATGAAGGGTAGATTTGAGGAGAGAGGCTACTCACAAAAAGTCATTAGAAAAGCATGTGAAAAGGTAAGAAAAATCAAAAGAGAAGATCTATTAGTCAGAAAAGATGTAACAGATACTGACACAGAACCGATAAGGTTTATCACTACCTTTAGTAACCAAGCGAATGACGTCAGAAAGTGTTTGGAGGAATTTTGGAATGTACTGAGTGTTGATAGTACTTTTGAAAAAAGTTTCGAAAGTTATCCCAGTATCACATTCCGACGATGTCCAGCATTGAAAGATCTTTTATGTAAAAGTATGCTAACAGATGAGAAGGATCCCTACTTTAAAATCCAGGGATTCTATAAATGTGCTTCCTGCAAAGCTTGTAGGAACAGTTTGAACTGCAAACAGATAGTTTTATCAAAATCTTTAAAACCATTTGTCATTTCTAAACACCTAAGTTGCAAGTCTGATTTTTGTGTCTATGCCTTAATATGTCCTTGTGAATGGGTATATATTGGCAGCACTATCAACCAGGTTAAATTACGCATTTTAGAGCATATGCGAGCCATAACAAATGAGGACAAACAGTATCCAATTGCGCGGCATTTTAAGGAATGCCATAACAAAGACACTAGTCTATTGAGATATTGTGCCATTGATAGAATTCCTTTCTCCGAACGGGGAGGGAATAGAATCCAGGATCTGCGCAGGTTAGAATCCAGATTGATTATAAAATATGACACTGTGCATCCGGTGGGCATCAATAAAGATGAGGAACTGTCAGTCCACCTTGGTTGAAACAGTCTTTCTGGCCTTTTTTGAACTTTATGAATTGTTATGTAAATAGAATTATGATGAAGTCACGTTGCCTCCTGTGATATGATGTTTATGATGTCTTTTAAAATTTTGGTATATATTATACTATTTTATTGATGCACATTTATGATTCATTTTTATAGGAGACGGATCTTTTGCCAGAGGTTGTGAAATATGCAGCGTTAGCCATCTGTTGAAATTTTGAAAAATGAACTGTACTTTTGAATTGAATTTCAATTTCAATTGATAAATGTTTGCCCACTGGGACGGTTAAATGAAACAGAAATCACAGTATACCCACTTGGGTCAAGTGACATGATTAGTTTAATCACGATGATGCAATCGCAAATTACACATGTCATACAATCATTGGACTGTTTTACAAATTTACACTTGTAATTATCATTTTGAAATTTCATTATATTAATTAATTAAATGTCCAATTGAATTTGTTTAAATTTAAATGAAACGCTGTGAATTAACTGTTGAAACTCAGTATCATCTTATTATTTAAAGATGGCGCTTAAACTAGCTATGTGAACCTGGCAGCAATGTAGTCCTTTGTTTATTTACACATTGTGTACTATATCATGTGACGAGTGTCAACATCGTATCAACCCGTGACCAAGAAACCGGAGGGTTTCGAAACGCGTCGGGAGTTGTTTGCCACAAACCTGATGGAATAAAACACGCTGTTATGAACAAATTGGGGCTCGGTGCAATCTTTTTTGAGCAAAGGATTGATTGATGGAATATATATATATATATATATGTATGTGTGTGTATATATATATAGTCACTGAAAAAACAAAGGTTAAAGTGACATAGGGGTTGAAAGAACACAACTAACTTTTAAAAAACAACAAAAAACACAGACAACTATAACTTGCACCCCCCGAAGTGCTTATAATCTCACATACTGCATAACTCATGACATGATAAACAACATCATTGATGACATATCAAATTACATCATTGATGACATCACTGGTGACATCACTGGAAACAATATAGTGAATTGCACCATAGAGTTACAGAGTGTATACGTAGGGATCCTTAGTGTGGAATTTGTGAAAGCCTTGGAGGCAATTGTAATTGCCCATGTTGAAAGTTATATTGTTCACGATTTATCAATCACTAAAGTTTGGGGTGGAAGTAGTTTTCATGCTCAATGAGGTAAAGGCTGAGCGCACCTGATGTGAGCTGTAGACTTATTATGTAAAGTAGGTTGTGGCTTAAAGCCAAAGTCTGTTCCAAAACATCTGTGAAAAAGACTGAAGCTGGTGTCGATAATAAATTATCTACCAGTGGATATATGGCCACCTGCCCCTGCTAAATAATTGCAGTACAATGGAATACGAAATTCTAGGTAACGAGAACATTTATAAAGTATGAATGTTTACTTTCATAACTTTGCTGAAGATTTTCGGGCACTTCAAAATGTAGAAAAATACACAAAACGAGGTGGTTTATCTCACACGTGTGCAGTAAGCATGGCTCTAAGGCTGTATGCCACTGTGCCCATCTCAGGAAGATGTGTAGTGTATTTTACTACACTGTGGAGAGTTGTCCACAGAATGGCAAATGTATAGCTGTCATTCTCTTGTCTTAAAACTATGGGTCCAAATCCATTTTAAAGATGGCGTCATGGGTTAAGGCACCTGCTACAGACTTCTATTTGTAGTCGGAATCCAGCACACCTCCTGCAACAGAGATCTGAATGTAATCCTAGCTCACAGGCTTGAATTGTCGGAAAATAGCTTAGAGGAATAATAGAACCATTGCAGGCCATTAAGTGTAACCTGTAGGCTATATGCCTTTATGCACGATAATATAGCTTACTGGGGTTAATGTAATTGCGGCAGAGATCACAGTCTAACAGGCAGGGCACAGTTTACAATCTTAGTAAAGTGTGAGAGGGTTATGGCCTCTGTGAAAACAGCTGCAATTATTCAGCAAGTTATCTATCTGAATCCTTACACGTTTTACTCAATATTTCGTTCTTCACAGGTTGATTAAATGTGTTCCGTGGGGTTACAAAGTAGTAGTATCAAACACTTGTTATGAGGCTAAAAAACAATTTAGCACATACAGTGTGTTCTGTAGATGGTAATTATTGGAGAAATTACACATATCGACCTACATGGCTTGCAGGCATAGATAGCCTGATAAAGTACATAGTCTCTGTTTATTGCTTTGATAACTTGCCAAGAGATTACAAAATACATCTGTGTTTCTCTTAGGAGGGCTGGTGAGCCGGATGGACACATGGGAGTTTTAAAATGTCTTCGATGAATATTCGACTTATGCTGTCAGACAGAATAAAACCCAGAAAGAATGGCGTGCTGATTGTCCTGTAAGTGAGGCATTTGGAGCTGGGCCTGGCAGTGTCATGAGCAGAACCTCCATCCTGGCTCTCCCCAGGCCTGCACTGGCTGCTACACTGCACCGAGAAACACTGGGAAGCACAGGCGGCATCTGCACGGGTGACACTGCAAATGTTCTGGTGTCGAGCACAGCACAGGGACGGGCAGGGCTTTACACCATTAGGCTTGTATTTCAAGACAGTACCATAGAAGATTCCCAGACCTTGAATGGGAACTCCTGAGCGGTCAGTGCCTGATGTGTAATAGGATATTGTTCGCTCTTAAAGAACAGTGCACATAGAAACAACAGACAATCCAACACAGGCCCTGATGCAAACAATATATATACAATTGGTAGCAGCCAGCGGATGGTCTCCTGGCTTTCCACATCCCTTCTGGCACACTCAGGGGTATCATTGCAACCATAAGAGACAAGTGGGATGCCGTGGCCGGCCGTGAATTCAATAACAAAGAATGACCAAGGGTCCAGTGCTACCCATAAGAAGTGTCTCGTAATTCGTGCTTCATGTACATTCAATTTAATATACTACACAGGGCATATATCACTCCGCAGAAGCTATGGCAGGTATTCCCAGGGGCCCCCTCAGCCTGCCCTTGGTGTTGACATGAATAAGCTAATTTACAACACATGCTGTGGGATTACTTGGAGTTTAACAATTATTAGACTACATTGGCAGACAACACAGAACACATCATCGGAAAAAAAGACATTTGGATATAGAGAGTAGCTTGCTGGGGATACAGATGTGGACCAAGAAAAACAAAGAGGCCTTGAAATTTGCACACCTAGGGTTGCTGTTGGCCATAAGGGCCATCACGATGAGAGGGAAGGCAGTTATGCATCCCACTCTGGAGGGACAATTGGAAGTGAGAGGTACTTTACTGAGCAAGACATAGAAAGCAGAGCACTCTGAAGGAAAGAACGGAGGGGACTGTGTATAAAGCTGATTGCAGGACTCTGAGATGAAAGAATCCAAACGTACAAAGAGGGCGGGTCTACGATAACATTTGGCCTTAAAGTAGCCATGCTGCCAACCAATGGGAAGCACCAAATTACCCGGAAAGTACACAATTGGAGGGAAATTGCTCCAATAGTAATACACATGCGCCCAACATAATTGTATTGGCAGAATTGCCCGCATTGTGAGGGTAGCCAATCTCCATGGAAGAGTGACCCCTGTATCTGCTCTGGAGTAAAGGAAGAAACCTCCCCACCACAGTAGGTCTATAGCACAGGGGATAACCTGTAGCTGCATGGATTTTTGACTAGATTGATACAAATGCAACACTACTCTCCAGGACGGAAAAAGAGTGGGGGAGGGCAGGGGAGGTTTTTACACTGTTGGCAAAGCTGTTTAATAACCTGTTGCTGGCATTGTACCAAGTGAAATATTGAGAGTATATTGCCATTGTAATCCTTCAACTGTGACATAACAAACTGATAGGACTGTAAAAACAATATGACATTGTTGGAAATGGCCCTTTTTGCAGGGTTATCCCCAAACATTTTGCTTCTTCCTCCTATTTTTCCTGACCTGTTTGTGTTGGTTTTAGGACTCTGGGCACTTTACCACAGCTAATCAGTGCTAAAGTGCATAGGCTCTCTGTGTAAATTGTGTTGTGGATTGGTGTTTCCATGATTGGATAAATGATTTACTTGTTAGTCCATAGTAAAGTGCACTGGGTGTGCCAGGGCCTGTAAAACAAATGCTACTAGCGGGCCTGCCGCACTGATTGTGCCACCCACATGAGTAGCCCTAAAAAGGTAACTCAGACCTGCCATTGCAGAGTCTGCATGCAGTTTGTAACTGCCATGTCGACTTGGGCAGTGCACACTTGCCAGTCCCTAACCTTCCCTTTTCTGACCTGTCAGGCACCCCTAAGGAAGGCCCAGGGTACCCCTGTGGGCAGGGTGCAGTGTATGTGAAAGGTAGGACATGCCCTGGTGTGCATGGCATGTCCTAATAGTGAATTACAGCCAATTTCGTTTTTCACTATTGCAAGGCTACCTGTTCCCCATAGGACAGAATGGGAAGTTTGTTTATAACCTCTTATAAACATAACTGGCCCTGGGAACTAGGTAGTAAAATAACATTTAGTATGCCTGGAATCAGAATCTAAAGATGCATCTTTTAGTGAAGGTGATTTTTACAATCTGTGATTGAAAATACCACTTTTAGAAAGTAGGTATTTTCTTGCTCAGTCATCCTGTGTGCCTCTGATGGAATGTGGATTGCCTGTCTGGGTTTTGGATGACAGAAGGCTGGGGAGCAGGAGTGGCTCCAGATAGTCTAGGGAGGTCAGGAAAGGGCTGAATAGACCTGGGCTGCGATGGGAGAACGGGGAGGAGAATTCCTTGCAACTCAAAGGGCCTGGTCTGCCTCTGACAATGCGTCTCCATCTCCTGCCAGGAAATCACACCAGAGAAGGCAGAACTGGTTCTGGCTGGGCATAGACACTCTCTGCCTAAGAGATCAAAGGATTTTGGGATATAAATATTGGGTCCCAGATGTAAGAAAGTGACTCTCTATACTGTCCCCAAATAGGTACAGGGTGTACAGACTCCACAGTCCCCAGAGGTTTGGCAGAGGCTAAAGTTAGATATAACCTTACTCTCTAAAGTGGTAGCTTGGTCGAGCAGTAAGGCAGTATCAGAGGACAGTGTAAAGCATTTGTTGTACACACTCAGTCAGCAAATGGTCTCACACACTCAAGAACTGAACTCTAGGCCAATGGTTTGTATATAAAAATATATGGTTGTTTTATTTTAGAACCAATAATAGGTATCAAAATATACTTTCTCGGAATGAGATGCTTTAGTTAAATACTTTCAATAGGCAGTAGTCTTTTGAATTCAATAGTTACAGTTGTTGCAACAGGCAACACAATTTCAAACACAATTATAACATTGAGCTCAATGGGAATTTCTAAGTAAATGCAATTAATTACTTTTTGGATTACTTTTCTTACCACAGGACTGGATCCTAGATTCAGTCCTCGGACATCTCCTGTAAACAGTTGAGTAAAAACGATTTGGTTACAGGTATGATTTTTAAGGAATATTATTGTATTTTAAAAGTTGACACTTCGAAACTTTTTCACATAGAATCACCAATGTTATGCTATGGGAGGAAATTCACTTAGCAGGTAAGTAGGGTTGTCGTTACTTTTTCTTACTCAGTGCTGGATCCTGGATTCAGCACTGGTGCATCTCTTGTAAATAGTTAAAAGAATACGTTTTTGTTATACAGGCGATTTTTTGAGAATATTTGTTTGTTTCAAAAATCGACACACAAGAATTTCTGGCAAAAAACCAAGCAATGTTATCCTATGGAGGAAAATCAAGTTAGCGGTAAGTACGGTTGTAATTACTTTTCAGGGTCAGTGCTGGGCATCAAGATCCAGCACTGGGATCTCTCCTGATAACAGGTGAGTAATTTTGTTTTCGTTATTCGGCTGATTTTAGGTGAATATTTTAAAGTTTCAAAACTCGACACTTAGAAGAATTTCCAAGTGAAACCAGTCACTGTTACCCTATGGAAGAAAAGTGAGTTATCGGCTTTTGGGTAAGTACTCGACTGGCAGAGTTAAGGTTCTGGGCATAGACTCAGGGGTCTCCCAGAGACAGGTAGGTACAGTGTTTACAGCCTCAGCGGCACAGGGGCAGCCGGGTGCAGAGAGAGTTAGGCCCAATGTTAGCCTATGGCGGGCAGGGGGCCTTTGGTTGGTGGCTGCTGGCAAGCAGGCCATGCGGCTGTGGGAGCTGGGCTCCTGGTCACTTGCTCAGGGCAAGTGGGGAAGTAGATTAGGATAGTTGTTGCACTTCCAAGGGCACTCGGACGGCTGGGTACAGGGTGCTTTTGAACTGTAGGGTGCTCAATGGATTTCTATGGAGAAGCTATAAGACGAACAAAGGCTGCAAGCTCGGGGACGAAGATTCTTCAGGTGCGACCACCACTTCGAGAGGTAAGTTGGGAAGCTGTAGGATAGGTAGGCACCCAGGAGTTGGGCGCAGGGGGCCGCAGGGCGCCGGGTGCAGGGGTGCCTTTTGGCATCGGGAAATCTTACCCGACCAAGCTACCACTTTAGAGAGTAAGGTTATATCTAACTTTAGCCTCTGCCAAATCTCTGGGGACTGAGGACTTGTACACCCTGTACCTATTTGGGGACAGTATATACAGAGTCACTTTCTTACATTGGTGGCAGCGGTGGGATACAAACTTGCATTTGTTGGACTACTTGCTTACCATCTGATCACACAATAGAACTCTTAAAATTGCCTTTAGAATTCTGATCGGTCTTTCCAAAATACTAAAAGTCTTGTCAGGGCCTTGCTTAAGTCCCCTTAGAATCTTAGAGAAATATAATTCACTGTAGTCAAGGGTAGAGGGTTAGAACTGTCAGGTTAGAATGTCTCAAAGAAACCCAGCTATTAGTGAAGATAATACCATGCAGGACCTAGTGGAGGAGCTCGACCTCACATCTTACTCACACTTGTCTTTCAAGGAATTGAGGTCCCTATACAAACTAAAAAGTATACCAATGGGCCTGCATCCAACCAAACAAGGGCTCCAGGAGCTCCTGGCTGAGTATGCAAAGGACCACCCATCTGAACATGGTGATGACCAGTCAGATGAGGACAGGGAGGAGGATGATGAGGATAATGACCCCCCTCCAGTAATCCCTCGGGAGGAAAGGGCCACGGTACCCTTGACTCTAAGAATCAATCTCTGGGAACCTAGAGACCACATAGGTGGCCAGGTACCAGGGATCTCACTGGGGGGACCCCCCCCCCCGTGAAGAGGACAGCTTTTTAGCCAAGCTGGCCAAAAGATTGGATCTAGAGTCCAGGCTCCTGGCTCTAGAGAAAGAAAGAAAGGAGATGGGTGGCAGCAATACTAAAACTAAGGATAGGGAGGAAACTTCTGATCCTAAAATCCCCAAAGGGATTGTCCCTAAATTTGAGGAAGGTAATGACATCACCAAGTGGTTCACAGCCTTTGAGAGGGCTTGTGAAATGAGAAAAGTAAAGAAACCTCTCTGGGGGGCACTCCTGTGGGAACTGTTCTCTGGTAACTGCAGAGACAGGCTTCTGACCCTCTCTGGGCCAGATGCAGGGTCCTATGACCTCATGAAGAAGACTCTGATTGAGGGATTTGGGCTCGCCACTGAGGAGTATAGAATTAGATTCCGGGGGGGGAGGAGGGGGACTCACAAAAACCAGACCCAGTCCTAGATTGACTTTGTAGACTACTCAGTAAAGAAACTGGATGGTTGGTTAGTTGGACATAATGTGCATGATTTTACTGGACTTTAGAATTTGTTTATGAAGGAACATATATTAAGTAATTGCACAAATAAAAAGTTGCATCAACATTTGGTAGACCTAGGTTTAATTTCTCCCCAAGAATTGGGAAAGTAGGCAGACCACTGGGTCAATACTAGGGTGATAAGGACAACCACTGGGGGTGACCAGAAGAAGGTGGTTACAAAACCTCCCCAGGGGAAAGGTGATGAGAATCCCCAAGATAAAAAGTCTGAGTCTTCCAAAGGGCCCCAAAGACCTGTTCAGGGGGGTGGGTCCCAAACTACTCCCTATGTGCCTCAACCTTACAGGGGGAAGAACTTTGATCCCTCAAAGGGCTGGTGTAACAACTGTAAGAAGTTGGGACACTTAACTGTAGATACATCTTTCCCCCACAACAAAGCCCCTAAGGTAACCAGTACAGCTGCACCTGGAGTGGCAAGCCTACAAATGGGATCATCAGTGTGCCCAGAGCAAATCAGGATGCACCATGAAGCAGTTCTAGTTTCAGAAGGGGAAGTTGAGTTTGCCACAGTAGCTGTGTGGCCACCCAACTTAAAGAAGTATTTGCAATACCCCTGGGTGAATGGAACTAGGATAGAAGCTCTGAGGGATACAGGCGCCAGTGTCACTATGGTGAGAGACACACTGGTTTCCCCTGAGCAATACTTGATTGGGAAAACCTACCCAGTCACCAACGCTGACAGTGTTACCACTAATCATCCAATGGCTAGGGTGCCATTAGGGTGGTGGGGGTTACTGGCCTGAAACAGGTAGTGGTCTCTCAAAAGTTACCAGCTGCATGTCTGCTAGGAAATGACCTGGAAACCTCAGCTTGGGCTGAGGTTGAGCTAAAGACCCATGCAGCCATGCTGGGTATCCCTGATTTGATGTGTGTGCAAACCAGAGCACAGAGCAAGAGGAAGGGTGAAAAAGTAGGGTTGGAGCCTGAAAATATGGCCCAACCAGCCATGAGAAAAGGCAAGAAGACTGGGGGACCAGCTTCTGTACAGCAAACAACTCAGGACCTCTCTCCACAGGAAGAGGACTTGGATACCCCTGAGGGAACTGAGCCCATGGCTGTGGTGGGGGTGCCCTTTGAAAGGGTAGGTGTGGACATTGTGGGTCCACTTGAACGTCCCACAGCCTCAGGGAAAAAAATCATTCTAGTAGTAGTGGATCATGCTACTAGGTACCCTGAAGCAATTCCACTTAGGACTACTAAAGCTCCTGCAGTAGCCAAGGCCCTCCTGGGTGTCTTCACCAGGGTAGGGTTTCCTGTTATGTTATGTTATGTCAACAAATCTTATAAAGCGCATGGTTACACTTAGAACAGTGTGTCCCCGCGCTGCGGTGAGGCAGCAAGAGCAGGTACTAAGGTCTATTCAGGAGGGAAACAGGAGAGTCTTTAGTTTCTTCCTAAAAATGCCTTCAACGGGTTCCAATCGAAGGCATACTGGTAGTTTGTTCCAGGATTGGGCAGCCAAAAACCTAAAGGAGCGGCCCCCCATCCTGGCTCTCTTCACCATCGGGATACAGACTAAACCCAGCCCCTCAGACCTGAGGCGGCGGGTGGGAGTGTAGGGGCTAAGAAGGTTCCGCAGATAAACTGGAGAGATCCCATGCATAATGCGGTGGCATACAAATAGTGCCTTAAAACGAACACGTTCCCGGATAGGGAGCCAGTGTAAGGAAGTAAGAACCAGTTTGGAGGGTGCTCTCCTTGGACGCTTCAGGACTAGACGGGCCGCTGCGTTCTGTACGCATTGGAGTCTCTGTATGCACCTTTCTGTAGCACCCAGAAAGAGGACATTTCCATAATCAAGACGGGAGGTCACAAGTGCATGAATCATGGTTTTTCTGGCCGCTGCGGGCAATATGTCCAGGGTTTTCCGAAGTCTTTTTAAAACTCCGTAACATGTGCCCGCAACCCGTCTGGTGTGATAATCAAACGAAAGGTGGGTGTCTATCCAGACCCGAGGTTTTTTGCCTGGGCACAAGGAACAGGCGTAGGGCCCAAATCCTGTGGCCACCACGCAGACGACCAAACAGAAGGGGCTTTTCCCACTACCAACACCTCGGTCTTATTGCCGTTAAGTTTTAAACAGTTTATGTCCATCCAGGCTGCAAGTTCTTGGAGACACGCCACCAAGTTAGGAGCTGCTGATTGTTGATCCTGCGTCAGAGACACGACCAACTGGGTGTCATCGGCATAGGATACCACTCCAATCCCAAAGCCTTCAGCAATCTCAGCCAAGGGAGCCACATAAAGATTAAAAAGGGTGGGGCTTAGGATCGAGCTCAGAGGGACTCCCTGCTGCAGTGCCATCACTTTCAAATAGAACTTACCCTGCCTCACCTGGAAGCTACAATTGTTAAAAAAAGAGGTGAGCCAGCCCAAGGCCCTCCCAGACACACCTCCCCTCTTCAGACGGTCGACCAATATCTTATGGGCCACTGTGTCAAAGGCCGCACTGAGATCAAGCAGGATCAGGGCCGCAGTATGACCCGCGTCCATAAATTGCCGAATGGTCTCAGTGGCCAGGAGAAGGGCGGACTCCGTTGAATGACATGCACGGAAGCCCGACTGGGTTGGGTGAAGAAGATGGAATTTCCCAATGTGAGCCGTAAGCTGCTTGTTGACCACTTTCTCCGCAATCTTGGCAAAGTAGGGAAGCAGAGAGATGGGTCGCAGATTATCTAGGCGTTCAAGGCCTAGGTGTGGATTTTTAGGGAGGGGAAGAACAACTGCCTCCTTCCAGCAGTTAGGGACTGTGCTGGTCTCAAATGAGACCTCTAGGAGATACCTGATGAAGGGTTCCAGTGCTTCTAGGCACCGCTCAAGTCTTCTCGGGGAGGCCAGGTCTTTGGGAGACCCTGACTTAACACTCCAACAGATATTTATCAGAATTTCAGGGGAGGGAGTGAAAAAGTACTCAAGCCTCTCCTCCTAAGGAGGTTGTTTCAGACAGAGGTTCCAACTTCATGTCTGCTTACCTGAAACACACGTGGAAGGAGTGTGGAGTGCAGTACAAGTTTACTACACCCTACCATCCACAAACCAATGGCCTTGTTGAGAGATTTAACAAGACATTGAAAGGCATGCTCATGGGACTCCCTGAAAAACTCATGAGGAGTTGGGATGTCCTGTTGCCATGTCTGCTTTTCGCTTACAGAGAAGTACCACAGAAGGGAGTAGGTTTCTCACCCTTTGAACTTCTGTTTGGCCATCCTGTGAGGGGACCACGTTGTCTTGTAAAGGAGGGCTGGGAGAGGTCTCTCCAAGAACCCAAACAAGACATAGTGGACTATGTGCTTGGACTAAGGTCCAGAATGGCTGAGTACATGGAAAAGGCATCTAAGAATCTTGAGGCCAGCCAGGAGCTTCAGAAGCACTGGTATGACAAAAAAGCTGCACTGGTTGAATGTCAACCTGGGCAACAGGTGTGGGTGTTGGAGCCAGTGGCACTAAGGGCCCTCCAAGATAGATGGAGTGGCCCTTACCCTATCCTAGAAAAAAAGCGTGAGGTCATCTACTTAGTTGACCTGGGCACTAGCAGGTCACCCAAAAGGGTTATCCATGTGAACCGCCTTAAGCTCCACAATGACAGGGGTGACATCACCATGCTGATGGTGACTGATGAGGAACAGGAAGCAGAGAGTGAACCTCTCCCTGATTTCCTCTCATACAGCCCAAAAGATGGATCAGTAGATGGAGTTGTCTTTTCAGACACCCTCTCTGCCCAACAGCAGACTGACTGCAAGCAAGTCTTGCAACAGTGTGCTAGCCTCTTTTCCCTGACCCCAGGTCTGACAAACTGGTGTACCCGTGATGTGGACACTGGTGACAGTGCAACTGTCAAAAACAAGATCTATCGCCAGTCAGACCAAGTCAAGGAAAGCATCAAAGCTGAAGTCAGCTAGATGCTGGAGTTAGGGGTTATTGAACCCTCTGAGAGCTCCTGGGCTAGCCCAGTGGTCATGGTTCCGAAACCGCATCCACAGGGTGGAAAGAGAGAAATGAGGTTTTGTGTGGACTATAGAGGGCTCAACTCTATCACCAAGACAGATGCTCACCCTATTCCAAGAGCAGATGAATTGATAGGCAAATTGGGAGCAGCCACATTTCTCAGCACCTTTGACTTAACTGCAGGGTACTGGCAGATTGGCATGGCCCCAGGAGCAAAAGAGAAAACAGCATTCTCCACACCTGATGGGCATTATCAGTTCACTGTGATGTCTTTTGGGTTAAAGAATGCCCCTGCCACCTTCCAGAGGTTGGCGAACCAAGTCCTGGCTGGGTTGGAGTCCTTTAGTGCAGCTTATCTTGATGATATTGCTGTCTTTAGCTCCACCTGGCAGGATCACCTGATCCACCTTGGGAAGGCTTTAGAGGCTCTGCAAAATGCAGGTGTCACTATCAAGGCATCCAAATGCCAGATAGGGCAGGGCACTGTGGTGTACTTGGGCCACCTTGTTGGTGGAGGCCAGGTACAACCCTTACAGCCCAAGATCCAGGCCATCCTGGACTGGGCAGCTCCAACAACCCAGACCCAAGTCAGGGCATTCCTTGGCTTGACTGGGTACTACAGGAGGTTTGTGAAGGGACATGAGTCCATTGTGACTCCTCTCACAGAACTTACCTCCAAGAGGATGCCCAAGAAGGTTAACTGGACAGTTAGTTGCCAAAAGGCTTTTGACACCCTGAAAGAAGCAATGTGCTCAGCACCAATTCCAAAAGCTCCAGATTATGCCAAGCAGTTCATAGTGCAGACTGATGCCTCTGAGCTAGGGATAGGAGTGGTCCTATCCCAGCCCAATGATGAAGGCCAAGACCAACCTGTTGCTTTTATAAGCAGGAGGCTTCTCCCCAGAGAGCAGCGTTGGAGTGGCATTGAGAGGGAGGCCTTTGCTGTGATTTGGTCCCTGAAGAAGTTGAGGCCATACTTGTTTGGTACTCACTTCCTGGTTCAAACTGAGCACAGACCTCTCAGATGGCTAATGCAAATGAAAGGGGAAAATCCAAAACTACTAAGGTGGTCCATCTCCCTACGGGGTATGGACTTTGAAGTGGAACACAGACCTGGGACTGCCCATGCCAATGCAGATGGACTTTCCAGGTTCTTCCACTTAGACAATGCAGACTCCATAGGGCAAGGTTAGTCTCAACCCCTTTAGTTTGGGGGGGGGGGTTGTGTGAGAAAGTTCCATCTTTCTTGCGTGGTATACCCCCACTTTTTGCTGAATTGCTCACACCAGACCCCTGAACTTTAAAACTCTTTTGGATCAAGAGGACTGCTAAGAAGAAGAGCTGTAGAAGCTGTGAGGAGGACCTACCACTTTGCTGTGCGCTTTGCTGTGTTGGCCTGCAGTGGCTGCTTCTGTCTTGGGCAGTGAAAGGACTGGACTGAACTTTCTGTAATCTGCTTTTTGAGTTTCTCCAAGGGTTTAAGGTAGAGCTTTCCCCCTGTTCAAGAAGTCTCAAGAACAGCAAAGACTTCAAGCTTTTCTGCCCTCAGCACTGGGGACTGTGTGTTTTGTGCTGCAACAGAAGAAAAGCAACGTGACAACATCTATGACGCCGCTGCCGACTCCGTGTCCCGAAGGCACCGCAGAGGGCACTGCTGAAACGCCGCACCGCGACCCTGGTCTCACCGACGACGCCTGCTGATGCCGCCACCGAGCCGCTGCTTCCACCGCGACCTGTGGGCACCGCACTCCGCACCGCCTCGCTTCACGATGACGCCTTGGCACCACAGAGGGGACTGCTGCAACGCCGCACTGTGACCCTTTTCTCACCGACGACACCTGCTGGTGCCGCCAATGAGCTGCTGCTCGCACCACGACCTGTGGGCACCGCACTCCGCTCCGCCTTGCTTCACAGCAACGCATTGGTATCCCCGACGACACTGCTCCATGCTGAAATTGACACCGCTGCTTGAACCGTGGCTTGAGGGCACCGCTCGTAAAGTTAAATGGCGCACGCCCTCATCCCACACAGCAGCCTTGGCCTACCGACGCCGGTGCCATCGACTCCAGTTCGTCAGTGGACGACAGCACTTCAGCAACGACGACGCCGCTGCTTGCACCATGACCTGCCAACACCGTGACGAGCACCGCCTTCATCTTGCACACAGACCCTGGTCTCACTGACGACACCATCCGACGCCGCCACCGAGCCGCTGCTCGCACCGTGACCTGGAGGCACCGCATACCACACCGCTGCACTTCGCACCCCAGAACACGACGCCTGCCGACGCCAGCGCTCCTGATCCCAACAGAGAGGAGATCGCCCTGCAACGCGTGTGACTTTGAGGGCCCCGACGACTCCTGCACCGACCTCCGGAACCAACGCCTGCTGACGCCGTGTTTTCAGAAGCTCAATAGGGAGGTCGCCGACGCCTCGCATTTCTAAAAGGTACTGTTTGCGGGTCTTCCCGACACCGTAGCTGGCCTGCGACGCCGAGGTCAGCCAGAACTGTTTGGATTTGTTTGCTCACAACGCCGTGATAGCCCTGGACGGAGCTATCGACATCAAGGAACTATTTTTAAAGCATATTTTGATAACTGTAGATTTTTAGGTACTGTATTGTGGATTTTTATCATTTTGGGTCTTGTATATAAAAGTATTGGATATTTTTCTAAAAGGGTGTGGTGTCCTTTTGTAGTGCTTACATTGTATTACTGTTGGTTATGTGCAAATGCTTTACACACTGCCTCTAAAGATAAGCCTGACTGCTTGTGCCAAGCTACCAAGGGGGTGAGCAGGAGTTATTTTAGGAGTGTAACTCCCTTAACCTGACTAGAGTGGTGGTTTCTGCCTGGCTTTGGCACATGCCCTAGCCTGCCCAAAAATCTCAGTTCTAACAGACATAAGTTATGGAGAAAACTAATTTTACTACTTGGAAGTACTCACTCCGATTGGAAAAGAGTGAATGTTATAAAAAGTTGACTTAAAAAAATGGCAATGTGTAATGGAACAATGCTACTAGTGATCATATTATACTGCAACCAGACACTTTTGTACTCAAAGCTTAGAGAATGATTTTATATCAAGATACGTCAATTTTACAATATCTTACGACACAGCATGATTATTATAGTTTAAGAAAGGATTTTATTTATAATAGAAGGATACAATATGATACATACAAGATAAAATCCATATATAGATGATTATGAAATCACTAGATGAGGAATACTGATAATAAGGGAAAAAAAAGAAAATTACAATCATATATATCTGATTAATACATAACTACTGTATAATAATAATTAAATAGTAGAGAGTAAGGGGAGATAGAAAGTCGATTGCTAAGTGCAATAAATTCAATACAAAAGTAATTCGTGGAGTTTAGGCACTTCTTCAATACAGGGATTATGAAAACCTGTTTTATTTGCTGAGATATCTAAAACATAAGTGATGGGTAACCATAGGAGATCTCAATTGATAGCGAGGGACACTGACATAACAAATGCTCTGTCTAGTCTGTGATTGTAAGAGACACCATACCACCATGCTTGGAAAGACACCTTAGTACCATCCTTCCATGCCTTGGTAATCTGTTGAAATAATAAGTTTCAGTGCATTAAAGCTTTTTTTTTATGTCGAGCTCTGAAAGGCATGCTGTAGCTGGTATATGTAGTGCAAGAACCCCCCATCTTTTCTATTGGCTTCTGTTAGTGCCCGTCTTAAATGTCTGCTTTTGTTTGGTGGATAATCTAAATTAGTTCCGCCTTTTGTCATTTTGGACCCTGCCAGACGACTACCCATGTTACGTGTGGTATTCCTTTTTTTTAATATGTTTATTCCTGCACACAATTTTTTTTTCATTTCACTCTGCTCATGTATCAGAAAAGGCGCCTGCTATACAGACATCGCGTCATGTCTTGGATAGCACTTATTTCATTTATATTATTCCTGCCTTATCTTTCCCTTCCATCTCTACATCTTTGTTTTTGGCTTTCGCCCTCCCTCCTCGCGCTAGGAGCCCCCCCATCCTCCTAACACAAATGCAGCTGTGGGTTTCTCAGTATATGGCGAGAGCCAACGCCAAGACCTCGGATTACGCACCCCTCCCACCACCAGCACCCACCCTTTGCCTGTCTCCGTTTACTTGGGTGGACCCATGTGCAGGTCCGGTAACCCTTTCCGATTCTGCCGATACTTTTGACAGTGTGCAGTTATATGCGGCGTGCTTCCGCTTAAAGTTTTCCCTTCATCTAGCTCGCTGACTTTCTGCTGTTTCCAGACCCCCTGACATTCGATAGACTAACAAAAACTAACAATATGGCAAATCCATGTATTTATTTCGGTTACCAAAATGTATGAGGAACAAAGACGAAAACTCGAATTTGCACACTGACTCTTTGAAGCCACAGAGACGTGGGTGAAATGCGGGGTGTCAAGTAACCCTGGGCGTAGTACTACTCTACGCTTGCATAGTGTGCGTATTTTGCGCAACTACGCGCAATGCGAATTGTACGTAGCACAGTGCAAAAATGCGTAGCGGGCATTTTTTGCTTGCTTGTGGTCCTCAACGTCAAGTTGGAGACCGCGAGCGAGCAAAATGACACCCGGCGAGACTTTTTCCTCGTTCGCGATCAGCAACATCAAGTTGCTGATCGCGAGCGCAGAAAATAAACCTCCCAGCAAGATTCTCAACACGGGGAGGTTAGGTTTCTCATTGCGAGTAGTTGCGTATGCTCGCAACCGCTCGCGATGAGAAACTACCAGTCCGCTTTGAGAAAGCTGCCGCTCGAGTACAAATCTACTCGAGTGGCAGAAAATGACCGCTTGCACTGTGCAAGATGCTGTTTGCAATGATTGCACAGTGCGGACAAGCATCCGGCACCGTGCAATCATTGCGAACAGCATTTTCCCTACCTCACTACGCAGCTCGTGTAGCTATGTGTAGCTTGCGTAGTGCGAAGTGCATTTCGTGTAGCGTAGCGTAGCGCTACTACGCAAGCTACGCCCAGGGTAAGTGTCAAGCCTACTTCGACTCGTTCCCACCCAGACTCTCGGTCACTGTGATTCTGTAGCACACTAATCTGAAGGGGGCCACAAAACTGACCTTGATGTATACAGTCCAGAGGCATCTCAAGGAGGAGACATAAAAACGTTATTCCACAGTCCTCAGAATTTAATTTACTAATGGTTAACAATTCCGCTTTCCATTGGTGCACTTGCATAACTTCTCTGCTCTGTCCTTCTTGCTCTCATCTTCCAGGTATCTGTTTAAAGCTTTGTGTGGTGGGTAGGGTTTGGGAAGATCCGGAAGCTAGTCGAGTTACATAGCGTTTTATGGTTGAAGTGCCAATGAATAGTATGATGTATTGCTGAATGCAGTGATTTTAGTAAGATGGTGTGATGTGGCTGGAGTGTTACGTTCTTTTAAATGATATGCTATGGCTTTGTGTGGCACGACGTGGTGTGCATGTTGTTATTGTACTTTCTGGTGTTACATGATGTGGTATAATGTTCTGTGGTGCAGTTTGGTATGATGTGAAGTTTGGTATGATTAAGTATGATTTGGGGAAGTTTTGTATGGTGCGATATTAAGTTATGTTGTATGGTATAAGGTGGTACATGCCGTAGAGTAGTGTGATGTAGTGTGTTTTGTTAAGCAGGATGATGTGATTTTGGATAGTGGTATGTCGTTCTATGATGAGAGACAGTGTAGTTTTGTGTGGTGTACCTTAGATGCTTTGATGTCTTATGGTCAGGTATAGAATGAGGTGATATTAAGTGTTGCGGCGTTCTGTGCTTTTGAATGGTGTCTTATGCATTGAATGGTATTGCATGTGTAAGGTATAAGTTTGCTGGTTAAGTATGATGTGCTGTGGTGGGGTATGTTACTGTATGGTATGTGTTGTGATGTACAATGACATGATGGAGTGGTGTATGAGATATTGTGGCATGACCTGTTGCATGAAGTATTCTGTATGTTCTGGTGTTCTATACTGAGACTGGTGTGGTGAGTAAGAGACAGCTTGCAATTTTGGATGTTGCAGTATGGCCTGGTGTAGAATTGTATGTTGTATGGGTGGCGTAATATGATGAGGTTTTGTAATGTGTAGGTGTGGGCGGAATTTGCGAAATCCACTTTCGCAAATTATCGCGAAAATGTTAAAAATTATCGCAAACATGCAGAAATATCGCGAAGATGCGGAAGTTTTTTTCCCGCATGTTCGCGAGATTTTCTGCATGGTTGCGGTTCGCCAACTTACCCATGTGGTTGCTCGCGGGCGCGGCCATCTTGTTTTCAGTTGTCTCGCGGTGCATGATCGCGAGAAGAAAGACGTGATCGTGCGACGCATGACGTCACTGCGGGCGCGAACTGTCGCGAGACAGCGCAAATGGCTAAAAACAATACAACATCTCATGGAGAACGCGACCGGATCAAGAAAACTTGTCGGCGAAGGCAGGGATTCAGGTAAGGCGATCGCACGAGCGCGAGAATGTATTATTTTACAGCGCAAGCAAGAACCAAATTATCGCTAAGCTGCGGAATGCGGAAATTTTGACATTTTCGCGCTTTCCGTGGAACGCGAAAATGTCAAATTATCGCAATTTCCGCGAACGGAACGAAATTTTCGCCCAGACCTAGTAATGTGTGACATGATGTGTTGCATAGTCTGGTATGATGTGATGAAGTATTGAATGTTGTTGTATGGTATAATGTGGTATAGTACCTGTAATTTGACTTACTATGATGTTTTGCGGTGCTGGATGGTATAACATGGTGTGTATAGTTTGTTGTGTGGCAATATAATAAAAGATGATACACATTCTTGTATATATGTGTGACTTTTGTGGCACTCCAACATGTGCTCAACATGCCGAGAAGGTGTCCTACAGCCCAGGTACTGCTTTTTATGTCACAAATTGCATTTAATTAATTTTGCATGCATATTACAAGATGTTTTGCACAGCGTGGGTTAAAATGTTTTGGGAACCTTGTCTCTATTTTTGTGAAACTTATGTACAATGTTTTGGACAGCTTTGTTTCTGTAAGTTGTCTGAAGGTTGCCAATGTTTTTGGGAAGAGCTTGGTTCAGTCTAGAACTCTCTCCCTGCAGCGCCACACAATTAAGTGCCACGCAATCCCACACAAATGCACACAGCATAATTCCACTACACAACACGTTTCAACACCTCATAATTCCACACCACACAATGCAATTCCACATCATTCCACTCCATGCCACATAATCACAATCCATCAAATTCACTCCAAACATTTCCACTCCGCTCCATGCCACATAATTCCACTTCACATAATACCACTCCATGCAACATAATTTCATTACACTCCACACAACACAATTCAACTCCAGATAATTCTACTACACACAATTACACTCCAACCTACATCGTTACAATTCACATCACATAATTACAGTCTACATAGATCCACTCAGCTCCAAAACACGTAATTGCACTCAACAAAATTCAACTCCACAACATACCCCATATTTACACTTCACCACACCATGCCACACAATGCCACACCACACAATTCAGTGCCACCCAATTACATCCACACAACATAATTACACTCCATAGCACACTATCACACTCCACATAAATCTACTCCATGCCTCATACCAACACTCCACATAAATACACCACTTAATGCCACATAATTTCTCGCAACATAATTCCTCTCAATGTCACACATTTCCATGCAACGCAATTCAACTCCACACAATTTCATTCCATGGCACAAAATTCCACTCCACAACATCTATTCCACTACACACTGCATACATCCAATCTACACCACAGAATTCCACATCATGCCACATAATTCAACACCACACCACATACATCCACTCAATACATGCTCTCCATGACGCACAATACCACTAAACATAAGTCCACTACACTTAATACCGCATAATTACAATCCACATAATTCCATTGCACAAGCATGCACTGAACCAACATTTCTCATATTGGTTCACTTCAGGTCTTTAAGCACAGTTTCTTTACCATAACTTTTCAAAAAATCCAAACCACACACAGTCTCCTCCATTTCTTTCGGTGTTGTTTAGGTACACAAACACAGCCACTTTAAGCGTCTATAACCTTCTCTCCCCTTCATTCTCTGTCTCACACACTCTTTCCACTACTCTATCTAGACTTCATTCACCTCTTCATACACAAACTACCTATTCATCTCAATCATACTTTCTACCTATTTTGTACAGCTCTCACTCCGTATCTATCCACTATGCCACACCATTCCACTACACAAATACACTACACACACCACACAATTCCAACCCACACAATTTCACTACTAACAATTCCAATTCAAGCCACATAATTCTAGTACAAACAACATACATTCACTCCACTCCTAACAAAAAACATAAGTAAAAAACAAAATCATTTACAATGCCAATAGCTGAAACTCATGTAAATGCGAGACCTATTGCATTGCAAATGCTTGTTTTCCATGTTAGGATTGTGTGAATGTTTTGTTTTCCATATTGATTTTAATGCTGGCATGTTCCATATTTATACACACTACTATTTTAAAAGATAACAGAACTGACTAAAGAAGCAGGCATTGCCAAGATCACAAAATTGTCATCTCATCTCACACATGCACGCTTTCTCTTTTCACGAACTCCCACTCTAGACCAGTGCTGCTGGGGAGGTGGACAACGCTGTGCAAGAATTGCTTCCGACATCTAGCCAAGTACTGCTCAATCACTGCTGATTTACCAGGGGAAATTCCTGTGAACAGCTCCTGCTCATGTCTGGGCTCCCCTGGGCCCGGCTGGCTCTGGGCTGTGTGCCACAGGATTTCTAAGAAGGGTTATCCCCGATTTATCTCCCAGGATGGCTCGAGCACCTTGTTCATAGTGGGGCGGGAATACAACGTGCATTCTTTCCAGTCATTTCCAGTAGAAGCCTTTCTTCTCCCAGGCATCCATCATCCGGCATTAACATAAAAGGCCCCGTCGGTGGGTTCAAGCTGCAGTGGGACTCCAGGAGGAGGTGATGTCACTACTTCCTCTCAGAAACAAATTCTATGGCTTCCCCATTAGTTGTCCCCAGTGGAGAGATAAAAGAGGGCTCTGTGTGTTCACACCGCCTGCGGCTGCGAGCAGTAAGTGGTAACACAGGGGGCGTATGCCATCTCCTGAAGAAAGGTGGGGAGTGCATGAGAAAATGTCTGACAGAGTTGTGTAGCATGCAATGTGCTGAGCTCACAAGTTCTTTCAGGTGTAACGACGTACAAAGCTTTTTTCCTCACAAGTGTCGTGTAAAGTTGAAATTGCTGGTGCAGTGGCTATGTGTTATTCTGCTCCTCATTTTCTCATTTGACTAACTCAGTGTATTTTCCTGCGCCAGACAATTGCGTCACGATTCTCTTGACAGGTGCCATACGGGTTTTTAATGATTGCTCACCTATAAGGCGCTAGACTCTGCTGGGCGGTAGGCTTCCACTCAAAGTGGGAGGCCTATTATCATGGGTGAATATCGTCCTAATCCCAGGCCATGACACAAATTGGTGTACCCGATTAATACTCGGGGTATATGTGCTTTTAACCTGCACCGCAGCGGAGAGCTTGCCCCCTGGTTCCCCCTGTGTAAATCCCTGTAATCTGCCATGTATAGAACCTCTGATTGCCCCTGAGTGATGTGTGAGCATGGATAACAATAGGTTAGGACTTCCTCTGTAACTCTCATACTTTGCAGAAAGCTTCTTGGTGTCTAGCAGTAGCCAGAGATGCTATGTTCCTTCCCTGCCGGTCTCCCTGTACTCTCCGGGCTACCTGCAAACTCAAACCTGAAGCATAGAGGATATGTGCGGTTTATAGAGACATAAATATGGATTGAGCAGGAGGGACCCTTTGTGTTCACCATTCGTGGACAATGTTAGTTCCAGCTGTTGCCTGCAGCCTGAGCAGTGCAAAACGTAAACAAAGGACTGTGGCCAAGGGAGGGAGAGACCAAAGCTGCACACCCACAGAAAGAGGGGCGGCCTGCTCCTCCCGCACATCCTCTGTCCCGCTCATGCTAACATCACAGGACCCACCAACAGTGCCTGAGTGAACAGAGCTCTACAAGACCAAAGTGCCAGGCCACCTTGTTAGCTGGTGTCCTATGAGCAGTGCGACAGCCGCAGGAAATGCATGTTTGAATGATTGAGTCCCCCAGAGGTTCGGGGAACACCTTATATCAAAGTGGACAATTGGCTGAAACCAGTTATCACTGTTTCGGAATACACGCTAGCTCCTTTGTATCATCCAGAGGTCAATACAAAACAACTGGTTATAGGGTCTAAGGGAATTTTTAAAGACCTGCGCAGACAAATCCCCAAATCACTTGAACTAACACAACAAGTAGAGTCTGCGGGTCTGAATCGATCTCTCAAAAGAAAAGAAGCGACATGACAGCACGTTCAGACATGAAAAAAGTCCTCATAAAGAGGGCCAAGTCCCATCACCCACCGAGGTGGCATGCTTCATCATCTGGGACCTTCCATAACTACACCTGGTGTAGTTATAGAGCTACAACTCCTTCGATTACTGTAACAAGGAGGAGCTCAGGGATGTTTTGATTCCTGTAGTTGGGAGGACGAATTATCTCAGAATGAGAAAGACTGCCATAAGTGTGGTGAATCTAGATGCAGTGTGTGGAATAAAGAAGTGATTTAAAATTGATTATCATTGGAAAAATAATTTTATTCTGTATCCAATGGCATCAAGCTAAAAACAGCAGAAATTATGAGGGAAACGCGTCCACAAATGTTATAGGGCCGCGCCCTCGTGGGTCAACATGTTTCAGCCACCCTGTGTCTACCCAATGACAGTGGCTTTCGTCAGGACCATAAGGTAACACTACTGCAAAAATGTGAATAAGTGATGAGTGGGATGAAAGAGAACGATACAACCTACCAAAGTACCTACTTATCTGTGGATATGTGGCACCGTAGTGATGTAACTTAATCACCTGAAGGCAAAACAGAATAATAATACATGAATGAAATGTGCTGAACATGTCTACTACGTTTTTTTGACATAATACAAATGTCTCATACATAAACATTTGTCATGCGTACAAACTGCAATGTCTTCTTACCCGCAAAAAGTCAGGGATACACCTACACTCCTGGTTACAACTCAGGGCGTGAGGCAACGCTCTAGAAGACAAGAAAAAGGGGGAGAAAGAACTAACCAATGCCATAAAGAACAGAGGATGGTATATTCAACTGTTTGAGCAAAAGGCTGTATGACTATAAAACCAATAAAACCAATAAACAGACATAGGTATGTTAACTAACTCCAAGATGGACAAAACCATGCTGACATTCTACTGGAAAACGAATTGACCAGGACCTTAAGTGAGCATGTCCATTGCATAAATGTCAATGAGATCGCCGACAACAAGCGAGTGCCGGAGCACGCCTCTGAGTACTGCCAGTGATGGCTCAAAGCTCAGTCTCTAGGATAGAGTTCGGAGAAGAGACCATTCAGTTGTATGTTAATAAACGGAGAGCAGGCTTACCTGTCCGTCGTTACCCCGGACCGTCTTCCTGGTTGTACCGAGTGTAACCGGAACAGAGTAAGCCCGCCCCTCATAGGGATTGACTGTATGACGCACCGGACAATTAGACCAATCAACAAGCAGAGGCGCGATGACGCAACCCGTAAGCCAAGTGTGCGTCTAAAACGCAAAGAATGCTGGGGATTGTGGTCTCAGCAATCGTGTGGCAAGCGCTTGACTGGAGTTACGTGTTAAGTAGGACAAAATGTATCCTAAGAATAGAGTCTCGGTCCGGTATGTCCCTGTTATAAGAAACAGTAAACTGATCTCAGATCGTGTATAGAAAGCAAAACACGTAAAGTCTAATGATATTACCTTAGGAAAACAAGACATTACATGTACATATGCGTTCAGAATGGACGCATCTTGAGTTGTAGCAATTTGGTAACAAGCCTATACATCAATCAAGCCACTTAGAAAGTCAGAAGAGCAGAAAGTTCTGAACACGCTCTTGGTAGGCTGCCAGTGGACTGAACACACATCTTTCTGTGTACGACTGGACGGGGATTCATATGCCGGACACATCTCTCTAGGAATGTCCGAGTGAATTTCAGGCTACCATAAAGAAGAGTGTCACTCTGACTGTAGAGATATTGTACACTTAGAATTTTGACACAGTGAAAAAGGTTGGAAAAAATTGTAACAATAGCCCAGATTTCTCTTCCTTGATTAAAATACCAATGGATACAACTAGGGATCTTGTATTTATTCCACTAATACGCTGTGTCGGGAGACAAGACTAAAGCCAAGAGGCAAGGAGAGAAGCCCCCATCGTCAACTGGACGGGCAAGGACCCTGCAGTATTACAACGAAGTCCAAGGAATTGACTCGTTAAGCCCTATCGTGTCGCTTCTGAGTGTAAAAACCCAACGTTGCTCCTTTCTGAACAGGAAAGTGGAAATGTCAGTTATGTGGGACGGGATAAAGGGTTGTTCTATAATCGTCCACTTGATGTCGTCAGGTCTGTGTTTGAATTCCACAAAATGTCTAGTCATGCGGGTTGCCTGCCTTTGACATCTGATGGTGCTTTTGTGTTCCATTATCCTAAGTTTGACCTTTCTAGTGGTCATACCCACGTATCTCAAATCGCAGGGGCAAGTGATCAAATAGATTACCCTCTCACTATTGCAGTTAGTATGTTTAATCTGCCTCCAGGGTTTGTTTGTCCCGATGTCAACTTCTGTAGTATGTCTGGTGTTAGGGCATACTGCGCAATTGCCACATGCATGATGCCCTTGAACAGGTGGCAAATTCCACAAGGTGTTAGTCTTAGAGATCGCTGTATTTTTTGGGCGCGTGTGTACTAGTGTGTCTCGCAGATTCGCACTCCTCTTAAACGAAAAAAGCGGAGGACTGAGATGTACCTGTCCCACATTTAGAATGCGCCAGTTTTTCCGTATTATTTTCTGTAGCTGGTTAGAGTGAGTGCTGAACGTCTGGACACATGTCAGTCTGTCCAGCGGAGCCTTGGGTACAGGTGGTTCTAGTAGGGCATCCCGGTTATTATTGCTAGCCCGCTTGTACGATTGTTTGATCAGTTTCGAGGGGTACTGCCTGGCCTTTAGATTCCTCGAGAGAACGTCCGCATGCTCTTTAAATTTGTCTGTATCAGAGCAGTTGCGTCTCAAACGGAGAAATTGCCCAAATGGTAGACCTGATCTGAGTGATTTAGGATGGAAACTTTCGTATGACAGGAGAGAATTCCTTGCCATAGGTTTGGTATACAGCTCACTCCCTAGTCCGTTGGCAGTGGGGAAGATGAGAAGGTCTAGAAATGGCAAACTCAGCTTGCTTGCTTCCATGGTGAAATTGAGGAAGGAATTCTGGTCATTGAGCCAAAGGTGAAAGGTCTCTAGAGTTGTATAGTCCCCTCGCCATATGACGAAAATATCGTCAATATAACGTTTCCATATGACTATGTAGTCACGGAAGGGGTTGTCAGTGCATAAGACACATTGTTGTTCGAACAAGTGTACATACAGATTGGCCAGGCTGGGGGCAAAAACACTGCCCATAGATGTACCTGATGTTTGTAGGTAAAGTTGGTGTTCGAACTGGAAAAAAATTTCAGTCATGGCCAGCCTGGCACACTCCATGATGAATCCCACTGGTGAGCTCAACCCGATACTGTTGGCTTCAAGGAGCCCTCTGATGGCTTCGAGGGTCTCTGTCTGAGGGATGCAGGTGTATAGAGATTCTACGTCAAAACTGACGAGGAAATCCGTGTTAGTATTGTAGTCTAACCCTGGAAGCAGTTGTAAGACCTCTTTGGTATCCTGCAGGTATGTTGGCATGGTTTTAACCAAAGGTCTAAGAAATACATCAACGAATGTTGAGAGGGGTTCCAGTAGCGAGCCCAACCCAGAGATGATAGGTCTACCGTGGGGAGGACGTTGAGCCTTATGAATTTTGGGCAGAACGTAAAAGTAAGGGGTGACCGGATGTTCCGTCACCAAAAATTCTGCTTCTCGTGCTGAAATCCATCCCTCTAGTTTTGCCTCATGAACAAGTTCTGAGATTTCTTTTTTGATGCGGGATGTGGGGTCCAGATTGAGGATTATGTAAAATCTCTCGTCACTGAGCTGTCTTAAACACTCAGTTTTGTAGTCAGAGGCATCAAGAATCACAATCGCCCCACCCTTATCGGCGGGTTTAATGATGATTGTGGAGTTTCTGGACAGAGAAGTCAGAGCCTGCTTCTCTAGGTTGGGTAGATTGTGATACTGACGGGTTGGTTTAGTCATCATTGCAGAGGTTTCTTTGGTAACGGCTGTCTCAAAAGCAAGAACATGAGGAGGCAAGGAGTGTGCAGGTGGATTAAATGTGGATTTATTCCTGAGGCCACTGTCCGTCACACCGTCTTCCAGTGCGGTATCCTCATGACTCTTATCTTGAAAGAAAAAGTGCAGTCTAATTTTTCGGAAAAACTTGGCTAGCTCGCACTGGAGAGTAAACGCATCACCCATATTGGTCGGAACAAAGCCCAGGCCTTTATTGAGGACCTTCATCCAGAGGTCGCCTTTTACTTGGAAGAGCTCTGAATACCTCTGTAGAGAAAGGTTGCGAGCAGAGGAAGGACAGTTGGATATCTCCCCTGAAGATCAAGAGAGCCAAAGCATTCCTCCTGCCGTATTGCTGAGGAGGCGGGAGCCTCTGCGGCAATGCTGCAGCCCAACGTTCCTCCTGCCATGCTGCTGATTTGTGCACGAGGATCCGTGTGCCTCTGCAGCAATGCTGCACCACAGCGTTCCACCTGCCATGCTGCTGATTTGTGCACGAGGATCCGTGCGCCTCTGCAGCAATGCTGCACCACAGCGTTCCACCTGCCATTCTGCTGATTTGTGCACGAGGATCCGTGCGCCTCTGCAGCAATGCTGCACCACAGCATTCCACCTGTCATGCTGCTGATTTATGCACGAGGATCTGTGAGCCTCTGCAGCAATGCTGCACCACAGCGTTCTTCCTGCTCCATGCTGCTGATTTGTTTCACGAGGAGCCGTGAGCCTCTGCAGCAATACTGCACCACAGCGTTCCACCTGCCTGCTGCTGATTTGTGCACGAGGATCCGTGCGCCTCTGCAGCAATGCTGCACCTCAGCGTTCCATCTGCCATGCTGCTGATTTGTGCACAAGGATCCGTGCGCCTCTGCAGCAAAGCTGCACCACAGCGTTCCACCTGCCATGCTGCTGATTTGTGCACGAGGATCCGTGCGCCTCTGCAGCAATGCTGCACCACAGCATTCCACCTGTCATGCTGCTGATTTATGCACGAGGATCTGTGAGCCTCTGCAGCAATGCTGCACCACAGCGTTCTTCCTGCTCCATGCTGCTGATTTGTTTCACGAGGAGCCGTGAGCCTCTGCAGCAATGCTGCACCACAGTGTTCCATCTGCCTGCTGCTGATTTGTGCACGAGGATCCGTGCGCCTCTGCAGCAATGCTGCACCTCAGCGTTCCATCTGCCATGCTGCTGATTTGTGCATGAGGATCAGTGCGCCTCTGCAGCAATGCTGCACCACAGCGTTCCTCCTGCCATGCTGCTGATTTGTGCACAAGGATCCGTGCACCTTTGCAGCAATGCTGCACCACACCGTTCATCCCGCCATAGTGCTGATTTGTGCACAAGGATCTGTGCACCTCTGCAGCAATGCTGCACCACATCGTTCCTCCTGCCATGCTGCTGATTTGTGCACGAGGATCCGTGCGCCTCTGCAGCAATGCTGCACCACAGCGTTCCTGCTGCCATGTTGTTGTTTTGTGCACAAGGACCCATGCGCATCTGCAGCAAGGCTGCACCACAGCGTTCCTCCTGCCATGCTGCTGATTTGTGGACGAGCATCCGTGCGCCTCTGCAGCAATGCTGCACCACAGCGTTCCACCTGCCATGCTGTTGATTTGTGCACGAGGATCCATGCGCCTCTGAAGCAATGCATCACCACAGCGTTCCTCCTGCCATGCTGCTGATTTGTGCACAAGGATCCGTGCGCCTCTGCAGCAAAGCTGCACCACAGCGTTCCTCCTGCCATGCTGCTGATTTATGCATGAGGATCCGTGAGTCTCTGCAGCAATGCGGCACGACAGCGTTCCACCTGCCATGCTGCTGATTTGTGCATAAGGATCCGTGCGCCTCTGCAGCAATGCTTCACCACAGCATTCCTCCTGCCATGCTGCTGATTTGTGCATGAGGATCCGTGCGCCTTTGCAGCAATGCTTCACCACAGCGTTCCTCCTGCCATGCTGCTGATTTGTGCATGAGGATCCGTGCGCCTCTGCAGCAATGCTTCACCTCCGCGTTCCACCTGCCATGCTGCTGATTTGTGCATAAGGATTCGTGCGCCTCTGCAGCAATGCTTCACCACAGCGTTCCTCCTGCCATGCTGCTGATTTGTGCATGAGGATCCGTGCGCCTCTGCAGCAGTGCTTCACCACAGAGTTCCTCCCGCCATAGTGCTGATTTGTGCGTGACGATCCATGAGCCTCTGTTGCTGATTTGTGCATGAGGTTCTGTGAGCCTCTGCAGCAATGCTGCACCCCAGCGTTCCTCCCTCCGTGGTGCTTAGTGCTGCATGGTAAACCCACCAGTGTCTGTCTTGGGCCCGCACCCTGAGCCAGTCACACAGGATGCATGAGACCTGCGAGCCACTTTGTCTGGCACACAGTCCTTGTGCAAAAAAGACATCCAGGAGAGCCAGCGTCTCTGCGGACTGGACACTGCCACCGAAGCCCACTCAAATCACAGCTGAAGAAAAAGAAACTGCTGCCAGGCACGATTGGCACCCGAGCGGCACAGTACCGCTCTGCAGCTCGGTGAACTATTTATTTTAAACGGCATCTAAGAGACTGGGGTAGTTTAGGCTATGAGGTTTGTGCTCATTTAGAAAGCAAGCTAGGCACTTGGCTAGACCCTCCCCCTAGGATTGCGTCTCACCACCAGTGGATTTATTGGCAGAGCTTGCCAGACTGACGAGTAATATAAATGAAGTTTCATCAATTTTTGCATAGCTTTCTTAACATAAATAAAGTAAAAAAATAACGCTACATAGACATTCTATTTATTGTAAGTATGTGTGCCAGCGGAAATACACGTTCTACCCAAGACTATCCTCCAAGTCTAGCACTTCACTCTTTGACCTAGCCAAACGTTGAAACGTGGTAAACTTTGCAAATTGCTAACTTTGCAGGAGTAAACTTGTACTTTGCACGTCCATATTTAAGTGTAGGGAGTCAATCAAGACCTGGCTTTCTACACTATATCCGGTTGTATATTAATGCATCGCCATTTTACTTTTCCCATTCTAGATGCAGGACCGAGTACAAAAATGGAAACTATTGCGCAATAACTACACTCCACACTGTTACTTGAAGCGTAAAAGGCCATTTATTAAGACAAGGTTGCAACAGTTAAACTTTATTAACAGTATATAAATGCAAATATAATTTTTATCATACCATACATACTCATTGTCCCTTCGCCCCTCTCAAACCATCTCACCTGTTTCACACTTCCCCTTTCACGCAGGGACCTCCTTCATCTCCCCATCATCAACTTGACTTGCCCTCCAAGTATCCCCTCTTGAATTTCTTTAGTTGCCCATTGCCTCCCGCGCCCCTTTATCAGTCATCTGTGTACCCTTCCCCCCTGAGGGATGGATCCACCCGTATGTGACTCACCACCCCTCCAAAGTACCGTACCACCTTTGCCCTGCAACCTGTCCTAAACTGGCATGCTAAGAACAAAACCCTTGCCCTTCGCCTACAACCTGTAGGGTGAGTGGGTGGACTAAATTTTCTTTCCCCTACTGGTGATGCTAGGTGTCAGGAAGAGTCCTGATCCTCCTCCCCTGGACCTTTATACCCTCCCTACTCCCCCCCCCTTCACCTACTCTCTTTACCTCCTCATTCTTGCATCGGGCACACATCCCAGCACCCACTCTTCATCAACCACACCTAGCTCCCTCTGCCCACTTGATCTGTCTTGGACTGACTCAACCAAATTCCCAACCGACCTTGGTCAAGGGGCACCTCCCCGTAAGACACCCCCACCTGTTGCGTCATCCTCAACAAGACCTGGAAAGCCCCCCAAAACATCCAAATCATGCATAGTCTAAAAACCGACAGCTCAAATGGGTCATTACAGCACTCTGGCAAAACTCCCAACAACTCTTGCAACAACTCAAACGTGATGGCCTCCCTCAGCACACCCTCCCCCCTCGTACCCGCCCCCACCCTTTAAACATCCTGCTCAGAATCTCATCCTTGGCGGGATCAAAACGTAAATATAACTTGCTATAGAAAGACACCCCAGCCAATTTCCCAGCTATTGTTTAATGCGATAATCCCCTATCAATGCAACTCTGAACAAAAATCAACACCCTCTGCTCAGCCTCCTGATCTGTCAGGCTTAGTGCATCTATGGATTGACCCACAAATTCCCCAAATTCAGACCATGCCAGTCTGTGACTCCGTCTTGTGGATTCTGAAAATGACCTCTCGACCAGGCCTATCACTCTCATTCCCCCAGAGCCCAGATGTCGTATGGAAACTCTGTCTTGCATTCCTCCGCTCCTGGTGCCAATCCCCGGAATCGCTGCCACTGCGAACGAGACAATGCATCCGCAATGTCATTGTTGGCCCCCGGCACATGCTGAGCTCAAAAGACAACATTCAATCACAAACACATCAGCATGACTCTTCACAACAGCCGCAAAACTCTCAAATCCCTCGCCCTTTCCCTGTTCACCAATTCTACCACTGTCCTATTATCCACATGGAACAACACCGTCCAGTTTTGCAGCTCAGCACCCCAGACCGCCAGTGCTACCAACAGTGGAAAAAACTCCAAGAATGCAATGCTCCGTCCTTGCTTCAACCAATACGCTGGCCAACTCTCTGCACACATTCTTCCATCTCAGAACAGTCCAAAACCCAAAGATCCTGCTGCATCTGAAAATATTTGAACCTGCCAGACCATGTTCTCCTTCACAAAATCCAGTGACACTCCATTGAAATCATCCCAAAAATTTGCCACATTCCCAAATCTGCCCTGACTCCCAGCGAAATTCTCACCCTGTGTTGCGGCAACACCGCCCCTGACATTGCCATGCCTAGGCACCTGCAAAACGTTCTCCCCACTCTCACCACCCTGCATGCAAAGTTCAGAAAACCCAGCAGCTTCTGCACCACTCTCAGCGTATTCCTCCTCTCACCCACCACCCGCAGAAGAAAAGCCTGGATGTCCTCCACTTTTTCTTCAGGCAGCCGTGCCACCCACTGTACCAAGTGGAGTTCAATACCCAGAAAGATCAATCTGCAACTTGGCCCGGCAGTTTTTTTGGGGCACCAAAGGCACCCAAAAGGCCTGTGCTAGTCTTTCGAAGTGTTGTAATGCCCTCCCTCCCCGGAGGCTCCTTTCCCTATGAACATAAAATCGTCCAGGTAATGAGACACCCCCTGGTGGCCACCACTCTTCGTGAAGACCCACTGCAAAAATGTACTGAACATTTCAAACAGGGAGCAGGAAATTATGCAGCCCATCGGCAAGACTTTGTCCACATAGATGGCACCCTCAAATTGCATTCCTAGTAGCGGAAAATATACTGGGCAGTAGCCTAATGGCAGACTTGGCATTGCATTTTGCCATTTCCGCCCCCTGCCCACACACTCGCACCAAGCGGATGGCATCATCCACTGAGGCGTATAGCACCATGGCGTCCTCTTCCGCTATGAAATCATTGACTGAACCCCCTTCTGGCCAAGATAGGTGGTGAATCATTCTGAATTTCACAGCTTATTTCTGAGTACCACCCCCAAAGGTGAAATGATCAAGTCCTCCGGGGGCCAATCTATAAAAAGGACCAGCAATCCGACCCTTCTCGACATCCTTTCTTTAACTTTGCTGCTACCACCTGCAGCAATTCTTTAGCTGATTTCAAGTTGTCTGTCCATCTGTGCCCCCGTGGACCATGATATCCTACCCGAAAACCCTTGCTGAAACCCCACTGTAGTCATAGATCCGACTCCCTGTCAGGATAAATCGAGAGCCACGGTCCCATGGCCTCAACACTAACCGGTGTAGGGGACCTTTGGCCCAGACTGCCCCATCCCTTAGTGGCTAATGGTAAAACATTGTGTGAGTGGATGCCTCCTCCCACACCTGCATTCATGTTTAAACTTATATGGGTGCCTGGAACAAAAACCTTTGTTGAAGTTCCACCATGCTACCGTAGTGGACCATGTCAGCTTTGGTGTAAAAACGGCTCCTTCTGCCCCAAAATTAGCCCCAGCCGCTCCTTGGTGAGGGGGACGTGCCTGAAAGGATCGATATCTCACAGGTAGGCCCCTGGCCATATGCGTGGATGTCGAAGATTGTGTAGAGAACATCCACTGCATCCATAACTCTTGATCTCCCTCCCCCCAAGGTTTATCAGGGCTGTTACTGACCCTGGCCCTGACCTCTTTATCATAGCTCAACCAGGCGAAACCCCCAAAATGCATCTGTGCATTACGGATAATATCCATGTATTTTAGCAATGCAATTGCCGTGTCCAAATGCCGCTCCCAATAAATGCTGGCATAAATGAGGAAGAATCTCCCTGTTGGACAGTTTTTACGCCTTCAGCGTAATTGCTCAAGTTTAGCAGACTATAGGTTGGAAGCTGATTCCCTACAAATGAAACTTCTACAGAGGAACTATCCTCGGCAGATTGTAAAAAGGGCGTGCAAAAGAGATAGCAACTGCCACCGGGATACACTCCTCGAGCCAAATGATAAACCATCTACGGAAGGAAAAGTATGTGTTACAACTTTTAACACAGCTTCCAGCAGCATCCCAAAAATTATTTTACGGAATTGGAAGATCTTAAATTCCAATGGGCTTGCATTTGAGAAACCCCTGTTCTCATTCAAGAGGAGCCATGCTGGTGCACACAAGACAGAGAAATCACAGATTGAGACAGGAGGGCACAGAGGAAGAATGTTTGACCTGGTCCCTCCCTCCAGTGACTGGTCACACGAGATACGGGATGTGCGACGTGTGCCACCTTACAGCCAACACCAAATCAGTAGATGTTGGTCTGACCCATCCGTGTGAACAGCGGAGACATACAAATTGTTATTCCTCCCATGTAATCTATATGCTGAAATGCCCCTGCGATCTCATGTACCTGGGAATGACCACCAGACGGGTCAAAACAAGAATCATGGAGCACAGATCTACGTTTAGATGCCAACGGACTATAAGCAGACTGACAAATCATTTTAAAGAGAAGAATCACTCGGCCGAGGATTTCTTCTGGACTGTCATTGATAAACCTAACATCAACATGAGTATGGGTAATCCAGAAAGAGCCCTGTTCATACGAGAGCAAAAGTGGATTTACAGGGTTCGTAGTTTTTCCAGGGGACTGAATGACGACATCCCCTGGAATAGCCTCTATTATTCCTGAACTATTGTTACCGGCCGTTTGGGAGAGTGAGTATTAGTAGGGCACCCTCATCATAACAGCCCGTTATATGACTAGAAAGAACTTTGGTTACTTTTGAGGGAGGTATTCACTTTCAATTTTGCTCCCCCCCCTTCAGGAGATTGGGAAGAAATAGACGTTCAGGGAACCAGTCCCTCCCCATTTAAATGAATACTCTAACCAACACTTATCAATTCAGTGAGCCTTAATGTTTTTGAAGAACAGTGCGTTTCCAGAAAGGAGAAAAAATCTTCACACTTCATAAAACATTTATACATTGTGGAGGGATCGCTATTATATATCAATCGTGTTTCACTGTTCGGATGTTGCCTCAGCTCTCGGTAGAAGCGGATGCTTTAACCTTTGTCATTAAGTACAAAGATCTTGAACTTTTTAATGGGCTACTAATATACCGACCACTGGGGGAAAGATCCCTGTTTATAAGTGCTCTTCAGGCATTTTTAGAATCCTGTTTGGATTATCGCACTTTCACCGGTCTGGGTGATTTTCACTTTCATTTAGAGGCCAACAATAACTCTGATACTTCTAATTTGGTGGATAATCTGGCAAGTTATGGCCTAAAACAACTAGTTGAAGAGCCTACACATATAGCCGGACATATACTGGACGGCATCTTTACCAATCACGAGCAGCTTCAAGTCGAGAGTGTCCTACCCACTTTGTGGTCTGACCACTCTACAATCCATTTTAGTATAAAACTTCCATCAGCAACGAGAGGACGTAGACGAAGGTTAGAGATATCCAAGTCCCGTCCCTGCAATGAAATTAGAAAGAATGAGTTGCTGACTACCTTGGAGACTAAGCCACCTAAGGTGACGTCTGACATCAACATCTCAGCATATAATTTTGAAGAATGGCTGAGATCAGCTGTTAATTTGCATGCTCCGGAAGTTACTAAATCTTCCCACAATAAAAGGGTTACTTCACCCTGGTACACGGATGAGCTGCGGCAAATAAAAATAATGTGTAGACGTAAGGAGCGAATTTGGAGAGCTGATTATAGTACGGAGCATAAGAAAGGGTACAATAGTATACTGGAAGAGTATAAGGCAGCGATAAAACGGGCGAAATCAGTATATTACACCGCAAAGATCACGGAGGCTACTAGCTCCTCTAAGGAGCTGTTTAAAACAGTAGCAGAGCTAGCTAAGGGTCCAGGTGATCAGAGGTTTCAGCCAGATCAAAGCTTTGTAGAGCAACTGTCTTTGTTCTTTCAGTATAAAGTACAAATGGTATACAACTCTCTTCTGACTACCGCAGGTGCTCAACAACACATGACTGTACCATCCCCGAATTATCGGGATTTTCCACATAGGCTAGCTCGCTACGCGCCCCTGGAAGAGGACCAAGTGGCCAATCTGTTGCTCCAAACGAAGTCTGGTTCCCCATTGGACCCATGTCCCCCTTACATCTTACATCTACTGCCTCACAAGATTAGTTCTTTTCTGACACCTCTTATTAATGCCATCATTGCTTCTGGGGTTTTTCCCACGCCGTGGAAAAAAGCATGTATTAGGCCTATTCTGAGGAAACCCGCCCTAGATCCTTTAGACGTAAAACACTATCGGTCAATTTCTTGTCTTCCACTACCTTCTAAGATCTTGGAAAAAGCTGTGAATTTACAACTAACTGATTATTTGGATAGGAACAACTTGCTGGATCCCACACAGCATGGTTTCCGCTCGTCTCACTCCACCATTGCTCATGGCTACTGAACAGATTCGGAAGGTGATGGATGGGGGAGGTAGAGCCACACTTATCCTGCTCGATCTGACCGCGGCCTTCGATACTGTAAACCATTCGGTGTTGGTGCAGCGGCTGAAGGATGTGGGCATTGTAGATACTGCCTTAACCTTGCTCACCTCCTTTTTAACATCGCGTGAGCAACAGATTCACTGGAATGGTGTACAATCGGGATTATTCCATCTCCCGTGCGGAGTACCGCAGGGCTCTGCGTTGTCTCCTACTCTTTTTAATCTGTATGTTAGACCTCTGGCACAGGTAATCACTGAACATGGCTTAATGCTGGTGTCTTATGCCGACGACACTCAATTAGTGGTCTCCATGTCTCAGAATGTCGGGCAAACAGCCGAGAGGTTCCGGAACTGTCTTACTGATGTAATGGCGTGGATGACTAGGAACTTCCTGAAGATAAATACTGATAAGACCGAGGTTATAGAGTTTGGCCAACTTCCCTCCATCTGGAGCCAAACCTGGTGGCCCCCTGAGGCAGGCTCCTGTCCAGTCCCTGTAACCAGGGCAAGGAACTTGGGAGTGGTATTGGATAAAGATCTAAAGTACACCTCTCAAGTTAATCAAGTCACTTCAGCCTGTTTCTTTATATTGAAAATCTTACGGAAGTTCTACCTTTTATCCCGCTGTCTCTCCGCAAAACGGTGGTTGGAGCCCTTGTCCTCTCAAAAATTGATTATTTAATGGCGCTCTATCTCGGGATAGGTAAGGGGCAGGTGAAAAAACTCCAATCCCTCCAGAATGTGGCAGCGCGATTACTCCATGATCTGCCCAAACATCATCCGACCTCAGCAGTAATTAAACAGCTGCACTGGCTTCCAGTGTGCCAGAGGGTAAAATTCAAAGCTCTCTGCCTGGTGCATAAGGCAATCTATGGAAGTGGAGCTGTGGACATTCAATCGATGTTTCCCATGTACCAACCCATACGTACCCTTAGGTCTGCTAACGTAGGGCTGGTCTGTGTCCCCAGAATTAAAAGATCTAGATGGGGAGGAGCTGGTTTTTCTTATCAAGCCTCTAATTTGTGGAACTCTCTTCCGGAGATAGTCAGGCTGGAACCCAACAGGTTTCTCTTTAGGAAAAAGATAAAGACCTTCCTTTTTCCAAGACCCTAGGATTTTGCGCTGTGTGTTTGGTCCTCCTAGCGCCAAGACGCCACGGCATAAGTGCGCTTTATAAATGTTTCAGTCAGTCAGTCAGTCATTTATATAGATGTAATACACATTTATGTAGATGTAGCATATGTGCACTTATGCCTTCACGCATCATGTTTTAATAAGTACTTTACATGAAAGGAGTAAATTCTTCAAACACACATAAAACAGATCGATATATTCAGGTAGTTTCATTCTATGTGTTGTCATGGTCTTTCCGATAATTACTTTCGATGACACCGGCACTGTGCACATAAGGGTTAAAACTCCATGGGCGTTCTAGTTGTCTGGCATTTCCGGGGGACGCAGGTCGAGTGGTTTAGGACGGAAGGATGGGCGGAGATAGATCCATTCAATAGAGTGTGCACTTCAAAAATCCTTTTTTTTTTTAACAACGTGTTTATGACTTATGCATACACGATCGAGTGAGACTAATTTGAGAGTCATAATGCTGTGTGGCACCCCCCTGTATAAGTTTGAGTGGGTGTGCCCGTGTATTGAAGTTGGTTGGGATAAGTCTGTGGGGTTGATGCACCGCATTTTTATTATTTGTTGTACGAAGGGCACATCACATGACACTTCACTTGTTTCTTGTTTTTTAACCATTCCATAGGTTCCTCTCCAAGAGCAAGGGGCTCTACTACTTTTCAACCGAGCACTTCCCCATCACTCCTGGATTTAAAGGAGGTAGGGTAAGCACCTAGGGATCACAGTGTTGAGAGTCCTGAAGAAAGCCGGGGTAGTAATTTTGCTTGCTGAAACATGTCGACGCTTTTGCAGAGTGGAGGGGTTGGCGTCTCATTATAAGCTCCCCAACCCAGCATCCACATTCTTTTCGTTTTAAATCTGGACAGGGTGCCTTACATTTAAATTTTACCAAGGACTCCCTGATACCAGTTTTATTCACCTTCTCTGCACATTTTTCTCACTTGTGATCCTACACTGTATATTGTATTGTCTTCCTACTCCCTATTGCTCTACCTCCAGCGTTGGTTTGCGCGGACGTGTGTTAGCAGCCCTATGATGAAGCATGACACAGCTTGTTGTTTGTGAGGGCAGTTTTTTTATCTTGGTGTATTTCCCCTACACTCATTCACCACCACGTAGAGTTATCATCCCTCTTCTATTTGTGTGTTTAAGATACTGAGCGGGAGGCCGAAGAGGGATTCTTATCCTCTCACCCCTCATCTTTTTGTGTGATTTTGATAAATGAGGAAAGCCAAGGTCCAATTTTCCATGTTAATGGGTACCCTTGGCCTCCTAGTCAAATCCCACTCTTTATCCTTGGAGCTCTCCTTTGCCTGTATCCCTCTATGGAGCAATTTGAAAAAATCGACATACTCATGTTTCCCTATCCTGGTTTTATCGACAGATGCGACCCCAATGGCATTGTCAACCTCATGTATGGTAATTTGTTGTGATGCTGGTGACCCACTTGTGGGACACCCCCGCGCCACACGGCCACCAGCTGCTGCGTGTGCCCCATCGCCTTGCCCTCTGCCTCGCTGCCTGCCTCGCTGCCGGCTCTCCCGGCTGTTGTCTGTTTTGGATTTGTTTTTCTTGTTTTGTTCGACACTTGTGCCTGTTTTTCCTGTCAGTTTCGGCCCATGTTAACGCTGTTATTTTCCCTTCTGTGCCTGGTTTTTAATCTGTTTTCTTGCCCGTGATAGTGTTTTCCTTCCTGTTTGCCCGCCTACCTCGCCGCCCTCCACCTTCCCTCCCCGCTCCCCGCTCCCGCCACCACCGCTGACCCCGCCCCTTTTTTCTTTCTGTTCCCTCCCCGCTCCCGCCTCCCAGCTGCTCCGCCCACCCACGCACTTGGCCTTAAATGGCGACTGTGCGACGCAGGTGAGTGTGACCCACTTGTGGGACACCCCCGCGCCGCACGGCCACCAGCTGCTGCGTGTGCCCCATCGCCTTGCCCTCTGCCTCGCTGCCTGCCTCGCTGCCGGCTCTCCCGGCTGTTGTCTGTTTTGGATTTGTTTTTCTTGTTTTGTTCGACACTTGTGCCTGTTTTTCCTGTCAGTTTCGGCCCGTGTTAACGCTGTTATTTTCCCTTCTGTGCCTGGTTTTTAATCTGTTTTCTTGCCCGTGATAGTGTTTTCCTTCCTGTTTGCCCGCCTACCTCGCCGCCCTCCACCTTCCCTCCCCGCTCCCCGCTCCCGCCACCACCGCTGACCCCGCCCCTTTTTTCTTTCTGTTCCCTCCCCGCTCCCGCCTCCCAGCTGCTCCGCCCACCCGCGCACTTGGCCTTAAATGGCGACCGTGCGACGCAGGTGAGTGTGACCCACTTGTGGGACACCCCCGCGCCGCACGGCCACCAGCTGCTGCGTGTGCCCCATCGCCTTGCCCTCTGCCTCGCTGCCTGCCTCGCTGCCGGCTCTCCCGGCTGTTGTCTGTTTTGGATTTGTTTTTCTTGTTTTGTTCGACACTTGTGCCTGTTTTTCCTGTCAGTTTCGGCCCGTGTTAACGCTGTTATTTTCCCTTCTGTGCCTGGTTTTTAATCTGTTTTCTTGCCCGTGATAGTGTTTTCCTTCCTGTTTGCCCGCCTACCTCGCCGCCCTCCACCTTCCCTCCCCGCTCCCCGCTCCCGCCACCACCGCTGACCCCGCCCCTTTTTTCTTTCTGTTCCCTCCCCGCTCCCGCCTCCCAGCTGCTCCGCCCACCCGCGCACTTGGCCTTAAATGGCGACCGTGCGACGCAGGTGAGTGTGACCCACTTGTGGGACACCCCCGCGCCGCACGGCCACCAGCTGCTGCGTGTGCCCCATCGCCTTGCCCTCTGCCTCGCTGCCTGCCTCGCTGCCGGCTCTCCCGGCTGTTGTCTGTTTTGGATTTGTTTTTCTTGTTTTGTTCGACACTTGTGCCTGTTTTTCCTGTCAGTTTCGGCCCGTGTTAACGCTGTTATTTTCCCTTCTGTGCCTGGTTTTTAATCTGTTTTCTTGCCCGTGATAGTGTTTTCCTTCCTGTTTGCCCGCCTACCTCGCCGCCCTCCACCTTCCCTCCCCGCTCCCGCCACCACCGCTGTCCCCGCCCCTTTTTTCTTTCTGTTCCCTCCCCGCTCCCGCCTCCCAGCTGCTCCGCCCACCCGCGCACTTTGCCTTAAATGGCGACCGTGCGAACGCGCAGCGGTCACGCGCAGCGGGCGCGCCGGTTGTGCGCCGAAGGTGCGCCAAAGGTAAGCCCGTCTACGCCCGTCCGCGCCTGGACCGTGCCCAGTGCCAGGACCCCTGGCCCACGAGGACCCCGACCGACCCACCTGACGTACACCGCCGCCACCCTCATCGCACTCAACACCGGCCGAGTCCCGGGATGCTGCAGAGCCACCCCACGAGACACCCACGGACCCTTCAGCTGCAACACCTGCAAATTCACCTGCATCGGGACCTGCCCGACACCAGCACCCGCCAAGCCGAGCACCAGCAGCAACCACCTCAAGTGCATCCTGCTCAACACCCGCTCCGTCCACAGACACGCCATCGAACTCTGGAACCTCCTCGACACCACAGCCCCCGACGTCGCCTTCATCACGGAGACCTGGATGAACGCCTCCTCAGCGCCCGACATCGCCATCGCAATCCCTGAAGGTTACAAGATCACCCGGAAGGACCGCAACACCAACCAGGTGGGAGGAGGCATCGCCATCATCCACAAGAACACCATCCGCATCACGACCAGCACCGACAACACCCCACCCTCCGCCGAACACCTGCACTTCCAGATCCACACCGACCCGAAGACCACCCTCAGAGGCACCCTGATCTACCGACCTCCGGGACCACGCACACAATTCAGCGAGGACATCGCCGACTTCGTCAGCCCGCACGCCCTCCCCTCCGCTGACTACATCCTCCTGGGGGACTTCAATTTCCACCTGGAGAACAACAACGACTGCAACACCAGCACCCTGCTCGACAACCTCGCCAACCTTGGACTCAAGCAGCTGGTGTCCACCCCCACCCACCTCGCCGGACACACACTCGACGCCATCTTCTCATCCAGCAGAGACATCACCTTCAGCCACGCCACAGAACTCCACTGGACAGACCACAGATGCATCCACTTCACCTTCAGAAGAACGACGACCCACCACCAACAGCAACAGGTTGCCCGAAGAAGCTGGAACAAGATCACAGCCGACCAGCTCGCCGCCTCCCTGAGCCAGCACCCTCCGGCCAGCTCAGCGAACCCCAGCCAGGCCGCCGACAACCTCACGAAGTGGATTAGCAACTGCGCAGACGAACTCGCCCCACTGAGGACCCCGCCCAGCAGACCCGGCAGTAAGAGAGCTCCATGGTTCACCGACGAACTCAAGAGCTCCAAGAAGGACTGCCGAGCCCTCGAGAAAGCCTGGAGAAGGGAACCCACGCCGGACAACAGGACCACCCTCAAGCTCGCCACCCGGAAACACCACCAACTGATCCGCATCGCCAAGAAAACAGCTTTCAAAAACCGACTAGACAACAACGCACACAACTGCAAGGAACTCTTCAACATCGTGAAGGAGCTCTCCAACCCCAACGCCGGAAACAACGACATCACCCCTTCGCAAGACCTCTGCAACTCCCTCGCTTCCTACTTCCACAACAAGATCGCGGACATACACGACAGCTTCAGCACTCAACCGACGCACGCCACGACCGCAGGACTTCCACCCACCACCACCCTCCGCGCCTGGACCCCGGTCAACACCGAAGACACCGTCCACACGATGAACTCCGTCCACTCCGGATCTCCTACCGACCCCTGCCCTCACCACGTCTTCAACAAAGCCGACGTTGTCATCGCACCCCACCTGCGGGACATCATCAACACCTCATTCGACACCGCCACCTTCCCCGAGAGCTGGAAGCACGCCGAACTCAGCGCTCTACTGAAGAAACCTACAGCAGATCCCACCGAACTCAAGAATTACCGCCCCATCTCGCTCCTCCCGTTTCCAGCCAAAGTCATCGAGAAGACCGTCAACAAACAGCTGGCCGCCTTCCTCGAGACGAATGGATCCCTCGACCCATCACAGTCCGGTTTCCGTGCCAACCACAGCACCGAGACCGCCCTCATCGCCGCCACCGACGACATCCGAGCCCTGATGGACAACGGGGAAACAGCGGCCCTCATCCTCCTAGACCTCTCCGCGGCTTTCGACACGGTCTGCCACCGCACCCTAGTGCAGCGCCTCAGCAACGTCGGAATCCAGGAGAAGGCGCTGGAATGGATCGTCTCCTTTCTCGACGGAAGAACACAAAGAGTCCGCCTACCACCGTACAAGTCAGAGGCCACCAAAGTCATCTGCGGCGTCCCACAAGGATCCTCACTGAGCCCGACTCTCTTCAACGTCTACATGAGCCCCCTCGCGGCCATCGCACGCCAACACAACCTCAACATAATCTCCTACGCCGACGACACCCAGCTGATCCTCTCCCTGACCAACGACCCCGCCACCGCCAGAGCCAACCTGCACGAGGGGATGAGAGGGGTAGCCGAGTGGATGACGACGAGCCGCCTGAAACTGAACTCAGATAAGACGGAGGTCCTCATCCTGGGATCCTCGCCCTCCGCCTGGGATGACTCCTGGTGGCCCCCCGCCCTGGGCACCGCACCCAAACCGACGGACCACGCACGCAACCTGGGTTTCATCTTGGACTCCTCCCTCTCCATGACCAAGCAAGTCAACGCCGTCTCCTCGTCATGCTTCAACATCCTGCGCATGCTGCGGAAGATCTTCTGGTGGATCTCCACAGAGACCAGGAAGACCGTCACCCAGGCCCTCGTCACCAGCCGACTGGACTACGGCAACGCACTCTATGCCGGAACCACCGCCAAGATCCAGAAGAGGCTCCAGCGCATCCAGAACGCCTCAGCCAGACTCATCCTCGACATCCCACGACACAGCCACATCTCCGGACACCTAAGAGACCTGCACTGGCTCCCGGTCAACAAGAGAATCACCTTCCGCCTCCTTACCCACGCACACAGAGCTCTCCACGACCAAGGCCCGAGCTACCTCAACAACCGAATCAACTTCTACGCTCCCAAACGCCACCTCCGATCCGCCAGCCACGCCCTCGCCGCCGTCCCACGCATCCGCAGAGCCACCACAGGAGGAAGGTCCTTCTCCTACCTGGCCGCCAAGACCTGGAACTCCCTCCCGGCAGACCTGCGCCTGACCCAAGACCACCTCTCCTTCAGGAAGAAGCTCAAGACCTGGCTGTTCGAGCAGTAGCGGCACCCCCCCCCCCCCCCCCCCATAGCGCCTCGAGACCCTACGGGTAGGTAGCGCGCTCTATAAATGTCTTTGATTGATTGATTGATTGATGCTTATCATCCGTTTTATCCTCTTTCCCTTCGGTCTCTTCCACTTGGCACCTGGTTTCCCTGTATCCAAAGCAGGCACCGCAGCTGCACCTGTTTTTGTTGCCAAATCTCTCACTGTCCCTTCACCCACACCGACTGATCGGCAGGGTTTTCGTTTGGCACTGTTGTCCCCCCGTCCCATGCCGTCCACCATTACCCATTACCTGAGAGTCCGCCTTGGACCTCCTCGTCCTTGCCCCGGCTGCCGCTCTTCTTTTGTTCCGCGGGCCTCACTCTGTTTTTGGCTGCACTTGCCTCCTGTAAAATACCAATCTTTCTGTTTGCCTTTCCCATAGCTTTAGAGTGTGTCGCAGGCTCCTCCTCTTCATCACACACATCTCCTTCCTCGCATTCATCACTCTCATCCCCGTAATCCAGCACACTCTCAGCCTCACTCTAAGGTGCACCCCACACCTCATCATACACCCTCTCTTCTGACCCTTAGCAGTCGTGACATCCTTTCCGGCGCACTCCTTCACTGCTTTGGTAGCTGCACGATCCCACGTTGGAGGGCAGGCCACCGCGGACCCACCTGCTGCTTCTACTAGCCTCTCCTGTCAGTTTTGATCCCCCTTCCCTTCTCCGGGGCCGGGCTATCAGAAACCCAGACCCACTTGCCAACCATGCCCCCCTCCTGTCTCAGGTGCCCCCTCCCATGGAGCACTAGCTAGGGGGTTCCTCTCACTCTACCCGCAGGCAACCGCTGCTGCCTGCTCCCCAGTCTCACACATCCTGGCCCACCACTCCTTGGACTCCTGAATGAGGTGGCAATGCTCCTTAATGCACGCCTCAAGGTCCATGCCCTCCCACCTGGGTAAGGACGGGGGAAAATCCCCTTCTCCCACTTTACTTGGGCCCTCTGTCTCTACTCCCCTTTGCCAGGCTGAAGGCCCTGCCAAACTTTCATTGCCTTGGGCCCCAGCCCATTTGGACTTCTTTAATGCGGGGCCCTGGCTGCCTGCTCGCCGCTCCATCTTGCTCCCGGGGGGGCCCTCTGAAAAGGTCCAGTGGCCCGCTCTCCCCAGGGAGTTCATTGCCCTGTTCATTAATACCGGCAACTGCCAACTGTGGCGCTGGCACACACTTGGGAATCCGCTCACTCCGCTCACCTCCTCTACTTCTGGGGACATCTCAGGGAGCTGTGCGGGCAGGCTCTTTCTCCTGCCTCCGCGCTTTGCTCCCAGCGCATCCTTCTGCTGGCCCAGCCCATGGCCCCATATGCTTTACCAGCGGGTGGCGGCATTGCTTGATGTGCCACCACTGCTGCAGCAACCCCGCTGGGGTCCAAATGCGTGGGCCGGACCGTGCCGACCCATGCCTGATCCAGTACCCCAGGCCTCAAACGATCTGCCCAGCACAAGCAAAGTAGCCCGCATCGCTTCAGTTTCAGGTGCCGCCATAGCAGGGAGACCGGCTCCAGCAAGGTACGAGTTGCGCACGGTACCTTTATCTTGAATAAACGTCCCGTTGACTATATCCCCAGGCCTACCTAAACACTGGACCCACTAACTTTTCTTTCCCCTCCCGGTGATGCTAGGTGTCAGGAAGAGGCCAGGTTCTCCTCCCGTGACACCTTTATACCCTCCTACGCCCGCCCCTTCCCTATCTCTTTTTACCCCCTCCCCACATTGTCCTTCCGGCAATCGCACTAAGTGCCCCAGGGGAAGACGGGTCTGTGACCTTCACGTTCCCCGGGGGCCAGCAATGTGAGCTGAAAAGTGAGTGTTGGCTAAACGTCACACACTGGATATGGGACAACTTGGGTGATCTGCAGCAGCAGCTGTTTTCTGTGTTTTATTTAGAAAAGCTGGACATCTGGTGGCACGACCTGCCTCCGGGCCTAGAAACTGCTGTGAGGCTGACCCAGCAGAAGAGGTCCGATCTCCCAACAGCCCAGGGCCATTTGGCTTGAGGGCTGGGGTTGCTAGCACTCACCCAGAGGACGACCTTGCTAAGCAGGCGCTCCCCTCCAAAACCCCGGCGCAGCCCATTATGGGGCATAGGGCCAAGCATGCCACGCCAGATCCAGCTGAACAGCCAGCCTCCTGGAAAGGACTGGACGCCCTACTCAACAGTTGTAGCATGAGTGAGTTGGGAACCGGGGGCTATACAATTGAACACCGGCGATGCTCTCCCCCTGATCTGACCTCTAAGCCCACCACTTGGGGAAGGCTTTGCAGGCATCGGATTAACTGGTACCCCCTAGCCAAAGTGTGGTGACCCTTTGTGACCTGCCCTGCAAACCAGCCATTAGAGCACTTGTGAGGCCTGTACAGCATGTAACCAGCCAACTCAAGCAGGCACTCTCCGCCCGCTCTGCCTCATCTGAACCCAGTGAGGTGTTGTGGGAACTTTATACAGGACCACAACCAGAACCCATCATACCACCCTTCCCTCCTGGGAGAGCTATGGACAGCGCAAGATAGGGTGAGGCCCTTTCTCATGAATTGTCAGGACTTGAGGACACTGTGCTGGGGGCCTCTGACCACACCCTGAGCCCTCACCTACTCGCTCACCTCCGAAGTGCCACATCCGCCACCGCCTTGCCTGGTTTGGCATTGACCCTGGAGCAGCCCCCTGTCGGGCTCAAAAGCATCACGCCTACCCCTGAAGGCACTAACCGGTCTAAAGTCTGGGGCCACCTTCAAACACAATATGGCGCTGGACACAATACTCAAGGAAATCGCTGGTCTCGGCTGCAAACTTTCTGATTTTGACACCACCATAAATGGCCCATCTGCAGAAATCAAATCCCTTCGAGGCGAGTTTGTGACTAACACAGACGTCTCGATGCACTGGATGAGCACCTGTAGGAACTGAATCGAGTGTCTACAACAACCCTACTGGGGCACCGAGCTCTGGCACCTCCAACAGAAAGTCTCGGATTCGGAAGACCGTTCCTGGTGAAACAACATGTGTTCTTGGAGTGCAGGAAGAGTCTGAATGGTGTGAGATGGCGGCAGGGCACAAGTCCTAAAAAAAGTAGTGGAGGGACTAACCAGGTTAGGCAGTCTGCAAGGGAAATCATGACGCGTGCCATCACAGTGCATGATGTCACTACACGTGACATTGCACGTGACATAACAGAAAGTGACCTTACTGCATGTGACCACAAGAAGTGACATCAGATATTAAGAGCTCATACATGTTTATCGGGTATATAATGAGTACATTTCAGCACATTATGAGATTTAAAACATGCAATTTGGCGTCCAGGTTTTGCCAACAAAGTGGCAGAACCCCGGCGCAAAATCTGGGCCTCAACTAATATATTTATTTTTAAACCCTATCACAAAGAAATTGACAACAAGGAGACGCATGACAGGATATCTGTTCTGCTTAACTGGTTGCAACATCTGCATTTTAAAATATTTTATGGGTTATGGCATCTGCTGTAAAGATGCCCAGTAAATCTCAGAGAATAGTTATAATGGTGAGATAACTCTGGAGGTGAATGCGTTTGTTGGAGAGATCTGTTTTGTGAAGTCCTAGATTTGAATCAAAGTAGCATGGCGGGTTAATGTGTCTCCTGCAAAGCACATCACATAACATGCAGATGACAGATTTTTATTTTACAAATATAGTAAAGTGGGTTACTGCTTTTAACACAGAGATCCTTTTGTTATCTGCAGTTCATAAATTGTAATCCTTGTAATACAGCATAGTGAGCTATGAAGGACATGTGACTCCTACATCTTGTAACCCTGTCACATGTAACTCATCTTGTACATTGATTTACACATGTACATGATTTATTGTCAATGTTTATGTGTATGTAGCTCTGACACCCTGCATTGGGATGCGAAGCGCTATAAAAGAAATAAAACAGTGCTATTGAAATTGTTATTTTGTATAAATACTGGGACAGACCAACACACCTGACATTCTTACAGTGCATGCACTTATATACAAGGACTGAACAATGGCAAAAGCGGCCTCCCTTAAGTACCTGTGAACAGATAACAAACTGTATGCCTTTGTTTCCCCTCCATGGCATTTACATTTAAGTGTGAGGTTCCAGACCCCCTCCTGTCAGGATATTCAAACAAAAGGAGGCCTGATGGCCCCTCAACTTCGGCGCTGCTGGAGGTGAAAAAAATCTCCCTTTCTGCCTGCACGTTGCTGCTGGGTATGGAAAGCAGACAATGTACATGCGCTGCTGAACATGTCCAGGTGTCTGAAAATGACACCGGGACAAGTTCAGCACATTTCTGTAGGCCCAGGTTCCTGGCAGGGGGGACGGTGTCCACCCTGTGCAAATAGTGGGTGGACGCCGTGTACCTGCGTGTTCCCTCGACTTGCGCCCTGCATGGCGGGCTTCTACAGACAGTGATACCACAACTACTGGGAACAGGCTTTAAACAACTGCTAGAATTTCAGAGAGAAAAAACAGACTCTGCCCTGGACTGGGAGGAAGCATGGAGCAGTCATAGCATGCCTCCTCTGACACGCCCAGGTGCAGGCGATTCTGCAGGCAGCCAGGAAACATGAGGGCCCATTCCCCCTGGATGGCCAACCGATTCATGTAACAGTGGACTTCCCACATGAGATGGCAGTAAAGTTCAGAAAGTTCCTGGCCCTCTGCCTCACCACCACCGCATCAAGTCGGGCTTACTCAACCCAGCTGTGATACTCATCACCTGCAAGGGAGTATACAGAATATTAAAACACCCCCCATCTTGAATCCAAAGCTCTTCTGGCACCAAGCAAACGAATCAAGTTATCAAGACTCTCCTCAGAAGAGCTCTCTTCTCTCTTCCATCCAAGCATCTATCCACTTAGCCTTTCATCTTTCTATCCACCTGCTGATATACACAATTTCTCATTTTGATTCTGTCATCCATTCATTCTTTCGTCTATCATTCAGTCTTTCACCATTCTGTCCATTCATCCATTTCCAAACCTATACATTTATCTCCAAACCTGTCCATCAAATCTACCCATCCATCTATCCATTCATACATCCATCCTTTCACTCATACATCTCTACATCCACCCTTTCACTCATCCATCCATACTTTCAGCCATCCAACCTGTCACTCCATCCATCCATTATTTCACTCATCTTTCTAGCCACCCTTTCATCCATTCACTCTCCCTTTCATTTATCCATTCTTTCAACTATCCATTTAGCCTTTCACCCGTCTGTCCATCCATTCTCCCTTTCACTCATCCATCTATTCTTTCACCCAACCATCGTTTCACCTACCCATCCCCGCACTCATCGATCCACCCTTTCACTCCATTCATCCTTTCGCTCCTTCCATCTGCCCATTCTCCCTTTCATTCACCCATCCACCTACACTACCTTTCACTCAGCCATCCATCCTCTCATCATCCATCCATCTACCCTCCCTTTTGCTCAGCCATCTGTCCTTTCACTCAATCATCCATCCTATCATCATCTATCCACCCTTTCACTCATCCATCCATCCTTTCATCCATCCACCCTCCCTTTCATCCATTGTTTAACTTATGCATCCATCCTTTCATCCATCCACCATCCTTTTCACTCATCCATTCATTCTTTCATTCACCCATTCTTGCATCCACCCTTTCATTCATTCATCCATCTATTCACCCATCCATCCACCCTTTTACTCACACATGCATCCATCCATCCACCGTTTCACTCACTCATTCACCTTTGTCTGCCAGGAACCTAACCCCACTGAAGTTGCTAAATGTGGGGTTTCATGACGCCACAGCTCCATCCTTTCACTCATCCATTAATGCATCCACTCATCCATCTTTCCACTCTTGTATTCTGTTCATCCATACACCCTTTCACTCCACCCATCCATCCACCATTTGATTCATCCATCCAGCCATCCTTTCACGAATCCATCCATTCACCCTCCTTTTCATTCATCCAATCATTCTTTCACTTATCATCCATCAACCCTCCCCTTCACTAATCCATCTATTCGTTCAATCATCCATCCTTTATCTCATTGATCCATCCAATCATCAGTCTACCCATCAGACATTTCGATCACCGATCCGCCCTTTCACTCACACCCATCAATCTGTCCTTTCACTCACTGAATTTCACATTATTTTTGAATCTTTGTCTGCCAAATTACAGACAGAAGCTCCACCCCTGCTGTAGCTAATAAAGCAGGTGGTGGTCGACGCCGGTGATCACCTCTAACAAATGCACACTGGAATTCACCAACCTGGATAGCCGAAAAGATTCCCTAGATGCGTAAGGCTTCACTCTGATGGAGATGGAGTCCCAAGGGTCTTTGCGTGGGGAAAGTGCACCAGGGCCAGAGCGACTGGGATCACCTGTCTTCAACCATGCACCCCTGTGACAAGTCACGTGCACCGCCCCACAGGAACTCAGATAAGGAAGGCCTCAACACAGTGCTTGAGGCACTAGCCTTGGACCAGGACAAATCACGCTCCGCACTGAAGGCACAGTCCCTGCTCCTTTACAGGATAGCCACTACAGCGTAGCCTATCACCACAGAAAGTGTAAACAGCGGGCTTCCTGGAACTACTCCCACCACACGATACTCTGGCCAACTGCGGCCCAAATGCTGGAACATCGAGGGCCACCAGTGGCAGGGGCAGTGCGTCCATTTGGGCACTGGGGCGTTGCCCCGCCTGCCACTAATGCCACATGCCCCCATGGCTCTGGGCTCATTCATCATTCGTTCTCGTACTTCTACTTAATCTTATCTAATTGTGTTGTGTTGAAATAACTTGAGTCGCGCGGCACTCCGCGTGGCTGTTCCGGGCCGGCACCTGACCAGGCCACACCCACTTGGTGGTGACTGACACAGACAACAAGCAGTTGTTGTTACTGTGAGCGCAGCAACAGTGCTCATGTTCGGTTTTGGCCATGGTCATTTTTACGACCAGCCCGAACATGCGCACTACTAGCCGCTGCCTTCCCCTTAGGAGAGCGAGGGACCGAGGGTTGCTTGCTCCATGCAGCAGCCCCCCCAGCCCCCGGGTCTCCTAATGGGCGATGGGCATCTGTGCTCTAGCCAATCATGGCGCTGCTAATGCAGCGTCTGGATTGGCTGAGAGGGTGAGAGACACCACGCAGTGACTGCTAGTCTGAGGGCTGGCTGTTTATTGGGTGCCGCGCGTGGGTGGCACAGCACTGCCGCACTTGAAGTGGTATGGCCAATCACAGGTAGCAGGAGGAGGGAGGCTGCCTGCTTCCTTTTCCTGCAGGTCAGAACACGCGGGATGGGATCGGATTCCGGCTCCACCATAACAGCGGCCAGGAGCAGAGGTGGCGTGGTAGTGGTACCCTGCGGCGCAGTACGTTTTTTGTTTTAGTCCCCCCACCCGCGCAACACCCCCCCCTTCCTTTCCCGAGCATGCCGGCCGTGGCTGGTGGCATCATGACCCAGAGGAAACCCCACCCACAAATGTACTTACCCGTGACTTGCTGGCTTGCACAACAGCTTTGTGGATGCTCCCCTTCCCCCCTCTTTGATCTTACTCCTCACATTCACACCTTGGGGAGAAGGAGACGGCACCTCTGGATGTGTCCCTGAGGGGGCAACCGGCCCGGAGAGGCCCACACGCAGATGGGTGAGTGGTGCACACCCCCTCTGGTGCCTCCCCCATCTACTGTAGACTCTGCACTTCGCTTGAGTCAATGCTACCTCTTGCATTGAGACTTCACATCTTTCTGGGGTTCCCCAAGAGTGACGGGTAGTGGCGTTTGGATTGCAGATTAACGTAAAGGTTCCAGCTTCCCCCTTCCCTGTTGACACTGCCCCGCAGGACCCCCTTGCCTTGACCTACTGCTATAGTATATATATAGATATAGATAAATACCCCCACACATACCATGCGCTCAGTGCATCAGCTTCCCTACTGATGCCTAACCCTTGTATTCTCACACTACCGGACTGACCATGACTGCGCCTACCCCCCACGTGTCCCAGCAAGCATGCTTTTCCTCAGTGTGAATGGACTAAACAGTTATATCAAGTGTCAGAGAATTTTGACTTATCTGAAACATAAGCTCACAGACATCGTGCTGATTCAAGAAACTCACCTGTCCCCTGCGGAGGCAAATAAGCTGAAGAGGGACTCGGTGGGACAGGTGGTCCACAGTTAATGGACCGACCTAGACGGCATTGCTGGTCTTCCAGCTGTCAACATCACAAAGAAATGTAAAATTGCCATCCTGATTAGAAAATCTTTTTCCGCACACTTTACTCTGTCATTGGATGGACCCAGAGGGAAGGTGCTGGGTGAGGCTGGAGCATCACTATTGAGCCCAATCTGTACTTGACTGGCCCCCAAGATGCAGGCAATGCTGTAGACAGGGCCATACTGACAGATGTCCTTGCCAAGCACAACCTCACTGAGGTATGGTGCCTCTCCCATCAAATAGACAGAGATTAATACAAATAATCAAATGTCCACTGCACATTCTCCAGAATAGACTACTTCTCACACGAACCCCCTGCCACACTATGCATTCCAAGCTGCTATTTTGCCTGGGAGGATCTGGGATCATTGTCCGATTCAGCTCGGCATCCATTTGGGACATAGACCACGTCCAGAGAGGGACTAGCTGATGAATAGAGGATGTAGCCTAACGGTTAGGGTGGTCGACTTCAAATTTGGGGACCCAGGTTTGAGTCAGGGCAACTACGCTCAACATCCTGTGATTCTGAGCAAATCACTTAATCTTCCCGTGCCTAACAAAAATGAATGTGTCCTCATGTAACGCAACTGGTGCTCATGTAAAGCGCTCTGATACCGGATTTTGGGTCAAGTTTGCGCTATATAAAACTTTGGAAAAAAAACATGGCCAACTATAGGACCCCAGATGACAAATGTCTCCTGAACTCTCATGTCTGGGTGTACCACTCTGACAATGCCCACTCTTCCTAGACCCTCTGGGTGGTGGGCAAGGCCACTTGGAGGTGGCTAAGTATGAGGGATGCTGCCACCAAGCATAAAAAACAACCTGGGTCGAGAGGTGGCAACTAGATGAGGCTGTTGCCTGATCCATGGCACCTATAACGCATCCCGCACTGGCTAGAAGCCGCAAAAATTACTCTTGACCAGCACTACACTTTGGCTGCTAAAAAAGCACTTCAGAAACACAAGTAGCAACACTACGAACAAGGGGAGAAAGCTGGGTTGATGCTGGCCTTCCAACTTGGACAACAGGAGGCCCAAATGGGTATGCCGGCTATCTGTGATGCACAGGAGACTCTTTAGATGCACCCAGAAGACATTGTGGAGGCTTTTGCCTCCTATTACGAAACCCATACGCTTCCTCTGCCTCATCTAACCATGAGGAAGAGGATGCTTTTCTGGGTGCCCTCCTCATACCTACTCTCTCAGACGAAGGTCAGGCACTCCTTGTGGGTGAGGTAACACCGGAGGAGATCAGTGAAGCAATGGCTAATTACTGGATAAAGACCGGTTTCTGGGGAAATTTTATAAAACCTGCACATTCCTGATAATGCAGATGCCACCATTAGATGCTTTTTAGGAACAAGGGGTTTGATGTAATCTCTAACAAAGCCATCATTACCCTCCTGCAGAAGAATAGCAAAGACCCCCTGGACTGCGAGAGTTTTAGGCCTATATGTTTGATTAACGTAATGTTGACGTCAAGATCCTGGCCAAAATCTCAGCGATCAGATTTGGTAAAGTCATCCCCTCTCTTTTCCATCAATCCCAAGTTGGGTTTTGTGCCAGGCTGCCCATCAAGAAATCATCTCTGAACCCTTTCACATTTGTTATGGGCCTACAGGCCCTTGGACACCCATAATAGATTATTTATAGGGTCCAACATAATTTCTGACTTGAGGAACAGTGCCCTGAGGGCTTTCCTGAGGTCTAAAGAGCAACAAAATAAAATACCGAATGTACTTCTTTGGTTGGACTGCCCGTTTGAATTTCACAAATTGACACCAAAACATATTCAATTCTAAGTGTGAAATTAGAGATAAGCAAAGCACATAGTGCACTTCTACCCAAATGTTTCTCATAGGTAACAGACATGGTAACTAGATTATCCATGCGTGTGTACTTCTTATTTGCAGGAATGCTCAATGATTATCTGGTTTTGAAGGATGTCATCAGTGATCAAGCAAAAATACAAAGTTGCATTTCAGGTAAAGAGCACACCAAGTTCCAAAACCTCTTGCATGCACAATGCGAAAACCACAGGCTCAACAATTTATTAGAAAGGAAGGCAAGCATGATTTAAAAACCACTAACAAGTGTGCCAACAACAGCACAGCCAGACAGTGTGTAGGCGAATAAGTCCCATGTCCAGGCTCAACATCCGATATATTGACATGGTATTAGGGCAACAATATATCAATAACTCATCATCCATTAAAATTATCACTGAGCGCCAATTATGCAGAAATATTCAGGGTAAGCAATACCGTGATGGTGAAAGACATGTTTAGTGAATGGGAAGGGCCATAAATAGCAGAATGTGTCCGTCCAGCTACCGTACAGATATACAGACACAAAATGGCCGGCTACAGAACATTCGGAGGTGTTCTGAGGCAAAGATTCTCTCAAAGACACAGAAATCTTACCTTGCAGTTCTATCGCAGTATTAAGTTTGCTACCAGGTGTATTACCTGCGTTCAGCCTATGCACCATCATGCCCTGGTTTACATAACATCACAAGTATGTGTTTGCGAGAAGAGCGTCAGAATAATCAAAGCAGTCTCCATCTTGTTAGTGCCGCTGCAACATACCTCTATATCGATGGCAACAATGAAACGTATCCACAACAACATAATTGAGCAGGAAACCAAGCAAACAAGCATTTGCAATTCAACAGGTCTCGCATTAGGTAGGTTAGTGCTATTAGTGTTGTAATCAGAATGTTGCTTTTGGTGTTGTTGTGATTGTAGTGTATGTAATCTACATGTAATTACTGGTATGTAGTGTGTAGTAAGTGTGTGTATGTATCATGTATGTTGCAGGTTGTGCTGGTGGTAGAGCAGTAATTAGCTTTAGTGTGTAGTGTTTGAGTGTTAATGATTAGTTGTTGTGTTTTTATAGCCTATGTAGTATGAGCATGGATGGTAACAATTGTGTTAGAGTTTTAGGTGTAGTTTTGTGTAGTTGTAACAAGTAGTTATGTGTTTGTGTGTAGCAGTATATAGTGTTCTGTATGTTTTTGTGTGTTGTATGCATGAAGTATTTGTGTGGGAAGCTGGTTTAAATCACCGCGTGAGGTACATCTGTGAGAAGTTGGCCTGGCATATGCTGGTCACTAGTTATAGTGGCCACCTTGCACCAGTCCAATTCGACTCTTATGGTAGATAGGTTTAAGACAACCTTTTAAAGAAAGCTATCCAAGTGGTAGCTGTGGAGAGCAGCCTTCAGGCTAAGTCTCAGAGGAATGTAAAGCAGCTTGTTTTACCTTATAATCTCTTGAATTACCAAATGAAAGGACACCACACAGGTATATATATCAAATATATATGTATTTATTTCTAGACACACTCTACTAATCTCTTTATGAGATTAGAAGTCAGGAACACATTCAAATATCAACGTTTCACAATAAGTTAAGCACAAATATGGCTGTAGCCCTAGGGGCGTACCAGACCATATACTAAAAAAGAGGTTTAGGAAAGTCGACTTGCACGGAGACAAGGCCTAGGGCCTGTGGAATCGCTGGGGCTTCACTAATCCACCCAAGGCAGGTGAGTAAAGGACCCACGGAAGACGCGTGCAGTGTGAGAACACAGACGCGGGTTCCCTATTGATTACAATGGAGCAAGTCGCGGTTAGACTTTTAAAGTTTTAGGGTACTTCGAGGATGTCTACAAGCAAGCCACTTACAAGGTAAGTAACTCGAGGGCCAACACACACTAGGGCACTGGAGTGCACGAGTTACCTCACCCAGGGAAGCCGGGTGCATAGGTGTCTTTTGATGTCGGGTCGCATCGCTGTTTTCTATGGAAGCCAAAGAAGATTTGCTGCTTGCGAACACTGAAGAAGTGTGCGGTGGAATCCAAGGCTGGATTCAAGATGCAGATGACCTGAAATTGGAAGGGACAGTGTTCACAGTCACTTGCCAGTGACCCGGGGCCAGGAAGATGGATGCCCACGGAAGTTGGGTGATTTCAGGTGATCAAGGGTATTTTGACTCTTTGCTCACGAGGTCCAGGAGGGATCAATGATGACCAGCAGCTGGATTTGGAGTATCCCACAATGTCTGCAGCTTACTGATGTGTTGGCAACCGGATTGGAGCCAACAAGCCTTGGCAACAGCAAGTCTTGTGGAAAGTGAATAAAGTCGGTGGTGCAGACCAGCAAGGTCTGAGGGACTTACCCAGCAAGGGTAAGTGAGGGCAGGCCTAGAGCAACCAGGGAAAGCATTTGGTTTGATGAAGAAGTCTTCAGAGGACCCACAAGCCAGCCGGCAAGGGATCGCAAAGACGCCTCCTGAGGAAATGCTTCACAGGAGCCCACGGTCACTCGGGATGGGGTAGACCTCTGATTTTTGCTACAAAACCTGCTGGAGGCATGGGACACACGTGGTCCAAAGCACAAATTCGTAGAACGTCGTGAAGGGGTTGCACTCGACAATAGTGCACCGTTCCCAGGTATTGTAGTTCCTCGTCACTCGTGGTGTCCAGATGCCACAGCTTCACTGGGGACTCACAATGGCCAACGAGAGGTCAGGAAATCCACTTCTAGGGCTGCAGGGACTTCAGACTCCGGCGGGAGCGGGAAAGTTTGCGACCATTGATTCAAGTTTTTGGTGCCTGCCAAGCAGGGGAGTCACTCCATGACTCCAAGGGAGATTCTTCCGTCTTCCAAAGGTAGTAGAACATCGAAGGACCAAGATTCTTCTTGTAAAGCATCATCCAGGGTTATCTAACTTGCAATGGCAAGGTTTCCCTAACTTATGCCAAAAGGAAGGGAGGGACTAGCTCTATGACCACTCCTTTGGGAGGGTCAGGGGAGTGGGTGGTTACAGCCACTTCCCTTTGTCCAGTTTTGTGCCAGAGCAGGGGCAGGTAGCCCCTGAACCGGTTTGAGCTGGCATATGCACAGAGGAGCCTACTGCTCCCCCAGTGCAGGACTTCAAAGCACTCCAAGAGTGCACCCACCCAGCCCCAATACACTAAATCCTGTCTGGAAGGTGGTGACCCCTCCCTGTGACAGGATGCCTATTGTTGGGCCTCCTCCACTGCGAGTTTCAGTCAGCAGCAGGAAGGCAGCCCAGTGTCTGTGCTGGTGGCATCCATTTTGTGATGCCAGGACTCTCAGATTTCTACCGTGTTACCACAGTAGGTACATGTCATGCCCTCTAGAAGGGTGGGATCATACTCCCACACCAGTTACTGGTGTGGGGGTATGATTCCAAGATGTTTGACACCAAACATGACATGTTTTGTTGCAGTCATTCCAAAGTTAGCATTAACCGGGAGGTTATAATACACTTAAGAGTATATGGTTTAACCGCATCCACAAACAGCCACAGGGAATAGACCCTGCCAGCTGCAGAGGGGCCTTGCTCCGGCAGAGGCACCCATTCACATTGTAAACCAAGCACCCTGCCATCAGGATTGATAGGGCCTGCCTTAGGGGTGATTGATAGGTTTATATGTGTGTTTATGGTGAGATATAGGAACCTATACCTCAGTGAGGAGTGCTAACACTACCTCACCCAGGCTGCAGTAGCAGGCCTGTGGTGTCAGATTTAGTCTGCTTACCAGGGGTGGCATAATACATGCTTCAGCCCCTGGTAGGCCTGTGAAGTACCTATGCCCCTGGTACCTAAGATACCATATACTAGGGGCTCATAAGGTACCACAGTATCCAATCACTAGTGCATCTAATATGCACTCCAAGTCGTTTAGAGAGAACAGAGAGACTGGGGCCCTGATTAGCAGGGACCCAGCCTGACTATAGCCAGAAACCAGTGTATACATCAGAAAAAAAAAATGGGGGCAACATAAGTGCAGATCCTACTCTCCTACAACATCAAAATAGGTAGTAAGGGCAAAAACTCGCGGCAAGAGCGCATTAGTAAATGGGCAGTGTGACGCTGTGGGCTAATGCTCTGCATAAGATTATTGCGGTAGCAGAGTGCGGAGATGCAAAACTGTGCGCGTGCTATATGTATAATGGAGGTGGATGTAAAGTGTGTGCGGAAAGCTGGTTTAAATCACCGCATGAGGTACATCAAAATAGGTAGTAAGGGCAAATACACGCGGCAAGAGCGCATTAGTAAATGGGTAGTGTGACGCTGCGGGCTAATGTTCTACGTAAGATGATTGAGGTAACATAGTGTGGAGATGCAAAACTGTGCGCATGCTATATGTTTAATGCAGTGGTTTTTGGGGAGCGGCTTACACCGTGTGCTAGTAGTGACACTAAAATGTAACCAACACTGGCGCAGAATGGAGGGAAAAGGAGTGGGTGGGAGGGAAGGAGCGAACTGAGGTGGATTTAAAATGTGTGCGGGAAGCTGGTTTAAATCACAGCGTGAGGTACATAAAAAACTGCATGGGCATGCGTCTGGGCCGTGTAAAGTACGTAAGCCCCAATTGTTTATCATACCCAAAGTCGAAAGTGCAGAAGCGGATGAGCAAATGTTTGATTTGCATTAGCAGCTTGGAAGCAGTATCGGCACAGAGGACCAACGATTTGGATACTATATTTTGCATATAATAAAGGGACGACCGGTCTGACGGCGAGAGAAAGGCAGCACGGAGCGAACAGAAGTACACTGTGTGGCAATGCTTGATTTGCATTTGCAGCTTAAAAGCAGTAGGAACGCGGGGAATAAAGAAAGTGAATGTGCGCCATGCGCGTGTTTTGCTAAGACGCTGTCATTACAGGAAACGCCCGGGGAACTTTGCAGACTGAAAGGAAAGCAGCGTGTGCATATGTCCTGTCCAGGCGCGTTCCCATGCCCTGTCCGGGCAGGCACACCGAAGGAAGACAGGGAGGGAACCAAAACATGCTTCCCTCCCAATAGAAAGCACGGATTTGGCAGGCGTGCCAGTAAGAAGCGTGGGTGGAGCTTCCACCCTCGCTTCGCCATCCAAAGCGACGACAATAGATCACGCCAGGAGCGAGCAGCGCATGCGCTGTGTCGCTAGGCGAGACATAAAAACGTGCATTATTCAGTATTAAGTAAATCCTGTGATGCTCTCCCTTCACTTGCAGGTCTGTCCTATCTTTTTAGGTGGGGAGCTCTACACCCCAACTGCAGAATCTCCACAGTCGTAAACTTACTATTATATCGAAGTTTGTGAATGACAAAAAAAATTGTAAACTTACAAAAAATTGTACGTTTACGTTTGTGAATCATGTCTTTGGGTGAACTGGGGCTGGTATTACATTTTTTTCAGAAAATTCTTTTGCCCGAGTCTGGCCCTGTCATTCAGCCATGCAGCAACAACACGGTCAGTCCCATGGTGCATTTTGCTGCCTCTTCATGCTTACCTACCAGGTGTAATTAATTACTCTCTTAATGGTACTCATTTCATGGAGCTCAAACAGGCCAGCTTTGCTAGAATTGGACCTAGGGTTTACAGATGAAGGGAAGTCCCAGTGGCGCATGCTCAATGCCCTGAACTCACATACACAGCAAATATTCCCGGTTATTACCATTGTTGTGACCAAGTCTGTTAACAGCAGCTTCTTGCATGAATGCTGTTCTGGGCAAAACTGAAACAAATGCTCTTCCATATTAGTGCACAAAAACACAACAAGCCTCATTTGCTTTAATTACAAAGTCAGAATTGAAACACTTGGGGCTCAAATCACAGTTATTTTGCTGTGATTTACGCTTGGAGTACTTCTGACTTCCGAATTCCAAGAGAAACCCAGGAGTAGTACTGGTTTACTGTTGTAATTCGGTAGCCAGGATTACTCCACGGGTAAATTCTACTTGCTAACACCAAAATCTTTATCAATCAGCCCCAGATAGTATTACTGTGTTTAAATGCATAAAGTTTCAAGACAGTCAACCATATTTCATAGCATTAAAGCGTAATTGAACGTGGAAATCAAGATGCTTTCGTTTTTCATCAAGATAATTTATGAACTAGCCATTCCTTATGCTAAAACTGTAATAAGCATAGAAAAATGACCTATAAACCACAAATATGGCCATATTCTGTAAGCATTTGTTTGACAACTTTGACTGGAGCAATCTATTTTATCCAGTCCTCATCTCGCAAGCAGTGAAAATTGTGTGAGAGAGCATTTTATGCATTTTTTTCCTTAATGTAAAGTTTATGTGAGCCTGAAACAGATGTCATGTTGCAATGCAGTATGCCAGGGCCTATACCAAATGGATGCATCAGGCCAATAAGAGCTCCTTTAGCAATGCCACCGAAAGCATATGTAAGCAGTCCAATGACTCATGAACAGCAGCGGCTCCTCCGCAATGACGGAGGAGAGTCGCCCCACTCGCGGCAGAGCCAGCAGCTGAAAAATAAAAAGATATTTTATCATTGTTTTACTTTTTAGCTGCTGGCTGAGTCAGCGTGTTTAGAGAGGGGCCGGGCCATGGGAAGGAATTGGAATGAAGGGGCACGTGCTTCTAAGCGTGCAAATCTGTTTGGCGAGCCATCCTAGGCCAGCCAAACAGACATGCGCAGTTCGGTTTCTCCAACCCAGCTGGATTGGAGAAACAGCACAGACTCCCTGTGCCTGAGTGAGCGTTAAACCAGCCCGCTTAGGCCAATCCCCGCGCTACCCTCATGCTATTGTTAATAGTATGAGAGCAGCGCAGGGATGGCACTGGGAGTCTTTGATGCTGTCCCAGTGTCTGCTGGGACCTGGAAGAAGTGGAACACGAGGCGAAGGCGGCTGGCAGCTGCAGGTAAGTCTTATTTTTCTCTCCCACCCCTCCGCTCCACCCCCGGTGCCCCCGCCACCAGCCCCACAACTTTGTGTCAGCTGCCGCTGGTCAGTAACCAAGAAACACCTAACTCATTGAAACTGACACTGCATTTACTAGAGGCGGTCGAGCCTCTGAAAGCTTGAGTCAGGCACAAGCCTGAAGCCTGACTCTGGCTCAGCTTGAGGTCCTGTTGGAACCTCAAGCCCATAAGAAGCTGATTTTTCATGTGGCTTTCTCCTGCCCTCCACCTCCCTCCTCAGAGCTGCCGACTGTGGAACAGGAGAACCAGATTGAGTCTTGGCATTGGCTCAACATCATGTGATTCTGGGCAAATCACAATCTCTCCACCCACGCCTATAAACAATGCGTGCAACTTGTGCTCATGTAAGTCGTCTCAAAACCCTCGGGTTGAGTTAGACCCATTTTTAAAAATAATTCACTAAGATGTAAAATGAAAGCCTTAACATCAGGAACGACAACTAGATATCCATACACTAGCTGATTTGTACAAAGTGGAAGCAGAAATGTTGGATAAATCACAGCTTTTCCGTTTAAATTGTCAGATCTTAACACAAATATTTTATTTCACCCAAACTCTTTTTTCTTCATTATGGCGTGTTGAAAGCAATCTCAAGAATGTGATTTCAGAATAACAGTTATACAAAACTACCACTTTTCTCAGTGCAGTGCTAAATTGTGCCCTATTAATGTCAAAGCTTCCACATGTTAAAGAAATGTTAAAAAATTATTTTCAAGAAACTTGATCATCTTTTATGTGACGTTTGTTGTATGATTTACATAGCAAATATGTTCAGGTCTCAGCTCGTGCACGGGCTCTAAGATTCATGCCAGACGCTTTGCTTGGCTCTGGCTCAGCTCTCCCTGTTAATTTGTTGGCTTGCCCACCTCTAGCACTTACCACAGAACCCTATGAAACCAAAGCAGACTGGCCCTCGCCAGAAAGGTATGGAAAGTCGTACCCTAGACTAACGAAAAGTGCTCTTAGTAATGACAGAGCCTGCACTATATTATTGCTAATTACTAATAATATATATTTTATTGATTAGTTTCATGCCATAAACTTAATCGTCTATGGCACCAAGACAAGTAAAAAATAAGGTGTGTGATGTGAGGTAGAATTAAAAAAGTATCTTGAGAACTCACACTGTGAAAAGAGGGAGCCAGGTAAGTTTGTAAACAAAAATGCTCTAAAACTTTTTGGCAGCCCCTAAGGCCCCCGATAGTGGTAGCCCGGTGTTTGGGCTGATGTTTAACAGACCTGATAAAATCAGACTCTGCTGGGTAGGAATTTATGAGTTCTGATAAATATTTCACTGTGTGATAACGGGGTGGGGAATCGGAGGGAGCAGGGCCTGGTGCTGAGAGCTATCTAAGATGGGGAAATACAATTGCTTTGGGATGTTCACAATATAAATACATTACATTACATTTGCTTCAGCTAAATCACCTCACTGGCATGAAGGAATTAACTGCTTAGAGACGTGCTAGTACCTCTATGTTATCCTCATGTTCGGAGCAACTTTTTCTGGGGCGCTTCTTTATTTGTACACTGAGCCACATATGCACTTGCACAAAGCCTGATTTATTTGTCTGAGCTTGGTTAAAGCCCATAGTTTGTCCGGTCCTTGTAAATAGCTATCACTTCATTGATATTTGATATTATTACCCCACAGGTCAAACATAAATCGACCCCGTTTTTTGGAAAAAGAAGCATAATACACGCGCAGTGATTAATGACTCTTGCGCAGGGTAAGCATCATTACCTTTCTGAACACTGATTTAATTACATGTTTGCATTAGCACACACCCTTAAAGAAGTTCTTTTACTCCGCAGGCTACATACACTCCTCCGTCCCGAAGAAGACCCGCGGTGACACTTATTAAAAATGTTTGCGTCTTACATAGGGTCGAAACGTCGACGCATACTAAGAGTCTACGCAACGTCTCAGTTCAAAAGCCTATTCACATATGAACAGGAGGCGTATGCGATCAATCATATGGACTTTACCAAAAATCGCACTTTCCCAACTATTCCTTTATTTGTTATACTAAGTGTACTAAGTGTATTGTCTGTATTTACTTCTACATGTCACCCCTCTTTCACAATTCTTTCAATTGTACCATTGTAGCCCAATTTATTTGTTACTTCTTAAAATATTGATTGAAACTTTCACTTGTAATGTATTTATATTGTGAACATCCCAAAGCAATTGTATTTCCCCGACAGAACCATTGTAGCCATATAATACAAATACCCAGGTTCTGAGGGACACAGGGTCACCCCATTATTTTTCATAATTGAGAGCTATCTAAGAGGCACTCTTCCTCCTCACCCCCTCCTAATCCTACTTCCATAACAAGAGGAAAACAAAAGCTTGCTGAGGCTGTCCCCCAAGTCCTGGGGTGTTTTTACACCCCTTAATGGCTATCGGTTGCCCATAGTCTCCAGAAATGAGCTGGGAAACCACTCTTTGCAGTGGTTTCCAGCTCGTCTTGCCTGCCATCATGTGATATTGGCTCCTTACAGTGTGAAGGGAGCTGATATCATGTGACACACAGTGGCACTGTGTGAATTGCAGGTCAACAATACATCCTAATTAGGAGCTTGTGCCCAAAAAAGAGAAATAGCATGGATTATGGCACGTCATGCAACAAAATCTGCATGCCTGATAATTAACTGTAAAGACTGTTGAAAAGTGGGCACAGCTCGGGCATGCTGCCAGTATGGCAGTCGCGCCAGGCCCCAGCACCCAGGGGGAGGCAGTGAGAGCCGCGCACATAAGTGACGTGGCGCCCTGGCTCCCCTGAGCCCCATACCTGATTGGCTGTCCGGGCATGAACCGGAAGCACTTGCAAGTGCTTTCGGTTCACGCGTTTGGTCAACGTCGGGCAGGCCGGTCAGAACCGGCTTGCCTGACCCTGCACTTAAAAGACTGGAGAGCAGAGCGGACGGTCTCTTTTTCACCGCTCCCAGCCTTTGCATGTCGCGTGATCGGGCAAGGGCCTCAGTTGGAGACCCCAATGTTCTTTTTTAGGTCTCGCTCTCGAGACCTATTGTCGCCGAGATGCCTCTCAAGGGAGACAGACTGGGGCACGCGCAGTGTTGTGATTGTGGTGATTGCTGTCTGTGAACGCGCTTCACATGAACAGCATTTGCGCGTTGAGTGCTCCTCTCCGGAAGACCTGCTAGCACGCGCAGTGTTGTGATTTGTGATTGCTGTCTGTGAACGCGCTTCACATGAGCATTTGCGCATTGAGTGCTCCTCTCCGGAAGACCTGCTGAGTTAATTATAGGTCTGCAGCGTGGGGCGCCTGTCGGCATGCTGTGATAATGACCTTTTTCGCTTAGTTGCTTGGTCTCTCTGCCCATAGACCGTGGAAATTCAACAGGTGTATTATCCTACGGATTTAGCACATCCTACAAAAATTCAAGAATTTTCCATTACCACTCAATTCTAAATTATGTCCATAGCCTAGATGTTTGTTTGGCCAAAGGCCACGCCGAGATGCCTCTCAAGGGAGACAGACCGGGGCACACGCAGCAATTGGGGTCGGGGTCTGTGGACACGCTTCTGAGACGCGCTTGCACAGACGCACACACACACACACACAGACACACGCGCGCGCACACACCCCGCCGCTGCCGACCCCCCTCACCGCATCCGCAGCTGCCTAACGCGCGCGCACACACCTCGTACTGACTTGCTTCAGAAGGGAGACAGGAGATGGGCACGTGCAGGGCTGACTGAAGGTTGTGAACGCGCACGTACAGACACGTGATGTGCACATCTCCTGTCCCCCTTCCGTCCTCGCAAGCCTCATGCAATTTTTATTTTAATGCACACGTACGCTTCAAGCTCGGCGCGCTTTACACGTACAACATGCCCAACTTACCGGCTCCTGTACATTGGCGCTGCAGATCTGGACGATGCAGTTAAAACCCCGGGACGGGGAGCGCTGTGGGTCCAAGTGCCCGTACATGGCGGCAGTAGTGTCTTTTTCTCGCTGCTGTGAAGGCTTCCCAGGTGCTACCTCCTTCGATCCAATACAGTGATCTGACTTGCCCCGGTACTGCTCTCAAGCCCTCTCCACTGCTCCTAGTGCTAGGTCCGCTATAGTCGGGCCTCTGAACCTGCCCCAACTGTCAGCTGTGTACTCAAACACCCATACCACACATGCACCATGCGCAGAGCAAGGCACACCTTACGGCGGGCGCACTTGATCCTTACGTGCTACGTCACAAGGGCTTGTTGTCAATTGTGATGAGTAACAAACACCCATACCACACATGCGCCATGCGCAGAGCAAGGCACGCCTTACGGCGGGCGCACTTGAGCCTTACGTGCTACGTCACAAGGGCTTGTTGTCAATTGTGATGAGTAACCTGGGAGATGGAGTGGCCTTGCACATTTACAAGGCCTGGAGCTGCTGTCAGACGGTGACATGGGCAGAGACCCTCATGCAGCCTCCCTGCCAGGGTCCCACGGTCTGTTATGAGCCGGGTCAGCAGGGAGCGTTTAACCGCAGTGAACACAAAGTGGAAAGACCGCCTCGGTTTAAGATTATACAAGCTCTGCTGTCCCTGACTGACTTCAGACCATCAAACAACAAAGGTTTACATCTAGCAGCAACGGTTGGAGTACAGTCCACTGCCCCCCCAACCCCGTCACTCTCCTCCCAACCCGGCTGGGCCTCCTCCACGGCCCTGGCATCTAACTAGCGCTCAGCCCTGCTCTAAGCGCTACATAAAAGATTTGGGGTGAAAGGAGTCGGGGGGTTGGTGGCGGGGGGTTGTTATATTATTCAAAGTAAAGAAAGCCAATTCTTTACATAATATCTTCTTTTGGGAAGTCGACACCTGCTGTGTAATCCCCCAATGCCCCCACCTCCCTACCCCCCACAACACACACGCACTGGCCCGTCACAAAAGTGAGTGGTTTCAGCCCCCGCCAGGGTGTACAGTAGCCCTGCTTGCGTCTCCTCGCGGGGGGCTCTCACTGCTCCCCCTTTTCTTCCTGAGTGACTCATTAGGGTCCGGAATGTGACAGCTCCTTTGTGCGTCTCTGATAGCAGAGGAGTAATCGCCAAACCGGAATGTGGTTGCACACTTAGACAATAGGTAGGCTGTTCCGTAACGAAATGGCAACCACATGACAGTGGAAGGATGAAAGGCTGTAAAAGCCCTGCCAACATTAGGACCCGTGCCCTGTATTGTACGAAGCTCCTAGGCGACTTATGTCAGGCTAAGATAAAGGCCAGTGGGAAGGAATCTAGGACCCTGCACGTGCGAGTCACCATACTGCTTTTCAATACCCACGGGCATTTTATTAATACTCGAAACTCCCACGGGCCACGAAAAAACTCTTTCCAAATTGCCTAGGCACTTTACAAACGGTGCTGCAGAGCTACGCTCGCATAAAAGACAGAGCACTCGTTTTATGGACCACCGAAGGATGAAAGGCAGAGTAGACCTCAGTGGGATTTGGACCTGAAACAGCGCAGATGTTGACAGCCACAGTGGTATCTCTAGAAGTGATTTCTAGGGGCTTGGGGACAGGGGAAGGAGATGCAACTGACCACAAATATAATTGGTGGAGCCATCTATAATGGGCAATCGTGAAGGGTGTTTGTGCACGTGTGTGTGTGTGTACACACATCTGTACTCAAGCACATACAAAGTTATAGTAATCGCATTCACAAAACACTGTCCGTTACAGACTCATGTATTTCCTTAGTCACTGATTTACAGTGAGAGGTACTTGGACAACATGGGAAAGAACAGATTTAAATTGTTTTTCACCATCACTGATGCTAACACACCGAGTGCCAGCTGAAGTGCACAGCCTTTCAAAGCAACATTTGCATTCTGTAGCTTGTGCTCCAGTGAAAGTTTATATGACTGTCGCCTACTCAGGCTGACGAAACTACACTGGAAGCAACTGGAGCACACACGGAGAGTGAGCCAAAATCTGCAGACAAAGATGTTCAAATCCACACTAAGATGCGACCAGCAGCAAATCCGGAAGAGCAAGCGCACAGCCCCCCAAGGCCGCATCAATGGCAGCACCAGCAAAAAGCTTTTGCAATGCAATAGGTCTCGCAGTTACTCGAGTTTAAGCTAATGGCATTATAAATGGCAATGCCTTCTATTTATGTTTTAAAAACAAAAATAAAAGGCATTGCTATTTGCAATGTCAATAGCTCAAACTCGCATAAATGCGAGACCTATTGCATTGCAAATGCTTGTCTTTGTTTTCTCTCCTCTACAGGTGATCATGGAGAGAGAGAGCAGCTGACTACGCGGCAAACGGGCATTTCTTGAGAGAGCATGACGATCTTCATTACAGGTGGGGAACAGCTGATTACGCGGCAACCGGGCATTTGGTGAGAGAGCACGACGATCTTCATTGCCGGCGAAGAGCAGCTGATTATGTGGCAACCGGGCATTTCGTGAGAGAGCATGACGATCTTCATTGCCGGCGGGGAGCAGCTGATTACGCGGCACCGGCATTTCTTTCCTTTTTCTCCCCACTGCAGATATCGTCGGGGAGAATGCAAAAAGGGTATTACTTGCCGGCAGGGAACAGCGCGCATCGAATGGCGCGCGGTGGAGTGCTTCGCTTATGCTTTACCGCGATTGTCGGACTACAGGTGAACGCGCAAGAGTTTAGGCGGCGGGGAGCAGCGCTTATTAACACAGTGCGGTGGAGAGCCCCGCGTCTTTTTTCTTAAACCAGCGATTGCTTGGGGAGTATTGAGTGCTCTGCTTCAATTTTTTCTGCACCAGCATTTGTTGTGGGGGTAGTGGGGGGCAGTATGCTGAACGGCTTGTCTTTATTGCAGGAGGCAGGGTGACCATGCCAGTACTGGGTGTGCTCCCGGTATTCTTGCTGCGCAATTTTGCTTTCTTTTCTCCTCACTGCAGGGGGAAGTTTTGGTGCACTGAACGCACAGAAGCCTTGTGTCTACCGACCGCGGGGATAGTTTGGATCAGGCATCAGAGTAGAAGATTCCTTGCAGTTTAACAGGAATTTTTGGGTGGGCTGAGGATACAGGGAATTGTTTTGCCTCAAAGCAGTACTGGCAGGCCTGCATTTCCATCGCTGTCGGGAGCCACGCGGGTTGGAGAATACTCACCCGACCCACTAGATTAGCTGGTGGGCGTGGCTCTGGAGGCGTGGGTGCTGTGGCCGGCCAGGGGGCTGCTACATCAAAAAGGTAAGGGTCCGGGCAGTGTCCCAGACTGGAACGCATTGGACTGTGGGGTGTGTATCATTCTGGAATTGGTTTTTGAGGGTGTTGTTGTGTGCCCTAATTAACCGGTTTATTGTATTGACTGGTGCAGTGCATTGGAGTTTTTTGTTGTAAAATGGCCCCTAAGGTGAAGCAGAACGAGCAGCGTTCACACATGGATATTTTTATGGAGACAATGATGTGTAAGATGGGGACAATGGACTCCATGGTGAAGAAAGTTGATGATATGGGCCAGACCTTAGCGGCATTGAATGAGAAGGTGGATGGCCAAGATTTGGGCAGAGGATAGGCCCAGGTGACCTGGGACAGCCCCTAAGGCAGCTTTTCCAACGGTGTCGAAAAGGGCTAGATCTAAGAAGGGTGGGGCACCTCTACCTAGCGAAGGGCAGGGGACGGAGGGGGCCACTCCGCCAGCCACTGAGGGGGTAGTGCCCAGGGTGGTGGAGCCCATATCGGTCTTATATGCCACCGGTGATCAGCCTAATACAGGTGGGGGTCAGCCACCAAATGAGGGAGCAGGGGGACTGGCGGGGGTCAGCCAGGTGCATCGGTTGCGCCTTTCACTACCGGCGGGCAGCCGGGAGCAACGGGGGGCACCCCGCAGGCCCCACTGGTACCTATGATGGGGAGCCCATCCGGGAGCACGCCGGATTTGGTATCCAGTCTGGCAGCAGTAAACCCTTGGCTAGAAAAAGTAGGTAACTGGTCCCCGGCAGCAGGGATGTCGGGTAGCGGGGAGAGCGCATTAGAAAAGGCCAGACAGATAGTGGCACAGTTGAATGGGGGTAAATCTGTACCAGCAGGAGGAGCGATGGGGGCGAGTGCAGGGCCAAGGGGGAGTGGAGGAGTCCCGCCAACAGCCACCACGCCAGCAGATGCAGGAGCAGGGAAGCCGGCAGAGACAGCGCCAACAGGTATGCGGCAGACCTTGCCACCTTTGGGTTTAGGTGAATGTCGTTCCGTTAGAGAGCAACTAGGGCGACATGTATCTCAAGAAGCTAAGGAAAATATTGGGAAGGGCTCCTATGTCAATATGTTTTCCCTGCTGCTAGATGAGACAGAAAGGGAGGAGGCTAAAAAGAATAAGGAATGGACGCATCCAAGAGAGTGGGCTAATATGTTGTTGAAATTCAGGGTTGAGGAGACGCTGGTTAACTGGATCAAAGGTTTTACTGTTTTCACGTCAATAATGGGTGAGCATTTCCCAGGCCTTGCCTCAGAGATGGCTTGCTATCAGAATAGGATTACGTGTGCGTATGACACTTATGGTGGTACTGGATGGAAGGATTATGACAAGCATTTTAGGAGAGCTAAGGCATCTGACCCGGCGCTGGGCTGGAATCAGATTGACATGATCATATATCTAGCACATTTCAGAGGTGGTCCACAGGACACCAGCCGGGGTCAGTCTCAAGACACCTTTTGGGGTCAATCCTTTCGGGCAGGCCCCCAGGCAGCTTGGGGGGGGGGCGGGGGAAAGAGTAAGGGGGCGTGTTGGGATTTCAACAGGCGCTCATGTACCAGAGCAGCCGGCACATGTAAATTCAAACATGCATGTTCTTTCTGTGGCAACTCCTCGCACCCAGAGTCCAAATGCTTTAAGAAAGCAAAGGACAAGGGAGGTAAGAAACAGAACTGAGAGCGTATCCCTTGTTGAGGCCAGATCTTCCATTATAACAGAAGCTTTGATTCCATGGTTGAACAGTTACAATTGCCCCAAGTCTGCAAAAATGTTGCTGGAGGGTTTCAGGGACGGCTTCAGGATCCCCGCGCCTGGTTATGTGGGGGTGTCCCATTGCCAGAACCATCTATCAGTCAGGGTTAATGAAGCGGTGGCAGCAGCAAAAATTGAGAAGGAAGTTCGGCTGGGCAGAGTAGCTGGCCCCTTTGATGCACCTCCAATGCAAGATTTTGTCTGCTCCCATTGGGAGTGGTTTCCATAAAAGAGCATGGGGAATTCTGACTGATTCTTAATCTCTCGCCCCCAGAGGTGTGTCACTGAATTATGCCATTGATGGGGACCAATGTAGTGTCAAGTACGCTTCTTTTGATCAAGCAGTGGAAATGCTCAGGGGTTTGGGGTGGGGAGCATTGTTGGCAAAATCAGATATCGAGTCAGCTTTTCGCCTGCTTCCCGTGCACCCACTTGATTTTCACCTGTTGGGTTTTCAATTCAAGGGGAAGTATTATGTTGAGAAATGTATGCCTATGGGGTGCTCAGTATCCTGCGCCTATTTTGAGAAATTCAGCTCCTTTTTGGAATGGGTTTTTTGGCGAATGACAGGGCACCGGTTTGTACTACACTACCTTGATGACTTCCTTTTCTTGGGGGTGCCAAAATCACAGGATTGCGGGTGGGCATTGCAGAGGTTCTGTGCACTCATGCGAGACTTCAGCGTGCCTTTGGCACAGGGCAAGACTGTGGGGCCAAGCACTGAACTCGAATTTCTGGCGATAGATTTGGACTCAGGGCAGGGAGTGTCACGACTACCCCTGGAGAAAATCACAGCTTTTTGGGCTGCCTTGCAGCATTGCTTGACTAAGGAAAAGGTTACACTACATCAGTTACAGCAGGTCATGGGGCAATTGAATTTTGCATTGAGAATAATTCCAATGGCACGACCTTTCTCGCGTACCATCGCACAAGCTATGTCAGGGAAAAGCATCATCACACAAGACTGTCCAGTGAGGTCAGGCAGGACATGCGAATATGGAAGGCATTTCTGCGTGATTTCAACAGTAGGGTTATGTGGCACAGTCCCCCTAGTTTCAGCCCAGAGATAGGGTTGATGACTGACGCAGCAGGTAGCAAGGGTTTTGGCGCTATTCTAGGTCTGGCATGGGTTGCCTAACGCTGGCCAGCATGGTGGGAGGACACGGGGCTTACAAGTAACATAAACTTTCTTAAGATGTTTGCCATCTTGGTGGCACTGACCATTTGGCCGGAACAACTGAGAAACCAGTCTGTGGTATTCTGGTCCGATAACATGGCTGTTGTGGAATGTATTAATAGTCAAAATGCAGTGTAAAATGATCTTGCGCCTACTAAAGGAGATAATACTGTAGTGCATAAGAATGAATTTGCTGTTTAGAGCCAAGCATGTGCCAGGAGTGTTAAACCATGCCGCTGATGCGCTCTCTCGCTTTAAGATTCAGGTATTCAGGCCTCATCACCCAGAGGCGGCAGAGAACCCAACGCCTTTCCCAGAACAACTTTGGCAACTTGGTGCCCCCAGTTATCGGACCTCGTGGCCGCTAGCCTAGCACCCAGGACCAGGAGGACATACGAAGGGGCGTTTGGGGCTTACTGTTATTTTTTTGGGGACAGTTAGGAGAAAAAATGGCACGACACTGGGTCTGTCGTTTCCTATTTGAGAACCATGAGAGATGGGGGGCGCTCGGTAGCATCAGCCAGGTGACATATCACGGCCATTTCCTTCTTCGCAAACGTTAGGGAAATGCAGGATCCCACTGGCACTTTTGTAGTGATAAAAGCCTTTAGAGGGTGGCAACGCTTACGGGGGGGGGGGGGACCAGCCGGACGTAAGGAGACCCATAGGAATACAGACACTGGCTACACTGATGGATGCTCAACACCAAGTGTGCACTTCAGCTGGGGAAGTACTGTTGTTCAAAGCGGCATTTTGTTTAGCATTCTATGGCGCCTTCAGGATAGGAGAGTTGGTAGCAAAAAACTGAATGGATTGGCAGGGGGGACTGCAATTAGCACAAGTGCGGATTCAGGGGGACACCTTATTGAGATAAATACCCAGGTCCAAAACTGATCAGGAAGGCAGGGGGGAAGGGGTGGTCCTGCGTAGGGCCGAAGGAAGCGCTTGCTGCCCCATCGCCAGGTTAGAGAAATTCCTGGCGCAACGTCCAAGGGGCGTGGGGGGCCATTACTCGTGCATGTGACCCCCCTCACTATCTTCCAGTTTAAAAGGGTCACGGGCCTAGCCATGCAAAAAGCCGGTTTGGATCCAGGCAGTTTTGGGACGCACTCCTTTAGGATAGGGGCTGCCACCGAAGCAGTGGCTAGGGGATTTTCTGGGAGTGAGGTGCAAAAGATTGGCAGATGGTCCTCGAATTATTATAAAGGCCATGTGCGCCTACACATGCTCTAGAAGTGTCAAAGATAATGCGCTGACGGTTGGTTTTCTTTCATGGTTTATTTGCAGTTTCTACGTCCTGTCACGCAGGGGGGAAACCTGCATCGGTCCACCAAAGTCTGCGACGTCCTGTCAGGCACGAACAATTCATCAACATACAGCGCACATTATGGACCAGGTTCACGCCTGGGAACACGCGGAACAAGAGGTGTGGATAATCGGCCACTCGTATGTACAAAGGTTGAAAAAGTTCTTTTCTACAGGTACCTGTAAGGTCAGGGCACGGCAGGCAGGTGCAACAGTCTCCTTTTAAGGGCAAGGTGGTCTAAAACTTAGTAAATTCAGGGACCTTGTGACATGCGCGCTGGGCGGAAGTCAGGGGCCCTGGCGGTTTGTATTCTGCATTTATGGGGTAACGACCTGGTGCACCTGCGGCGGAAAGGCGTAGCAGAGACACTGCTTACTGAGGTAGGCTGGTTGGCAAAGAGATGCCCTGAGACAATGATAGTGTGGTCACACATGATTCCTAGATTCGAGTGGAGAGGGGGGGAGTCTGTATGGGCCATGAATCATTCAGTTAAAAGGATTAATAACAAAATGGAGAAGTTATTCAGGACCACAAAACTTAGATCAATAAGTCATGGGTGCATCCAAGGGGAGCAGTTTTTTCTGCAGGATGGTGTTCACCTCTCAAGTCGTGATAATCAGATATTCATGGAGAATATACTAGCATGGTTAAAGAGCGCTAGGCGCAGGGCATGACCTTCTAGTGGGCAGAGGGAGGAGGCCAGATAGTCAGGCAACTATGCTGGCCTGTGGCGGTAAGGTCATGATTGGTGAGCATAGTTTTCGGTCCTTAGCGGGCATCACCATTGTCAAATGGGGACACCCGAGGGGGAGACAGAGGGTCTCTCATGGAACTCCAGGGGCAGTTACAGCCAGTAGGCTGGATGGGTTTGGGGGGGAGGGAAGTCTCTCTTCCAGTAGGCTGGTTGGCCAATCCCCACACGCGCATTCGCTCAAGTGCACTAGGATGCATAACTGCAGTGCCCCCTTTATGGAGTTTTAATGTTGAGGGCGTAGGGGATCCGGGGGAGGTATCCATCCGGTAAGCTGGGCCCCTTGCGCAAGGTCTCTCCGGTAGGAGGTTGGGACCTATCTTGATCGGGATCTGGGGCCGCCAGTCATTGACCTTGCCATAGGCTCTAACAGGGATACGCAGAAAGAAAATATCTTCATCGCTTAGATTACGATAGGAATGGCTGTGTATTAGAAACATGTTAAGGTTAGCCAATTACGTCCTGTATCTATCAATGTATTGGACTTTCTGCGTATTGTACATAATGTAAATAATAAGTGTTTTGATTATCTTATGTAACAAAATACGGACAGGTTACTACGACCCCTAATCCAAACAGTTGTGGTGTTTGCCTTGGGGGAAAGGGAGAGCGGGGCGGGTCCCCATTTCCCAAGGGTATTTTCTTATTAATGGGATGGGGTCTTAGGCAGTACCAGACCATACGGGAGTGTAGTGTTTGCCACCAAACTTGTAACTTGCAATACATTTGGTAGTAGGAGCTACAGGGGTGTAACAGAAGCCCCTGGAGTACGGAGGGCCACCAGGCTTACCCATACTGGAGGGGCGCCCCACTGCCCCAACTGATGTGATTGACTGCCACAAGTGCCAACAAACACATGCAATGCACATCAAGTACTGTTTAGCTCCAACCTTTCTTTCAGGCAGAAAAAAGTAGCAGAGTTGCAATTTGGAACTTCCGTTTCTTACTGGTGTGCAGAAACCTGAAGGAAAGGCACCCCACTGTCTCTTATTATGAAATTGAGCACTGGAGTGCAGAAGGAAAGAGTCAATAGATTGGCGACCAGGAAAAAGTCAAAAGACAGAGAAAAGGACAAAGTATTACATAGAGACTGCTAAAAGGGAGACAAAGAGGGAGAGACAGAGAAAGAACGTAACGCAGCCCCAAACTCGGTATATATGTAGCTCTCCATACAGCTGCAGATGCAGAGGCTCGCCCATCTAGGGGGAGCCGTGCATATGGTGGTGATGACGGGACCCGGTCCGGAGGTTGTGGCACGGGTCACCAGGTCCTTTGGGCAGGGTCAGGTACAGGATTGGTTGGCTGGGCTGCGCAACCAGGAAACATTAGAGTGCACCTGGGGTCGTTATCAGTATCGCGGCCCGCCCCTTGAAAAGGTGCTGTGAGTAGGCGGGTGGGTCTCTTTCCTGCTCGCCACCTCGGACACAAAAAGGGCCTCGCGACTCCCCCCGCAGGGGTACAGGAATGGCAAGCTCCGCTGCTGTGACTCTGCTGCTACAGCCATTATTTTTTAGTGCCATTTGATGCATTGGGCATTAAGCTCCCAAGGAGTATCACAGGATATTTGGTCAGCAATGAGTTAACAGAGCTCTAACAAACAGATTTGGTTACATGTGGTTATCTCTGAGATGGGCTGCCTCGTCATGAATCTTCCTTAGGCCATGGTAGCATGATCAAATATTGTTCCCTGGTTGCATTGGAGAGGTGGTAATGGTCGGAGCCCTCAATTTTTCTGTGCAGCTGGTAAACAATAAGATGTGTGAGTGGCTTATGTTGGCTAGGTAGTCAGCTATTCCACATGGTGCATCAAAAGCGAGCAGTTTTGTTGCAGGACACGGTCAAGATAGTAACAAAAAGTTAGTCATATGGTTAGTGCATCGCCTGCACCATGCTGAGGGGGAGGCCAGATAGTAGGTGAACTATGCTGGCCTGTGGCAGGTGAGTTCATGATTGTTGGGACAGTTTGGGTCCATGTAAGGCCACCTTTTTAGACCAAAGTAAAAGCGACTTCGCTGGAACCTCCAAGGGGTGCTGACAGCAAGTCAAAGAAGGTTGCAGTGGCACAGGGGCTGGAGTTGGTAGTTTACACCCAGTCCCTTACCTAGCACCCACACGTGCATGCGCAGTGGGTGCAAGCTAGCACATGCTCTTTGAGGGAGGAAGATGGGTGTAGATGGTGCCAAAGGGAGGTATGCTAGCAGGCAGATGGTCCACCTGCAAAGGCACTGCCGGTATGGGATATCGGTGGGTGGGGGCCTCCCTAAAAGAAAAACCCAACCATGTCCATTTGGTATTGGACAAGGGGTTCTAAGAGGAAAGGTCTCAGAACCAGTCATGGTGTCAGTCGTGTAAGAAGTTTGTGATGGATGCACAGGAACAATCTTACTTATGGTTAGGTAACTCCCATGTATTAGCGACTCTGTTAAGGCTAGGACACAACTCTAAGCAAAAATGTAAAATTATGGGTTACTGTGCATAAAAACGACGAAATGTATTGTCTTGTTTATATGTTTTAATAAATACGGCCCGGGGGTTTCTGACCCCCTAACCCAAAGACAGGGCCGGACTGAGAACCAAAACTGGCCCTGGCAAAGAGCTCAGCCGGCCCCCCTGGGAGCGGCCGAGCTGTTTGCCAGGGCCGGTTATGGACAATTTTGTTGCAAAAACCCCAAAACCGGCCCCCACACTAGCGGCCCACCGGGGAAACGCCCGGTGCTCGCTACGGTCAGTCCGGCCCTGCCCAAAGAGCTTGATTTTGTATTCATGGGCTCTGATGATGGGTGTGAAGGCGGGTGGGTTTTCTGGGGAGGGAGGGTTTCCCCAGGGGACATCGGAGACTAACTGACCATATAACACGTTCATACAGATTTTTCTGAAGGAGGGACGGGGCAGATCATGGTGGGGGGGACTTCAGTACTTTTTGCGGGGATGGGGGGCTCACATTTTGTTACACCACTGAGAAGCTCGTGCACATATCGTAATGAACCAGGTTCCTCGCAACAAGTGGCTTAGAGTGCTTGCTTTTAGGAGGTCAAATAGTTCCATAAACTGGCATCCGTGACATCAAATCACCGCTCTTTCTTCCGTCGACATCTGAGTGTAATACTTTACGGCAACCAGTCACATCCATCCATATCCCTGGGCCTCACAGCAGCGAGCGGATGCCGTCTTGGGCGGGATCTCCTGGGCTGCTCAGCAGGCAGGGCCCGAGGACCGACCGACATGAAAGCTGAGCTGGCAGGTAATGAATCTGCCGCATGTGCTAATGATTTTTCTCTCCTGTGCCTGCACTTCATCAGGGCAGCTCTAGCTGAATGGGCCCGGACAATGGGAACAAACAGCCCACTTAAAGTTAATGTGTCCCTGCAGTGTTAAAACCAGCACTCTGGTAGAAAGAAGAAAAGCAAATCTCCAAGGGGCTTTGTGGGTACCTGTTAAAGGACAACTTTGAACTCTTGGAGCGGGTCCCGTGGTATAAAGAACGCCTCAGCGACTCCGGGCTGGAATGTGTAAACAGGCACCTGTGGGGAAAGGGACATCACAACTGTGTAAGGTGCTTTTGGAGGGAACCACAGAAGCCCACCGCCAGCTCAGCGTCCATTTGCTGTGCTACTGTGCAGTGCACTGCCCTCTAATAAACAGGTCAAGCTGGCACACTTATACAGGGATTAGGGGAGGTGAGTAAAACCGGGGGACTTAGGCCGTGTCCAGACATTGTGAAGCACAGACAATGGTGAGACTTCTGACACACGGTATATGGAAAAGCGCGACTATAAGGAAGCGCGCCATTAGGACACGGCCCCCCGGGAACCCGGCTACGCCCTCGTGGCTCCTCATCGAGGGATTGGGCGTGACTACAGCAGGAATTACTTCCGGGGCAACGTCGTGATGTCACTTCCGGCCAGAGCAGCCAACGAGGGGGGAGGAGAGGGCGGGGGCCTATTTAGGGCAACTTGCCCGGGTCCTCACCCTCTTTTCCTTATGGTGCCGGCCCCTGTGTGTAGGAGACTTCAGAACAAGATTGCGTGGAAGTCAAGCTCAAGGCAAAGCATTTTGCAGGTGGTTCAAAGATAACCGAGTGTCAGCAGGAAAGATGATGGGCCTCCCTCCGCAAATGTATAGAGGGGTCCTTGAAAGGAGTGATTACAGAAGCATGAAGGCCCCTGCCCAAGCCGTGGCTCTCTGAGGTATGGGGTCCACCTGTACCCCCTCCTTGCAACAGTTACAGGAGGATGTGTGGCACAAAGATTACACTCTATTGTGGGAGTAGCACAACACACCCTGGAGCATTTTCCAAGTGATTTGAATTGCAACGTGAAGCTACATCACTTGCTTTTTGGGTGCAAGTTTTAGCTTGTGCTGGGGATTGGTTCTAGTTGGTATTTTTATCTAATCAATGCAATTTACCTTCATCAATCCAACAGCGACGTATACTCGAATGGCCAAAAGGATGCAAATGGATGTAGAAGAAGACATCTTTAACTTGCTTCTACAAGTACACAGTGGGCCCTTATGAGTCGAATGAATGTGCTTTCAATTTAACACAGAACCACCAAGATGCACTGCTGTGTTCTGAATTGTAAAGGATTGACTGGCAGACTCGGGATCAAAACCTAAGATTAGAGCTCTGCAGCATTTAGGTGATTTTAAGACTAGGTGTGTGAAATTGTCTGATTTCTCACGGGGCAATTTTTAGAAATGATTATGAACTTGTCGAAATTACTAATACACTGGGGCAATCGTAAAGGTTTTGTATTAAGCTTGTTATGCAAAATACCTGAAATCGCACCAATATGCCACATGGTGTAATTATGCAACATTCGTGGCAAAATTTCAGAGGAGCCGCACAGGAACAATGCAAATGACCAAAAGTTGAATTGTGTTTTTTGTTCTTTTTCATTGCGAAATGCAACCTCACATTCAAAATGTATACAAGGACACATTAAATATAAATATAGTGTTAATTGCCAGTTTGGTTTCTCCAGGTATTTTCACATTTTTTTTTAAATTTTGTGTAATTCACTTTGTGTAATTGTGCAAAGTTCCATAAAAATTTCGCAGATCCCTAGAAAAATACCTAATATATGCATGAGCTTCTGCATGAGCTTCTGGCAGGGCCCTCTTTTGCCATAAGTATTAATTGAATTTTGCAGTAAACTAGAAAAAACTCTCTGAGTGAAGCCAAACACTATGTGCCTGCCAAATATGGAGTGATTTTGTTCATCGATTTTGAAGTTTATTGCCTTAAGCATTCTCTACTGGAGTGTCCACACAAAACTACACTTTTCAGACCCCGTGAACATTCATCACGAAATATTTGCAAAAGTAAGGGAGAGCACTGAACTGTTATTTAGAAAGTTTAGTGCATAATGGTGGATGGAGTGAGGCGAGCACAATTAATAACAACCCCATAAGGACCTTTTCTATGGCAAACATTCTTCATCCTTAATTAAGGTATGCAAATCTTACAACTATAAAATAATCACATTTTCCATCACTGATGATGCTCCATAAACCACTGTTCTCAAACTTCGGCCTTCTGTGATGTTCCCTGTGGGCAGCTGCTGGCTCCAAGCTAAGCAGCCCCTGTGATGACAAGCACCTAGAGACTGTTTCTGTATCAACGCACTTTAGAAACTTCTCTATCCTTGTCGCTAACACGCCCCAAGTTGAGTGTGAAAAGCTCCTGCACCTACCACTTCAGCAGTTACCAAATGCCAGGGCCTGTGTTTAAGTGCCCTACCTCTAGAAATGACTGAGAATGGGTTGTGCTCTGAGTGCAGGGTTTGTGCTCTGAGTGCAGGGCTTGTGCTCTGAGTGCAGGGCTTGTGCTCTGAGTGCAGGGCTTGTGCTCTGAGTGCAGGGCTTGTGCTCTGAGTGCAGGGATTGTGCTCTGAGTGCAGGGATTGTGCTCTGAGTGCAGGGATTGTGCTCTGAGTGCAGGGCTTGTGCTCTGAGTGCAGGGCTTGTGCTCTGAGTGCAGGGCCTGTGCTTTGAGTGCAGGGCTTGTGCTCTGCAGGGATTGTGCTCTGAGTGCAGGGCTTGTGCTCTGAGTGCAGGGCTTGTGCTTTGAGTGCAGGGCTTGTGCTCTGCGGGGCTTGTGCTCTGAGTGCAGGGCTTGTGCTCTGAGTGCAGGGCTTGTGCTCTGAGTGCAGGGCGTGTGCTCTGAGTGCAGGGCTTGTGCTCTGAGTGCAGGGCTTGTGCTCTGCAGGGCTTGTGCTCTGAGTGCAGGGCTTGCGCTCTGAGTGCAGGGCTTGCGCTCTGAGTGCAGGGCTTGCGCTCTGAGTGCTGGGCTTGTGCTCTGAGTGCAGGGCCTGTGCTTTGAGTGCAGGGCTTGTGCTCTGCAGGGCTTGTGCTCTGAGTGCAGGGCTTGTGTTCTGAGTGCAGGGCTTGTGCTCTGAGTGCAGGGCTTGTGCTCTGCAGGGCGTATGCTCTGAGTGCAGAGCTTGTGCTTTGAGTGCAGGGCTTGTGCTCTGAGTGCAGGGCTTGTGCTTTGAGTGCAGGGCCTGTGCTTTGAGTGCAGGGCTTGTGCTCTGCAGGGCGTGTGCTCTGAGTGCAGGGCTTGTGCTCTGAGTGCAGGGCTTGTGCTTTGAGTGCAGGGCTTGTGCTCTGCAGGGCTTTTGCTCTGAGTGCAGGGCTTGTGCTCTGAGTGCAGGGCCTGTGCTTTGAGTGCAGGGCTTGTGCTCTGCAGGGCTTGTGCTCTGAGTGCAGGGCTTGTGCTCTGAGTGCAGGGCTTGTGCTCTGAGTGCAGGGCTTGTGCTTTGAGTGCAGGGCTTGTGCTCTGCAGGGCTTGTGCTCTGAGTGCAGGGCTTGTGCTCTAAGTGCAGGGCTTGTGCTCTGAGTGCAGGGCTTGTGCTCTGTGCTCCTACTTCCAATGCATTCAAGCTTCGTTCACATCTAGTGACCTCAGCATGCATGTGGTCTTCTGCCAGACACTGCTTGCAAGCTCTCTCGCCCAAGAGCCGCTGGCCCTGGTCTTCGGTCATGGAGCACTTAGTGCAGGCCAGACACAGAAGTCAGAGTTCAGCACCTCTTACCTTACAGTTCACTCTACCTCTCTATTGAATATGCACTGAACTGATGGGGACAGAGCCTGACTTGTGGCTAGACCATGTGCTATGCGTTCCAGCACCCACAGTAGGTTCACTGTTTTTTGATTGAGGTCACTTGTGATCACATCTGTAGTGTTATGTGTGACCGAAGCAGCACTGCATTTGGGGGAATTCTGGTTGCGTCGCTCAGGATAGTATTCAACAGTTTTAAGTTTTGAATTGTAACCATATCATTCCTTATTCTGAAGTTATAGATGGATATTTAAATACTTTTATTCACAGCACATTATTTTGTCTTTTGAGTTCCAACTGTAAATTTAGTTTAGCAAAGGTTCTTCAAGGATTTCCTTTGGTTTTATATGATATACTTTGACTATTTGACAAAGCAATTGCACACAGGCTGTAGATGCTTGGGCATGACCGTTTCCATGCCCTACACCCAGTGCAAGTGTCCCTTGAACACACTGTGCAAGGACTTCAGCTCGCCTGGTGGTTGTGGGTGCACCAAACGTCCTTCAGCCTAAAGCTGCTCCCAGCCACAATCACTCCAGAACCTGCTCCTGGACGTCGGGAATATGTAGCATGGTTTAATGCAGGCTCCAACCTTTACCCAGGCACTGTGTCTCGCCTTTGTACCGATGGAGTGTACGGTATGTGGCCTGTGGCAAGTGGAGAGGCCTCTGCTCTCCTGGAAAAAGCAGTACATGGCCTTTGGCATGTGCAATAGACTCTGGGTCCCAGGCATGGCCCTCTGCTCTGCCATGGGCTTCACCTCCTTGCCCATAGAACCAGTCCTTTGGCTACATGCAGAATATTCCTCGATTAGATTCTGGGTCCAGAACCCAGACTTCATGTTCTAAGAATTCACTATACACACCATTTGGTTATGCACATTGTGCCCTTTGAGCAGGGCCTGGACACAGGTGCATGCCTGCGCACAGCTTAGGGTAACTATTCTCAATGGCCATTGTAGCATGGTGGTAGCCTCTTTCATTTTATTTTTTTTTAGAAATCTTTCAGTGTCAAATGGGTATGACAGATAGAAAAGGAAACCTCAGAAGCCTTTTTTGCTCTGTGAGGACTACATAATTCCATTGGAACCATGCTCCCCAAGTAGGAAGCATGAATCCTCCTTCAAGTATATTTTTATTTGTATCCTTTGGGGCTGGCTTGTGGCTTTTTAAAAAAAAATCCTTACGTCTTTCCGGTGTCCGCAGAAGCAAAGCTCTCACAGCCCTCTTACACCTTCCCCAATCTTTTCCGGCTCCAGTCTACAAGTATCTACAGGTCTGTTTTTAACAAAATAGGCGCCACCGGCATTTGAAGGTGCTTCTCTAATAAATAAAGATCCTTGGTCACAATGTGAATTTATTTCACTTCTAATGCATTTCATCCCTTCTGGATAATTCTACATAATTCCTGGTGCCAGCAGATGCTTCACATGGGGATCCCTAACTTCTGCAAATACCGCTTTGCATGCACCACTTAGATTTTTTCAATTGTAATTGTATTCATATAGCATTACTACCCCTGACGAGGCAATAAAGCGCTTTATGGCGAGTAGCACGCTACTCCGGCACCCAACGTTAGTGGTTAATCCAGTGGGTATTTTTGGTTATTGTGATTACTCATGTGTTCTCCAGAAATAAATTGCATGAATTTATTCCATTGAGTTTAATCTTTGTTATTGCTGTTGTAAGGTGTATTTTATTTCCTTATTACTTGCCGGTCTTTAACTGTTCAATGGATGATAGTTTGAAACTGTTTCCTTTAGTTTTGGCACTTATTAATCACTCTTTTATCCTTGAACATTCGCATTTGTCAAATGTATTCCTTTAACAACTCTGCAGAAATGGATTTGAAGATTTGTTGTATTTCATTATTATCGATTTTCTTGATTTGGCTTTGATTCAATTGAGGAAACTTTCCTTTAAAGTTCGTATTCCCTTCTGCCCTTGGACTTGCATTTATGCTGACTCGACAGTTGACTGAGCCTGGCTTTAGACTCCACGCTTGAATCTTTACGTCTTCCTCCAAGTAGAAGGCATTTTCCGAACCTTTGGTTTGTGCACTGATCTTCCCTTGAGCACCCTGTGACACTCATTGTTCAATCTTTGTCAGTGAATAATGAGAATTATGTGAGAAGGATAAAAAATCCATGCAGGGCTGGCTGCAGGGCAGTTCAAACCGTGCCACCGCACCGGGCGCTGACTTTGGGGAGGAGGGAGGCTGTTTTCAAGTTCATTATGGTTTTAAAAGCACCTGCTACCTCTGTTTCTTGCCTCCAGCAATTTTCAGACAGCCATAAAAATGTCAAGATAACTCTGGTGATGGATGGACCTGCTGCAAAGAGATCAGAGTGTTGTCTAGTGGAAGCTTTGACATCAGAGTTTTGTCTAGTGGACGTTTTGACTCTTCATAAGGAGGTTAAAATGCCTACTGCAAAGCACATGTACCGTGCAGATCAAAAAGTGCATATAATGTAAATAGATCAGGCCCTTACTGCTTCTGTCAGAGAGCCCCTTTTGTTACTTGCAGTTTATAAGTTTAAATCCTAATATAGAACAGTGAGCTATCAACTGTCATCAATGAGCTGCATGCAAACTGCAAGGTATAGGTTAGAGCGTTATGATTTTTTGCCCCAGTCTTTCATTATCCTAATGTTGCAAAAAGGGTTCACTTGGGTAGAAATCAATATAATTAGTAAAGCCATCCCCCAACCATGGTGTTACGTTTTAAATTCGGAGTTTGTGCATCTCCAGACCAAGCACTTGAACTATACTGTTTACCAGTAGGGATGACTTGTGACTCCTACACATTGCATTCCACTCTCTGATGTAACATGTACTATACACTGATCTACACACATAATTTTTTCTCTCCGTGGAATGTGTATGTGATGTAAAGTGCTCTGACACCTTACACTGGTACGAGTGGTGCTATAAAGCAAAATCAATGCATGAGAGAGAGTGGTTATGGAGACTTGAGGGGCACTGTTGAAGGGTGGTAGTGAGGGAATCCATGGAGAAGGAGGTCATGGGGCACCAACAAACATTGTTGCACCAGACTCCGCCAGTGCTAAAGCCGGCCCTGGTCCCATCCTTTGCTTTTGGACCGCCTTCCTCAGACTAAAAATTATTTTCTGCTAGTTTGGCATGAGCTTTCCATTAATCTGATTTTGGAGAGTAGACATCTAGCACGCACAGAGTAGTCTTTTTTTCCCTATGAATTCCATATACTGAGTCCAACCCTTGAATCTGCATTCTGACCCATTGGCCCGAGTAAGCAGACATCGGTCTCCTACCCTGCAAACTCCATGGACACAACCGTGACACCCAAAGTTTCTACTTACATTGAGAGGTGGACTCTTCAGTTCTTAGGCTGATCGGTCCACCGGGCATCTCTGAACATCTTTTATTGTTTCATTGCAAGTGCACAGGGTCCTATTCTGGAGCACGTTGTTCAGTTTGACCAATATCAATAGGAACTGGAGCCCCCCAAACTGGGCCACTCCCCCTCCCAAAACGCGTCTTGTTAATCACAGAAAATAAACAGCTTTTGGGAAAAAGGTCATGTTTCTTACAGAAAAAAAACTCTAAACATGACATCTTAACAATATTATCTTTCTAAATCTAAACACAGGAAACCCATTTAAGAAAAAATTGTCATCCGGGTCAAGGATTTTTTTTTTTTTTACGAATAATGTACAAAGAACCACACATCATTACAATCTGACACCATCATGCTAAAATCAAGGTTATTAAACAGTTCTCGTCCTAGTGGAGCCTCCCATACATCATTTTCCAACACTAAGGTCCAGTCAACCTTCATCCCAAGGAGAACCACACAGGTGGACTCCACCTGCATTACCGAGGGACAGTTCCCACTCCCGGTAACCTTGTCGGCAATGCCAGGGGCCCTCCCCTCCTACACAAGGCTGTCCGCGGGGCTTCTAGAGTAAGACCAGGGACTGGAGGTCCATGCCGTACATTGTCTAGCGGTGCACCCTTGTCCCCAGCTGGTGTGATCATTCCTCTTTGGGATTCAGATTGCCGTTGCAATCCCTGCAATGAAAGAGGAGGGGGGCCAGGGCAGTCGTGCCATAAATAGGCTCCGACAATCAAGACGGTGAGAGTGGAAGTGATGCTCATATCGAGCGCTCCCTCAAGCCATCATCGCCCCAACGATTTTGCCGGAAGCCACTCCTAGGACAACAGGACTAACCCGGAAGCAGCCCCAGAGCCCCTCTCCCCACACCATGGCCAAAGAATTACAGGAAGGGGGCCTGGCCCTCGGGACCCCAGGCCCTAACACCATGCCCTAGTCTTCCGCTCTGCCCAAATAGCAAACTAAAACTACAGAACAGTTTTAGTTTAAGGACAGGACAGTTCATTTTAGTCTTGAAAGTCAACCTGAAGTAACTTCAATGACCTGGTTTTAGTTTTGTCCCAAGCAAGAGCTCTCCCAAAGGATAGTAATGACTACAGGGCTCAATTGTTAGCAAAACTATAGCGCTAGCTCATAGGACCTACACTTGAAATGGCTTAGGGGCCCTACCTCTGCCCCCACTGAAAGTGTTAGACACGTCAGGTTTTCCCTATCTGTGTGTAAAGTGTACAATATTTAACATACCTGTAATAAAACCCTGTTCTTCTTAAAAGAAGGGAAGTATCCCCTGGGACCACAAAAGAGTGAAAAAACATCCAGGTAGTTTTTGATAAAAATTGTCTGTGTGTTGACGTGCAGAATGCCGAAAATCATATTCCGGCAATATGAGTGCAAATTGACATGCACAACATGATCAACATTTTGGACAAATGCACATCTTGTTCCATTGTTTCAAACCAATTCAACATCCACTCAATAGTCGGGCAATCACATATGCAAATTACAGAATCCAGCAGATGCGCAACAAGCACATATCTATGCAACATTGAACAGTAATGCAAACACACCCTGCACTGTCCCTATGTTGCTCGTCCCCCTGTCCCAGTGCTGCTGCACCCCTTGCGCTGCCTGTTGTCCCTGCCCCTGTGCTGCCCCTGTGCTGCTGCTACCCCAGCGCTGCTGCTCCCCCTGCGCTGCCTGGTTTCCCTGCACTGCCGCTCTCCCTGCACTGTCCGTGTGCTGCTGCTGTCCCTGCACTGCCGCTCCCCCTCTGCTGTCCCTGCACTGCTGCTCCCCCTACGGTGTCTGCTGTCCCTGCCCCTCTCCCTGCGCTGCCTGCTGTCCCTGCGCTGCCGCTTCCCCTGTGCTGTCCCTACGCTGCCGCTCCCTCTACTCTGTCTGCTGTCCCTGCCCCTCCCCTGTCCCTGCACTGCCTGCTCTCCCTGACCCCATGCTGCCCGTCCCGCTAATGAAGGCCATCGCACAGCCACGCAGCGGGCATGCCACCAACGCACCGCCAGTTGGACAACGCCCGGTTCCAGGACCCATGCCCCCACCACCCGACGGTACACCACCAAGGAACTTCTTGACCTGGACCCCAGATGTCGAAAGAAACACTGCGTCTCCTCTTCCACACTGTCCACCAAAGGACCCTTAACCTGATGACACTACCACTTCGCCTGCAACACAACCTACAAAAGATCCTGCACCACTCCTTCCTACAAGACCAAGAACACCCAGCAACTGCTCCACTGTATTCTGCTCAATGCCAGCTCCCTCTGCACACATGTAACAGAAATATAAAAGTAAAAAAAGAAGCACGTTAAAATAGCATGTCCCTAGAAGTAAAGGATTAGAAAAGCTCCAGGTAAAGGCGTATATGAATTGAAACATTATAGCTTAATTATAAGAAAAAAAGCATAGGCTTAATAGATATTTTTTGTCTCTATCCCTGTAGCTCCCAGTGGATCTGTGTAAGACCAGGGAGTTATAAATAATAAAAGAAAAAAAGAAAGGAAGACTCATGAGACATTCCTGCTCACTCAGGGGCATATCAGCAACAACCGGCGATAATTATCGCTAAGCGCACTCAGCGCTAGGATAATTATCGCCGGCTAGCGTGGATTTTTATCGCTGAGATAGCGTGCTATTAGCAACGCTTATCTCGAAAGTGATAAAAATCCTCGCGCTAACTGCCAAACATGAGCTTATCACTGGAAACCCAGCGATAATCCTACGAAGTTTGGCGATAGCTTGCTGATAGGGCCTCACATACTTAGCCATGATATCCACCTTACATAGGATATCATGGCTAAGTCAGTTTCAAAGCAGATAACAGAGGTTATCGCTACTTTTCTTGTCACTATGCTGCTTTGTGTGAGGCTTGACAATAGGAGAAATGTTGCTTAGCAACATTTCTCCCGTTATCCTGGGGAGGAACGCCCACTTTGCATCTCATTAGAGATGTAAAGATGGGCGTTAGGAATTCAGGCGCTAAGGCAAGGTTTCACGCGATAGTGTGACCTTGCTGATATAGCGATAAAATTCTTGACGCTTTTCGGCCGAAAACGACTGCAAAAGCGGCGATAATTTTATATCGCCGCCTTGTAGATATGCCCCTCAGAAAATCATCCCTCTCTTTGTGAAACAACCAGACTCATAAAGAGAACCGAAAAGGTACGTTCGAATGATGAATAAATAAATGAAGGAAAGTGGGATACAAAAATAATAAAACCAGAAAAGATACATGCATGAATGACTTCAATACCCGCCATTGTGTATATTTTCGGGGATAATGAAAAAATAAGAAGCCAGTCCCATTCGAGATTAAGAACTAAGAACATAAGCGTTCTGACCCGTGGGACAACAGTAAGCAACAGAATGAGCGAATGAAAAACGTATCTGAAAACAATTCATGTGTGCATAATCGAAAAGGTGCCTATTATTAGATATATGTTTTATAGATATTACAGCTAAGACTGGAGAAAAGAATACACAGATCAACCCTCGACTTGTGCCAAAACAGGTGCACAGATGATGCTTTATTGTTGATTGGGGTGAAATAAGTTTGCCTAAAACTAATGTATTATATAAAGAAAAAGTTCCTTTATAAATAAAAGAAAATGGCAGATAACAATGTAGATAATACCGATGAGATATACGAATCTGGCTTTAATGCTTCAGGACGCCCTGGTTATCGATCCATAATATGTGGGCTATAATTCCATTCTGGCATTTTGATGACTATTTAAGCAATCACATAAAGTTATGCAATGTGATATGTATACATAAACGTAAGTAAGCTTTGAAGATAGCCAAAGGCTTGCGCTGAAAAGATTAATTGGTAGGAAAGAATTTGTATTTTGAATGTATATCAAATATTATTAAGCATGGATGTAATATCTATAATTTCTGTCTCCTATAGTTTTAATTGCTAAATGAACAGTGTTTGTACATGCTTAAATTTGTCCTGAAGACAGCAGGGAAATTTCTCAAAGTGCTGCCCAAACGCAGCTTCGGCATATTTGTGACTTATTTAAAAAGAAATAGGACTGGTGACTTAAATGACAACGTTTTAACATTTAAAGGATTAATATTTGTTTTAATTGTATTTCTTTTCATTGTAATGAAGCTTTTTTATAATCTATGGATGATTGACACACTGTGATAATAATATTCAGTATGTAAGCTCGGTTGATGAATTTCTGTGAACTGGTGAATTTGTATAGGATGGTCAGTGATTGTCTAAATTGTATGTTTATCATTTTTAACAACATAAAAATATTTTTGTACATGGCTATGAATAAATATTTTTGAATAAGAACATGAGATAGAGGTTGATTGATAACTTTGAGCATCATAATATTAAATTGTACATCTTTCAGTGCATACTTATTGGATTATTTGTTAAGGTATTGGTACAAAACGGAATTTGTTGTTATGATTGATGAAAATATAGCGGTACAAAAGGGGGTGGTGATGGACGGAGCATCAGAACCAATCAAACACTCACACCCAGTCAACAGATCTGGGTTTGATCCATCACCGTTCTTTAGCCCACTCTGCCACCCCAGTTCAGACATGGCCATATGCAAATCAGTCTGACCCTGTGCCTCATGGGAACAGTCCAGCCCGAACTGCCAAGCCATGTCTTCCCTGGACCGGAAACAAGCTTCCTAGGACCGGTTTCTGGCATTTCAGCCGTCTTCAGCCAGGCTTGCTTGAATCCAGTGGCAAAGTGAGCAAGGGACTCACGTCTGAGCATACCCTGCCAACTTATGGCGAGCAAAGCGGTACAAAAGGGGGTGGTGATGGACGGAGCATCAGAACCAATCAAACACTCACACCCAGTCAACAGATCTGGGTTTGATCCATCACCGTTCTTTAGCCCACTCTGCCACCCCAGTTCAGACATGGCCATATGCAAATCAGTCTGACCCTGTGCCTCATGGGAACAGTCCAGCCCGAACTGCCAAGCCATGTCTTCCCTGGACCGGAAACAAGCTTCCTAGGACCGGTTTCTGGCATTTCAGCCGTCTTCAGCCAGGCTTGCTTGAATCCAGTGGCAAAGTGAGCAAGGGACTCACGTCTGAGCATACCCTGCCAACTTATGGCGAGCAAAGCGGTACAAAAGGGGGTGGTGATGGACGGAGCATCAGAACCAATCAAACACTCACACCCAGTCAACAGATCTGGGTTTGATCCATCACCGTTCTTTAGCCCACTCTGCCACCCCAGTTCAGACATGGCCATATGCAAATCAGTCTGACCCTGTGCCTCATGGGAACAGTCCAGCCCGAACTGCCAAGCCATGTCTTCCCTGGACCGGAAACAAGCTTCCTAGGACCGGTTTCTGGCATTTCAGCCGTCTTCAGCCAGGCTTGCTTGAATCCAGTGGCAAAGTGAGCAAGGGACTCACGTCTGAGCATACCCTGCCAACTTATGGCGAGCAAAGTGGTACAAAAGGGGGTGGTGATGGACGGAGCATCAGAACCAATCAAACACTCACACCCAGTCAACAGATCTGGGTTTGATCCATCACCGTTCTTTAGCCCACTCTGCCACCCCAGTTCAGACATGGCCATATGCAAATCAGTCTGACCCTGTGCCTCATGGGAACAGTCCAGCCCGAACTGCCAAGCCATGTCTTCCCTGGACCGGAAACAAGCTTCCTAGGACCTGAGGCACAGGGTCAGACTGGGTGTGAGTGTTTGATTGGTTCTGATGCTCCGTCCATCACCACCCCCTTTTGTACCGCTTTGTTCGCCATAAGTTGGCAGGGTATGCTCAGACGTGAGTCCCTTGCTCACTTTGCCACTGGATTCAAGCAAGCCTGGCTGAAGACGGCTGAAATGCCAGAAACCGGTCCTAGGAAGCTTGTTTCCGGTCCAGGGAAGGCATGGCTTGGCAGTTCGGGCTGGACTGTTCCCATGAGGCACAGGGTCAGACTGATTTGCATATGGCCATGTCTGAACTGGGGTGGCAGAGTGGGCTAAAGAACGGTGATGGATCAAACCCAGATCTGTTGACTGGGTGTGAGTGTTTGATTGGTTCTGATGCTCCGTCCATCACCACCCCCTTTTGTACCGCTTTGTTCGCCATAAGTTGGCAGGGTATGCTCAGACGTGAGTCCCTTGCTCACTTTGCCACTGGATTCAAGCAAGCCTGGCTGAAGACGGCTGAAATGCCAGAAACCGGTCCTAGGAAGCTTGTTTCCGGTCCAGGGAAGGCATGGCTTGGCAGTTCGGGCTGGACTGTTCCCATGAGGCACAGGGTCAGACTGATTTGCATATGGCCATGTCTGAACTGGGGTGGCAGAGTGGGCTAAAGAACGGTGATGGATCAAACCCAGATCTGTTGACTGGGTGTGAGTGTTTGATTGGTTCTGATGCTCCGTCCATCACCACCCCCTTTTGTACCGCTTTGTTCGCCATAAGTTGGCAGGGTATGCTCAGACGTGAGTCCCTTGCTCACTTTGCCACTGGATTCAAGCAAGCCTGGCTGAAGACGGCTGAAATGCCAGAAACCGGTCCTAGGAAGCTTGTTTCCGGTCCAGGGAAGGCATGGCTTGGCAGTTCGGGCTGGACTGTTCCCATGAGGCACAGGGTCAGACTGATTTGCATATGGCCATGTCTGAACTGGGGTGGCAGAGTGGGCTAAAGAACGGTGATGGATCAAACCCAGATCTGTTGACTGGGTGTGAGTGTTTGATTGGTTCTGATGCTCCGTCCATCACCACCCCCTTTTGTACCGCTTTGTTCGCCATAAGTTGGCAGGGTATGCTCAGACGCGAGTCCCTTGCTCACTTTGCCACTGGATTCAAGCAAGCCTGGCTGAAGACGGCTGAAATGCCAGAAACCGGTCCTAGGAAGCTTGTTTCCGGTCCAGGGAAGGCATGGCTTGGCAGTTCGGGCTGGACTGTTCCCATGAGGCACAGGGTCAGACTGATTTGCATATGGCCATGTCTGAACTGGGGTGGCAGAGTGGGCTAAAGAACGGTGATGGATCAAACCCAGATCTGTTGACTGGGTGTGAGTGTTTGATTGGTTCTGATGCTCCGTCCATCACCACCCCCTTTTGTACCGCTTTGTTCGCCATAAGTTGGCAGGGTATGCTCAGACGTGAGTCCCTTGCTCACTTTGCCACTGGATTCAAGCAAGCCTGGCTGAAGACGGCTGAAATGCCAGAAACCGGTCCTAGGAAGCTTGTTTCCGGTCCAGGGAAGGCATGGCTTGGCAGTTCGGGCTGGACTGTTCCCATGAGGCACAGGGTCAGACTGATTTGCATATGGCCATGTCTGAACTGGGGTGGCAGAGTGGGCTAAAGAACGGTGATGGATCAAACCCAGATCTGTTGACTGGGTGTGAGTGTTTGATTGGTTCTGATGCTCCGTCCATCACCACCCCCTTTTGTACCGCTCTGATGAAAATATAGGACACCATAACTACCCTCGCCATGGATGTTGCCTTTATCACGAAACGTGTCTCAACCCCTCCTCGAAACACGACATCACCTCGGCCTCTCCCGAAAGCTACAAGATGATACACAGAGACCATGCCAACAAACAAGGTGGAGGGGAAATGGCCAGTACAACGCGGCCGTTTCCACGCATTACCATAACCACGCATGCATTACAACGAATGCATGGTTACAATGAAAAGCCTTTACCACGCATACCTTTACTGCGAAATACGTAGTAAAGGCATGTGTGCTAAAGTAAAAAAACAAAAGGGGGCCTCCCCTCCACAAAAAAAAGTGTGGGATAAAAAAATGGGGATTGGGGGGGCACCCCCCCCCCCAAAAAAAAGCACCTGTTTCCGAAGTATAAAGAAAAAGACGTGGAGGCAATCGGTGTCGTAAGAGGAAACGGAAAAACACTTTCACTTCCTCTTAACGACGTACAACGTCACCACGGAAGATCAAGGAGAGGAAAGGTAAGGAGGAATGAGGGTTTGGTGTCGGGGAGGGGTAAATTAAGAGGTACATTTTTAGGGTGAAAATCCTTTAACATGAAAATGCCATTTACATGCATAGTTTAACAACGAAAATCATTGTAAAAGTATGCGTGTAAAAGAAATTTTTGTGGCAAAGGATATGCGTGGTGATGGCATTCGCGTTGTAACGCATGCGTGGTAAAGGCATGCGTTACAACGGAATGCGTTGTAAAATCATACACCCAGGTGGAGGCATCACCATCATCTTTAAGGAATCCATAAGATGCACCATCACCAAAGAAGACCCCACACCTCTCATGGAACAGCTCAACTTCATACTACAAACTGACGCGAAGACCGCGATAAGAGACACCCTCGTCTACAGACACCAGGGACCCTGAGCAACATTCTGAGATGTAATCTCCAACCTCATAGCCCCCCTAGCAATCAACTCTCACGACTACATTCTACTCGGCGATGTCAACCTCCCCATCAATGACACCAACTCCATCGCCCTCCTGGAGAACCTGAACAACATCGGCCTCCCACTACTGGTCACCAAACCCAGGCACAAAGTTGGATACACACTCTACCCCATTTTCACCTCCAGCAACAGAATCAAATTTAGCCATGCCACAGAACTCACCTGGTTTGGCCACACCATTGTACACTTCACCATCACTGACGCCCAGCACACCATCACCAGGTGTCCGACCCTCCACTGCAGCTGGAGCAAAGTCACCATAACTCAGTGGTCACAGACCCAACCCGAGACTCAACTACGCTGTCCAGAACTTTGCTGCCTGGATCACCAACAACGCTGACAGAGTCGCCCCACTGAAACCTAAAAAATCCAACAAAACATCTGAACATGCCAGCTGCTACACCCCAGAACTCAAGACCACCAAGTGCAACTGTCAGCAACTGGAGAAAAGATGGCACGCCACCAAGAACACCGCCTACAGAGCACCTCACAAAACAGCCTTCAGCAAATATCACCAGCTCATCAAGGATGCCAAGAAAGCAGCCATCACCACCCGCATGAACTCCACGGCCAACCACACAAAGGAACTCTTCAAAATAGTCAAAGAATTTTTCAACTCAAGAGCCACAGAGAACACAATCCACCCCTCCGAAGAACTCTGCGACAACCTCTCAGATTACTTCCACAGCAAGATCACCAACATCTACAACAATTTCAACCTCCAACCTGCCACCCTCAACTCCAGTCACCTCTACCAACCAGTGAATATCAGGCAAACCATTACCACCTGGTCTCCGCTCGCCACTGTGACCACCTCAGCAATTATGTCTTCCATACACTGCAGGATGCCCACCAACCCCTGCCCCCACCACCTCTAAAACCTCGCAACGAACCCAATCAGCATGCAACTCACCAGCATCCTCAAAACCTCCATCTCCACAGCAACCTTCCCGAACAGATGGAAGCACGCATACATCAGACCCCTCTTAAAGAATGGCTCCGCCGACCACAGAGGTCTAAAACATTATTGTCATATCTCTCTGCTCCACTACCCAGCCAAAGTACTCGAGAAAGCCATCAACCAGCAGCTCACCGAATTGCTGGAACAAAACCACCTAATGGATGCTCCACAATCAGGATTTCATGCCAACCGCAGCACTAAGACCGCACTGATTGCTGCCACAGATGAAATCAGAACACGCCTAGACCGCAGAGAAACTGTGTCCCTGATCCTCCTCAACCTTTCCGTGGGTTTCGACACCGTCTCCCACAACACCCTCATCAACAGATTCTACAACAAAGGCATACAGCTAGACACCATCAAATGGATCGCCTCCTTCCTTACAGAATGCATACAAAGCATCCAACTGCCTCCCTTCACCTTCCCCTCCAAAGACATCATATGCAGCGTACCACAAGGACAATCCCTCAGCCCCACCAACTTCAACATCTATATGAGCCCCCCTCACAGACCTCGTCAGATCCCACGGACTGACATAATCTCCCACGCAGATGACACTTAACTGATTCTCTCGCTCACTGAGGACCCCTCCAGCGCAATAACCAACTTCTGCAATGCCATGCCAACATAGCCAAATGGATGAGAACTCAACCCTGACAAAACTGAAGTACTGATTTTTGGAAATAGAACCTCTGCATGGGACCAAAGCTGGTGGCCTGCAGAACTCTAACGACTGACCATGCACGCAACCTCAACATCATCTTCATCAGTCAACTGACCATGACCAGTAGGACCGTCACTCAGACCCTCATCACCAGTCACCTCAACTAGAGCAATGCCGTCTACGCCGACACCTTCACCCAGCAACTCAGAAGGCTCCAGACCATACAGAATGCCACAGCCAGATTCATCCTGCACTTCCCCAAACAAACCCACAATGCCCTCCCACCTGAGAGACTTCCACTGGTTCCCCATCCAGAAGAGATGCCATTTCAAGATCCTCACGTACGCCTACAAAGCCCTCCAAGACCTACGACCTTTCTACATCAACCATCGACTGAAATTCCATCGACTGAACTTCCACCAACCTTCTAGACGCACGCACTCCTCTTCCATTACACACACCCCTGCATCCATCACAGGCACTGTGGTGGCCGCTTCTTCTCCTACATCGCTGCCAAGACCTGGAATGACCTTCCACCTCCAACTTCGTACAGCCCCCTCGCTGGCAGACTTAAAAAAGAGTTTCAAGACCTGGCTCTTCAACAGAGACACAGCACCCAGATATCCCTTGGGGTGACAGTATTGCGCTCTACAAATGCTGATTGAATGTTTTAGCAAGCACACAACACACACAAACACAAACTGTGACACAAAAAAAATGCAAATTATCTACTGTTCCATATAAGCCTGAACAACACCTGCCTGACAGTCAGACACACATTTACTAAATCTACACACATATATTTTCTAGTTTTCCACATTGAGTAAATACACAAGTGTACAACATTTGATCACTTGAGCATGCACACCTCTCAGCTTTAGCATCCCTCACATAACCCAATGTATTCTTGACTGCTCCACACAGATCATTTACACATGGTATTTACTGGTGTGCACATGCCAAATGCATATTAGTTCCCAATTTACACAAAGGGCACGAGTAGAGGTGACTTTGCACTAATGTTTCAAACCCATATTCCTAACAGTAATTAAAATCGGCCCAAAAATAGGCATCTAAAAATCACTATATACAATCACGTCTACCTGTTCATACAAAAATAAGTTAAAAAATCACACTTAGCATTATGTAAATTATTTTAGAGAAATAAAGTCCAAAATGTACACATATTCAAAACTGAAAATGCCAGTGCTTTGTTAAATTATCCTCAGTTAGTGATCAGCATCATCTACCATAGTTTTCATAAGGAACTCACTCAAAGTCCCCAAGGCTACAGAACCAGCAGCCGGACTGTGCCAACATCTCTGGAAACAAACCACATTAGGCCTGTCCTCGGTGCTCTTCACTGCAGCCAAGTAAAAGCAAGGTCAACTTCAAGGTTCTCTGCACCCTGCCCAAGACCGCCTGGGGCAAAGACCCAGAATATCTGCAGGATAGTACCCTTCAATTCACTCGATAAGCTTTGATCCTGAGAGAACCCAATAACTTAGAATTTAAGCAATTCCTAAAGACAGATCTCATCAAACAGTTTTTTTAAGAGAACTCGTCAGTGCTGAAGTCTGAGTGCACCCCAATCTTGGTGAAGAACTACAGCAACTTTGAAGTAAGCGTACTGCATTTACTAGAATGCAATGGGGTGAACTGTGCTGGGGTGAGAGGCAGTGTGCTCCCTCCCCCCTTGTGCACTCCAATCTCCCTTGTTCCTTGTCTTCTCACTTAACCATGCATTGTCAATTCTTTTGGCGTTCTGAAGCAACCAAAAAATTACATGTAGTGCCACTAAATGCACAATAAAAAAAATTAGCACATTGCAATAAGCTCTTTTCATACATACAAAATTATATACAATAATCTAGCATGGCAATACAGATTAAAACGTAAAACACTGCATACTACATTTCCACAAGGCATCCATTAACAATCATAATGCCTTAAAATGAAAAATAATGAACAAAACATCACCAATTAAAGAATATTGAAGAAGTTTCAATCAGTCTAAAACTTTTGGATTTTCTTACTCTTTATTTTTTTAAGTTTTAATGAATGATAGTTCTAACTTTAATTTTGCTTAAAGCTGTGTCTTCAGTAGATATTTAAAGATATCTATGCAATTCATAAATAGGTGTTTTGAAGCCTTTACCTTCAAATATGTGTTTTTTTCAAAGCAGTTCCGGGTGTGTTTCTGCTGAGATACCTCCTTGTATTTATGGGAGTTTAATAAGTTCCTCCATTAATAACAGAGACAAACTCATTTAGCAGAACGTGTCTGTTTGAGAGTTTGGGAACAGAGAGTGGGAGAGGGAAGATCAATCTTGCCTTTGTGCTCGAGCCACTGACCCAGGGCCGCTTTGAAGAGCATTTTCGGCGAGGCGCTGGGGAGGGAGCGCCTTAACTACAAACAGCAGCTACCTGCCTTCCCATACCAGCTGCGTAATCAAGTGTAATAAATTAGGATGGGGGAGAAATAGGCATCTTTAAAGGGCCTCGCTCGGTATTTATTGTTTTATGTCTGGAAAATTCAAACATCAGACCAACAAATCAGGAGCGGGCCTGCGAGCTACAGAACCATCAGAACAAAGGCAGAGGCGGCCCGCGCCAGCGCCGTCCCCTTTGAAATGATTAAATATGGTAATTACAGATGGAGGTAGTTAGCCCTTGTAATTCTTTTTCATGTTCAGAACGTGTTTTGGTTGTTTGTTTTAGTGTTGGTGAGGGGTGCTGAATGGAGAGCGTTGCAGGACGCGATTCCTCTTTATTTAGGTCCCATGACCGGAGCCGTGAGGTTCTAGCCTCCCTCAAACAGAATACACAGGTGCAACACATGCTGCAGCAGTGCAAACCTGCCTCACACACACGCCTATTCGTAAAACGACAGCTGTGCAAGCACCACTCACGCACACAATGGGAGGGGGCAACAAGAAACGAGCTATGCGTGATGAGTTAGCGTGCTAGTTGTTAGTGCCGGCGCACGCTCCGGAAATGCACGACCCCGCATTCACGCCGGAAGGCGGAGCGCGCAGTTAAAATAAAGGTAGGCGTGACCGCCGAAGGCTGTCTGCGCGTGAGCACCAACGCTGTTTGCGTAACCTTTCTTTCACAGCGCGCACCGCGCTAGTGTCCCGTTGGCCCAGTGCCCCGATATGCAACACTGGCGACGAGGAGCGAACGGACCACGCTCCAAACCACACCCAGCAAGGCAGAAGCAGTGTCATGCTCCTGCATAGTGCAGACCACGAGGGAGGCTGATCCTTTGGCACTACACGTGGCTGAGACAGCGCCACAGGGTGTACAGGCCTCACACCTGGCACATAAACTGCGCCTGATATCTGTGCAAACAGGCCGGATACACCCTCCATCACCGGACAGCAGCACGACCAGGCTGATCACGCCTACACACGTAGGCTGCTGAGTCACGCAAGACGCGCAGAAGACACGCCCCGAAATTCCCTACTCAACAAGAAGCGCCACGTGCTACTAAGCTGCGCTAGCTGGCGCTGACCACGCACAGCCACCCCTCACCACCAACAGTACTGTCCAGCGCCCCAGGGTGACTTTGTCAACTGCGCAGCGCTCTCGTTAGAGCCGGAGTCCGAGCATCTGCCGGCGTCATGGGAGATCAAGGGCATGATGCACAAACACCGGCAAGGGCCATACCACAACACGCTCCGACAGGGGTCCTACCGCCTTTCAGTGAAGCAGCGGACCCCACCACAGCATCACCGCGGTGGCAAGTCTGGCTCGGCCGCCTAGATAACTACTTCATTGCCACCAGGGAGACAGATGGGGCTGTCACGCATTCATTTCTTCTCCATTAAGCAGGAGAAGAGATTTACCTGCTCTTCAAGCACCTCCCTGATACCTGACAACCCGAAGATTATGCAGCGGAGGTGGCTGTACTAAATGCACACTTTGATCCTCAATTAAATCCGGACTTTGAGCATTTCAAGTTGAGGCAGGCCCGGCAAAGAGAAGGGGAATAGGTGGACTCTTTTCATGTGAGGTTGAGAGAGCTCGCCAGCACTCACCTGGTAGGAGACAGGGCTGCAGAGGAAATCAGGGCACAGCTAATCCTGGGAATCCGCAGCAAGGTCCTGCGGGGCCTCATACTAAGGCAACCCAACATACCAATGAATGACATACTGGTGTTAGTGTGGTCCCACGACCTTTCGGCCTCGCGAGAGGAGGAAATGGACCTTGCGCTGGTGCGCAACGCAGAAAAGAGCGTTACCGTCAAGACTGAACAGGTGGACGCCATCAGAATGCGCGAAAGACCCAACAAAACAAGGGATCACCCACAGTCAAACCTGAAGAGGCAATGTGGGTACTGTGGGTATGAAGAGCACCCCCCCCAGTCTTGCCTGGCCCAGGAGAAGACATGTACGAACTGTGGCATAGCCAACGACTTTGCCTCGGTGTGCAGAAAGAAGACACAAAGGAAAGAAGGAGCACGGCCCATACAAATGCAGAAACTGGTCTGCCAACTGTCAAGTGCCTCACTGTCATCCACAACAAGGAGGAAGAAAGTGGATCATAATGTCTACCAGGCAGACGACACCTCGTCTGATGAGGAAGGGGAGACATATCTGGTATCCTTCAACCAAGCTTTGAGGAGACTGAGGCGTCCCCAACCCCGATGCATGGTACATGCAGCCGGGTTGGAAGTCAATGCAGTGATCGACACGGTGCGTCTGTCACCATCATGGGAATCCAACAATATAACAAACTAAAGCCCAGACCAGAATTTCAGCCTTCAAAGATGAAGAACTTTGCTTATGGGAGTGAGTCACCGCTACCCCTCCGAGGAAAGATGACCGTGCCAGTGGGGTCAGGAGACACTGAAATCACGATCAACACCCATGTTATCAACCAAGAAGCCGATACCTTGTTGAGCAGTCATGCAGCAGAAGACCTTGGGCTAGTGAAATTCGCCAGAAGCGTACAAGGTGACGAATCCAAAGAACTGCTCAGTCAGTTTGAGGACCTGTTCAAGGGGCTAGGATGGATACGGAGATCTCAGGAGGATCCCATTCCACCTTTGACCGCTGTTAGAAGAGCTACAGAAGCTAGAGGACCTAGAAGTCATAGAGAAGGTGTCAGGGACCACGCCATGGGTGTCCCACATGGTAATAGCAGAGAAGCCTTGCCAACCAGAAAAAATAAGACTCTGCATTGACATGAGGCTCCCCAACAAGGCCATTCGGCAGACAAGCCAGATAACGCTGACCATGAACGACATTGTGGCCGACCTGAATGGGTCCAGATGGTTTTCGAAGCTGGACCTGAATGCTGGCAATCACCAGCTGGTGCTTGCTAAAGAGAGCCGGTACATAACCACTTTCAGCACGCATCTGGGACTCCGAAGGTACAAACGTCTAAATTTTGGCATATCGTCAGCCGCCGAAATCTTCCAGAATGCGATCAAAGAAATCCTGGTCGGGCTGCCGGGGGTGTTAAATATGAGTGACGACATCCTCATCCACTCACAGACGGCTGAAGAACACTACCAGCACCAGAGAGCCACGCTGAAAAGACTCCAAGACCACGGAGTCACCCTAGGGTACACCTTCACGCAGGAAGGGATCCAGGTTGACCCCTGGAAATCCCAAGTCATCAAGAATGCGCCAGCACCCCTAACAGTGGCAGAGGTCCACAGTTTCCTCGGGATGGCAACGTAGTGTGGTCGCTTCATCCCATACCTGGCCACCATTGCGGTGCCACTCCAAAACCTCACCCGAGCAGATGCCATGTGGCAATGGGGCCCAGCTGAAGAAGCGGCTTTCCAGGCAGTCAAGACAGCACTCCTCGACCACACCACACTCCTATATTTCAACCCTGCCAAACGGACAGAGATATTGGTGGACGCCTGCCCCGTAGGACTTGGGGCCATGCTCACCTAGGAGCAAGAACCCGGACGGTGGGCAGCATTAGCCTACGCCAGTAAAGCACTCTCCCCGACTGAAAAACGCTATGCCCAGATTGAGAGAGAAGCCCTGGCAATCCGTTGGGCATGCCAGCATTTCCACCTGTACATATGTGGACGCCCGTTCAAGGTCATCACGGACCATCAACCCTTGGTGCCGCTGTTCAAAGGTTCGGCGCCCCACCCACCACCACAAATCGAAAGATGGGCTATTGGACTCCAGCAGTATGAGATAGATGTGGCATATCGGCCGGGCACCAAGAACCCTGACGATTTCCTCTCGAGGCACCCGGCCCCAGCAGAAGACGGGGGCGAAGAGCCCGGTGTCGTCTCCACAGAAGCCCACCTGAGCCTAATCTCAGCACTAACGTGCCCTTGGGCGCTGACTCTTGAGGAGGTGGCGGCTGTGGCGGTAGCGGACCTGGTCTTCACGAAGGTCCGAGCAGCCGTCCAAGGGGGATGCTGGCGCTAGTTTCTACAATCAGCCAACTCTTGGGCAGGCCCAGAAAAGGAGGCTTAACGCACACGTGGAGAGTCAGGAACGAACTAAGCGTCAGCCAGACAGGAATCCTACTAAGAGGATCTTGGATCGTCATCGTCATCCCAGCGTTGCTACAGCTGCGAGCAACACAACTCGCCCATGGAGGGCATCAGGGGGTGGAGAAGATGAAGGCCTGAAAGCGGGAAAAGGTTTGGTTCCCGGGAATGGATGCCCAGGTTGACCAGACAGTAAAGAGCTGCCCCTCTTGTAAGGTGATGAGTGCTCCCGAAAGGCCTGCACCCATCCACATGGAAGAGCATGGAAAGAGTCCCTGGGAAAAACTAAGTATCGATTTTGGGAGCTTCCCGGATGGCAGGGTCACCCTAACTCTAATCAACAGCTACTCAAAGTACCCCATCGTGGAGGTCGTCAACTCAACGGCGTTCTCACATGTCAGTCCAGTACTGGAGAAGATATTTGCCATGTTCGGGTGCCCGGAAGAACTCAGGAGTGACAATGGGCCCCGTTCCAGGGACATGTGCTCTGCGAATTCCTACGACATCATGGCATCCGGAACAGATGTCACCCCGCAGTGGTCCTAAGCTAACGGCGAAATTGAGAGGTTTATGAGGACCATTAACAAGACCCTTCACATCGCCCTAGCCGAGCACGCCGATCCTGAACAGCACCTACAGAAGTCCACACGTCAGGCACCTTGGGCACTTATGTTCAATGGAACCCGTCACGATAGTCTCCCTACCGCACCGGTGTGGACACCCCCTCCCTATGACGAAGAAGGTGCCCTCAGAAGAAGGGAAAAATGTAACAATACAGCCAGCCAGGCCAGGAAAGCCATGTCTCGTCAGCTACACCAGGGAGACACCGTAATCATGATGGATCGGAGGCCCGGACGGAAATTCCAGACTCACTATGAGCACGGATACTGGATTGTGGTTTATGTGAAGGGGGCCATGGTGACAGTCGCCAAAGAAGGGGAAACTCTGACCCACAACATTTCATGGTTCAAACGAGTAGTCAACCCCGCACACTGCACCAAAGCCGCGGACGGCCCCGGAGAATAGGACACTAGCCAAGCGGAGCCAGGAGAGATGGAGAGCACCAACTTTGAGCCTACCTCGCCGCAAAGGACTCCGGAAGCAACCCAAGACACCCCTGAGGTGTCACTCCCATCCAGCGAAACAGCCACTGAACTCAAGTCCAACCGTGGCCAGCCCAGGTATGCCGTGAGAGACAACCCCCAGCCGAGTAGTTGTCTGAAGGACTTTGAATGCAAAGTAGGTGAACCGTGAGACACTTGGGGACCAGTCAAGGACTGAGTTGGGATGGAATGTGATGAGTTAGCGTGCTGGTTGTTAGTGCCGGTGCACGCTCCAGAAAAGCAGGACCCTGCATTCACGCCGGAAGGCGGAGCGCGCAGTTTAAATAGAGGTGGGTGTGACCGCCGAGGGCAGTCCGCTCGTGAGCACCAACGTTGTGTGAATGTCTTTTCTTTCACAGCACGCACCGCGCTAGCGTCCCGTTGCCCCAGTGCCCCGAGTTGCAAAACTATGCATAGGGTGACCAGATTTTGAGAAGCAAAAAGCGAGACAGGCTAGACATAAAAGTAGGACTAAAGGCTTCAACCTTACTTCTGTGTCTGGCCTGACCCGATTTTTTAAAGGAAAAAAAACCTCCCCCAAAGCTATGGAAAGACTTCTAGCCTCACCCTGTGTACCGTACTCTCCTCTCCTCTCTCTCCCCTCTGCTGCAGCAGACGTGAACCTGCGCTCCCTGAAACAGATACATTATTTAACGAAAGCATAGCTTTCAATTCTCCTTTGCACGATGACTTGACCTTTGTCTAAAAAACTGGACAAGTGTTTAAATTTAAGGAAAGCATAAGGACACCAGGACAGTCCTTTGAATACAGGGACTGTCTGGGGAAATTTGGCTAGGCACTTCCTTCACACAGGTAAGGAACAGCAGAGGCAGGCCACGCGCAACCATCACTCACACACAGAGAGAAACCACTGCCTGAGCCCACGTAATTCAATGTATCCTCACGTGCAGAACATTTGTAGCACGGCAGCAGCACTGCAAGCGCAGCACATCCTGCAACAGGTAGCTAAGAAGAATGAGCAATGCAAACTGTCCTCACAGAGTCCGGTTACAAGCGCCCCAGTTAACTGTGAGGAGTTTGCACAGGGATTAGAATAAATTGTGCGAAGTGGTTTTTTACTCCTTAATTACCGGGTGATAAAAAGTCTGCATCCCCCCATTATATTTCGACAAGTCAAACATGCTGGGTATTTGTGTGAGAAAAAGGAAATAGAAAAATATTGCAACCAACAAGGGGTACTCATAATCAGGCCCAAATAAGATGAACAGAGCGGACCATAGCAGACCAACCTAACATCGCACAAACAGACGAGATATATCGCAGACAAAACACATTGACAGGGAGAGCAGAGGCACAGGTCTGGCTCGGAATTTAGAGCCCTGTGCACAAGCCGAGCTGTGAAAATGTTTGTTATGTAAACCATACAGCAAATCACATAAAATATGATAAAGTCTCTTCGAACTTAAAAAAGAAAATATCTAACACGTAGGAGCTTTGACATTAATATGTCACATTATAGAACTGCACTGAGAAGTAATTTTTAAAAGTGATAGGTTTTAAACATAAACCATTCGTGAACTAAGAGGTAAGCGAGTTGTCATGTAAACCAGTTTGTGGCCAGATTATTATAGAGCAACATTATAGTCTATTAAATCAAACACAATATGTTTTTGTACAACTGGTATTCTGAACTCACATACTTGAAAGTGCTTTCATACATGATAGTACACGAAAAGGAGAAGTTTTGATAAATTACAATTTCCCTAAGATCACACTATTTAAGCAGATATTTATCCAGTTTTTTTGGTGCCACTTTGTACATACAGCCATTAAATGTATGCCTATTTGTCCTTCAGATTTTTAGGTTGAGCCTCGGCAGCTCTTGCACTGCTCTGCGAGTTATGCTGTATTATAGTATGGACTTGAAGCTCCACCCACTCCCCCCCCCATATTTTTCATTGGCCTGTGTCTTTGTTCTTTTTAAATGCTCGCTTCTGATTCGTTAATAGGCTTGTTAGTCCCTCCTTAGTACTGCCTTGTCTTCATTTGCAACCTCCCATGAGGACTGGCCCTTTTACTCCTGTTGCTACACAGTCTGTGTTATTTAGTGTTATTTAGTCTGTAAGCACTATTTCTTTAGTGAGTGTTGTCTTACTGCAGGCACGATGTGCTTTTCACAACATTCAGCGCGCCATGCATGCTTTCCCTTTCCAAGCAGCTGGGACAATGGTGGCTGCTTCTTTGAAATGCCCTAGGTCTTGCATGTAGGAGAGTTTGAGCTATTGGCATTGTAAATGACAATAGCTTAAACTCTTGCAAATGAAACACCTATAGCTTTACTAATATTTTTTGTGGGTTGTTTCCAAGCGCCCCATGCCGCGCTTGCACTTAATAGAGGCCACACCCCTGTCTTTGGACATGACTCATCTTAAGAAAGGGGGGTGGCCTCTATTTAGTGCAAGCACAGCATGGGGCCCTTGGAAACAAACAATATTTGCAATTCAATAGGTCTTGTATTTGCGAGAATTTAAGCTATTGACATTTACAGTGACCATAGCTCAAAGTCTCATAAATGCGAGACCTATTGCATTGCAAATGCTTGTTTCTGTTAGCGATTTGTTTTACCTCTTTATACGGCATTTATGTAGCACTTGACCCAGAAGGATTAGAGAGTTTCACCTGAGCACCAGTTATATTACACAAGGTCACACTCATGTTTATAGGCAGGGGGAGATTAAGTGGTTTGCCAAGAATCACAGGATGTGAGCCGAAGCACAGAACCGGACCTGGTTCCCCAATTCCCGAAGTCTGCAGCCCTGCCCATTTATTCTACATCCTCCGTAGAGGGAGGGTGGCACGCAGAAGGTGCTTGAAAGCTCGGATTTTTATGGACTCAATGTTCCATAGGACCTTGACCTGCGCAAGAGCCTGGCTTCAAGCTCGAGCCTGGCTCGAGCATTCAGTTGCTTGTGCACTTCTAAACATATCTAAATATATCTTTCTTCACATAAACATTCTTTCATCATATTAAGAACAGGGACGACATGGCAACAGGGGTGTAGCTTAGGCAATAATGTTAGGGGGGGTAAGGCTGAGATTTCCCAACAAGCAACAAGGTGTACCCCAGGGGCGGTTCCTCCACTTGAGCAGGGAGCATCGTACCACAAGCCCCAAGCTTAAAAATTAAACAGTGATAAAGTTTATTTGCTACCATTTTATTTTTCAGCAACCCATCCTGAACTAAGTGTCAGGATGAGAGGGGGCCTAAGCTACAGAGAGGCAGCAGCATGGAGCTATGCACTTGAAAATGCGCATGTCTCTCTGGCCGGCAGTCTTGGGCCGGCCAGCCAGACATGCCCATTTTAAAGTTCTCAAACCCAACTGTCTTAGACGGCTGGGTTAGAGAACATACAGGCCTTCAGTGCTCTTAGGAGCACTGAGAGAGGCCGTTCTGTCCAATCCGGGCACTGCTTTCATGCTGTGAAAGCGGAGCCAGGATTGAATAGTGCAGTTTACTGGTTTCGGGGCTTACAGAAGATGCTGGTTGGAGGAGGACATCGCGCAGAGAAGAAAGGAAGGTAAGTTAAATTGTTTTAATCAGAGTCTCATCTCCAGAGATCTCACTCGTGTCCTGTCATGAACACTCAGCCACAACTGCAACTCACCGAGACGCATAGAAGTGACTCTGTTCATATGAGTCATATGTTGCATAAAAAAACGAGAGAAACACAACTTATGGGAAAAATCAAATACTCTTATGGAATGCAAAATGAACTTGAATGTAAACAAGGACTGCATCACTGTTATGGATTACTTCAAGACTTTCTACAGTTGTTGTTGGGAATTCAAGCATTGTTTTGACTGTAAAGGAAATTAATTTAGGACTCAATAGGGATCAGATTCAAAGTTTGTAATTACTGCCTCATCTGAGACTTGGCAGGACTCAGCACTCTTAAAGCTCTGCAGGTGGCACACTGATCTGGAGTAAGTGACGAGCAGGAGCCCAATGAGATCAATACCCTTGACCCTGTCTTTGCATCAAACACACCGTAATAGGTCACGCTGCAATATAGGCCCAGTCTTAGAGGTGTGAAAGCTATTGAAATCTCAGATCAGATGCCTGGCTTTGCCTCATCTCAAGGCCCTCTTGGACTCTCAAGCCCAAAAAGAGCTGAGCTTTCATGTGACGTCTGCCTGGCCCACATTCTAACCTTATGCACCGAGTGTCAATGACAAAGCAGTGACCTTTGATGTAAAATAAACCCGAGAAAGAGATACCCACCTAGTAGCTTAATTGCATAATGCAAAACCAAAAAATCTGGGGTCAATCCCAATTTGCCTGATGAGACAAACTAAGTCATCCTAGGTAAATACTTCATGACACTACCCTACTTTTTTAGATCGTGGCTAGACAGCACATGCGCTGTCTCGAAGAGACGTGTTGTGTTTTGTGTGCTTATAGACAATCATCTCCTACCACTGGTAAACTTTAGCCTTGCTCTCATTTTCTTTGATGCCATTCATCATGGCATGCGGGCCTCATGCCCTCTTCTTTTGTTGGGCCCTCCCATAGTGTATGTACCAAGTACATGTCTCCTTACATTGCTCCCGGTTTGCTGAGCTATTTTTTTCTTTATTTTCAAGCACTCCATAGGCGTACTTGTGTTTTCAGGTCGTACACTTACATACATACCATTAAAATGCATGCATGTGTACATAAGCACATTTCTTAAAAAGTTGTTAAAACACAACCAGCACTTGTTTATTTTTTATGCACAATCCATTGGTATTGGAGTGCTCGCTCCATTGTCCATCTTGCCATAGCGCGAACACAATCCAATAGTATTGGAGCATTTTAAGTGCTCACCAGCTGCATTGCACAATGACATATTCATTTATGTCACTGATCCTGCTTCAATGAAGGTTCTTTTTCCCCATTGTTGCTTGCCCATTTACCCATCCCTCCTGCTTCCCTGCTTTACCTGTCCCTCCACTACCTCCTACATCACTGCTTCTTTTTCTTGCACTATCCAATAGTATCGGAGCACTTGTTCCGTCTCCCATCTTCCCACAGTGCTAATACCAGCCGATGGTACTGGAGCACTTTCAGTGCTTTCAGTACTTACACAATGACACATTCATTGTCGTAGGCAGAGGGAAGCATAAGTGATTTGTCCAGAATCACAAATTGTTCCGCCAACCCTGAGATTCAAACCTGGTTCCCAATTCCCCTCTCGGCAGCTCTGACTGTTATGCCACATCCCCACTTCACTTCAAAGCTCCTCAGCTGTTTCTCACTATAACTTCCACATTTGTTCAGCAAGACCACGTCAACACCGAACAAGCGTTGGCAAAAGTCAATAGACCTCGCAATGCCCAAGCTATTGGCCTTGTCAATGTGAATGTCTTTTAGCAATGTTGTTTAGCAGCACATCTGCTATTCAGCATGGCTGAAAGTCACTAAAAAAGCACTATGATGCGGCTAGTGCAGGCCACATCATAGCGCTTTTTTGTTTTAGAATGGGTAGGACAATAAACTCAACATGGGGGTGAAGAGACTCGGCATTGGCTTAAGATCCCGTGATTCTGGGCATTCAGTAACTTTCAGCCATGCTTAACAGCAGATGTGCTGCTAGACAACGTGGCTAAAAGACATTCACATTGACAAGGTCAATTGCTCAGGCATTGCTGAGACCGACTGGCTTTTCCAATGCTTGTCTTCATTATCACAAATGAGAGTACCTTCAAATGTGTGAATTCAGAAAGTGCACTGTACACAAACCTTTTAAAATACTATAATGTTGCTCCATCTATAATGATGTAAACTTCATATGTGGTACACATGACAACTGACTGACCTCTGATTCCAGTAGTGGCATTGTCACCATAGCAGGGGAAGGCATGAATATTTGTAAGTTTAGGTTTTTAAAACTATTACTTGTGATAAACGCCTCTCGGTGTGTTGATGCACCCCGAAGTACTAGAGTGAAACACTTTCGCATGTTAAAAAAAATATATATATTTTTTTAAATCAACTTTATCCTATTTTTACATGATTCTGTGTGATTTAGATGCCAAATATTTTCATGTCTCTACTAGTGCACAGGCTTTTAAGGCCAAGCCTGACCTTTGATTCGGTTCTGGCTCGACTCTCCCTGTTAATATGTGGACTCGCCCACCTTTCCCCTGTCTGTGGCAAGAGTGAATTAATGTCACTGTTGGTGCAGGCAGCAGATCGGACTGAAAATGCCAGGGAGTCCGACTATGTAATTATTAGAGGGTGTTCCACCCTATACAGCCCCCTCAAGCTACGAGCCTGCATGGGAAGGCACAGTACAGGTGTCTCTTGCCCCCACAGGCAACAGCAGCCCATCCCTCTGGAGTGAATACACCGGTGCAGCTCTGGCAGTAACAGCAGAACCTCCTTTAGACACCACATGGGTAAAACATTGGTTGCAACGTTGCAAGATGTCCTTGACCGCAGAACAAGTAGAGCACGGGAATCAGCACTGCCAGCGTCCCTCACACACAGAGGACAGGTACAGCACAGGCAGTGCATGCCTACTTAAAGTATGCATAAGTGAAGCAGAGGCAGTGGATGATTCCCTCAGCTATAAGGCCCTGACAGCAGCAAAGCAAGCTTCTCCCACACACATACAATAGAAAGAGAGGACAAGACGGGCAGGACCAGGGCCAGAATACGTTCTACATGAGTAGCAACAGCACATGTGTTTTTATTTTAATGCAGAACATGTGTCGCAGACATTGATTTTGGAAATCATCCAATGCATGCTACCCTAACACATGCAGAACAGGCACAGGCAGTGCAAAGCTTCTCTTTCACTTAGAAGAGGTCAACCATCCCACCAGGTTAAGGACAGCATAGCCCCTGGGAAGGAAGAAAACTGGCCGAGACTGCCAACCAGGTTCACACCTTTATTGGTCATACGAACTTCCCCATCAGGGCCCAAACAGGCAATGAATGGCCTGCCAAGACACCCCAACTATTATACTGTGTTGGTTCCACCAATGAAATGGTCAGGATTTATTGCAAACTCCCAGAACCCGGACACTGCAACAACCTCTGAGTGACACATATGCAAACCGCCCCATAGAGTCAGTCAGAAACGCAGTCTTTAAGAGGAATTGTGGCTGCTTTAACCTTACAACCTTTTGGTAATGCAGATCAACAATTGCTGTTTCAGCATGGACAACACAAGTGTGCCATAAGTAACTGTATTCAAAATCAATACCATTACAATCATTTCACATGAAATAACTTTTGAAATATGCCAACTGATAGTCAAATAATCATTCTCCGAAAGCGGATCATTTTCTATGTTTTAGAAGTTTTATTTCCAGGTTTAAATGTTTAAATTCAATTGAATCGTCTCCTGAAGAAGAGTGCAACACCGCTCTGAATGCATTGAGTTATAAAAACCATGTGACTACAATGGAGACAAATATTGAATATTGGTGTTTTCAACTGAAGAACGTTCCATAAACACAGTTTTTAACTCAACAATAAATACTGGGACTTGGATTTCAGTATTGAGAGGACTCAACCAATCCCTGTCCCTGTAAATGCACCCTTGCACTGAGTGTGGAATTAGTACTCCATTTAACTTCCACACTAATGCATTTGCACTCAAGTTATAAACGCCTAAAGTTACTTTAATGTGATTATTGGATTGCATCTGTGAGTACATATTGGCATGTGACTGATACAGAGGTTGAAAACCAGCAAACGTTTGGGGTGCCCTGAGAAACCTTTGCATATTGGGTTTGGAAACTCATTGCCCATTGGGGCACCTACGAATACAGAAGGTAGATGTGAAGCGGGCATCAAAAACTTTGCTGACAGGTCTTAATCCAAGCAAACGACTACTTCTTGTACTCAGGAGTAGGAGCTTCTTTAGAATTTGTCAGAGGAGGTGAACAGCCATAAACTAGCGGTTTGCCCATCCTGCCAAACTCACAGTTCCCAATTTAGACGTGGGAAAACCAAAGAGTTTCAACCCGTGGAGGCTCAACTGTCTCCGTCAGTTGAAACCCTCGATGACCTGCGACTCATTTTCAACAGGGCCACCAGACCATAGTGACAGCTGCGCCACCCTACGTACAGCAGGGCGACCATCACTAGACTGCACGGCCTGGGTCCACCCCGCAAGCCAGGGCAGCCCCTGAGAGGGAAATCAAACAGTAACTATGAGGCACAGGGGGAAAAACTCGTCAAGTATTAGAAACACTTTTTTTTTTATTTGTCAACAGCAAACTCCCGCTTTGGGAGCTGAGCAAGGCAGCGAAATTACAGACAGTGAGGCAGGGATCTCACAATAGTGCTGGCTGGCTTTCGCCAGGCGAGAGGGCATGGTGATGCTGGCGAGCATGCATATCTTCTGCCACATTTTAAAGGACTTCCGTAGGCCACGCTGCCAGGTTCTTTCCCCTGCCCCAGATTCCCTCCATGGTTATTCTGCTCACATGTTTTTTGCTTTGCTCAAGTGTGCTGCATTTTGGAGTTCTCTCTTGTGCGCTGGACTCACTGTGTACTTTTTTCATGGGTTATAGGAACTATATTTTCGTGGCATTCATTGAGCTGTGCTGGTTCAACATTGTTGTGCAAGCTTTACAATGGGATTTAGAGGTATCCTTTTATTTTGCCTTGGGTTTCCACTTGGTAAAAGCGGGTCAGAATGATAATTATGTTGAAACGTTTTGAACTTAAAAATGGGATGAAATGATGGAGCTACTATGAGGTGAGTCCATTCACCAAATTATGTGTGGGGCATAATTCCTCTCAGCTGGGATGTTTTTTGTTGAGCAGTGTGTCCTTCTTTTAAATGAAATGCTCCCGCTGGTTAATTATCTTTGCCACTGATCTGTCCTGTTGAGTTCGATTAAAAATGGTCTTGATCAAGATTTGTTTTTTCAGAATCTCCCAATCAGTGATCCTTCAGACTTTATTCATAACTTGTAGACATAAATTGGGGAAGAAGTATTACCCTGGCACATTAGCATAAGCAGTATTCATCTGTATTATTTTCCATATTCTTAACCTGTATGGCAAAGTAATTGCTCTGATGATCATAGAGGAGCTTGTTATAGAGTCGCATGCCAAATTCTCTCTATAAAGACCATAGCATGTTGTGCTGACTGTCAGTAATGTCTTTGTATTAAATTCTTCTGGCCTCAGGCAATGTTTTTACTCTACTTTAGGGCCATCCAATATCACCAGCTTTTTGGATCAGATTTTCCAGAAACCTTGAGGCTCGTCTAAAAGTCTGAGTATTCTGGACAGGATTCTTCATGAATCTTGGGCAGAAGCTAATTAACAAGGCAGGAATTAACTACATAAGTCTCCCCTAACCTGCAGTTTGAACTTGAAGCACAAAAGAGACGGCCTTGAGTCAAGCAGCCAGCGAAGCTAAGACGCCAAACAAGTGACAGTCTTCAGCTCTATCAATATCAGTAATATACAAGAATAATACGTAGCACATAATCAGCACTCGTGCAATCCTCCACCACCAGCAAAGCAAGTTCAGCCTTAAAGAGAAATCTGAAGACTGTTTGTTGGGTCATGAAGATGGGCAGCACCTCCAGGAAGTTAATGTCTAGCTCCGTCACTATATTGTTGCACGACAGTTCTAGAGTCTGAGCTACTATTTATTTGGCAGTTTTGTATAACATGAACAAGGCCTGAGGGAGACAGTGGCTTTACACAGGGGTAGTTTCATACATTATAGATGGGAATCACCGCATTCACAAATGGGAAAGGTTCAGTGGCCTGTTTACATAGCTTAAGGTATGTTGAGAAAAGAGTAACCATTATTCATGGATATAAAGTACAATTGCAAAGCTGGGGTCCTAGGATATGATTGCTTTTTGTTTATATACGGAGAGAATATGCCCACAGGTTCAATATATGAAAAATTACATTTGTAGTATCTATGCCATAGCTAAAGAGGATGCTGCATGGGTGAGGCACCATGATTCTAGAGCATGCAGACTTCTAAAACTGGAATGAAATGGATTAGGGGTCGGGAATCCTGGCCATATTTTATTACATAAAATAAACAAACATTAAAATTGTATTATTATTTTTACATTATGCACACAATACGCAGAAAGTCCAATACATTGATAGGCACAAGCTGTCAATTGGCTAACCTTAACATGTTTCTAATACATATCGGTTCCTATCATAAGCTAAGCAATGAAGATATTCTCTTTCTGCGTATCCCTGTTAGAGCCTATGGTAAGGTCAATGACTGGCGGCCCAAGGTCAAGGTCAAGTTCAAGCTAGGTCCCAACCTCCAACCGGAGTGACCTTGCACAGGGGTCCATCTTCCCGGATGGATACCTCCACGCCCTTAAAGATTCAGTTCCATAAAAGGGGGCCGCTGCAGTTATGCGTCCTTGCGCCATTGAGTGCATGCGCATGCGGGGATTGGCCAACCAGCCTACTGGAAGCGTGACCTCCCTGCCCCCTGCACCGTTCCAGCCTACCGGCTGTAACTGCCCCTGGAGTTCCATGACAGACCCTCGGTCTCCCCCTTGGGCGTCCCCATTTTGCCCATGGTTATGCCCGTTAAGGACCGAAAACTATGCTCACCAATCATGACCTTACTGCCACAGGCCAGTATAGTTGACCGACTATCTGGCCTCCCCCTTCCTCCTTCTAGAAAGGTCATGTTGCGCTCCTTGCCCTATTGAACCATACCCATAGGTTTTTCAGAACTACGTCCCTTCCCAGTGTAGAGCGGTGTATGTATCTGATCAAGCCAAAGGCAAAAAGCATTCCTAGGCAGCCCCCGTAGGAAATTAGACCTAATCCTTGCTTAAGACGCCCTGCCCCAGTGAGCCTTAACTATGCACCCTCTGTGCGGACTTGCTTTGCGCGGTAATAGTCCTCCTCGTCACTGGCAGGAGGACTTGCCCAAATTTACATGGTATAAAACCTGACCCAACCACTGTTCCCCACACGCTTCTAGTAAACAGGTCGCCTTGCGCAAAAAATCACAGCAAGTTCCGTAGATGCTTATAGGTACCCTGACACGGGTGGAGATCTCATCTCGCCCCCTATCCACGGTGGCTGATGCTCCCGTAACCAATATGGTCATAGACTTGCTCAGGGTGCCTCTATCGAATACTAGGGACAGGCATACTGCCTGGTTCTTGGCTGTGCAGGCTACCTTAAGGGACTTCGGTACCCGCTGTGCACCCGTCCCCTTAAACTTGAGCTGAACTAAGAGGAGATTAACATACCATCATCTGGGAGCCAATAAATGGCCTCAAATTGATAGAAGCATGATGTGCCATACAGACATATTGCATTTTTTAGAATGTAGAGCAACACCAGGATTCAAACCCGGTTCCGCAGTTCTACAGTCGGCAGCATTGACCATTAGGCACAACCTCACTTCCAGACAAAGGACTCATTGCTAATGTAACTGCACCCATCCCAACGGGGTTGGTGCCATATCGGAATAGTCGGCTGATCCATCCAATCGAAAAATTTTGGAAGACTACACAGGGAGTGCCCCACAGGCCCCAAGATTTCCCATAAGCATAGCCAAGGAATGTGCAAACAACACACGCCTGGCCACTAGGTTCTGGGATAGGCTCCGAACGAACCTCTCCCCCTACTAACTATCCACTTGCTTCCTTGCCCCTTCAGTGGGAAAAAATGCTTCTACTATGGAGCATCCCAACACCACGCAGTACCCGCTAAGATGGCACCTGCGTGTACAAGCGCCATAAGATGTTGCTTATTAGCCGAATAATATTTCAAAACAGAGGGTGTTGAGGTGTTGCATCTGTCCGTTACCCCTGGTTTTGGTCCAGCTGGCAAGACATATACACATGTAACACAGCAGACTGCTAAATACCCCTGCTGGCGGCAAATTCTGGTTGTCTATAACTATACCCAACCAAGACAGTGCATGGGCCGCAGCATCTAACCCATGTATGCTGGCACCTCCGAGCCCTTTTCTTGATCGCTCATCACAATTGATGCCTCCGCTTGCCACACCCGTTCTGGATCTACCGGTCCCACTTCCTGTCAACATCTTGCCGGTATTGCGGTGTGGATCACCTCCCAGGCATCTTGCGGTCATTGCGGTGTGGATCACCTCCCAGGTATCAGAGTCAGGGGTCCAGCCATACATAAAGGAACACAAAACACAGATGATTAGTGCTCTAAGCCTTTGGATAAGAGATACAGTTTACATGCCAGCCCCTTCGACTACGTCACAAGACTGTAACCCCCATACAACCCACACCCACAGCAACTCCAGTCCTATTCTCACAAAGAAGGCTAATAACAGCAAAAAGCAGGTGGTAGTCATATCCGGTGGTGTAGCCCCAAGAGCTAGCTACAGTATGAGAAGCCGGTGTGCAGCAATACTGGAGGCTGGGACGTTACCCTGCAGTTCATGTGCCATGTTGCGTTCATTACCTAGAGGTGAAGGGAGGTGCGAGGACACATGGAAAGTAGCGGCTAGTATTTCCACTGAAGATTGTTCCGAAGATCTCACGTTAAATTGTGGCTTTGCGATACATTCCTTTAACTCATGCTAGTCACAGCAGTAGGCCCTTATACTTATTCTCAGCCTTTTGAGAGCCCAAAAATGCCACGTGTTAGACCCAGTTTCACTTTTGACCCTACGCTCGCTGTATGTTAACTTGAAACCAAATTCAGAAGGCCCGTGGTCACTCACTTGTGCACGCGTCTTCGTGTAACCTTAACACTTGGCCCCCCCAGTTTGTCCATGCCTGGCATTTTGCAAGAATTAGTCGCAAACCATTTAAGAGAGTGCCCTGACACGAGAAGCGCTCTGCACTGAGCACCCCCAGCAGCGTGCAGCACTATAAATAGTACTGCAAAAAAGGAAGATCCTTGACACTACTATTCCTTATTTTTACAGCAGCCCACAGTAGGTCAGTCATGATTCAACCTAAAAAACATCAATGGTTTGTCCATTCCGGTGGCAACAAATTGTCATGGCCACACATTTTGTACTAAAGACATGCGGCTGGCACACTTAAAATGCGAATGTTAAAAAACCACCAAGACTGCGTAACATTGAGTTCTTCGCACTCTGATTCATCAGACACACTCCCACGCTAATCGTAACCCCACAAGTAATCAAATCCACAAACAATTCGGGCGAGCTAGCCAGGCTGTCATAAATCTTTAGCCAGCAAGGATATGTTTGTTCTAGCAAGGATATGTTCGTGGAACAACAATAAGAGTAACAGGTAAAATACCAAATATATACCGTGCATTTCTTGTGAACCGGCCAAAGCTTACTTTAAGCATGAATGTACTTCAGCCTGCGATGGCTGGCTGACCCGAAGCTGGGCTTTTAAAATTTACATTGAAATCAGACCTTCAATTTAGAGCGCCTAGCATAGCACCAGTTGCATTACATGAGGAACATTGAATTCAGACTTTCAATTGAGAGCACCTAGCATAGCACCAGTTGCATTACCTGAGGAACATTGAAATCAGACTTTCAAATGAGAGTGCCTAGCATAGCACCCATTGCATTACCTGAGGAACATTGAAATCAGACTTTCAAATGAGAGCGCTTAGCATAGCACCAGTTGCATTACATCAGGAACATTGAAATCAGACTTTCAAATGAGAACGCTTAGCATAGCACCAGTTGCATTACCTGAGGAACATTAAAAATTAGCTTTTCAAATGAGAGCGCTTAGCAAAGAACCAGTTGCCTTACATGAGGACCCCCTTCATCTTCGCGCGGGAGATTAAATACTTTGCCCAGCATCATTGCTGAAATACCCAGTTCTCCAGCTTCATGGGGATTATTGTAGCTGTCCCCGGGCCACGTTCAGCCCCCAAAAGGCCCAAAACACAGTTATTGAGGCTTATGTAAACCATGAAAACACCTGGACTTGCACACATATCCTTCAAAGTAAGAGTCAGATACCTAAACCACTAGGCCACCGTCCTGATATGTAATGGCCCTGCACTGCACTGACCTCCGGGCAGGAAGATTAATGTTGCCGTCCCTGGGCCACTTTCAGCCCTTAAAGGGACCTACACAAAATGATTGTGGCTTATGTAAACCATGGAAACACCTGAATCTAAACACACAACCTTCACAGTGAGAGTCAGACACCTTAACCTTTAGGCCACATAACCCCGATTTGTAATGACTTTGCCAATTTCAGTTGGGTCACACCTAATTACAGCAGCCCACAAGGCAAGGACCCATCGGTGCATAAATGCACCTCTTCATTCAGGACCTTCAACAATATCAATGTGACCGCTTCTTCAGTGCACACCACTTCAATCCATGTTCGGTGCAAACCGTACCCATCTTATTCACCGACCGCCTGAGGAGAAGTCCTGCCCGGTTTGCATATTGTGGGCTGCACACAGTGTGTCATGATTCACTGGCAAAGCATGGGAGCAGGCACTCTGATGCTTCATGGCGCCAAGGGACACCCAATAGCCCTAGAGTCTCTGCGCGAAAGGAGAGCGCATTCGGCAGATTACTACTGGAAAGTGTGTGATTGAACCGTGCGATTGACCCGCTGAGCTGCCCGGGTGCTGGTCAGAGTCCGCAAGTCCAAGCTGCCACAATACAACAGGATCCCTCACCTGAAGCCACGGCATGGTCAATGACCATACATTCATGACTGAATCTGAGAGTAAGTGTCCAACGGCTGCCACTGAGACAAACCACCTGGGTGAGGTCAGGATGGAGTCCCATGATACACACTCTCCAAAAAGGCAGCCCCGGACGTCCGGCAGCCGTCCGCGGCGATATGAGTGACAAGCAGGTGCTGCGGCAGCAGTTCGACAGAGTATTGGCAGGCTGCAGGCAATGTGTTGCTGCCATTCTAGCCCAAAAAATTATGATCACGTGACGTGACCAGAAAGGCGGCTCAGCCGAGCCCCCCAAAAAAGAGAGGCTGTCCTCTCCGCTCCCCAGCCTTCTTATACCTTAGTGTAGTGGAGAGCAAAACCGGTCATGACCGGCTTGCCTGGGGTTGCCCGAGTGCGGGGACCGGAAGCACTAATAAGTGCTTCCGGTTCACGCGGTCCACCAGCCAATCAAGGGGAGGCCGGGGGCACCGCGTCACTACTGTGCGCGGCGCACCCCGCCTCCCACCAATGTGGGGGACCGGCATGACCGTCATAATGGCGCCTTGCCCGAGTCCATGCCCTGTCTTGCAATTTGTTGTCTAAACCTTACTTCTGTGCCTAATTCATGGGCTTTAAAGGGAAAACGAGTATATTGGGATGGACAACCAGTGCAACAATTTAGCTTGCCCTCCTCCAGCTGTCTTCTTTACCGAACTCAACATTAGTTTTCTTTTTCATTTCAAGCATGAAAAATGCTGGTCTGTTTAAAGGACTCCAGATAGCTCATGGAGTTTATCCTTTAGGCACATCCTGTTTGTATTTTCCTCTTGAAGGAATCAAGCAGAGCCAAGAAGAAACCCACAAAAATAGATTTGCATCTTCCTGCCTGTCTTTGTGGAGCAATGGTGGGAATGGTGTTTAGTGGTCTTCTTGAGACTGGACTCCCACTTCCGATAAAGTTGGATGCTGAAGTGGAATAGGTCTTATTTGGTTACGTCATTGATGCACAAGTTGAGGGACTACTCTGAATTAGGGATTAAGCCTGTAGTGAGACATTAGTGTCAAGGGAGGGGAACTTCCTATAACTATATCTAGGAAACGGTTACTTGATAGAGAGCTTGTGGGATTTGGTAGAATATAGAGGGATTACATTTTAGAGGGCTGGAAATTATGCAAGTGCAAAACCATCAGTAGACAATTAAATGAATACATGTTATGAGATGTGGAGCTATTGAAATGGAGTTGGGTGGCATATGTGTATTAATGAAAAGAGACACTCATCAATGGCCTGAATGTTTTTCTTGTGAGATCATGAGATCCAGAGGATCGAGACAATGGACGGACTGCGATAGAAGTGCAGATTTATTATTTATTTATGTATGTATCTATTAGTTAGGGGTTTTATAAAGTGTCATAAATCACCAATGTTGCGCCAGAGCACTTTCATTTAGGTACATAGATTAGAGGTGGGTCTACGAATGTGTATGGGAGAAATATATTAAAGCAAGTGATGGCATAACAAATGGTAGGCAGATAGGAAAGCTTTAGAAGGAAAAAAGTGAGAAGGTGACCGTATAAAGCAGCGGGACTGATTTTGGGTGTCTAACGAGTCTGGTTTATGCTCAGAAGGAGGCAGCAAAGTTAGCTGCCCATATGATTTCGATTTTTTTAATGGTGAGTTTTAGCAGTCTTATGATTTTGATGAAGTTCTGTTCATGTCTTAGATATTTTGGGAGAAAGTCCCACTGAGATGCTACTGGCATGCAAATGATCCTTCCTCCAAACTTCTTATATCTCTGTGAACAAATGTAAAGTAAGTAGTGGTTTGGAGATCTTGGCTACTCTGTCATCTCTCTCCCAGCTCAAGTGCCAGTATTGTTAATATTACACTTTATTTCCCTTCCAATTCCAAACTAGAATCTAGTGATAGTGTTACCAAACGCAACTGGAGGGATATGCGGGTGCAACATTTGGCACTACCACCACTAACCAGTTCCATTAGGATAAGAAGGGTCACAAAGAAAAGAGAAGAGCATCCTGAGCCAGGAGTAGCCAGCGTTATCCCGAAGTATGTGTTGTGATTGCATTGTTACAAGCAAGATGCAAAACGCGTGAGTAAGATTGTTTTCCAACCACACTGCACCCTTGTCGGATGAGAAATCATTTCATAATACATGTGAGAACTATTTCAGGAGTCCGAAGGCAGGTTACTGGACTCAGATTGTAGTAAAAAGTGCATTTATCACACAAGTCTTGGGGATTTACCTCACTAATTAGTCAAAATTGAGCACCAAGTACACTTGAAAATTAGGGTAGCGAAGTCGAGCAGATTTACTTACTCAGAGAGCAAGGTAGAAACTCAGAAATCAGTGAGACATACAGTAACAGTCAATAAATCAATATCCAGCAATGCTTTTGCATTTAAGAAAAAGTACTTGGCTTCTAGAACCCAAAGGAGTACTGTACATATAATAGTTAGAGAGTGGATACATGGCAAACAGTCATCAATGTAACAATTCGTATGTGGGGGAGTCAGTCGGCATAAGCCTGGATTGTGCCGAGGTTTTATAGTGAAAATGAGTTAGTGGATAAAAATAGATCAAATTGCCCTCCGAGAGAATCGGAGGTATAGCTCTTTTAGACCCACTGAATTACCCTATACAATTCCCCAAAAGATAATTCTGGATATTATTCCCCCTCAGTCAAGAGATCTGGGTTAAATCCATTGTTCTTCTGCTCACCACACCCCCCCCCCCAGTTTGGACCCTGCCATATGAAAATCAGTACATCAATTGTTCTGTTTGCAATTGTTGCCCTAAGTGGGAAGGGTGTGCCCTGACGTGGGTCCTGTGCTCACCATGCCACTGGAGTCAAGCTAGCCTTGCTGATGAGGGGTGATTCCCTGAAACCGGTCCCAGGATGCTAGTTTCCGGTCGACGGAAGACCTGGCCTGGCATTTCAGGCAGGACTGTTCCCATGGGGAGCAGAGTCAAGACTGATTTGCATATGGCTGGGACTAAACTGGAATGGCCTGGTGTGCAAACAAACTATGGATTTAGGCCCAGATCGCTGTACTGTGGGTAAATGTTTGACATTGTTCAGCATAATGTTCATCAATTGTTCTTTTTGCAATCTGATTGAAACCAGTTACCAAGAGTCAACTACCTCCAGGGTTGACTGTTTGTAGCACTGCCTTCAAACAATACACTTGCAGCTGGCAGGAAAAGTGATACAGAAGCTAAACTATCCATGTTGCATCTAAAAACATGTAGCTTGATGTACTAAGCATTTCAAATTTACATATCAGTAGTAAATTGATGTGCAACAGCACAAATAGCACAAACCAATTTACAGAACCCCAAGAAATAAATATTAGTTCAGCATACCAAATGAATGAGGACTCCTCCAAATGCAAACTGGAATAATCATTCAAAAAATTACCAAATAGCAAGTCTTGTGAAGTAGATACAACTATTCACAAATTATGAAAATGTTGTACGACTCCGCCATCAGAAAGAGTCTGCTCTTGAAAGCGGACAATGATGATCTGGAAGATTCGATGAGAAGCTCCTTCCATGGCCACTACTCTTAGGACAAGATTCAGCCAGAACCACTGCAGGCCGGCCAGGCAGTATTGAAGTTGCCAGGACTACGTTTAAAGTGAACAATATTTGTACTGAAACAGAAAGAGACATTTTGACAATGAATGTAACCGTAATGGCACAATACATGGCAGGAAAAAAGATCAACCCTCTGCACTGTGTGTGATTGTCAACAAAATGAAATGAAATCAAAATAAAGTATGCAATACTATGCCTTCCTTTTACTTCTGCCTTATTCACAATGGGCCTTTCTTGCCTGCGGTGTGGCAGTGCTCCATACTTCCACACTGTGGTGGCTCCTTGTCCATCTTTGCCCTTGAAACACTGCTAACACTGGCCCCCTCCCTGCTCTCCGCTGGTGGTAGAGCAGGCCTGGTAACAGCACTGAGGGTCTCCTCCAGCACATGGGAGACTTGCACCAGACCCCACATCACATCCCCGCAACAATGCACCAACTACACTATTGTCTAGGTAAAGCTGGTACCCTGAAGGTCAGTCAATTCACTATGTATTCTTGTATTGCCGAGTCCCCTCCCAGTAAATGATCTGTTACCCCCTACCCCTGAAAACCCTCTTTCCCCTGAGGTATTGAGAGTAAAGCATCCAACGCAATTATCTTGGGTTATGGGTCGTAAAACCCCGGCCGTATTTTATTAAAAATAATAAAACATAACATTTCATAATACAATAATAAATTTAAAAATATACACAGAAAACCATAGGATATTCAATCACAGTTTTGAGTACATTATTGACACCATTGTTATGGCTAACCTTAACATGGAACTAATACATAGCCATACCTAACTTAAAACTGGAACATGTACATTTGTTTTCTGCGTATCCTGGATGAGCCTATGTGCGAGGTCATGACTGTTCCCCATTAATTGCCAGGTCCCCCTTTACCGGAGTGACCTTGCGCAGGAGGCCCCTGTGCTCAGCAGATTATTTTGCAGGCACCCCCTACGCCCTTCCATCCTACCTCCCAGGGGCTGATGTTATGCCATGTTGGCTCCCAATGCGCCTGCGCAGGGGTTGGCCCAAGCGGCCTACCGGAAGCGAAACTCCCTACCCCCAGCAGCCTTCAGCCTACCGGCTGCCAGTGCCCCCTGAAGTGTTGCTGTTGCCTCTGTATCTTTGACCGCCATTGCCAAACAAGAAATCTGAGCCGCCAGCCATATGAGGGATTAGTCGCTACTGCCAAACATAACTATTGAAGCGGCAGTCGGACGCGAGAGTCATCACGCGCCCAGCTATCGGGTTGGATAAATCGCCCAAAGTCTGTAGATGCAGCAGAGTCCACCATCGAAAAACTCATTATCGGCATAAATTAGGGCTATGCTGCTTGTATTCGTCAATTGTGACTGGTGCCCTTCAAGAACATTCATACTGGTTCTTTAATTACTCATACCATGCCAAATATTTGGCCAATCGCACCAGTCAATCCTTGATTCAAGGATTCGAATCAAACAATGCTTCCTGATGAAGGTTTAAAGCCGAAACGCGCATAGGAAATTATCGACTTCAGCCATGACGAAATTGAATAAAACAGACACCATGTGTCCATTGGTGAAAACCTATCCTTAGCACTTGGAGGGATGTGTGAATAGGAATAGGTCTATATAGAATTGTACCTATGGAATGAAATGAGATGTACTGTATTTTAAATTGTATATAAAAAATGAAATACAAACGTTGATTTTTCAGTATTAAATAATGGAAAAATGAGAAAAAATATTTATATCACTAAATAAAAAATAAATAAAAAAGATTTGTATGCAGTAATTGCATTTGTTATATTATTGGTTGCAGTTATGTTAATGGTCCACCTAATATTCTGTTTCCTAAATGTTTTTCACTCAAATGCTGTTGCCTCTGTATCGCAGAATCCTTCCTAATGACCGAGCACAGTGTGATGCCAACCTAGGACATTTCTGTAACTTCTTGTCATACTGCCAGGCCTTTCGTCCTGCAATACGACTTGGAGATGGTCAAATGCTTTATTGCAGCCGCTGCGTTGATCTTTCCAGCATTGTGGACTGTGCTGTTAAGGACATGGCATTCTCTACCTGGCTTTGAATCGCTGTGAATCCTCGCTTGTGTGGTCTTTCTTGTCTTTCCACTGGCTGCTAGATCCTTGTCCGTGTATAACCGGGGGCCCACCCCTCGCCACCAGGCTGTTCAAGGAGGCTCGTGTGTCCTGTCGCCCTTGCCTCCCCAACAGCCGGTGTCCCCATTCTCCCTGCGGAGAGCTTACCATCTCTCCCCTCAATGCTGGGTTCAGGAGTATGCCAACAGGCCTCCCGTTGTCTTCAATTACAATCCTGTGAGCTCTATTCCGCCACTAGGGTGACCAGGGGCCATAGGTCCTTCACCCTCCCCACCAAAGAAAAGGTTCTGTACAAAAGACCAAATGCCTTTGATCCATAAGTCCGTGCCGATGTCCGATAAGTGCACCCCGTCCGAGTGAAACATCTGCTCGCCGGAAATCAGTCTATGAGGAATGTGACACAGACGGCCCGATACTGAGCACAGCCTAGCCAGTTCCCCATTCAGGCGCCTCACTGACACGTTCAGGGCTCGTGATCTGACCCCTCCCGACCAAACCCGGCGGGGGATCATGCACGACCAAGCAATCCTGGCCTGCGGGAATGTCCTCCCTAGCCAAGCAAATTCTGTCAGTAAATCCTCCCTAACCGCCATGCGGCCAAGATCCACCATGTCGTTTCCTCCTACGTGCAGAATGATCAAATCCGGGGACGGAAGTCCCTCGCGTTTCTGAGTCTCCACAACCAGATGGCGCAACTGCCGGATCTTCAAGCCACCGACGCCTCGCCACAAAAAGGATGCCCTCTTCAAACCGGCTGGTTTCACCACTCGTCTCTGCCGCAGCCGAACCGTGGCGCGCCGCACGAATGAATGCCCCAGCACCCAGATCACCTTTGTCGACATACTAAAAATTGATGGAAAAGAAAGCATGTCAGCATACGAGAAACCTGCCTCCCATTTCTGTCACAGCAACTCTGGTCGCACATAGCGTTTGAAGCATGATGATGTCCAGCGCCCCACTTTCTTTACAGCCTCAGCCGGCAGCCCAGCTCCCGCTGCGAGGGTTGCTGCCCCTATCCTAAAGGAATGTGATGAATACCCCGTGCAGTCCAGCCCCAGAGCGCCCAAAGCCTGCTTAAAGACGGCATTGAACTGGAATTTTGACAAACAGGCGCCCTGTTCATGAAGAAACAGCGCCTGCCCCCTCCCGCTGGGGCGTATGGCCAAATAGGCCTCCATATTGGCTACAGGACAGGCCAAGTCGCCGGGGGCCGGTGATAAGCAAATAATGGATCCCTTACCCAGTGGGTCAGTCTTAGAACGCCTCAAGACCACCTCCAACCTCCCTGGGACTATCCTAGTGTCCTGCCATTGCAGCCCCCCTGTCTGATCCTCCCTAGACGCCCCTACCAATTCCCCTACTCGAAAGGCCCCGTAAAAAGCTAATGAAAAAACTGCCCTGAACAGAAAGCACTCGTACCGTGATGTGCAGACAGCCTGCAACACTGCCAGGATGTCCCGTAACAATTGCACGTTAAGGGGCCTTCTCGTATCCTTCCTCAGCCCTTCTAGTCTGGCCCACCCAGACAGAGCCCTCCTCACCATAAAGTTAGCCCCAGGATCCTGAACCCCTGCCACCTTCGCAAAGAAACCAATTGCTGTTACGCGCGCCCTGGCATAAGAAGCTGCCCTGCCCTGGTTTCTCAATATCATTAAATATTCGCACAGCGTCCGCGCTGAAAAGAGAGACGAGCAGCTTGGGCTTGCTCGCCCCGCAAAAATCCTGTAATCCCTGAAATGCTGCTGGTAGGTTCGTCTCGTGTTGTTGCTCAAAGATGCTCCCACTAGCCCTGCTAATCCGGCACTCCAATCCTCCATAGAGAAGCTGGGAAAGCCGTCATCTGCTCGTCCGCCAGCGGATGGTATTTCCTGAAATCCTGCAACTTGAGGCGAGACAAAGCATCAGCAGCCTGATTATGAACACCTGGAATATGGGCGGCCCTGAACACCACATTCAATTTCAAACAGGCCAAAACCAGATGTTTCAGTAACCGCAACACATGCCTACATGAAGCCCCTTGCCTATTAATGGCTTCCACCACTGCCATATTGTCAGACCAGAGGACCACAGTTTTGTTCCTGAAAAAGGGGGCCCAAATCTCCACCGCCACCACTATCGAGAACAGTTCCAGGAAAGCAATGTTCTTTGCCACCCCGTTCTCATGCCAAGCCAATGGCCAATCACCCCTACACCATTGGGTCCCCAAAATTGCCCCGAAACCAATGCTGCCTGCAGAGTCAGTAATTAATCCCAATTCAGAGCAAGACCGTGCCGGTTCCGGCCAGATTACCTTCCCATTGAAACCCTTCAGAAAATCCTGCCAAATCCTCAAGTCTTCCCTGACCTCAGCCCGTAATCTTACATGATGGTATTTCTGCGTGAGTCCCGTCATGGCTCGTGCAATGGACCGAGAGAATGGCCGGCCCATAGGAATAATTCGCAGTGCGAAATTCAACTGGCCCACCACCACCTGGAGTTGATGCAGCGTAACTTTAGGGCCTGCCAAGGCAGCGTCTATGGCCTGGGAAAAGGCTCTCACTTTGTCCAACGGCAGCCTGCACTCCCCTGCCACAGTATCTATCTCGATCCCTAGAAAGGACAGGCTAGTCACAGGTCCCACTGTCTTCCCCGGGGCCAAGGGCACTCCCATTTCGTCAAACAATGCTACTAGCTGGCCTAAAGCCTGCCCACAACATTCGTCCTCCGGGGGACCCATGATCAAGAAATCATCTAAGTAATGAATCACCTCCCTGTGTCCAGTCCGCTCCACAAACAACCACTGAAGCATTGTGCTGAACGTTTCAAAATACTTGCAAGACACAGCGCACCCCATAGGCATGCATTTGTCAAAGTAATAACTGTGGTTAACCTGAAAACCCAATAAGTGATAATCATCAGGATGGACTGGCAGGAGCCGAAACGCTGACTCCACATCAGTCTTTGCCAACAAAGCGTGCGGCCCCAGGCCGCGCAGCCTCTGTAAAGCTGCATCAAAAGAAGCATAAGTCACAGAGCACAATGCCGGATCAATGGCATCATTTACCGATGCCCCCTGCGGGGCCGATAAATTGTGGATCATTCTGAATTGCCCCGGCTCTTTTTTAGGAACCACCCCCAAGGGGGAGCACACAAACCCGGGCAAAGGAGGCACCCTAAAAGGACCCGCTACCCGCCCCAGAGCCACCTCCTTGCTAACTTTACTTGTCACCACCTCCGGGTGCATTTGTGCTGACACCAGATTCTTACAGTAGCCTACTGGAGGAACCCCTACTGCAGGAATGCGGAAACCCACTGAAAAACCCTCGTACAACATTCTGGCTGCCTTCCTGTCAGGATACTGATTGAGCCAGAGCAACAGCCTCCCTACATTGACCGGCGTAGGCAACTCATTGTGCCGGTGGCGGTTTAGGCTCTCTCCCTTTTTCCTTGGATTTCTTAATACATTTGAACTCTGGGTGGGAAGGGTGGCCACAGAAACCGCATGTATGCCTGAACTTGCATGTCCCTGGGGCCCAGTTGCAAGTTTTCCTATTGTACGCCCAACATGTGCCTCTTTTCTCCCCAGGTCCTCCCTGGGATGTCCGAAAGGGCTGCCTCACGGGCAATTTGTTGACACTCTCCAACCACACGTTCACCTCCGTCTGGTCCCACCCCATATCAGGATCCTCCACTTTCGCCCACCTAAAGTCCCTGTCGTAATCTAACCATGCCACACCCCCGTATGTCACCTGTACCTTTAGGATTTTATTCGCATAACAAATCAATGGAACTGCCAGTTCCGGCCTTTTCTCTAGTATTATGATGGAAAATACATTAAAGCCAAACTGCCAATTGGAAATGGTTTCCTCTACCTTGGGCTTCCTATCCCTAAAGGAACCCTCCTTCTTGTCCTTGTCCCCAACGCCTTCTTCCCTTCGCTTCGGTCTGATCAGGGAGAATATGTCCACAAATTCACCCTTCCAAATCTTGTCCTTCACATCCTGTGCCACATGGGCTACCAAATTACCTCTCTTTGAAAGCACTGTTTCAACACCCCGTGGTACCTTTTGTTCATTGCCATCCCCCTTAGCTGAGCCCTCCCCTGCCTTACCTGCAGAGGGCAGCTCGATTACTGCATGCGCGGGGGCCGCTTGACCCACCGCTGGTCCCAGCGCATTCGCCGCTGTCTCTTGCGTCTTATTCAACAGCGCCACTTGTTTACCCAGCTCCGCCAGAACCGCCCCCCCTGCTTGTGTCGCCCATGGGGCAGTTGCTGTGTCGGTCGCTGCTGGTGCTCCAAGTTGTGCCAACAAAGTGGCCACCGTTGCCAAAATATTAGAGTGAGCAGCCTGGCCAGCTCCCACCGCTGTACTGGGCACCTGATCCCCCCCTACCTCAGCTTGTCTGACTGGTAGCACTGCAGGCGGTGAGACCGCCACCGGAACCTCTGGCACCGACAGTACTGGGATACTCGCGGGCGGGGCCAAGGTCTTGAACGCGCCCCTAATTTCTGCCAAAATTAAACCAATATCATCCCTCGCTAACCCTGGTCCCTCTTGTGGGGTCACTATGGGTTCTGGAATTACAGGAGGAAGCATAGGCGGTGGCATAGGTGCTAGTAATGGTACTACAGGGGCAGGAAGCACAGGTGTGGGCAAAGGAGGCACAGGAGCAAGGGGCATTGCTGGCGCAGGTTCTATCACCTGCTGAGGTACGGCCGGCTGACACTCCTGCCCCCCTGGAACGGCCTCATCACCCCCTTTCGACTCTTTCCTCCTCTTGACACTTTTTGCCTTCTTAACCAACGGCGGAAAGGCCGCCTTCGGCGGTACTATCGCCCTTCGCGGGCGTTCCGGCACCACCGGCTCTGTAACCCCCTCACTGTCTGACTCGGGAGCCTCCCCCCCCGCGTCCTCCTCACTGTCCTCATCCCTACTCAACTTCGCTAGCACCAATTTTAATAGCTGTGCTATCTCGGAATCCCCCCCTTTTCTCTTCTGATTCCTCTTGGGAGGCATCCTGCCCCGGCTGGATCAGGCGATTAGGTATCCTGGGCGGCCCCACGACGCTCCCCCTTCTACCCAAATTACGAGGGGAAAAACGAGACGCACCCTACAAGCAGTTCTCAACGTAGCAACGCTGCAATGAACGGATTCTGAATTGCTTCACCCCACTGACCCCGCCTATGGGCGCTTAAATACAAAATGCAAGCACTGGCTCACGCAGGCACGCTATTTTTCTCTGCTGCGACCGATCGGATCGTACCCGAGCCCTCCCCGGCACCGATTGTGAGCTGCAACGGGATCTGTTTCCCGCTCAAACGCTCGCACCGATGCGAACCACAACACCACGCCGCGGACTACTCCCGGACCCCGGTCCCGTGTAGAACGAAAGCAGCACACCACGCTACCCAATCCCCGACTAACACTTGCTGTGCCCCCCGGAGAACCAACCCACACGCCTCGCCCGCAGCCCAGATGCTAGGGGAGCAGGACCCACCAACTCGCCCTGAGCCCCGTGGGAGCAGTACATAAAATTAACACTGCCGCCCGCAGAACCCCGGACGATGGACCCGAATCCTCACCCCTCCCAGCACCTTACCTGACCTTTTCACCGGACCCGACACCAAGCTCCGTTGCCACCTCGAGACCCCACCAGCATGCACCGAGTAGCACAACAACCGCGCAATCCGCAGTCCGCCGACCCGCCGACAAGATCCACGACCAACAGGAGGCCCCAACGATTCGCCAACCAGCGCCTACGCCCCCACGATAGTCCACGCCACGAGATTCGGAGTCGTCGTCGTCTTCGCAGTAAGAGAGGATGAGTGGAGGCGAGAACCGGGCCTAAATAGCCCCTACGCCCCACCTCCACCCATCCTGACCGGAAGCGTGCGCTCGCCCAACGTCGCTTTGCCCCGGAAGAACAACCGCTGCCCGGCAGCCAATCGGCTGCTGGCCACGCCACCGAGAAGGGGGGTGTGTCGCACGGGCGGGGGGAGCCGGGTCCTAAGGGCGCGCTTCCGGATGGTCGCGCTTGGCAGAACCACTGCAGGCCGGCCAGGCAGTATTGAAGTTGCCAGGACTACGTTTAAAGTGAACAATATTTGTACTGAAACAGAAAGAGACATTTTGACAATGAATGTAACCGTAATGGCACAATACATGGCAGGAAAAAAGATCAACCCTCTGCACTGTGTGTGATTGTCAACAAAATGAAATGAAATCAAAATAAAGTATGCAATACTATGCCTTCCTTTTACTTCTGCCTTATTCACAATGGGCCTTTCTTGCCTGCGGTGTGGCAGTGCTCCATACTTCCACACTGTGGTGGCTCCTTGTCCATCTTTGCCCTTGAAACACTGCTAACACTGGCCCCCTCCCTGCTCTCCGCTGGTGGTAGAGCAGGCCTGGTAACAGCACTGAGGGTCTCCTCCAGCACATGGGAGACTTGCACCAGACCCCACATCACATCCCCGCAACAATGCACCAACTACACTATTGTCTAGGTAAAGCTGGTACCCTGAAGGTCAGTCAATTCACTATGTATTCTTGTATTGCCGAGTCCCCTCCCAGTAAATGATCTGTTACCCCCTACCCCTGAAAACCCTCTTTCCCCTGAGGTATTGAGAGTAAAGCATCCAACGCAATTATCTTGGGTTATGGGTCGTAAAACCCCGGCCGTATTTTATTAAAAATAATAAAACATAACATTTCATAATACAATAATAAATTTAAAAATATACACAGAAAACCATAGGATATTCAATCACAGTTTTGAGTACATTATTGACACCATTGTTATGGCTAACCTTAACATGGAACTAATACATAGCCATACCTAACTTAAAACTGGAACATGTACATTTGTTTTCTGCGTATCCTGGATGAGCCTATGTGCGAGGTCATGACTGTTCCCCATTAATTGCCAGGTCCCCCTTTACCGGAGTGACCTTGCGCAGGAGGCCCCTGTGCTCAGCAGATTATTTTGCAGGCACCCCCTACGCCCTTCCATCCTACCTCCCAGGGGCTGATGTTATGCCATGTTGGCTCCCAATGCGCCTGCGCAGGGGTTGGCCCAAGCGGCCTACCGGAAGCGAAACTCCCTACCCCCAGCAGCCTTCAGCCTACCGGCTGCCAGTGCCCCCTGAAGTGTTGCTGTTGCCTCTGTATCTTTGACCGCCATTGCCAAACAAGAAATCTGAGCCGCCAGCCATATGAGGGATTAGTCGCTACTGCCAAACATAACTATTGAAGCGGCAGTCGGACGCGAGAGTCATCACGCGCCCAGCTATCGGGTTGGATAAATCGCCCAAAGTCTGTAGATGCAGCAGAGTCCACCATCGAAAAACTCATTATCGGCATAAATTAGGGCTATGCTGCTTGTATTCGTCAATTGTGACTGGTGCCCTTCAAGAACATTCATACTGGTTCTTTAATTACTCATACCATGCCAAATATTTGGCCAATCGCACCAGTCAATCCTTGATTCAAGGATTCGAATCAAACAATGCTTCCTGATGAAGGTTTAAAGCCGAAACGCGCATAGGAAATTATCGACTTCAGCCATGACGAAATTGAATAAAACAGACACCATGTGTCCATTGGTGAAAACCTATCCTTAGCACTTGGAGGGATGTGTGAATAGGAATAGGTCTATATAGAATTGTACCTATGGAATGAAATGAGATGTACTGTATTTTAAATTGTATATAAAAAATGAAATACAAACGTTGATTTTTCAGTATTAAATAATGGAAAAATGAGAAAAAATATTTATATCACTAAATAAAAAATAAATAAAAAAGATTTGTATGCAGTAATTGCATTTGTTATATTATTGGTTGCAGTTATGTTAATGGTCCACCTAATATTCTGTTTCCTAAATGTTTTTCACTCAAATGCTGTTGCCTCTGTATCGCAGAATCCTTCCTAATGACCGAGCACAGTGTGATGCCAACCTAGGACATTTCTGTAACTTCTTGTCATACTGCCAGGCCTTTCGTCCTGCAATACGACTTGGAGATGGTCAAATGCTTTATTGCAGCCGCTGCGTTGATCTTTCCAGCATTGTGGACTGTGCTGTTAAGGACATGGCATTCTCTACCTGGCTTTGAATCGCTGTGAATCCTCGCTTGTGTGGTCTTTCTTGTCTTTCCACTGGCTGCTGTGTGATGAAAGATAATAATGCTGATGTTTCAGAAGATGGTGGGGTATCAGGGATTCCTGCATGGGGCAGACGCTGGTGTTGGCTGGGTTCTACCTGGGCCTATGGTGCTCTGGGTGGGTCACCTGCTGTGGCTCTTCTTAAGTAAACCCTATTGGCTCTTACGTTGGGTTGTCTTCTGCCGTCGAGCGAGATTGCACTGTGCTAACACACCCAGTCAGACATGGAGGGTCTGTGAGGAGGCTGAGCAGGTGTGAGGTCAATGGCAAGTAATTAGTGAATTTCGATAGTGATACTAATCTAAAGACTGTGGTCACGTTTTGCTTACCACAAAACTGTGTGTTCGTTCGATGCACTTTGTATTATTCCAAATTAGTTCTGACAGGAGAGAGTGATGCCAGTGTAGTGGGAGCCTTCTGGGCCGCTGTAGAGTTTACATCAAAAGGTTTTCCCTTTTTCACTCATCCCAACTAATATTACATTCTGAGTATCGGCGTTTGATGTGGAATGCCCGTTTGATCAGGCCTACCTTCCCACAAAATACGTCTCCCTGGCATAGATATAATGTGGCTCACCTGCTGTGGTGAGCAGCAGCCAGATGTGTCGATGGAGCTGACTCCATTTGCTGTGTCCTGCTGAAAGCTACTTTTTATCATTTCCTCCATCGGTTCTGCTCTGGGTGGCCCACCTGCTGCAGCAGCCTGTACCTCTGGTAGCCAGCCTATCTTCTGCACCAGACCGCAGGTCATTCCACCTCTCTCTAATCTTGCCCACGGTGCTGCTGCTGGTGGCCTCGAGAGCATTATTTCTCTAATAGACGCGCACTCAGATTTGTTTTTCGGCAGCCTCAGCTACAGTAAGGAAGACATTTCCAAGTAACCGGTGTATCTGGCTTGTCATCCTGATGAGGTGAAGCTGAGAACAGAAGTGTTCAGCATCAGCGTACCTCATCTCTATTCTCCCTCGCTGCTCCTGTTTCACTTTCTCTATCTTTAAAATCGTCAACGACTGACGAGTCCGCGGGTTGTAAGGTGCAACTGCTCCCAAATCGCAATCTGCAAATTATTCACCGAGGACTGCAATTCCGACCAATTTGTTACTTCTTCCCCCGCGCAGTCGTACATATCATTGGGCTACAGTTTGTAATTTTCTACCTTAATACGTCACAAACATAATTTCTCATCTTGGTTTTCCTCCTTAGCACCATTTTGTATCCTCAAGAAACCACTGCATAGGCATTTGCTGTTCTCATTTTGAAACATATAGGAGTAAACACGACATAAAAACGTGCTTTTGCGCGTCAGATCCGCCATCTAAACAATGGCCAAGAGGCAGAAGTGCGCCTCGTCACCAGCTCTTTCCTGCTGTAGTCCCCGAACCGAGGGCTGTCGCCATGTTCAGCGTCTGATTTAAGCCCACTTAAACCGCCCAGGCATATCATCAAATTTCAGTAATGAGTTATTAATTAATGAGGGGCGCCAATCCTCAGCTAACTGCCTCATAAACAATCGACAAGAGATTTGTGAATTTTGACTTCCTGACACTATTAAACAAATCAATATTGGGCCTGAGACTCCACGATTCCGGCAGTTGTCGGCGTTATTTAGCAATTATCTGCTCGGAATACTAATCGGCGCATTAAGGGAGGCGGATTCCGCCTGTCTCATATCAAAGAGATCCCAATCTGTGGGGATTCGGGCTGGGCCTGCTTTGCATGCAGCCGGCGGGGAGGCTTTTGTCGGTACATCTCTCTCAATATGTCGCTCATTAGTATTTATAAAGCTCTGAGGACCTTCGCCGCTGCCAATTATACGCTGACAAAGAGATTTCGCGTGCCAGGGCCGACAGACAAAGCGTCTGGAATCATTGACTTCAGGTCAGTTGTCTCCCTTCCCGGAGTTTATTGTCGTCCGCAGAGATGGACCGGCCGTAGCATAACTAACAACTGGCCACGTGTCCATGGAATCTTCGAACGACCCAGGCCTACTGCGGGATGCATTCTGGGACTTGTAGTTTGTCTGTTAACATTGCACCATGAACCCTAAAATCCCAGCATGCAACCTGCTATTGACGGAGACCAGCTGTGTCACGCATGACCTGGACAACTCGGAAGTGACCTGGCCCACATAGGAGGGCCACCTCCTTAATCCGGTCCAGTTTCGTTTTTTGGGTGCTAGCAGACTTTGGTTTCAACGACTTGCACTTTAACATTTGGTTGAATGCCAGGTCGTGCCGGATAAAAAACCTGGGTTTGTAGTAAAAATGGTCAAAATCTCTACAGCCTCTGAAAACCCGAGAGGGCCCGCGAAGGCTTCCATGTCGGTTTTGTTGATTACCGTCCTGGTTTTGCTGTCGGCTAGTCCTCTTCCGGTTGTTCATCTGTTGTGATCAGCATTTTGTCAGGGGCGGTAATGCATGCCCTAATTTAAGAGACGCCGTTAAGTACTTTCTGTCAAAATGTTACTATCTCTGAGGCTAATTGTGTCGCATTTCATCGAATACTGTGCCATGATATCACGGGTAAGGGCAACATGTCCTAATTTGTGACTAAGTGTCTCTCAAAATGCTTCTTAAAATTCGGTGGGTGCGTCCTTTTAATAATGCACGCAGCATGCTCATCGCATTACACGAAGTAGGTGTATTTCTGCACAATTAGTACTTGCAGAAAATCTCTCAGGGGGCTTGTTTGATCTGAAAATGTCATGCACGAGATGTTTTCTCTTCGTGCTAGTCCCCTTGTCCGTTGCTCATCGGACTTTGCGAGGTATACCCTTATAATTCCATTTTCACACACTATTTGACTATGCGAGGTATACCCTTATACTTCGATTTCCACATAGTATCTGACTATGCGAGGTATACCCTTAAAAATCAATTTTCACACACTATCTGACTATGCGAGGTATACCCTTATAATTCAATTTTCACACACTATCTGACTATGCGAGGTATTCCCCAATAATTAAATTTTCACACAATATGCTACAAAATTAAATGTAATAACATTTCAGAAAAAATTAGACTTTTTTTTCAAACGGATCTGAGTGTGAATCAGAATACACACGCCTCTGGTGTTTTGGTGAAATGTACCACTCTGTGGCCCTCATTACAAGTGGGCTGATACATTCTTATATGTAAGGGAACCCATGTTATGGCACATATGGGAATTATGAGATTCGTGCAAAACATTGCCAAGTCAAGACTACCAATATATATATCAGAGCAAAAATGTCCAGTAAATATTGATGGACTGTATTTCATTGCTGTTTTTCAGGGCACTATTGTGACACCTGCTCTGACACCTAAAACATGGAAATTGGCTTATGCCTGATTGGCGTATTTCACTTTTCTATAAGACTATAGAATACAGAACGGAAATACATCAATGGTATGAAAAGTTAACTGTGTCTTGTGGACTGCAGGACTTATTGTGCCATCCACTATGTGACAAAATAAAACATGGCTTCTAGCCTGCCCTGTGTAGCCTGACTGCTGCAGTGCAACCTGTTCAAATAATCCTCTTTGCCAGGTAAAAAAAATCACTTTTAAACATGAGTATGTCACCCCTTTGCAAGCCTTGTAGTCTACAAGATAGGGTGCATAGTATTTAAAAGTGTAACATAGAAAATTAATATTACCATGTCCCTACATTGACGAGGCCCAAAAATATTTTTTTTACAGTGGCAGGCCTACCTGTTCTGTGTAGAAAATCAGAGTATAGATTAAAATATTAATACTGTATCTCAGGAATAGAACCAGCTAAAAAAATAATGGCACCACTATTCTTAATAGTTATTAGAAATCCAATATAAAGGCAAAACCAGATTTTTAATCAATTTTAAGGAAAAGTAACTTTTGGGAAGCTACCTTTTACCTGCCTGAACTTTCAGAAGGCAATTAGCATAAGCCTCTGCCAGCGCCCATCCTGTGCTCAACCTTGATTAGGCATGAACAAGGTGCAACATGCCAATCAGGAACAAACAATAGGCTGTCCTGATGGGCAGAGATGACTCCTCTGAGCTCAACAGAATATTCAGAGTCAAGACTGTGGGTATCCAGTGACACCACTCTGTCAAATCCTGTTTTACAGGTCTGTTGAGCCAATTGCAACACTTGTGGCATACTTGAAAGGGAGAGCACAGGTTGCCAAGACTGTTTGGTTGCTGAAGGATCCTGCTTCTGTCCTATCTGACGTTTGTCTCTGGGTTTGTTGTAGGCACAGTGGATTTGAATGTTTGATTTTGGAGGACACTGGTGATTTCCCTATGAACCCCTCACACACAATCCCAGCCCTCCAAGACTGAGTTTAGTGTGGCAGAAGACTTCTGCCATCAGAAGACTTCTGCCAGTGGTGTAACACAGGCACCCACAGCCCCCGCGGTGCGGGGGCCCCCGAGCTGCAGGAGGCCCCCACAGCACAGTGCTCTCATCTGAGAGCTGCTGATAGAATCCAGAGCAGGGGCCCTTTCCTGCACCTTGCAGGGGAGCCTCCTCGAATTTCGTTGCGCCACTGACTTCTGCCATCTTAAAAATGCCCAGACACATGGCATTTTGGGTCTGTTTGCAGTAAGGCAAACAGGAATTCTTGCAAAAGTGGGTAGAGTTGACCCCAAGAACATTTATTTAATTGGTTAGGGTATTCCCAGGAGTCACTCTCACCCACTATCTGGTGCCAGGCATAAATGTGACACCTCCAGGCACCAACTCTGATCTCTTTCTGTGCTTGAGGAAGATCAGAAGAGGACTGGACCTGCTCCTTCATCCTCCTCAGATACTTCAATTTCCACCTGGAAGATGTGACCAACCAAAACACCAAAAAGCTCTTGGTAGACCTGATCACACTGAAACTCAACCACCAATGTGGAACTGCACCCTCCAAAGCTGCTCAATGCAACTGGAACAGGATTCCGGTAGAAACATGGACCTCAGACCTCCAAATCCAATGCTCACCTGCTTTCCCTTGCCCTACCAAGGCCCAGCCACTGCCTCCCGCCTCCGGATTTCCTCTATCTTCCTGGACCTACTTAATGGCAGCCCCAGCAGATGCATGCAGGAAGTTTTTCTGCACACGTCCACACCCTGTCTAGCACCAGGACCCCTGGCCTTCCTTCCATGCACCGCAACCCCAGCCCTACTCGCCCACCCACCTTCATTCTCTAAACACTGGATGTCCTTCAACTCTCTGATGTCCTTTCCAATACTGAAAGTGTGTTCTGCACCACTTACTGCTTCTCCTGAGGGACCCCAGCCTGCTATCTCCACCTCCTTCTATATCCGCATTAACATCTGCATCTGACACAACACCATTGAACACACCTCACACCCCACCCTGACTTGCCTCCTCCACAACACTTGCTTGATCGTCAAACACGTCATCAAAGAATGGGACCTCTTGCAAGACCTCTTCCCGGCCCTTCTTTTCCTCACCAAAACCTGTCTCACCTTGACTTTGGCATCTGACATCACAATAGCTATCTCAAGCTCACACAACAGCACAGAATCAGCAAACCCAGAGGAGGACTATCCTTCATCTATAAAAAAACACATTCACTGCTCCTTCACCTCAGCCAACTCCAGTGACCCGGAACACCTGGCCTTCAAGCTCCATATCTTAAGCAACACCCCCTGGGTGGGGTTCCCTGCTCTACTAACCTACCGGCCCACAATCCAACTTCAGAAACACCATCAGAGACTTCATTGCCCCACCTGGGCTCATATCCAGCTCCATATTCCTCCTCAGCAACTTCAACTTCCACCTGGAAGACCAGACCGACTAAAACACCAGCAACTTCCTGGAAGACATAAACACACTCAGACTCACCAACAAATGAAGGACCCCACAATCACCGCTGGACACCTCCTTAATGCTATAATTACCATATTCTCTGGCATGAAAGTGGAAAAACCTAACCCCTCACCTGGAGCACACTCTACCTCATTTGCTTTGACCTGCACCTTCTCCACCAACACAGTACCGCACCCTCCAAAGCTGCTTGATGGAACTGTCATAGGATCCTTGTGGAAACATAGATCTCAGAACTCTAAACTCGCCTTCCGCCCACACCAAGACCTCTACTGATCCATCAGCAATGTCATTACCTGGATTACCTCCTCAGCAAACTCTCTGGCCCCGCTTAAAACCATCACCACCACCTGGACCAGACTTCAAGCCAGCTGGAACACAGAAAAACATTGATTCTCCAAAGGCCATTGCAAACAACAGAAGTACCTACATCACCCTCTGATTCTACTACCAGCAACTTAGGCAAACAAATGCTCATTGTTGACCAAACACATTGAACACAGCTCCAACAATGCCAAGGAACTATTCCCCATAGTAAAGAACTTTGCCCGCCACCAGCTCCACGCCTGTCTCCCATGACAAGATCTCTGCACCCAGCTTTCTCATTACCTCAGTGATGAAATAAGCCCCATTTACAACAAATTTGCTCCCCAGGTGGACCAACCCACCGTCTTCACCCTTCAGCCCGATGCGATGAACACCCTTGCGAGGACCTACTGGCCGACCATCACATTGACAGAGACAGCCACCACCATGCGATCTATCCTCTCAGGAGCCTCATTGGAATTTATCTTCACCAAAGGACTCAAATGGATCTTCGCCGCAGTCACCCTGATACCCAATGCCTCCCTCACCACATCCATTTTCTAAAATGCCTGGAAGCATGCCACATACTACCCCTTCTGAAGAAACGCTCAGCAGACCCGGCCAAAATATTATATAAAAACTCATAAACAAATGGCTGGCTGACCACCTCAATGACAACCACATCCTGGACCCCTTTCAATCTGGGTTCAGGCTCAGGCACAGCACCAAGACCGCCACAGTGCCATCACCAACAGCCTCTGCATGATCATGGCCAGAGGAGACACAGCAACACCCTTTCTGCTTGACCTGTGAGCTGCTTTCGATACCGTCTCCCACCCGATCCTTATGCAATGTTTCCAAGAAACTGGCATACAAGGACTCACCCTCCAATGGGTCAGCTCTTTCCTCACAGGGAGCACTCAGTCTGTCGCCTGTCACTATACACCTCTGGTGCTGCCAACATGACATTAAGAGTACCCCAAAGATCCTTGCTCAGCTGCAAACTATTCAATGTCTGTATGGCACAGCTGGCCAACCTTGTCCACGTGCTCGGAGTCAACATCATCTCATACACTGAAAACATCCAGCTCATCCTCTCCAACGTCCCCAATGTCCAGATGATGTTCTCTACCAGTAAATCTGAAGTTGTCAAAGGAATGAAGTCCAATTGCCTAAAGGACAGCTCCGGCAAGACTGAAGTGGTACTCTTCGGAAAGGACACCTCACCGTGAACCCACACTTGTGGCCTGTTGAACTGGTACCAGCACCAAACCAATCTAACCAAGTCAAAAACTTCAGGATAATAGTGAACAACCAACTCTCAATGACCAGCTAGATCAACATGGTGGCCTCCTCCTTCATCTTCATCCTCAAGCTCCTCACAAAAATCTTCAAATGGCTCTCGCTTAACACCTGCCGAACTGTCATACCTTCCCTGGTCTTTAGCAAGCTGGACTACAGGAACACACTGTATGACAGCATCACCACACATCTCACCAAGAGACTCCTGGTCAACTGGTCAATCAAAACACTGCAGTCAGACTCATGCTCGAACTCCCACCCAGCACTCACATCTCCACATACCTAAAAGACTTCCGCTGATTCCCCTTTCACAAATGCAAACTCTTCAAACTCCTCACATACACATACAAAGCCCAACACAACCTAGGCCCCACTTACCTGAACAGCCACATCTCATTCCACACCCCAACCAGAAACCTCTGCTCCGCCGGCCTTCTTCTCACCCATGTTCCTAGCAGCTGATGAACCAGACCTGGTAAGTTCGCTTTCTTGTACCTTGCTTCCAAAGCCCTGAACAGCCTCCCCATGTACATCAGAGCTGCCAGCTCAGTTCTTGGAATTCCTCAAGAAACTGAAAACCTGGCTATTCCAATATGTTCTAGGCAGGGCAGCACCGTCCTTCTTTAGGTGCCAGGATACCCTTCTGGGTGAGACACACACCATACAAGTGCATGTAACATAACATCTTTGCATAGCAGTGGTTACAGTATCAGTGCAGTTCTGTTGCAACAGTATCAGGAAAGAGTGAAATATGACATTTGGGTCCAGGGATTTATTGCTATCAGAAAAGACGTGCTCCGTGATTGAACAAAGTTACTGCCGGTTGTGTGGACTGTGCAGCATTTCTGGCACTATTTATGTGGTATGAGTTTATAGTGTTAACTGAGCACTGGGGGAAACACAAATTCAACTGCTCTCAGTGAGTGATTAAGTTTGAATTTCAAGAAAAGCAGACTGTTTCTATGGGGTTCCTCGCAAGGAAGAACATGGAAAGGATATAGTGTTGTGCTTTCCTGTACAATGTTGTATACGTCATCAGCAAGTGACAATAGTATGGAGGCTAGAGTGGCCCTGCTGTGTCAGGTTTTCTCCGCACTGCATGATTGCAATGCTTAAATGTACAGATCTTTATGTGACTCTGAATCCCTATATGACAAAGGCCATCCTATCTGGTGGCCAGTGTAACTGGAGGAGAGAGAAGAAACGTTGTTCTCAGTGCAACTTAAGGCACAAAGCTCCATAGAAAAAGCATGTCAACACCCCATCAGGGATAGCAAGCGCTATATAAATGAAAACCTTTATCCCTCTTCTATCCCTCCACTATCCTTCTCAATCCAAATAACTGACTAACATATCCACCACAAAAATTACTTTCATATTTCACTATACTTATTCACCACTAATCCTTTATGGGTTCCGGAGTAGCGTGCTACTTGCAGAAAAAGCGATTCGACGCCTCGTCAGGGGTAGTAAGCGCTATGCAAATGCAATTACAGTTCAATAGAAAGTCCACCTACAGCAGATTCTGGCCTCCGCATCATTGTCGCTCAATTTGCAAACCTCAAGAATAGTTGCTATGACTATGATATTGCATTTATTACCTTCCTTCCATCCTTCTGTAAAGCGCTCTGATATCCTTCGGGATCTTGTTCGCGCTATATAAAACTTTATAAATAAATAAATTCTTCACGGTGAACCTCTCAGTGATGTCATGTCTCTTTCTCCTGAAATTCAAAGCCTCAAGTGCAAAGCATTGTTGTGATTGATTCCAGAGTTAGTCGGAATCTGTTAATTGTTGAGCTCCACAAGCGTGCCCTTCAATTTGTGATGCAGTCAACATTCTTCAGAATGGATCCAAGCAAGGAGGCAGGTTTGGCTTTTAGAGGTCCAATGACACTGATTGCTAGCCTGACAACATGGCTGCTCTTCCAATGCCTCTTCGGTTGGTCACAGTTGATAGTTGTCTTCCAGGGAAGCTGCCACTAGACCAGTGGCCTCCTTTGGGAGTACTTTCAGAATGCGAACTCGCTCTCCGTCACTTGGCACAAGCTAATTACTTTAATTTTAAAAGTTAGGGCTGAGAAAGGAGCCCGATATATTGAAAATTTGTTGTCACAGTGGACCAGCAACACCCATCTTGAAATCATGATAGTTAGAGTAGATCTTAAATCTGTCCCATGTCAGTGATACCAGCCTCTTCTCATTTTCTCTAACAAATACATACATGGAGGAACTTTGCATTCCAGCACAAGATCAAAAAATAGCAAAATGACCACCACAATTGACCATATATTAGCTCCTATGCCCTTTCTTCCATTTGACAAAAAGACATACCATCAATATTATTTGTGATTGCGGTGTAGCCCATGCATTTTAAGATGTACAAGTCCTTTTTGCCTTGAGTGTCGCACTCAAAACGTCCCGCATAGGGGGCCACAGAAACCCCAGCCTCACTATGTCCCAAGGCAAAAGAAGCACAGGAAACCACTGTCACCTCACCTTGTCCAAAAACACATAGCATGGTTCACTACATTAAGCCCAGCAGTAGCCAAAACACATGGCCTAAAAAATGGGGCACTGCAGAAAGTGCAAGGGAATCTTGAACCTGCAAATGCAGCACTGAGCACCCCACTGAGCATCCCAGGATCGCCAGGATTGTTAACTCAACAAGCACAGGGTACTGCAGTAGGTTGATGATCATCATGCCTTAAAACACATGCAGCATGTAAGACTGCGGTAGACCCCAGTCCACATGACCCAACACAAATTCAGCAAAAGGCACTGCTTTAATCGTAGGGTTCCCTTGGATTAAAAATAAAGTCAGCACTGACCACCGCAGTAACCCTAAGGTTGCCTTGGCTCAAAATACAGGCTGCACTGGGAACTGCAGTAACACTAACCACTTTTAGCACATTCCACTGAAATAACTGTAGAACGGGCCTTGGTCCAAAATAGCTTCAAACAACAAGTAATATTCAAAATTAATGCCAAGCATGCTTAGCCATGTATTCCTTCACACATTCACAACATGTCCCTAAAGTTTAAGGGCCAGATGTACGACCATTGGCATTAGCGACTCGCAAATTGTGAAAAATTGTGAGTCGCAATTTGCAGGTTGCTAATGCCAAAGTACTACATTGTCAGAGACACTGCATGCCTCATCAATATTCATGCAGCACTCCCAATTTGAGACCACATTGGGAATGGCTGGCCCTCCCCGGTATGGGGGCCTGCTGGTTCTCAGCAGACCTCAATGTCTGGGACTTCTTTTAAATAAAGTATTATTTTTGTTTTTTAATGCATCACATTTTCCTTAAAAGAAAACGGGATGCATTTAAAAAAAGAAAAATGAAACGTTTTAGTTAAATTTTTTAAGGGCAGGTATTGCTCCCTGGGACCACTGCCTGCCCATAAAAAATATTTCACCCTGCATTCACAAAGGGGAAGGGGTCCCCTGAGGACCCATTCCCTTTTGCGAGTGCTTTACCACCCTCTTGAAGACGGTGGTAAACTGAAAGTGTTTTGCGACTGCAATTGTGGTCGCAAAACATTCTTACATGGCTTGTGGGGTCGCTATTAGGAAGGTAACGCCCCTTCCTAATAGCTAGTCGCGAAACACTATTTTGCGAGTCGCAAATTATTTGCGAGTCGCAAAATAGTGTTTATACATGGATCACAGGATTTTTGCATGCGCAAACGAGTCGCAAACCCATTTGCGCATGCAAAAATGGGTCGTACATCTGGCCCTAAGTGTGAACCGTAAAATAAGATAATTGCACCATTGCATTTTAGCTTTTCCCCAGTCAGTAAAGATGCATATAATAGCTTCCCACACAGCACATATTTCAACACTGTATAACCAAGGAAGGATTTAGCTATAAAAAGCACCAGTGCACGGTAAACATTTCAGGCCAATCAGTGGCAATTTCTTGTCGGTATATGGCCTGGTATTGCCGATTCCCCTCCCTGGACGTGGCCAATAACACATTGTCCCCTCCCTCAGAGAACATCAAAATTCAGATCCAACACCATTTCTTTGGATTAGGGGTCAATAACCCCGGTTGTATTTATTACAGATTAATAAAACACGTTATTAATAAATCATAATTAAAACTGGAAAATGTTACATATACGCAGAAAACCAATAACATACCCAATTACATTTAAAATACAGAATTTGATACAATTGAATGGCTGACCTTAACAAAACCATGCCTAACCTAGACTGGAATATGTACAATTATTGTTTTCTGCGTATCCTGGATGAGCCTACGTGCAAGGTCATGACTGTTCCCAACTAGTTACCAGGTCACCCCTTTACCGGAGTGACCTTGCGCAGGAGGCCCGTGTCCCCACTTGATGATGTGGGTGCCCCCCACGCCCTTTCCTCGCACCTCCCAGAGTCTCGGGATCATATGTGACCATACTAATGATGATAGGGGACATTGTTTGGCCAACCACCCTATTTCTGAGATTAATGCCTCTACCAACCCCTTTCTGCCCATGTGGACCAAATGGTTCCCTCCCAGGTGAATTATTATTGCAGCTGGTGTCACCAGGGATTTCAACAACAAAGGAGCAATGAGCTTCTGGAACTGCCCCAGTCTCAACTCCCCTGTACCATGTATTGACACGTTCCAACCCGCCTGGCAAGCCCTGTCCATAAAGTTGCCTGTGAGAAAATGCTGTTTTAACCTGTTGACATATGAATGTCCTATGAGCCAAACTTCCTTGCGGCCCGGCCCCCTGGTGGGTACCTGGAGTGGGCGGTGCACATTGGACAGGGTAGTGAGTGATGTCATGTTCCCCTCCTGCGGGACAGGATGTGGAAACTGCAGAGAAATGGAAACAAGTCCAGCGTTAGTGATAATACTGACAGCAAGTGCAGCCGCAAATAGCGCTTGTAGCAGTCCGAAGACCAACGCCCTATTCTTTGGACCTCTTGAGCAGTTAGTCCCCGGGCCGTGGCTTCCATGGCTGCCCTTATCCTGAAAGAATGGGTCCTAAACTTGGAGGCATCCAAGCCTGCAGATCCCAAGGCCAGCGCAAGGACCCTCCTAAACGGAAACCTTGTAAGGGGGGAACTATCCTGGTGGATCAATAAGAGCCCACCTGCACCCTGTGGCCTGATATGACTGCAGATTTCCCACTGGACAACATGGGCTCCCTGGAGCCCTCTGCAGGAGAACATGGTCCCCCCTCCCATTCTGGTCCATTTTTGATCTAGGAATTGACAAAGAGGTTGACCCCGCCTGCCTTTGTACATGGGCCAATTGCATACCCCCCTGCCGGTCTTTTGTGTTTTGCGACACCAGTTCACCCACCCTGAAAGCGCCGTAGAAGGCGAGGGAAAAGGCACATCGGAATAGGCGTGCCTCATGACTGAATTTGCATATTTTTTCTAAAGCCGCCATGGTGGCTGTGAGCCCCTCAATGCTGATTGGGTGTCTATCATCCGTCTGTGTACCCTGCAAACGTTGCCAACCCTTTAACGCTCTTTGGACCAAAAATGCACACGTTGGATCCCTATGCCCCATCATTTTTGCAAAGAATGCCACTGCAGTCATGTGGCGCTTTGCGCAAGCCACCGACTGCCCCTGTCCCTTAGTCCCTTCAAGAATGACAAGATAGATGCTGGGTTATGCCAGGTCCTTTCCCAATCCTGCCCTAGGGATGCACAGTATGCGCTAAATGCCGCGTCATAGGCCCGCCTAGTCCTGGGCCCTAAGCTAGCTGCCACAAGGTCTGGCAAGTTGGGGCACCAAGCTGCCACAGATGCTCCGGAAAAGGTGTGGGATGATCCGCCGCTTCTGGATGATGGGACCTGAAAACCTGCATCTTGAAACGAGACAATGCATCAGCTGCGTGGTTGAGGACGCCCGGGACATGCCTAGCTCTAAACAACACATTCAGCTTCATATATTGCAGTACAATTTCTTTTAGCAAGCGAAGCAGCATCTTACATTTGGCTGACTGTAGGTTGACGCACTCCACTACTGCCATGTTATCTGACCAGAAAACAATTGACTGATTACGGAACTGATGCGGCCAAATTGTCAAGGCCACCAAAATGGGAAATAGTTCTAGGACTTAAATATTACTTGTGAGGCCGCTGTCGACCCACCACTTGGGCAAATGCCCGGCCGCCCAATGTGGACCCAGGATGGCCCCAAATCCTTTGCTCCCTGCTGCGTCTGTCATCAGTCCAAGTTCTGAACTGGACTTTGCTTGGCTGGGCCACACCACTGACCCAATGAAGTCACGCAGAAATGCCAACCAAGTATGCATATCCTGTTTAACCTCACTGGACAGCCTAGTGTGGTGATGCTTGTTTTTTAATCCTGCCATCGCCTGAGCAATGGACCGGGAAAAGGGGCGGGACATTGGGATAATTTTTAAGGCAAAGTTGAGAATGCCCACTGTTTTTTGTAACTGGTGTAACATGACTTTTTCTTTTAGTAAACAGTCCACCAATTTCAGCGAAAAATCCTTCACCTTGCTCAAAGGCAAACGTGACACCCCCTCAATAGAGTCTAGCTCAATGCCCAAGAATTCGATTTTTGTTGTTGGCCCAACCGTCTTACCCTGTGCCAAAGGTACCCCTAGTTCCCTCATTAGTGTGCAGAATGTGTCCAATGCTTTGCTGCACTCATGTGACTGTAGTGCACCCAGTAGCAATAAATCATCCAGGTAGTGAAGTACCCAATAGTGCCTTGACACTTGCCTAAAAACCCATTCCAAAAAGGAGCTGAATTTCTCAAAGTAAGAGCAAGAGACAGAGCAGCCCATCGGCATGCACATGTCCATGTAGGTGGAAATCTTGTGGGTGCACAGGTAATAAACAAATGCAGATTCAATGTCTGATTTTGCCAATAAGGTGCTCGGGCCAAGCGATCGCAGCATAGCAATAGCCTGGTCCAATGATGCATATCTGACGGAGCAGAGTGCTCCATCAATGGCCTCATTTAATGACAGACCCTTGGGAGCAGATAGGTTATGGATGAGGCGGAAATCCCCCGGGTCTTTCTTGGGAACCACCCTCAGTGGTGAACAGACAAAGTTGGTCATGGGGATTGAGTCAAAGGGACCTGCCACTCTCCCCAATTGCAGTTATTTTCCTACCTTCTCTCTTGCAGTAGATATGTTATCTCTCACTGATTGCTGATTGCGGCAGTAAGACACCCCTGAGTACCCAGGGGCTGGGATACGGAAACCATCACTAAAACCTTCAAGAAAAATTTGGGCTGTGCTAGGGCATGAATATTTATTCAGCTAGGGTACCAGGGCCATGAAATCAATAGGTGAGTGCGCTTCTGGAAAAAACTGAACCTCATTCCTGCGTCTATGCTCCCCTGTCTTTTGATTTTTTAAAACACTTAGACTCTGGGTGTGAAGAGAGCCCGCAGAATGAGCAGGCGTGTTTGAACTTACAGGAACCACTGGGTCTGGTGCATGCCTTTCTACTGAAATACCAGCATGCTCCCTTTTTGCTGACCACCCCGCCCCCCCGGTGTGGGGTGTAGCTGGCCGAAAGGACTGCACCTTAGGGGCATCCTTGCCCTGTTAATTCATGTGTGTTAACCTTAAAATCATATCAACCCGGTCCCATGTGAGAGCTGGGTCAGATGCTTTTAACCTTTTAAATGCTTTATCATATTCCTTCCAGCACATCCCACCATATTCATCATGAGCACATGCAATCCTGTTCTGGTAACATACCAACTCTGTGCTTAGTCCTGGAAATTTCTCTATTATTACCGCATGGAAGTTCCCAAATGCCTTTATCCAATTAATTGGTGTTTCATCAACCTTCTTTCTAGTTGGCCAATTGGCCCAGTCCCATGGGTTGGCCCACTCCCTAGCCTTCTTGGCCTCCTCCTTTTCATCCTTGTCTACCAACAAGGAAAATATGTTTACATATTCACCCTTCCAAATCTGCTCTTTCACATCCTGTGCAATGTGCCTAGCCAAACGCTTTCTGTTTGAGCGCACATCCCCCAGACCTAACATTGGCAGCAATTGCGCTGTACGTGTTGATGTGCCTGCTTTCATCTTGGCGTTGTCAGGTCCTGCAGAAGCCTTCACTGGGGCCTCCAGATCAATAGCGGTGTTCCCTGTTGTTTTAACAAGAACCTCAACCGGTGGCGGTACCATCTGTGTTGGCACTGGTGACTCAGGACCTGGTGTGACAGGGGCGATAGGCGCAGGTATGGCTGTTGGCAATGGGGCAAAAGGCATAGGTATTGCTATTGGCAATGGAGCGCATGGGGAAGGGATGGCCGGGACTACAGGCTCTAAAAGGGGTATTAGTGGCCCTGCTGGGATCACTGGGACAGCTTCCCCCTTGTCTGCTTTTTCTTTGCTCTCCACGGTATCAGAGGAAAAGCAGCCCTGGGTGCCACATTAGGGCGCCTAGGCCTGTCCCCTGCGCCTTCTTGCCCATCTACCCTCCTGATGAGGTCCGCCACGGTCTGGTTCAAATCACTCATTGGTGCACATGATATTCTCCATCCATTCCTCCATCCTGCATGGAACCTGCCCTCTGTTTGCTTTTGGCGCCATTGCGCTAGACCCCTTGCCTGAAACCTACAGTTGCCCCACGAACCCCACGAACCAGTCTTGATGCTTATGCACCCAAGCAACACCTCTACTGCGCACAAATAATACACACCAAATGCAAGTATTGACCTAACATACACCCTGCTACCCAATTGCCTTCACAAGTAGAGTTAACCTGACTCTGCAACACAACACTGGTAGCGGAAATGCCCAAGCAATATCAATACCACATTTGAGCCTTGAGCGCCAACAGCTCTCTGTGCTAAGCAGCAGATTCCCCACAATACCCCCTTGCCTTCCTATATTCAGGACCCCAGACCGCAGCTACAGCCACACGTTCAAGAATGTGGGGCAGGTGAGGATATCCTCCAACCCGCGTGGATTGTGCTTCCCGGTTCCGGAGTTGCTCCTTAGATGCCTCCAGGCACCGGCTCCTCTCTTGCCTTCTGCGTCCCTTTTGCGAGCCTGTGAGAGCCTGTGAGGAAACAACAGTAAACAGGGGGTTAAAATTCCCTATGCCCCTGACGCATGGGGTAGAGGCTTCACTACGCGGTAAAATCGCCTGTCAAATCCTTCCGCAAACACCGCTCACGGGCCTGGGGGAGCGTGTGCAGATATTCCAAATTGCCGGCAAAACGCTCCGATTATTCCTGGTAGAGCGGTGGAGAAAGAGACTCTCCTTCCACTCTGCCGGGGCTCTTAAAGGGGATGCGGACCCCCGAGCTGGCTGGAACTGGTCCTGGCTAGATCCGGGACCGTTCGTGTTGCGTTTTGCCCGGAAGCACTTGAAGTGCTTCTAGGTCAAAGGCCACTTAGCCAATGGGCTAGGAGTGGGAGGGCGGGATGCCCGGGCGTCATCAGTGCGGGACCCGCCTTCCACCCTCGCGAGGGACATTGCACTGGGGGCCGGCACACCCGCAATATTGGCGGCGTAACCGAGTTCCCCGGTGTCGCCTAGGTATTGCTTGTTGCACCATCGTTCTGCTTTTTAATCATAATAAGGGCATTTCCTTGTGAATACAAGAATTGTTCTCAACTCCTCATGAAATGTGCCTTTGGTACCGTCCTTGCACAATCAAGCACTATAGGTATCCTTCTCAATTGCATCATTCTTCTTTTAAAGGCCACCGCACCTTACAATTCCAGAATTGTTAAAGCAACACTCAATGCAAATCTTTCTCCCAGGGTGTGCGTGACTCCTCATCCTCTGACATCTCAATTACTACACTGTGCCAGACTCCCCAGGCCATTCCTTATGCCATCCTCCATCTCAATGTAATGAAGAATAGCTGTACACACAGAAGACAGTTCATTGACAGTGTAATCTCCTTCAGAGGGCTTTGGACATCTGCAAGCAGGTACCATGGTGCATAGACATTCACTTTAGAAGATGCCCTACCAGGCGCCAGGATGTTTCGAGCTCCACTCATTCTTGCATAGCTGGCCACAGTAGAACACGTAATTGGTAAAACACTCTTGCTCCAACATATAATACATACCAAGCACTCCGTTAAGGAGCAATGGTCAGTACACAAATACTAGTACAACTTGTGCCTTTGATTCGAAGGATTATTTGGATTCAAGCTAAACTGGACCAAGATCTTTTGAACAGTACTCTTCTGCCTTCCAAGGACCGGTCAATGCTTTAGAAACCCGCATAAATAAATTACAAATATTAGATAGATGTCAATGGTGGTGTCATCTTCTCTGCACAGGTCTACCCTCTCTTTAAAACTCTACATAGTTAAAATTGGAGCTCCCTCCACTCACCCTATACCAATGCATGGTGAGTAGTTGCTACAGCTTAGTCTGTGTTCTCACCTCCAACACATGGAGCTGAGCTAATGAAAAAAGATGGCTGGCATGGGAGTTAGCCAATATTTTCAACATCTCAGGTAGGCACGAGGTTGGGCTCTGTTACTGGAAGACACCCTAGGCACTCGAACAGAGATTCACAACGAATATCCTGGAACAGCAATAGTGGTCAGCAACAGAGTTTGCAATATATAGTCAAGAAAAAGTCCAACCAACCTCATCCAAGAGGAAAAAAAACATATGCTTTCCTAAGCATGTGCTTCATCTCAGTTCAATGTTAATTCACTAAGCAACTTTAGAATTGTTTAACCTACAGTCAAATGGCATCTGTAATGCATGTGCTGCAGATCGGCGCATATAAAATCTCCTTACTTCCACGGACAGAGTGAATCCACAGTCGTACGCACATACACTCATCAAATCTCAATAAATTTTCAATAGAAAACTCTGCTCCAGCACATGATCATAGATGCTTGTCATACAGGGTAAGGCCAGCAGCTGCGGTACAGTAACAAAAGGATCTATGGTGATCTGCAGAAAAAAGATCTTTGAGTTATTATCTTTTGTCTTTTTATTCACAATTTTCCTATGGGAGTTCCTTTGGAGTTTCGAAACTACCCTTAAACTCTGCTTAAATTGCCCTGTTTTCACATTGAAAACCAATGATCATATCTAATGTGATGTGTCTCCCTGTAACATTTCACATGTTCTAGCCTGTGGCACTTCTTATGTTCATGTCAATGAAGATTCAAATGATGGTGTGAAGTTCCGCTGATTTGTCTGTCACCAGAGGCCTTGGCCGTTTGGTGGGAATCACGTATAAAAAGCTCACACATATTGATGACAGACAGCATAAAGTATTTAATATGTGAAGATTAAAAAAAAAAGTACTACAACAGGCAGCTTTGAAAGGTGGCGCTCCCACTGTGGCACTGGTCTGCATACTTTCTAATTGCAGTCACACAGGTAATCCCATATTTTTATATACAATGTATTTCTGAGTATGTTTCCATGTGCTTTGGATTTTCTCATAGGATGCAGACAATGGTGAGTCGTATTTTTCTCTGTGAGTGTGCTTTCAGTTTAAATGGGCCCTGTAATGTTCTTTATTCTGTGGGAGTGATATCTCGGTAAGATAACACTCCCCGCATTGTGGAATGTCTACTGCCGCCTAGCCACCTCTCATTTTGACTCCAAATAAAGAAAAGTTTTAATTCGAATTAATTTTCATTGGCACTTGATCAAGGAGCAGGTCGGTGCCAGCCGGATACAGAGGTATGGAACCCTGAGGCGCTGAAGTTCTATTGTATCGAGGCAACGGGGAAGGCGGGCCTGTGTTACCAGGAAGTGCCAACAGCTCGCGCCATGTGTAAATGGAGGTTGCAGGTGCTTCTGAGCTCCCCTTTCACTGCACTCAGCACACAAAGGGCCCAGCAGGCACCTGACTCTCCGTCAGAGCCGGGTGGTGTGCAAGTAGGAGGGAGAAGGAGAGGACAACTGGCGGCAGCAGGCAGGCACTTACTTGGCATCTAGAGAAATATTTGCTATTGTACCTAGAAAAGGCAACAGATTACTTTTCTTGGAAGTTAGCGGCGTAGATCCAGGTTAAGCCCACGCCCCCAATCTGCCATTGAAGTTTTGACAGGTCCATAAAGATTCCCTAATACCCCTGAGCTTCTCAATGCGCCTGAGATCACATCTCATTTTCTGCTTCACTGGGAGAATACTGTTGATCTGAAGACGCCGGGCCATTTTATTTCTCTGGAAGATGAAGCCAGGATCATTTGATACCAACGTCTCCAGATGTCATTAATGTGGTACCGACTAGTGCTGCAGCCTACGCTCAGATTGGCAGGGCCTGCAGCAAAAAAATAGTGAAACGATAATTGGGCGGGCTGAATAGAGTTTAGATTGCCATTAAATAGAATACAGAATTTCAGGTTTGGATTCCCCTGAATTAGGGCTTCAAAGGCATAGATTCGTAGCAGGTAAAGGTTTTACATCTATATGTTGTGAGTTCTTTCCCTGAGGGCAAGGGACTTCGTGTTGGGGTCCTGTGGCCTCCAGAGCAGTTGTGTGTTCTATTACCTGGTACACAGCCTGGTGGTGCCCCCTAAACCTCCTGTTTCCTCACTTCTACCAATAAGGAGTTTACCCCTCAAATCACTTGCAGAAAATCTCACTGTCCCAAACAGGGAAATTGTGGACCAGGATTGCAGTCAAATAAACATCAAACTACCATACCTGCCACTACGGAGGAAGGCTCTCTTGTGGACACAGGCCTATCATTATTCCATGTTTGTAAACCATACTTTGTCTTTCCTTGTGGATACACCCTCCTTCATGTTGCTGTCCCAGGGGCTCAGCACAAGAGATCCTGTAGATGTCTGTCAGGCTGGAGAAATATGCGTTCAGGTCCTGCCAGCTAGAAGCTTTTCAAGAACACAATCTGGTGCCATTCCCTCCTTGCTTCCCTTAACAGCCTGGGCTGAAGGATTTCGGAGGCAATCCACATTTTTAACCAGTGGATGCCAGCCTCTTCCCCCTGTCTGGCAAGAGTCTGGAAAAGCAGAAGAACGCCTAGGGGAATGATCTGTTTCTAGACTGATAGAGAAGGATCCACCAATAGAAATTCGTCCCCCCATAGAAAGTGCACATTGGAGGAAATCTCTCCAGCATATTCTGCTCTGGATTTCGGAATTTTCTCCACAAATCAAAGGATTTTTCCCTACCACCTATTTTTCCCTGCCACCTACCAGGGCTCTACCCTTTTACAAAGATACAGTGGTAACAGCGCACTACTTTTATTATTTTTATTTTGTGTATAAAACACCAATCGCTGGAGAAAGAACCTAGCTCCAGTGATTATTTCTGTACTAGCCTCACGAAAGAGAGCAGACGAGCATCAGCAGCGATATGACAGGCCAAGGGGCCCTCCTTGACTTCCTGATGAAACCCTGCACTTTATTAACCTAGAACAGTGGTCCTGCTATGGTGCGGTGGAGAATCACAATAACAACAGATTTCATTGCAAACCAAGCTATGCAAAGCCAGATACCAGATAGAAAAATAAAATAACCTATTGAAGGAACACCCCTGATTTTTGGGCAAATCAGATTCACTAATACCTCACATCAATCAACAAGGTAACTTTAATCAGAAGTCAAAAACATTATTGTTCTTGTCCTTGTACATGTGGATAGGCCTTAGCAACTCTGAACACCCTCGAGGGTCCACTGTAGCTCTCCTCCTTAACCCATCTCCCTTGCCCCTCCGTACCTTGCTCTAGACAGTAAATAGATCAAGTCAGTTGGTTACTCTCAGGGTCCCATCAACCCTTATGTGAACCCAAAACAATCATGAACTTTTTTCAGTATCTTGATTTTAACATAAATATGAGTGTGACTTTCTGTATGCCTCACCAACCACACACTTCTCTCAAAACAAAAGCTTTCCCTCATGCTCTGCCCAGAGTCTTAAAAGAAGAGAAGACAAAACCTGAGAAGACCTGCTTGGATTCGCTAGACAAAATATCATTTATAATTCTTAGCTTAAGAGGTGACATGCTGTTGTTTTAGTACAGCATTTTTTTTATTTTTTTATTTTAATTTCTTTATTTGCATTTCCGGTATAAACAAATTCGGTATACACAATATACATTTTACAGCATGCATGTCATTGTTTGACTTGTGTTTTGAGCTGTACATTGTATGAGCTCGTCAATCCCGGTGGGTTTGCAAATGAAAATAGCATTGGATGTACGTTGCACTGGTTTCAACGATTATTGTTAGGTGGCACTTTGTTCTATCTGTGTAGCTTTTCAAATCTGCTTGACAACCAATGCCGATAATTTACATTTAGTCTGTACAGCTCACAATTTATGGTTGGAACAATGCATTACTAACATATATATACGTATAAGTCAATAACCTTGCACACCCGATACATGCCTTTTACGTTTCAGTTTCAGCGTTTACGTCATGTGTGTTACCCTGTCCCTCCTATGTGCACCTCACACCATAAATTAGTTGATGTAAATTTTGCACCTATTAGAGTCTCGGGCCTGAGTGTCTGTGTTGCATGCCTAATGGGTATCTATTACCCGCATCCAATATCCGGAGTGTGGACAGATTATGTACTTGTCACGTGTCACTTCCAGTCTCCTCCCCGCCTTGTGAAATGCTGTCCTCTGATAAGTGCCCATCTCTGTTCTTATTGCGTCCCAGTATTGGGTGATAGGGTACTTGCGCAGTCCGGCTGTCTCCTCTCTGTGCAATGCGGCGCTTTCCGTTTGGGTCCACACCTCTAGTGAGTATTTCCAATTGTCAGTTGTAGGGGGATGTTTACTTTTCCACAGTCTGGTGATTAACCTTTTTGCAGCTATAAGTCCTAAGTCTATAAATATGGAGGTGACTTTGTGTTTTTTAGGTCTGGGAAATATGCCCAAGATGCACTCCTCCCATGTGTGTAGTTGTGGGCGTTCAGACTACTCCGACAGGCCCTCTGTTACTCCCTGCCAGTATAACCGCAGTGAGGGGCAGGACCATGTCATGTGGAGGAAGTCTGCTCCTAACTGAGAACAACGTGGACAAGCCGAGTTGGTAAATTGGAAATATTTATTTATCTTGTCGGGCGGCAGATACGCCCTGTGTATAATATATGACTGTATGATTCGAAATTTAGCATTACGTGGGATCTGCACCACACTGGCTAGAAGTGTGTCCCACTCCTTCTCCGTCCATGGGCCTCCCCTATCTTCTTCCCACTTTGCATGTAGGGTCGACAAGTGCTTCAGCGTGTGTGTTAATAACACTTCTGTCAGCTAGTGTATGATGTGACTCGCGTTCCCCATTATTGAATCAACCTTTACTCTAACACTGGAGAGTCATCAATTGTTAAGAAATGCTCCTATTTTTTCCTCACTTGTACACAAAAGACCATTGGTTTAACAGACCACCACAATAGGATCTGCAGCGCAATGCAATGCTAACATGACTGCAGGCCTGTCACCCGCTGCCAGATGGTGTCAGGATTAAACTGCAAATTCGACCTGTCAAAATAACCCCAAAGAATAGGCCTAAACCGTCCTTTTAAATAATAAGTTAGCCCTAATCAGGCGTTAATGCCCATTAAGGCAGGGTGCATGGTATTTAAGAGTGGGGCATGTAAAAGTTTAAAGTTAGTCATGTATTTACAGTGAAAAGGCCCAAAACTGTATTTTTACTGTGGCATGGTTAGATGGTCCATAGGAAAGCATTTATTACAATATTAATATTAAGTTTAATAAATGTTATTCCGCCTAAATGGAGAAATGGCTAGAGAAATATTTCAATGGCTATTTTTAATAGTTAAACAAAATCCAATTTCAAGACAACATTGAATTTTTGCTAACTATTACAGAAAGGTTACTTTCGTAAAGTTACATTTTGCCTACCTCAAGCTTCTAAGGCCTTTCAGTGCCTTCCAACTATCAGCTGGCAGCTGAGGACTCCCCTGTGGTGAGTTGTTAACTGCCCCCAGGGGCAAACAATAGGCTGACCTGACTGAGCAGAGATGGCCAGTCTGAACCTGACACTACCAGAAGTGTTATTATTGTTTATGGTTTAAACAAAAGTTGTCCACCTTTGATGACCAGCTACCAATTGGTCATCATTAAATATGTTAGAACACAGTTGAGAGGTAACAAAACGGAGTACCCAAACAAAAATTAGTACATAGAACACCAACAGGCAATGAAACAAATAGATCATTTAGTTGTTTCTATGACTCTATAATCAAACTTGTTTTTAAATTGTATTTATTGATTGTTTTTAGAAAGAAAGTACAGTAACAAAAGAATCCATCATTTTATGGACACAGATACACCAGTTTACAGATCGTATACATTTCAGGCAGAAGCAGTCCTTAGCACGGAATATAGTCCACAGTGTCCATACTGAGTTACCCGTGATCCTTAGAGCATAGGCACAACAATTCGGCGGAAAGTAAATCGTTTTATGGTATTATTCAATATTCATTTTGGCATTTACAATATATCACATTATTAACTACCTACAGAAAAGTACCGGAACACCGACATTGCCCAACGCAGTAAGTGCAGCAGTATGGGGAAGATTAATTAGTGGCCTAGGGTACACAGCACAGTCATCCTGTGATCGTCTGAGATTAATACACCCATATCGGCTAGATTTCTTTATTTGTGGCAAGAGCATCTAATGGATGTGTCATAAGGTAGCCTTTCAAAGGGTCCCAAATATCTTTAGGCCGTGAGGTAGGAGGGAGTCACTCTGCGTAGTTATTCAGCTGTTCCTGACAGTATATTAAGTCAGTGAGCCGATCCTTGAATTTTGGCGCCCTCCCTCTGCCCTATCGACACACAATGCAGCATTTGGCCATTAAGAACTCTTTAATCAATTTCCTCTTCACCAAATACAGATAAGTGCTGCCATCATGTTCCTTCCTGAATGTGACATCCTGCCGGACTGGCCTGCTGGGATTTTTCACCTGACAATTGGGGCACACTCAGAGGCCTCTCTTGTCACAGGCAAATGTTAGCTGACACTAGTCAGTCAGGCCCGAATCACAGTGGGACTCTCTTTGACAATACAGAGTCATTGCCTGTTTGACATGTCTGCTGGGTTAACATATAACATTTGGAGCTGTCTTCTGAAATAAGGTTATTCGAGTCCATTGTATCCATGTGGTTTCTGCGACTAGTTGACCAGGTAACAAAATGGGTAAAATAGAAATGGTCATCAGAATTACGCTGTTGGATGTCACAAAAAGCTTCTTCAGCAGAAAACTCATAGACAGGTCCCTCAGACATAAGCCTTATGAAAAATCCTATATGGCTGCATTGCTGTGCACCTTGCTCTGAATTCAACAGCTTTTTATGCTAAGGAAACAAGAAGTAACATCACAGAATGTACAGGAGCCCATATAGCCATCTACTGAGCCTACTATCATAGATTGGAGGTGATTAAATAGTACAGCTCAACCTTTTCCAGGTGAGCTATGGGATATGGAAGATTCCTGAAAGCAGGACATCACATCAGAGGAAGTTCAGAGCTATCTTGGATTGGAAAACAGCCATCGGAGTCCTCTGAGCCTATGATCTTTAAATGAGAATCCTTCCTAGAGAACTAGGGAACACAGAAGACAACATGGAGTATTCTAGAAGGCAAGTACTTCCTGAAATAAAGAAGCTTTCCCAAAGCCTTTTCCTCTTAAGATGATCCTTGCAGAAGTTTACATTTTTAGGGGGCAAAGTTGCATGGCTCTGCAAATCCGTAATCCTGCTATGGTGTCCCCAGAACCTTTAAAGCACAAGCGATACACCAAAGGACACATCTGACACTTCACACACCAAAGTAAAAATGCAATGGCCACGACAGAGATCCTTGGTGTTAAAGGCAGACCTGCCTATACCGTGCCTGTCTAAACACTGAGACAAACATAAGAGCCTCTTTTACTTCATCGCAGGCCTGAGCTCCCTCCATACGATCATCTCCAGAACAGCCACAAATTGATATGTTCTTTCTGCTTGGGAACCTTCTTGTGGGGCATTAGTTTTTTCAACGTATGCAATATAGGTATATCAGGCTCTGTCTACCCTTACAACACTTCACCTTCCTATCTCTCCTCCGAGTAAGCCTTTGGCAGGGCAATCTATTAAAGGGAAGCAAAGCTTCCTCGCATCCTTAAACAGGTGTATTGTTACGGTCATAATCTATCATGCTTGTTTCTCACACCCAAAACACCAATCTCACAAAGCCAGTCTCGCTCAATATGTAGGAGTCAATAACTCTCTTGCTTATCAAATTTAAATGTTTTCACTCCCTTTAACACTCATTCTTGTGGTAATGTGTTTCTATCATGCTTCTGTAATGGAATGCAATGAGCTCATGGAGCAAGTTTTCTGACTGTTGTGTTAAGATTCTGAGATGGTCAGCTGCTCCTGAGCCCTTTCTTGGTTGGATGTATATTCCTAATAAACCACCTTCAACCAGCAAACCCTGAGTGGTACATCTCTACAAAATTGGCGATGAGGATGGGATTGTTTTTTTCTCCAAAGACCAAGAAGGGGCAAGAGGATAAAGCGGTGCAGTTAGTTAAAGGATTTAAATCTCTCGTCTTTTGAAACCAGCACCCTGAACCTTCTGTGACTCTCTCGACGAGCGAGGTGAGAATCTCATCAAACTTTCATCGCTCCGCTTTAAGGAAGAGCAACTCGACGTGAATTCGTGGTGTACGAAGTATTTCTATGAACAGAGTCGCTATGTTGCCATGGTAATGAGTCCGCAACAGATCTCGGTAAAAACGGACTTAAACAAGGGCTTGCCGAATCTGTGGTTTTTTTTGTTTCTCATACGGAGCCTAAATTGACAATATTTACACTTTGTTCACATTTGAAGGAAAAGCGTTGTGCTCGCGACGGCCACACGCTCGTGTTTGCAGCTCGTGCCTTTTGCAGTGAAGACAATCAACGCGCTCGCAGCTGTCCTGCTTACATCATTCACCTTGCTCAGCCTGCTCGCGAGTGTCATTTCAAACTCAGTCACCTTGCTCATAACTATGGTTTAAGAAGGGAATGAAATAAGGAAGTTCCTACCTCGGCTTTTTCTCCGTTGTTTCTTCGTCTTAGATAAAGAAACCATAGAGTTTACAGCACCACGTGTTGTGTTTGGTGACTGCAGCACTCCCAGTGGTGTTCATAATTATTGCAAGCCTGTGTCTCCTTCATTTTTCTGTGACGTGCACACATTCACTTGGTGGAAAGGGACCTTGTTGTTTCAACTTTCTGGTTTGTGCACACAATTCAAACAAGTCATTATATATTTTTTTTCTTGCTTTTTGACGTTCTTTTTGATTCCTCAGCGGAAGTCTTCCGCTAAAAGGGTTTGTTATTTCAGCAATGTGCACACTTGGTGTCTGGTGCAACGCCATTTGTTCAACATCTAACAAATAATTAATAAAAAAAGTCTATTTTTATTGTTGACATGCAAAATATTACTGCGCCAGCTTCGTTTTTACAAGATCCCGGAGATCCGCCCCTAGAGTGGAAACTTTGGATTCGTTCATTTAAAACTTATTTAGTAGCCATTGATGCCACCAAGTTTAAACCTGACAGGAAAAAAGGTTTAATGTATTACCATCTTGGAGTTGAGGGGGCAAAATGTATTTGACCACCTTCCTGACTATGATGGTTCTGACGAGGACTTTGATGAATTTGATGCAGCTATTTTTCAACTTGACAAGTATTTTGCAAAATCGAAGAATTTGGTTGTTCACAGGTTTAAGTTTTTCACTAGAATACAGAAGCCATCAGAGAGTATTGATTCTTACGTGACTGCTCTGAAAGTATTAGCTTCTACATGTGAATTTGAAGGGTTTACTTCTCAGTTGATTAGAGATCAAATGGTGGCTAGGTGCAGTTCAAAAAAGATACAAGAGCGTTTACTTACTTGTAAGAATCCGTCCCTGGATAAGGCTATTGATATAGCAAAGGGTATTGAGGGATCGGGTCAAGATGTCAAGTCTCTTGAGGAATCTCTCAACAAAACTTGCATCTCGGGGGCTGTTGTAAATAAGCCTGCGACACCTGTTGATCAAAAAAGACAGACGACTGCAGCCAGACCTGGTTCCCAAAACTTTGCCCAAAGAAAATTATTTTGTTTCAAGTGTGGGTCACCTAATCATGTTTCTTCCTTTAGGTACTGTCCAGCGCTTGGTCAACAGTGTAAGAAGTGCAATAGATGGGGCCACTTTTCAAAGGTCTGTAGAGGTGGTAGATTCAATAATCCTATTCGCTCTGTGTTAACTGAGGACAATGACGTGGAAAATGAAAATTCTAGCACCAATGTTGAGTTAATGTTGGGGGTTAGGTGTGTAAAAGAACTTAATTTCTCTTCAGTTGTTGATCCTGAAGTTGAGATTTGGATTGATGGAGTGTCTATCAAACTCCTGGTAGACACTGGTGCCCGCATTACCATCATTGATTATAAGAAGTACACATTTTCTTGGAGTGGTCTCTCTTTGCTTCCTCCTGATGTCTCTACGGTGGCATTTGAGGGCAGCAAAGTTGATTTACTTGGGTATTTTGTGGCCAATATCAAGTTTCTTGATTCACACACCAAGGGCAAAGTTTATGTTGCTCGCAAGGGTATTAATGTCCTAGGATTAATTCATCAAGCAGAGTTGAAGCTATTTATTAGGCCTGGTTCCAGTAATCCTGTCACTGTTGAGAGAATTGTCCCCGGCTGTTGCTGTTGTTCTGTGGATTTGTCTGGTGACAATAAGGCACAATTAAAATCAGATTTGAGTTGGGAGAGGAAATTTGAAAGGGTTTTCCAAGACAAATTGGGGACAATTTTGGACTTTATTTTTACAATAAAAGTCAAACGCCAAATTGTTCCAGTCAAACATAAGTTACGTAATATACCTCTAAGTGTGAGGAAAAAACTTTCTGATATGCTCTTGCACCTATGTGAACAAGGCATTATTGAAAAGGTGGAGGGTACTCTTTGGTTGTCTCCCATAGTTCTCGTGAAGAAAAAAAATGGAGAACTTAGGATGTGTGTGGATTTGAGGTGTGTCAATGAGGCGATTTGGGTGGATAATTTTCCTCTGCCAAGGATTGAGGATTTTATTACCAAACTTGGTCACTCTTGTTGGTTTACAAAGCTTGACCTTAGGTCGGCTTATCATCAAGTGGTATTAGATGAATTGTCTCGCCATCTGACTGCTTTTGTTACTCCAGAAGGTACATTTCAGTTCTGCAGGATGCCCTTTGGCATTGCCTCTGCAGCAGCAGTTTTTCAGAGATTGATGTCGAGCATGTTTGATCACTTATCTCAAGTAGTGGTTTTCCAAGATGACATTTTGGTGTTTACTGAAAGTGAAGCTGAACATAACATAGTAGTAGAAAATGTTTTGAGTATATTGGAAGCAAGAGGTGCCACTTTAAGGAAAGACAAGTGTATTTTCAAAACCAGGGAAATAGAGTACCTGGGTCATGTTTTTTCAGCTGAGGGTATCAAACCAAAACCTTGCCTTGTTAAAAGCATTTTGGATGCTCCTGCCCCGAAGAACAAAGACCAATTACTTTCTTTTTTGGGTCTTTGCGAGTTTTATGCTAAGTTTTTGAAAAATTTTGCAAACTTAACAGAAGCATTTAGACCTTTACTTAACCTCTTCAGTGCCCATGACGAGATAGTCTCGTCATGGAGCACGGTCGCACTGTGCCCATGACGAGACTATCTCGTCATGAACCCCACCCACTAATGTAACGCCCGGCACAGGAGGGGGAAAGGGCGTGGCACAGAAGGGGTTAAGAAAAATGCGGATTATAACAGGTCTGAGTCTTGTGATCAGACTTTTAGGGTTATAAAAGAAAGAATCATCAATGCTCCAGCTCTGCAATCATTTTCAGAGAAAAGGGATACTGTCGTCACTGTGGATGCTTGTGAATATGGTTTGGGGGCTGTTCTTACTCAAATGGAGAATGGACGTGAGTTCACTATTGGTTTTGCTTCACGTACCTTAAGGGAAGCAGAACGTAAATATTCCGTGATCGAAAAAGAGTTGCTTGCATGTGTGTGGAGTGTTGAGAAATTCAAAGCTTATGTTTGGGGCAGACATTTCACGTTAAAAACTGACCATTGTCCTTTAGTTAGTATCCTATCAGGAAAGAAGATCAAACGCACCACTGCCAGAATTTCAAGACTTGCTGCTAAACTGTTAGAATTTTCATTTACAGTAGAGTACATTCCTGGGGGGAAAAACTCCCGAGCTGATTGTCTTTCTCGTCTTCTCATTGATGAATGTGACAGTCATGATTGGGAAGACGAGATTGAAGAATGTTTTATTGCATACATAGGAGACGCAAGCTTTTCAGAAAGCGAGTGGATTTCTGCATTGGTTTCAGATTGCACGTTAAGTGAAGTCATCACATTTTTGCAGTCAGGTTGGCCAAAAGAATCTTTATTGTCCAGAGAGGTACAACCTTTTTGGAAGGTTGCGGATGAATTGTCCTTGGAAGGTAACTTGCTAGTTCGTGGAGAGAAATTAGTAGTACCCTCTTCTCTTTATCAGCAGGTGATAAAATTGGCTCACAGTGGGCATTTGGGTTCTACTCTGACTAAGAGGAAAGTTAGGGAGAGGTTTTGGTGGCCTCGTATGGACTCACAGATTGAAGATTTCGTATTGAACTGTACCAAATGTAAGTCTAGTGATAAGGTGTTAATAACGGAACGTGAAGTTGAGTCAGTAAGTTTGTGTCCAAAGAGAGTGTGGCAACGTGTTAGTGTTGATTTTTTAGGTCCATACCAGGTTTTACCTCATAATTTGAGATACTTTATTGTGATGGTAGATCATCTCTTCAGATGGGTTGAGGTCGAACCTGTATCAGAACCAACTACAAGAAAAGTCCTTGACTGTTTTTTGAAAGTGTTTTCTAGAGAGGGTTTTCCAGCAGAACTTTTGACTGATAATGGGGTTCAATTTGTTTCATCTGAAATGTCTTCTTTTTTAGAGAATTGTAAGATTAAACATTTGAGAACACCTCTTTATCACCCCCAGAGTAATGGGAAAGTCGAGCGTTTTAATAAGGTGTTAGTTGAATGCATTCAAGCTTCCATTAAGAGCAATATGGATGTGGCTCAATCGATTCATGAACTGGTGTGGTCTCACCGCACCACTCCGCATTCTGTCACTGGAAAATCTCCTTTTAAACTCATGAGAGGTAGGGAGGCCGCTACTGAATTGTGTCCGTTTTGGGTTCTTAAGGTGTTGCCCAAACCAGGGAATGTTGGCATTTGGTGTGAAACTGCTGAATATAATTCGAATTTGTTCAGTTACAGAAAATTGGAAAATAAAAAGGATTCGTTGACGAAACCTTGCTGGCTAAAAGTAGGGGATTGGGTTCGTGTTAGGAATCCTATCTTGGTTGGAAAGGGGTTTTCCAAGTTCAGAGATCCTGTTCAAATTTGTGAGGTGAGGAAGAATGCTGTGAAGCTTTCTGATGGTAATTGGTGGGGTATTTCTCGTGTTGCGTTAATCCCACGTGATGTTTCTGTCCCAAAGGCAGTTGCAGAATTACCAAGAGGTGAGTCTGTTCCGCGTAGGAGTGATCGTTTACATAGGAGGCCCATGAGATTCAATGATTTTGTTTTTCGCTAAGGTTTTAAAGGGGAGGGAATGATGGTTGGTGTATTATTATTTGAACTTTTTGAATTTGGGGTTCTTTTCATGTTTCTTAAGAGATGTCTGCATTGATTTAAATGCACCATTAATTTGCATTTGTATGTATTTAGAAATGTATAGGTGGTGTATTGTTGTTTTATTGTTTTTTAATTTGCTCGTTTTCTTTATGTTAAAAAAGGGGGATGTGTGGTAATGTGTTTCTATCATGCTTCTGTAATGGAATGCAATGAGCTCATGGAGCAAGTGTTCTGACTGTTGTGTTAAGATTCTGAGATGGTCAGTTGCTCCTGTGCCCTTTCTTGGTTGGATGTATATTCCTAATAAACCACCTTCAACCAGCAAACCCTGAGTGGTACATCTCTACAATTCTTTTACTCGTTCTTCTAGCACTCCCCATCACACGTACACTAACCCTCTTTCAGACGCACTTGCTCACTTGTACTCACTTGCTTATAATTTCTTATCACTGTTAACAAAAATAGACCTGAAATCTGTTTCAATCTAAGAGTACACACGAGCCTTAAAACTCAGTTTACACTGTACATGAAGAGAACAGGGGCCTAGACAGATTTCCTGCATATGGGAAATCGAACCCAGGATCTCACTGCCATGTTACTTCTAACCGTGTAACATTCTCCACTCTTGCCCAGTAGATAGGCATGCGACATGGCAGAGTACTGTATGTGCACCTGCGCCATTCTAATCTTGATTCTACCTCCATTTAAGTAATAGTTAGCCCCCTCTGAGGATGTGTGAGACAGACTTTGCACCAACACCGAAAAAGGGTGGTGTGGCCTTCTGTGAAAACCGCCAAAGCACTGGCATAGTTTCCACCCAGTAATCCACCCAGTCTTCTTCTGCCTGCATCCTCTAAGGCCCGATAAGTTGCAGACATTTTGAAAATGATCTATTTCCTACGGTCATAAGCTCCAGCAGGATCTCCTGGAAGACAAGCCAGTACCCGATCTCTCACTAATCACTTAAATGTGGGTCAGAAGAAGGCTTCATTTAATCCTGTTCTTTTCTCCAGGCACCATGTTTAAGTTCACCAGTAGACCCGGTATGAATTGATGCAAATGGCAGGTTGAGGCCAGTTGATTGCAGTATGTTCAACTCTTAACTATGGCTTTAGTTGGACGGTACAATCTTCAATACAAGCCCACGGCAGCTGAGCCCTCTCCCTCTTTTTCACATCCAAGCAAGGTTGCTATTAAACATAATTGCACAAAAACGGCTAGTGGTGGACATTTTATGCACAGAGGCAATCAGTGTTTTAATGTTACTAGAAAACAAACGTTATAAAATGTATGAGAGGCTAAAGCTAGAGTAGGTAAAAAACCCACAAAGCATTTGAATATTATTTCATCCAGTAGAGAATGACATGTGAACAGCATTTGGCGATGCAGCACGCGCAACGGAATTCATTTTATTTATTTATATGTTTACTTACCTCGAATCGGCCGTAATCTGTAGTTTACTACCCCCTACCCTGCCCCTCTCCCTGCCCCACGTCAGCACCCAGCGGCGCTCCTACCACGGGCCGCTACTGCATTTTATATTTTATTTGTGCTGTTTGTGTAGTGGTCATGAAGCCTTACAGATGCTTCAGTGGGCGCTAGTGTGGGACAAGTGAGGGTACAGAAGAGAAGTGAAAGGTACAGCAAGAGAGAGACAGTGGGAGTTAAGTACGGCCTAGTCCATAATCTTGTCAGCAGATTTTTTCAGTGATTTCATGTACTTTGGCATAGCAAGGGCAGCCACGAAAATGTCCCCTTATCCCTCTGCTGGGTAGCAAAACAACCATGATTGGGGTGCAGTAGGCCATGAGACCCTTGGGACCCAGTTTTACTGCATGTGTGCTGCTCTACTGACAACTTGGCCATTGGTCCTTCGAAAGTTCTTTTCGATTGCAATGTCTGTAGTAGAAAAGTCTGTTAGACTACATGACGGGACACCTTAGCATTTGAATGTATTACAGAGCTCTTTTTCCTGAGATGCCCCATTAACAGCATGTTTTTGGATGTTAGCAGTATGAAGAAGTCAGAAATGGAACTGCTGTTTAAAAAGGCAGTGCATCAAAAAGTCTATACTTTTGCGAGTTCTCTCTAGGCGCACAGTATTCTAAACCACTAGGTGTACCATCTTTCAGTGGAGTCTTTTTTCCCTCTTCAGTGTATGCTCGTGAAGTTTAGCCAACCTTGGGCTGTATTACAGAAAGTGCCCTAGGGGCACAATGGGCATGTGCGACTGCTATGTACACCCCTGAGGCACTTTGGTATTGCAGAAGGCGCCACAAACGCTTGTGTGGTCCCTTCTGTAATGCTGATAGTGCTGGCGCATATGTAGCGCAAGCGCTATCTCAACAGGGCGTTCCCATCATGGCCCCATGCAAATGAGGGAATTACTTTGCACCTGTGCCATACAATGGATGCAGAGGCAAACATGCATCATTGAAAGTGCACCACCAACAGGTGCCACAATTTTAGTGCACCTTAAATGCAGTCCCCTGGAGGGGAGAAAGGGGGTCCCATGGACCCCTTCGACATCCCCTTGCAGGCGCGTAGTGTCACTCACTCTCCAATCCCTCTTGAAAGTGCAGACGGGTGCCGCCTGCACTGTGAAACATGGAGCGGAGCAGCCGCTCCATATTTCACTTGGATGCACTCCCCTCAGGGCAGCTCAAGTTTGTGGATGCCCAGAGAGCAGCGCATTCGCCATAGCAGGGCGCATTTCCCCCGTTTGCGAACTGCACATCTGTTTTAGTAGCACTGTGGTGCAAACAGGGAAAGTGCGCCCTTACGGTAATACGGGCGCAGGCTGTGACGCAGGCTGTGACGTGTAAGCTCATACTGCTTGCAATGAGAAACGTTAAACTTCAGTTCTCAGAGTGCAAAGAGCTGTTGCTTAAAAAGGCGGATGAGCTCAAAGGGTCAAACGTGACCCTGTACCATTTGGCAGCTATGCCCATACCCAAGCACAATTCTGTCCATAATGTACATATAAGGCATCTTAAAGTAGCACAGTATAGTTTCTGATTTCTCATAATTGCTTCTAACCATCTTCGTGCTCCCCACCACTTACTGCCCCCTAGGCCACGGCGTCGCGCAGCACAAGTACACACTGCCGCACTTGTGCTCTGCGTCTGCTCCCCAGAACGAGGCAGCGGTGCCATTTCCACAGGTCATGTGCTTTGGCAGCAAATTCATGGCTCGTTTCCGAACAATGTTGTAATAACAAACTCCAGCCATAGCCCAGGGAGAGGAAAGGTCGCTGCATGCAATGAGATGGTAATTTGTTCCGTGGGCCCCCACCAGCCCGGGGGCACCTGTGCCAGATGAGGAAGCCAGCTGTGCAGCGGGTAGAGTGCCAGCCAGCAGCCGCTAGGGGCACTAGCGCCCTTCAAGCATGGATCTGAGCTGCATTTGTTTTATTACATTGAAGGCAACACTGAGAACGAAATCATCTCTAGATGGGCAGCAGTGCAACTACAAGGGGAAATGTCCAGGCGAACAGACAGAGAGGTCTTGCAAAGAAGGCCCTGGTTGAAAGGCTTTAGATGCCAGCAGACCAGGTATTACAAAGCTGGAGGAGAGGATGTAAATTTACAGCTACAGCTGCCGACTTTGGAGCTGGGGAACCGGGTTCGAGCCTCGGCGTGGGCTCTGCATCCTGTGGTCCTGGGCAAATCACCTAATCTCCCTGCACCTACCAAATAATGAATGTGTCCTTGTGTAAAGTAACTGGTGCTCATGTAAAGCTCTCCAATACCTTCGGTCGACTTCGCGCTATATAAATCTGCAAAAACAAATGCATGTGTTTGTATATGTACCGGGTCTGGTGGCTTAGTGGACTAATGTGTCCACTGTGTACCTCACGGTCACAGGTTCAAATCCCTCTACTCAGCTTGATAAATTGAGTACCATTGAGTTGATTAATAATAAACATCTGTTATTCAGCACCAAGATACCCTTGGGTGAACGTGCGCTTTACAAATACAGTTATGTACCACTGTACCTCGAAGGGGGTCACATAAACCACTAACAGTGAGACAAACCTGTGTGTGATGTCACACCCACATAAGCACTCATGAATGCTTGATATCCAAATGTTCCACGTCCAGGGGGGCCTCAGCGACTCGCTGTGCAGCAGGTAGGACAGGGGGGTCCTCAGGGGACTCCACATTCCACCTTGGTTGGGTTAAAGGTGAAGTTCCATACTCCACGGGCCATGACCAGAGCCACTCAGTGGTCACTAGAGGCTCTCCGATGCAGGCGGTCCAGCAGGGAGAGAGCACAGCTTCCAGCTCATGGTATCTCCCTTCATGAGGTGTGCAGCAGCGGAGCAGAGAAGTATCAGCTAGAGAGCACGAGGGATTATAAGGAGTCCATCCTGACTGATCCACCCTGCCCTCAGTCTGGGAACAATGTTTCTTCAGAACCGACAAAAGCGCTATAAACACCAGACAAAGCTTTCTCAAGATATCACGAGAAAGTCTCATTGGAATCCCCAACTTCAAACAACTCCTGAATAGTTTCCATAAATTCCCTTGACATGTTTGCTCCAAGGTTCCAAAATATGTCTTATTATGGCGTGCCTATGAAAAGCTTAAGAAAAATGGGTGGAGTGGGTCAATATGTGCACGTGTGAGTGAATGAACTTGTATATATTTAAAGGTGAATGGTGATGGGCGAATGAATGCCGGGGTGAGTGGATGGATGAATGGGTTTGGGCGTACAGAAGGTTCGTGAAATGAATGTACACACTGATCATTGGACTGATAGATGACTCAAGGTGGACAAAAATGAGGATTGGCTGGGAGGTTATTGGAAAAATGTGGTGCAAGTAAAATGCTCAAATAACTACCATCAGTAACTATACACTGGAGGGAATTACATATGGGCTAAGGTACAGGCTACTGCACAGTACAAGAATACTGCTAGCCACCAAGGGGTTCCGGGGTCATCCAGAGTAAGGAGGATGGTGACATTGTTTGTAAAGTCGTGGAACTCCGATGTTATGTGCAACAACCTTATAATATGGTATGGGGTTTATTTAATCCCTTATAATACATCACGGCATCACCCACGATCCAGCCCTCTTTTAATCCTGTTGCTCCTTCGTCCTTCTCATGAAAGAGCTATGCGAATAGGTAGAATCCACATGGAATCTGTATTGTGATTTTAAAGACCAAAGGGTAGATTGCCTTTAGTTGAAAAATATATATGAAACAGTTTAATATGTCACCTTCAAAAGTGCCATAGATCCGAGTGTGGAGTAATCTGATAAAAGCACAATAAATAAATCAGAAAGTCTCTACAATTCATAATCCCAAAAAAGCAGCTAAAATACCTTTTTAGCTACTCTCCATTGAATTGAGTATGCTGCCTGGTAATCAATTAAAGCAGTACAAAATATACTGCCATGAATGTCTGCTTATCTCCTAATTACTGTGAATTGCAAAAGAAAATAGTTTTAAAAAGTTAAAAACCTAGTTATCCCGTTTATTCTGTAAATAGCAATTCCGCTTTTGCTAGTGACCTTCTTTTCAGTGTCTTCTGGCTTTTCTAGGTGCATCGTGATGTCACAACCCAGCTGTAAGAACTTATTACAATAGAGCAAAAATGCAAAAACCTGACTCTGATGAGAAAATTAGATACAGGTTTTTGTGTAGTTACTCTTATAAAGTTATCAAAATGATTTGAGTGGCTGGATTGGAAGAAGAAAAGTTACACTGATTAATTGTAGGTACTTTTATATGTGTTCTTATTGTAAAACAGTTACACTATATGTTTCATTGATTAAATGCGGTAATGAATTGCCTTTCCAAAGCACTCAGTACATGTCCCCTTCTTGTGCACAAATATTTGGAAATTAGTAATGGGCCACTTTCTAAATCAGTGTTACATGACAAGGGATTTAGTAACAATATTGATGACCATTTGCACATCACACACTACTCTGGTGTATTTTACTACTGAAATCATAGGAGTTAATAAGTCTCACCTTAATGATGCTCATGATATTCATCTTTGGATGTGCACAGTCAGCGTTGGCCTTGCTGGAGCCTGAAGTTCTGAGCTATTGGCTGCACCCAGATGTCTGTAGCAGGCGCTCAAATCTTTAAAGTGTGTCAATGGCTAATGAACAATCAATAATCTAACACCTTTCAAAAGAAATATAAATGAGATAATGATTTAATACATTATTAGCTGGATATATGCTGAAAATCATGTGCTGGTGCAACCATTACTTTATTTTTAATTTCAGTCACTTTTTATTGTTTTATAAGCTTCATACAGCAATAAGGGGGGTTGGTGTTTCCACCTATTTAACAGGAACTACTTCAACAAAAAACTGTCCTGCCCCACCCAACAAGCACCCTCAAGCCCACCCCCCACAGGGCACCACCATAGCAGGAATTAGGGCGGAATAAAGTAAGAATACAGCCCATGAGCTTCACAGGGATTATGTGACATCATCCGTAACCAACCTGCTTTGGGACAACATTCCCAGTGCCTGCAGCCTACTGGGGCATTTGAGGCTTCCATTGCTGAGATACTCCAGAATGGGATACCACATTCTCGTAAGCTTACCCGATGCGTCCTGTAGATCATACGCAATCTTTTCGTAGGCTAGTAATTGCCACACCCTGCACAACCACATTGTAGCATGCGGGATGAGGTCTTTACCCCAGAGGCCTAGAATGGACTGTTTTGCTGCAAGAAGGAGATAGGATGCTCTCTTACCATTGAGGGAGTGAAGAGAACATGTTTTCTTCTGAGGTAACCTCAATGGGATTGATGCAGGGTCACCAACAATGGGTTTCCCTTCAATGGTGGTCTGCACATACCTTCAGAATTGTTCTAAACATGGGCAAGTCCACAGGATGTGAAAAATGGTCCCTGCCCCTCAACAACCTCTCCGACATTCCCGAGGTCTGCTGTCATCCATCATGTAAACCTTTGCTAGGGTGTAATGTCATCTGTAGATAATCTTGCAAAGTGCTCCCTTCCCCTGTGCATGCTTAGTGAAGTTGGTTGTGCGGATGGACTCCCACTGCTTATCCTCCAAGTCCTCTTCCCAAGTCCTCTTATGAGGGCATGCCTGAGGATTACTGGCCTGCAGGGTGTTGTAAATTTGGGAGACTAAATGGCGGGTTGTTGAAAGGATCTGCAGGAATTTCTCCAGATATGTGGGGGATCTCGTGGCCACTGTCGTCAGAGACGGGTGAAGAACACAATGCCTAATTTGAAAATAATTTAATCGCTCCCTCGCCTGTGTATGGTATGTCTGTTTTAATGTCTTCAAAGGGTTGGATAGAACCCTTGCAGAATTAGCCATTCGAGATTGATGTCTGGAACTGGGATCTCCCCAGGTTGGGGGAAAAGTCCCTGTTCCCGTGTATCGGAGTCAGGGGGGATGGAAATGTAGTTGCCCCTTTATAACAACAGAGATAGTCGTAGGCCTTAACAGTGGCCCTCGTGACCAGGGAGATATACAAACTTCATCATCTTTGACCCCTAGGAAGCTAGAGGGCCTCAGCAAGTGGTCTGGTCATCATGATCTGGTCAATGAAGCACCAAGGTTTATCTGTCTGTCCCTGGAGCCACACCAGCACATATCGCACTTGAATCGCTGGTTAGCAGAGATGACAATTGGGGATCTGCTGGGCATGTAATTTATTCATGAGAAGCAATCCCTTTTTTTTCTGTCCTCGTGGTAAAGGGTTCCAGAGCAGACTGGAATATAGCTGCCTTTGTCATATTCTGGGTGCAGATCTGCCCATGAAGTTCTGTAAGTTTCTCATAGAGTTTCTTGGAGGGGCGAGTTTTATGGACAATATCAGCTTGTCGGAGATCATCCCGGAGCAGGAGCAATTCGATCTCCCTCATCCGCTTTAGATGGCTCGCCTCCTTAATAAATACCTCCCTCCCCGGGGCCACTGCTTTGAGAGCATCCAATACTATCTGAAGGTTCACCTCTCCTGTGTGGTTAATTTGCAGGCATTCCTTCACTGCATTCATGATGTCATGTCGCACTACCTGGTCGCACAAGAGTGAGTCATTCAGTCTCCAGGAGCCCCTTTTACACTCTCCGCTAGGGCCAGGCCAGCATACGGTAGGCTGGACCAGGCTATTATTCGCGATGGTTATCGGCTCTTGAGATACTTCCTCCACTGGGCAAGCAATCTGTGGTCTAGGAGGCTTAATCAATTCTGGCATAGATGTTCTGTGCCACCGAGAAGTGGGAATAATCGGTCGCTACTGGGTGACGCAGATAGGGCCCGCAATCCGGGGAGCGGAAGGCCACCCTGCCAGAAAAGTTCCCGGAGCCAGGAGCAGCCCAGTAATGGTGAGGACCCCAGGCCTGGGTGCAAAAGTGGCATTTATTAATGTTGTGGCGCAAGCCCAGTCCACACTTAGGAAGGCTACGGTACTGACGGGCCGCTTGTGCTCCTTGCGGTCTTCAGTAGTTGCCATGGCCAGCATCACAGCCTCTCACCAGCCCAGCAAATGTCAGGTCCCCTGCCTCCCGAACTTGCTGGTCAGCTCCCGGAAGTGCTTCAGGTTGGCCGATGCTTGACAAGCGCCCCCCCTCACCTTCACGAGTGGGGGCTCGTAGAGACAGCTACGTCATCTCTGGGTCCCAGCACTTCACTTCGGGCCAAGGGGTCCATGCGTCTCACTGCCTGTGGGTAAAGCAATGCTCTTTCTTCATCCCTGCCTCTCCCCACCCCTCTTGTTGATTAGAGGATGGGGTCAACTTCGTCACTCATCAGTGCCCGGAGCTGCCTCCCCTAGTTGGCCACGCTGCCCCCGCACAGCCACGCTGGTCTCTCTGAAGTGGGTGTGAAGCAATCCGGGCGACTCGGCTCGACGGCGGACCAATGAGAGGCCACTCAGTTGCGTGGCCAGGTGGGAAGTTCAGGCCTGTTCGCTACCAGCTCTGCAGTTCAAAGCTGTCTTATGGCTACACGGGGCCCTGATGTGGTACCAGGCATGACCCTGGGCTGTACGATGAAGTGGGGCGGCACGTGTCAAAGAAGATGTGTCGGAGCAGCAGGATCAGGCCTCCACCATGTTCAGTGCTTGCCACGCCCCTCTAATTTATTGTTAAAGAGTACATAAATACATCTGGCGTATTGAAGGGATAAAATAACCAAGTCACTTTTGTACAACTCAAAAATCCTCAGGTGGCATTTGACCACTTGAGACACAGAGATCCTCAAAACTTTGAGCACAGATGAATCTACTCACAGTCCTATCTTTTCAGTTGGTTGGCAAATGAATGAAAATTCTAGTGGATGGAGGGAAGGGAATATAGCTATATGTGTGCATCAGAGAATAGATGAAAGGTTGTCAGTGTAATCTGATTGGACAAACATATTCCAGGTTTAATGGTTTGATATGCATGCCTATGAATGACAGATTTGTAAACACAGTGAATGGGTGGGTGATGGATGGATAGTTCTATGAGTTAGTAATCTATGTTTCAAGAATGCCTGTTATCATTGAAATAATTTATAAGAGAGGGTATGTGGTTTGAATGGGGTGGTTGAGTTAGAATACAGGATAGTGTAAGGATATGCAGAAAGGTAGAGCACTGGAGAGAAGGTGGATGCCTTTTGAAAGGGTTGGTGTATAGTTGGACGTGTATAGGTGAGTTTGGACAGAAGAATGACTTTTTTTATGAATGAAAAGAAGGTAGGGGATTGATTTATGGCTTACTGAGAGTGTAAGAGAACTGAAGGATTAGTAGATAAGCAAATGAATGTACATATTCGCCTTGATTCTATTTTTTATTAGCACTTTTATTTGAGATTACAACTAAACTTGGGCAAAATTTAAATTACGCCAGCATAATTAATGTAATTTCAGGAATTACAGGTTACGCTTGTTATGGGAAATACCCGCAATTACTGCTCAACAGCATGCCATGTACTTATGCACCATTAATATTAACATTTTAGTGTGAATACGCAGAATAATGTGAATGGCCAGAGCGCAAGCTCATGTAGCTTGTGTTTTTTGTGCTAGTTTTACAGTAAAATGTTTCCTTGCATCAAAAATTAATGCAAGGATGCAATTCCTGCTAAAGTATAATGCTAAATGAAGAATTTGCATTTGCATAAATATGCATAATTGAACACACGTTTTGCATAATTATGCAAATTATGCAGAATTGCTTGCACCCTTAATTACAACCAATACATATAACTAGAAAAGCATTACGAAAACAACTTTACACAAATAGCTGACAATAACAAAAAGAACGATTGTAAAGTAAAGTTAAAGGAACATAAAAAAAGACAATATTTTCCCTGCACCAACATTAGCTAAAATATTCCAAGTTAGAACAAAGTATTTTGTATAACGCTCTGTATAATGTTAGTATAGTCATGGACTGAAGATGATTTAAATGTAAAAAAAGCCATGTGACACAGCTGAATAATGACAGAAAAATGGAAACAAGGAGAGAAAAGCCTTCCTCCTAATCGAGAAGTTTAGGGCCAGATGTATCAAGCATTGTTCTGGTCACATATGGCCCGCTTCCGCGAATCGGGCCATTTGCAACTGGAAAAATGCATTTTGGTATGTATCATTCCCAAATTGCAATTCGGTAACATGTTACCGAATCACAGTTTGGAATTGCGATTCGGACGCGTTCCGTATGCCTAATACGATTCGGTATTAGGAAGGGGCATGTTTAGGGCGTCCCTTCCTAATACAGAACCGCAGTGTTATGTAAGAATGTTTAGCGAGTGAAATACGGTGGCTAAACATTCAAATTTTACCGCCTACTTCAAGTAGGTGACAACCCATTTCCAAACGGGGAGGGGTCCTCCCCAAGGGACCCCCTCCCCTCTGTGAATGGTTGCGAAAACGTTTTTTGAGAGCAGGCAGTCGTGGGACCACTGCCTACTCGTTAAAACTGAAAAGAAAACTTTTCACTATTCTTTTTTAAATGCATTCCATTTTCCTTTAAGGAAAACGGGCTGGATTTAAAACAAGCATTGGCATATAGATCTATGCAGGGCCTTGGTTATGTGGTAAAGCCTTAGGCAAGTTGGAAAGCGGGCTCTGAGAGGAGGCGCGTACCTCTTCGGGAGCAGTGACATAACAAGGGTGCCTGGGCCCCTAATATAACAACGGTGCCATGGGTCGTAATGCAAGCGAGGAGAATGCACCTCATACCGCTATATGTTAGAATGAGACAGTCACGATTAGCGAAGTGTTTCTCATAGCTCTGGTGTCACCGCACCTGCTGCACTAGTTTCGCCCCTACAGTGACACTGATGGGACGACTGCATGAGTTCAAAGAGACAAGGGTTCCTTGGGTGGGAAACCCCAATCCAGCGCCGGACTGGCCACTTTGGCGTGCCCCCGGTGGGTTGCAGGGGCTGATTTCAGAGCAGGAAGGTGTGTCACCATCAAACAACGAGAGCCTACAAGGCCCAGTTGTAGTTGCAACATCTTGCAGCGTGGGGCTGGTCTGCACATTCATTCTGCTGTCCGACCCTGACCCCTTCTGCCTCTGCGTTTCTCTTCCAGCTGCAGTGAGGCACGGTCCTTGGCGCCAGAAAAGCAGCCGAGTGAGCCAGAGACACAACAGAGAGCAGAAAGGCAAAACAGGTTGTCCTTTGAGGGAGTATGCAAGGCACAACAAACGCACAAGGGTAATGCGGGCTCCTAAAATGTAACAGTCATGAATACCAATTTCTCAACCTGCCGATTGTAGCTTACGTGACATCGCTTAGCTATTGTCTACCAGTGATCGGCGCCTGTGTGAAGGGTTAATCAAAGTGCAGCAGGAGGAATCGTAAAGGCGCGGCAGGCGTGATGTCTAAGGTCGAAGGCTCCCGGGAGGCCGTGCAGGCACTAGCAACACAGAGTAGCACGCAATCAATCAATACATCTTGGGCTTTGTAAGCGCTTAACCAGGGAGGGTAACTACAGGCAGTAAACCCTGAAGGTGCGACGCAAGCAGAGGGTCCTCGTAGGTACAGATCAGAATCCTAACAAAGGAAGGCTCTAGGCGTATTCTTCCGGGGCAATGATCCAGAATATTCCAAGCGTAACTGGCAGGGTGATCCATTTGGAGAAGGGTCTCTGGTTAAAGCCAAAGGCGTCGCTGGCAGGGGCTTGTGTCAAAACTTTTTAAACAGACCAGAAGCACAGAGAGGCCGGTATGAGTGGGGTTATCTAAAATAGAGGAGCGAGAAGGGGATTTGGGGTCAGATACCAACCCCACATGTAGAGAGTTCGAAAAACCTCCAAATGCCGGTCTGTGTTCGACATCAGACCTAAGTGGGAGTCGCAGTCAGATTCGGCCTACACACCAGCAGAAAATGGTGGAGGGGTGGGCTGCAACACAAGAAGAGAGCTAAAGAAAGACCATGGGGAAGCTGCAGCCTACACCACAGGAGAAGTGCTTGAGGAAGACCCAATCGCGGACGCCTGTCTACACCACAGGAGAACTAGCAAGACATGAGGGCAGACTGTAGCCTACACCAATGCGGAAAACTAGACAGAGACCCCAGGGCAGACCAGACCAGACCCTTCACCACAGGAGAAGAGCCTGAGGAAGACCCAACGGTGACCACCCGTCTAGAGATAGAGAGATATAAGGGCCGATTGGAGCCTTCACGCCAGAAGGAGAGATAGAGACACAATCATGGGCTAGAGTATATACCATGGGACGAGATCTGCTGAGGGGCTCAGGGGTGGACTAGAGCCTAGAGTTGAGAGTGGGAGCTTGAGATGGACCCATGGGCTGCCTCCAATGTATACCTCATGAGGAGTGCTACGACTGAAATCAGTTCCTGTCTTCTGTCTGTACCTCAGAAGGAGAGCTAGAGATAAACCCTCAGCCAGGCTCCTTTCCACACCGCAGCAGGATCGCAAGAGAGGGACCTAGTTCCCGCCTTTGATATATTGTGATTTATTCCTCAGGAGAAGAGCTAGAGAGGAACCCTGGGTTAGACTGCAGCCTGTACCACAGAAGGAAAGCTAGAGACGATCCTATGGTAGCCGCAGGGGCCTATACCTCAGGAAAGCCAGAGAGGCCTTCACATGCTACCATAACTGAGTCAGTAATTTTAAATGAAAAAAAAACTTTCAAATAACGTCATAGAAATTGATGCTTTCGAAATAAAATGAATGTGACGTGTCTCACTGGGTTTGAGGTGTGAGAGAACCATGTGAAACCCAGAGTCCATGTGGTGCACAGATTTCTGACTTCATCAATTCCAGCACGAGGCATATAAGGGCAGCGTAATACATGAAATTTCAATGACACCCTCCTGTCAACTTGCAGGCTTTATAAGGAGATAGTTTCTCTTCCCGGCACTGATGCCTGTTCACTTCCTTCTTTAAATTCATTGTTCCTGGTAGGTCATATACGCTAATAACCAGCATGAAACCCGATTGGTCATAGTCTAGGATTTAAAAATAGACTAGAATTTCATGCTCCTTCTTTTGACGTGCTATCAGTATAGGTGCATCGTTGATGCAATGGCAGTTTTTCCAAAAGGAAATGTCTAGCCGCACTTGTAATAGTGCAAAACACAGTGGTTTCATGTCATAATAATAACATGGGCTATTGTGATCACGTAAGCAATAGTGTAAGGAGTTGCAATGTTCATGGACAAGGCAGACTGAAAATCCGTGAAACACATCCAATTTGGGCGCACATCAAAGCGGCCGCGAAAGTGATCGCGATCAAAATGCTACCATTGCCGGCCTACATCTTGCGTGCATGTGCACGGCGCTTAATGAGCATGACGAGGAAAGCCATATGGCGCCTCTGCTCGTAAGCGCGCGCGCGATCACATGCATGCAAGCTGTAGGCCGGCCGTGGTAGCATTTTTTGAAGCCCTTACTAAAAGTCTCGCCAGAGCAGCGCATGCACTGGGTCAGGCGAGACCTAAAAATTATTGCTTTATTTAGAAGCAATCACAGACATGATGGTCTGCTGACCCAAGCAGGCCACCATCCCTGTGATTTTAGCAATTCCTAATGGGTCACAAATTGTGACTTATCTCATTAAAATTCATGAGGTAGGTCGATTTGTAACTCACTAGCATTTGCTAAATACAACTCTATCAGGCGCATGCATCAAGAAAAGCTTTTGCAAGTCCTTAATAGCGAATATTAAGGAATCACAATTAAGGACTCTCAAAAGCCTATGCATGTAGGAATCGCTATTAAAATAGCGATTCCTAAACATTCCTTATTTGCGACTCGCAAATTGTGAGTCGCAATTAAGGAATGTCTTCCCATTCCTTTCTATGGGCCTACAGGCACATAGGAATGAATGGGAGATTGCATGCGCAATTTGCGAGTACCAATAGGTACTCGCAAATTGCGCATACAATTTTAAGGGTGCAAGGGTGTCCAAAGGACACACTATTCCACCCCTGAAATTGCTCTGTGCACACATGTTGCGCACACACATGCCCCAAGGGCATGTGTGTGTAACCTACAACTTTGAAAAATGCACTTTAGTGCATTTTTCAAAGTTTTTGCAAATTACCATCAAGTTCAACTTCATGGTAATTTGCGCAACCTAGTAGCGAAGTCGCTATTTTAAAGTCGTTCTTGCATTGCATTTAAGGAATCGCAAAATGTGATTCCTTAAATGCAATCGCAATTTGAGAAATCGCAATTAATTGCGAATTCTCAAATTGCGAGTGCCTTGAACCTTGATGCATCGCAAATGCCCTTTTTGCGGGCGTAAACGGCCGATTTTTGCGAATCGCACCGTTTGCGCTTGCAAAAATGGTTGATGCGTGTACCTGTATGAGTTTCAAACATTAGGAATAGCGATTTTCTAATTGTGATTCGCTGAGATTTGCAATTAGGTAATCGCTATTCCTAATATTAATACATCGGCCCTTGAACCTTTAAATTGGTTTCAGAAACACATCATACTTGCCATTGAATCCAAGTGTTTGAAAATAATCTTTCCTTTCCAGGCCAGAAGTGAGATCTCCGTCATCCAGCTATCTACAAAAGGCATCACATCAGATTTACATTCCCTTTAAATGTGTTTTTTCTCTGCGATCAAAGACCAGCTTATCCTCATGTTCCCTCCATAACTGCACTTTCAAATCTAATATAATTTAATAATATACACAAAGGTGTTCAACCAATCTTAAATCAACAGTGTCAATGCCATATGATTTAATACCTCACTCCAAACGGAGGTTACTTTCTCAGAAATCCAAAGTATCGGAGTCCATCCATGAGTTGACAGTTTACAAAGTCAACAACAATCAGAAAGCGACGATATTCCCACTGCCATGAAAAAGTATTCACTGATAGGTGCATCTGAGATTAAGATCACATTTCACCCCAGCATAACCTGTATACAATCTCCCTCACACTAATAGAGAAGCGTGAGGGCTTATATATTTCACTCACCAATGTTGTACTTGTCTAGAACACTTGTAATATACAGTACTATACACACCATGAAAGCACATAAAAAAGGTATATACTTATTCTTAACCCCTTCAGCGCGGCGCGGATTTCCGCGCCACGCTGAAGGTTCTGTGCGCGGGCGGGGCCATGACGGAACGGTTCCATCATGCGCACAGCGCAACCGACGTGCATGACGGAACCGTTCCGTCATGCGCGTCGAAGGGGTTAATAAACAAAGCATTTCTGTATTCTGTGAGGAAGAAGCGGGTTATGTAGGGATAGGGACGGTGATTTTTGGGAAAGGAAGATAAAGAATTGGTATTGGAAAACCTGCAAGGTTGTGGACGACCGTCCTATGACAGTTGGGTGTTAGTGACAGTCAAAGGGAGATAATTCAAAGTCATGAGTAACAGCAATCTATCAGTTCAGTTTATTCACGGTATTGCGTTCCTCAACTTTGTTGTTTTGTTTCCCTTTCCGTTTCCCTCAACTCGCTGCCCCTTTTTTGTCTGAACTTTGACTTGCCTTTGGACTAGGATGTAACTTTGTTCACTGACTTGTTGCCTGAACTCTGACTAGCCTCTGGATTACAGTTTGGTATTAGTTGATGTATTTTCTCTCCCACTTCCTTCCTGAATCCCAGGTCTCTGAATTGCACCATTGATGGTATCGGCTTCCTTCGACTGTGGCTTAGGTTTACTGCAGCCTGCCTTATATAAGCCAGTAAACATTATCACCAACTTACCTGTGCCGGCCATCACTGCCCCTGATGACAATGTCGATACCTTTTAACATGCCTAAAGGTTCGATCCTGTCCTCTTCCTCCTCAATCTTTACATCAAAACACTTGATAAAGTTCTTTGGAGGCAACGAGTCTTATTCAACCATTATGTGGATGATGCTGAGTTGGACCTAAGAAATTACTACAGCGAAAGTGTCACCTAACAGGATCACTGGCATAATATCGCTCTGAACAATATCATGATACAGAAATACTGTGCCAAAAATATTGATTAACAAAAATATAGTTCCCCAATACTCATAATGGTAAGTGCAAAATTATTTTTTTTTAAATATTGTTTCACACTAATATTGTTAAAAAACATACAAAATATAGTTATGTAATATATATATATATATATATATTCTGATCCAAAAATGCAATAATACGCGCTCTCAGGAGTTCAAGGAGGATATTTAATAGAGGTACAGGCTACGCGTTTCGGAAGTCAAACTTCCTTGATCACACGAAGAGCCGAATACAAAACACCCATTACATAGTGAAGGGTACTAGACATAAACATAGGACAGCATTACAGCAAGTGTACTTCCGTGCTAGAAGTTTGTCGGCCATCTTGTAATGTCCACAGGTACATTCATGTATAAAATAAATGAAACTGGCATGATTGCATATGGGTGCATAGTGCACAAGAAAACATAGGAAAGATCCTAGTTTACAATAACTGTGTACAGTCTATTGCTATTTCCTCATAGTGAAAGGAAAAAAGTAAAAAGAAAGATAGAGGGATAAAGATAACAGCCAAGTGGCTTAGCGCATCTACAACTGAAAGCCCTAAATCTATGCCACCAATGTACCAGCAAGTGGAATAAACAAGATAGAAATCAAAATCAAAGCTGATAGCTAATACTGGCGCCAAGTGGCCTAATGCTACAGCAGTGATAAAAAATGTCCCAACAGGTTATAACACTCTTACTGCTCAGAAAAGCAAGTGATCTAAGACAGAATCACAGACGCAAACCCATGTCTAGCACTGTTCTCAGTACTGGCAACAACAAAAACAAAAAGATAGAAAAGCACTATCCAAAATACAGTAAAAAAGTGAGTAGAAAATCTTATCTATACATGGTGATGTTTTCTTCTGGGGATAGTGAAGAAAAGGGTAGGTGACCCGTGACGTGTAGAGAATACCCAAAGGGCCCCTTCCTTTCCTCCTGTGAAGAGAAGGAAAAAGAACAAAGTTTAGAAAAGATAATAATATAGAAAAATGACAATTACAGTTGTATCATACAGTATTTACAGATTCATGAGCATCAAAAACATCAAACCATACATCTTGAAACTTAGCAGAGAGAGCGAAAAAACATGTCAATGCTCCATTAGATGTGTCGCTAACTCCTCATCTATATTGTGTCCTAGCGGGTACTTAGTCTCAAGATTTAAGATCCATTTGGATTCTCTTTTTCTGAGTACCAACTCCCTGTTACCACCTCTTCCACTGCCCACTACTTGTTCAATTACAAAGTACTTGAGTAATGAACTGTTGGATAAATGATACTCAGCAAAGTGTCTAGCCACTGGGTAATGGCTATCTTTGTTATTTATGGCCCTAAGGTGTTCTAGGACCCTTTTCTTGGCCATATGAGTAGTGCTCCCCACATACCATTTCTGGCATGGGCAAACTAGCACATATATGGCATAGGTGGAACTACACGTGAGGAATTGTGATATGGTAATTTTTTTTAGGAGTATGTGGTACACTGAATTCATTGACCATATGACTTGTTTTACAGGCCTTACAGTGACCACAAGGATAAAAACCCTTGAGGTTGTGCATGGATGTAAGGTGTGGTTCAGTGATATCACTGTGCATCAGGATGTTTCTTAGACTCCGTCCTTTCCTATATGTGATTTTCGGTCTATTGCTAATGGCAGGACCTACTATATTGTCACTTTTAAGGATATTCCAGTTGTCATTAAGAATTTTCTTTATTCTGCTCGAGCTACTGTTGTATGTAAGAATAACTCGTGTCTCTGATGATTCTACAGTCTTCTCTTTAGTTTTCAGGGTACTTTTTCTGTCTATATCTTTGAGTTTAGAGACAGCTCTGTCTAGTACCCATTTAGGGTAACCACGCTCTCTAAACCGATCCAGCATGATCATTTCTTCAATTTTATAGTTGGTATCAGTACTGCAATTTCTTCTTGCTCTCAGTAACTCCCCATATGGTATACTCCACTTGAGTGTTTCAGGGTGGTGACTGTGAGCGTGTAGAATACTGTTACCTGCAGTTTCTTTCCGAAACAGTTTAGTCTCAAGTGTATTGTTGACAGCTCTAACTTTGACATCAAGGAAATCTATTTCCTCCTTGTTGATGTTATATGTCAATACAATGTTAAGTGTGTTGTTATTGAGTTGCTGGATAAACTCGACTGCTTCTTCCTCGCTCCCCTCCCATATTACAAAAAGATCGTCTATGTAACGCAGCCATGTATTAACTTTTTTGAGGTGCTGAGAGAGGTCAACATCTTTTCTCACCTCCTCTTCCCATAGGCCTAAAAAGAGGTTAGCAAAGCTAGGGGCAAAGCAAGTACCCATGGCGGTCCCTAGGGTCTGTCTGTACAGTTCACCATTGAACATAAAAATGTTATTCTGTAGACATAGTAACATCATATCAATGAGCATCTTTGTATGTTCAGAATACATGATATTTCTTTCATTCAGAAAATGGGTACACGCACGAATCCCCTGATCATGATCAATGATGGTATATAAGCTGGAAACATCCATAGTGATAAAAATATAGTTGGTTTGCCATTGTATATTCTCAAGTTTACATAAAAAGTCTTTAGTATCTCTAACGTATGAGGGGAGTTTGGTAACATAGTTTTGCAAGAAATAATCTACATACTTAGAGATATTTTCGAAACCACTTCCCACAGATGAAACAATGGGTCTCCCTGGGGGAACAGTAGGATTTTTGTGTACTTTGGGGAGGAAATATATAATCGGAAGTTTAGGATAATCTTTCTTTAGATATAAATATTCCTCCCACGTAATTATTCCTTCTCCTTGCCAGGCTGATAGTTTTTCCCAGGTAACCAATATACTGTCATTATAAGTCTTGGTGTTAGTTTTTTCATAAAATCTGTTGTTTTTCAACTGTCTGTGTGCTTCCGTTATGTACATGAATTTGCTAAGTAGAACAATATTACCTCCCTTATCCGCCGGGCGGATAACGATATCCTTGTCATTCGCTAATGATGAGATAATAGATCTTTGTTTAAATGTGAGATTACCACACACAAAATTATGGTTGGATTTCTCATGTTTATGTTCAATGAGAGCTTTAGTGACAACCTCATGAAAAGTATCCACACTATCGTGTGGGAGATTCGGATAAAAGATAGAACGGGGTTTGAAAGGTGTAACAGCTGCTCTATCTATAACAATATCTTGGATTTCATGATTGCCGTTCATATTGTCACCTTCAGTGTTCTGTTCAAGTTCTTGCATGGTGAGCAGCATATTGGTATCAGCTATCGTAAGGGCAATTTGTTCAGTGGTAGTCATAACCCTGGCATTGTCCTGCATATTCCCTTTGAGTTCATGCCATTTTTTTAGTTTTAACTTCCTTATGAACTTAAAAATGTCTATTCTCGTGTCGGAATAGTCGAAGATGGCAGTAGGGCAAAAGGTAAGACCTAGACATAGCGTTTTCTTTTCTAAATTGGACAGGGTACGGCTCGTGAGATTTACAATAGTTTTATTTACCATAGTGTCGTCCCACATATTTACATCTTCTTTTGTGAGCCCCCACGTCTGGTTCCCATTGGCTTTATTTCGTTTCTGTATCCTGTGTTTTCGTCTGTCCCTTCGTTGTTTGCTCCGCCCCTGCCTCTTCCTCTTCCACTTCCTCTTCCTCTTCCCCGATATCCTCTCCCTCTTGGTGTTGGTTGGGAGGCAATGGTTTTCGTCGTCTCTTTGTTCCTCCTCAGGGTCCGGTACTCGTCTAAAAAAGTCGCAGGACGAGTGATTATTTCTACCTCTGAGGCTGTACTTGAGGTATGAACTGATGCATCAGTGTCAGAATCACTGGTTATGGCAATATTTACAGATGTATCGTTTCTTCCTTCTACAGAGACAGTACTTGATTCTTTTGGCTGGAAATTGTAGAGGTGGTCGTACTTTCTACTGTATGTCAAAATTCGTCCACTTTCATAGTCTGCGCAGTCGCGGTGAAGTTTACGTTGTTTTCTCAATTTGATATCTTCTTCGTACTGACTCATTCTTTTTTTCATTTCTTCCATAAATTTGGTGATGGTTGTTTGATCAGAGTGCTTCTTGAAATCATCTTCTAATTCCAGGATATCTTTAATGGTGGCTTCCCTGTCTTCCCACGCATATTTTACGAGGATACATAGCATATTTTTAGAGCTGACTGCTGAATTTTCAGCCCATTCCTCTAACATCCGCGGATTGGGTGATTCATAGGAGGGTGTCGTATAAATGCGTAATCCTCGTGGGACCATTTTTTTGTCTACATAATCCTGGAGGGAAACCGCCTCCCACCACTTCGAAATTTCCAATTTCTTGAGTTTTTCGTACTTTCTTAGTTGTATATTCAATGTATTGTCTTTATCTCTAGAAGGAATCACACTGCTTTGCGCTCTTCCTGGTGCTCTTGCCAGTAATGTTTGTGCTGCTAGTCGTCTTGATGTTTCTTCTTCCATGATGTAAATACTGTGAGTCTGAATAGATATACAAATAATATATGTTTCTGTTGTGCCAATGTCTGGCTCCTCTAATACCTCTATATCCTCCCAGAACTTCCCCTCCGATATGAAGGTTCCGATTGCTGCCTCTCTTTAAGAAGTACCCCAGCGTATAGAAGGAAATCCAAAGCACTCGAGGGTAAATAACGAGTTGCTATCAAATATGCAGTAAAGCGCTTCCGTAATGCAAGGCAGATGCCGTATGCCTTCTTTAACAGAAAATCCCTCCCAATCAGCCGACCAGAGATGCCCCCACTGCCGGTGTAACACTCAAAGGGCTCACGGTAACGCAAACCCCCCGAACGCTCCCCCGGTGTAAGGCTTACCTCTGGGACGCTGATCCGGGTGTCATCTGAAGTCTGCACTGGGGTGTTACACAGGATTACTCCGTCGATCTTGTCATGTTGAGGCCGCCGGCCGAGCTTCCTCCGTAATATTCTGAAATGAATTTCGCCTTTCCTGGAAGCTCCGCCCGTTGATCGGTGGCGCGTGAAGCCAGTAAGGCACAGCTGGCGAAATACTCTGATCCAAAAATGCAATAATACGCGCTCTCAGGAGTTCAAGGAGGATATTTAATAGAGGTACAGGCTAACTTCCTTGATCACACGAAGAGCCGAATACAAAACACCCATTACATAGTGAAGGGTACTAGACATAAACATAGGACAGCATTACAGCAAGTGTACTTCCGTGCTAGAAGTTTGTCGGCCATCTTGTAATGTCCACAGGTACATTCATGTATACAATAAATGAAACTGGCATGATTGCATATGGGTGCATAGTGCACAAGAAAACATAGGAAAGATCCTAGTTTACAATAACTGTGTACAGTCTATTGCTATTTCCTCATAGTGAAAGGAAAAAAGTAAAAAGAAAGATAGAGGGATAAAGATAACAGCCTTAACACACTTAACATTGTATTGACATATAACATCAACAAGGAGGAAATAGATTTCCTTGATGTCAAAGTTAGAGCTGTCAACAATACACTTGAGACTAAACTGTTTCGGAAAGAAACTGCAGGTAACAGTATTCTACACGCTCACAGTCACCACCCTGAAACACTCAAGTGGAGTATACCATATGGGGAGTTACTGAGAGCAAGAAGAAATTGCAGTACTGATACCAACTATAAAATTGAAGAAATGATCATGCTGGATCGGTTTAGAGAGCGTGGTTACCCTAAATGGGTACTAGACAGAGCTGTCTCTAAACTCAAAGATATAGACAGAAAAAGTACCCTGAAAACTAAAGAGAAGACTGTAGAATCATCAGAGACACGAGTTATTCTTACATACAACAGTAGCTCGAGCAGAATAAAGAAAATTCTTAATGACAACTGGAATATCCTTAAAAGTGACAATATAGTAGGTCCTGCCATTAGCAATAGACCGAAAATCACATATAGGAAAGGACGGAGTCTAAGAAACATCCTGATGCACAGTGATATCACTGAACCACACCTTACATCCATGCACAACCTCAAGGGTTTTTATCCTTGTGGTCACTGTAAGGCCTGTAAAACAAGTCATATGGTCAATGAATTCAGTGTACCACATACTCCTAAAAAAATTACCATATCACAATTCCTCATGTGTAGTTCCACCTATGCCATATATGTGCTAGTTTGCCCATGCCAGAAATGGTATGTGGGGAGCACTACTCATATGGCCAAGAAAAGGGTCCTAGAACACCTTAGGGCCATAAATAACAAAGATAGCCATTACCCAGTGGCTAGACATTTTGCTGAGTATTATTTATCCAACAGTTCATTACTCAAGTACTTTGTAATTGAACAAGTAGTGGGCAGTGGAAGAGGTGGTAACAGGGAGTTGGTACTCAGAAAAAGAGAATCCAAATGGATCTTAAATCTTGAGACTAAGTACCCGCTAGGACACAATATAGATGAGGAGTTAGCGACACATCTAATGGAGCATTGACATGTTTTTTCGCTCTCTCTGCTAAGTTTCAAGATGTATGGTTTGATGTTTTTGATGCTCATGAATCTGTAAATACTGTATGATACAACTGTAATTGTCATTTTTCTATTTTATTATCTTTTCTAAACTTTGTTCTTTTTCCTTCTCTTCACAGGAGGAAAGGAAGGGGCCCTTTGGGTATTCTCTACACGTCACGGGTCACCTACCCTTTTCTTCACTATCCCCAGAAGAAAACATCACCATGTATAGATAAGATTTTCTACTCACTTTTTTACTGTATTTTGGATAGTGCTTTTCTATCTTTTTGTTTTTGTTGTTGCCAGTACTGAGAACAGTGCTAGACATGGGTTTGCGTCTGTGATTCTGTCTTAGATCACTTGCTTTTCTGAGCAGTAAGAGTGTTATAACCTGTTGGGACATTTTTTATCACTGCTGTAGCATTAGGCCACTTGGCGCCAGTATTAGCTATCAGCTTTGATTTTGATTTCTATCTTGTTTATTCCACTTGCTGGTACATTGGTGGCATAGATTTAGGGCTTTCAGTTGTAGATGCGCTAAGCCACTTGGCTGTTATCTTTATCCCTCTATCTTTCTTTTTACTTTTTTCCTTTCACTATGAGGAAATAGCAATAGACTGTACACAGTTATTGTAAACTAGGATCTTTCCTATGTTTTCTTGTGCACTATGCACCCATATGCAATCATGCCAGTTTCATTTATTGTATACATGAATGTACCTGTGGACATTACAAGATGGCCGACAAACTTCTAGCACGGAAGTACACTTGCTGTAATGCTGTCCTATGTTTATGTCTAGTACCCTTCACTATGTAATGGGTGTTTTGTATTCGGCTCTTCGTGTGATCAAGGAAGTTTGACTTCCGAAACGCGTAGCCTGTACCTCTATTAAATATCCTCCTTGAACTCCTGAGAGCGCGTATTATTGCATTTTTGGATCAGAGTATTTCGCCAGCTGTGCCTTACTGGCTTCACGCGCCACCGATCAACGGGCGGAGCTTCCAGGAAAGGCGAAATTCATTTCAGAATATATATATATATATATATATATATATATATATATATATATATATATATATATATATATATTTATTTAAACAGGGTTTTGCCATTCATCGAGGAAAGAAGGCGCACTCTCTCGATTTCAGGATTTATGGCGGATTTATTTCCAGATGGTGACTGCCATGCCCCAACGCGTTTCGGTCCAGTTACTTGGACCTTGTGCACGGGATGATTTTGCACAAAAAGGGGGTGTTATTTATTACAATCGACACACAGTTACTTCCTGTTTCATTTTTCAGTGTATTGTGGTTAGTGTAGTTTGCATATTAGAAAGTGCTAAGTGCAATTATTAACGGTGAGTCATTCGTGCCCTGTGCTCTGTGTGAAGTTTTTGAAAAAACACATTGGTGTTAATTTATATATTTGTATGGCAATTATTGCTTAATGTCAAACAATTAAGGCATCAGTTCATTCATGCTCTCCAGTGAGCTGGTCTTAATGTTATATAAGCGAAGTATTATGTCTTAGATTTTATTCAAATATAATTCAAACAGATGCAGTTCATTCTCTGATGAAAAATATTCTGATGAGAAATATTCCAGGATTTACTTATCACAGCTCTCTGGTGAGCAACAATATGAGTAATCGTTGGTGCACATTTGATAATTTTTGGTCATTTATTGGAGAGCATGAATGAACTGATGCCTTAATATATGTGTGCATGTGTATGTGTATATATATATATACATACATACATATATATGTATATATATAATATAAACCTATTATTAATAAATATTTTGCATCATTTTACGTTGTGTTTTTCTAGTGTAGTAATATAAAAAGCATATATATATATATATATATATATATGGGACATTGTACAAGCAGGTGATTGATTACTGATTATACAGTCTTTACTTCTGTTCAGTATTTATTTATATATATCATTGTTCTAGAAAGGAAATGTTTCTTTTATACTGTATTAATTATGTGTGAAATATATTATTCTTTTTTACTGCTTTTATTATGTGTAAAAAGAATGTTTTCCACCAACCACATATCATGTAGTCTGTTGTTTAGCCCTATGAAACAAGTGGGCGGACTTAACCTTTGTGAAAACAGTATTTAATTGCACTATTGGTCTTGACATGTCATGTGATCAAGACCGGGGTGACCCGGTCGAAACGCGTCATGTTGCTGAGGGAAGAATAAACATCACTTAAAGAAACTTTTCCTGTGTGGTTCGTTCCTGCACGTTTGCTGAATCAAACTCAAGTGCTAGGACTGTGTTTTTATATATATGTATATATATATATACAACAAGTCCTCAGTAATCCCAGGGGAGGAGATAGGGTACTGAGGCTGAGACAGAGGGAATCCAAATATATTGTTGACTTTCAAAGCAAGGACCCTGGCGGTCTTAATCAGGACGAAGAACTAGCCATACACCTTAGAGAGTGATGAATTTAGACCCTGTCGCTAGCCTGTTTGTATATGATGTATGTAGGGTTGCATTATGTCATGTCTTTGCAACCAGTGTGCACTTTCTTCCCTTCTTCCGATTTTAGAACATGTACTAGAACTGTTAAGATGCAGACACATTTGCATCTGTTTTTAACAATGTTTTCTTATTTTGATTTTGTTTACTTCTTTTCAGGAGGAGAGGAAGGGGCCCCAACACTGACACTTACTCTGCACGGGCAGCCTACCCTCTCTCCCCCTTCATCTCACCGAGGTCATCACCAGTTCTGGACACATGGGCGTGTGAAAAACTTTGGTCCGTCTCTTGGTCAACACGGTTAGCCCCACTTGGGGAACACATACTACTACCCCCCCTTTGTTGATTGTTGTCCATTGCTATGCTTGTCTGATATTAGACATCCCGCACATACGGGTTAAGATCTCTGCCTTCGTACATTATATCTGTCCCTCCAATTGGAGTTACATGGGGTGGTTTGAACAACACGCCATAGGCACTTGCCAGGTATTATGATACTATACCGTGTGTAAGCTATTATTTTTTACAAGAGTTGTTGATAATTTGATTGCTATGCCGCATTTGGACAACATGCAAGTGGCAATTTCCATGCTTGAGATGGTAATTAGACCACTCTAAGATGGCTGCTGCATTGGGATGCTTTATTGTTACCATGTCTTTTTGGTCCTTTGTTTGTATTCACAGCTCTTTTACTCTATTTAGTTTGTTATCACTGTAGCACTGATATTCACGTGATCAAGACTTGTGAAAGTCGAAACGCGTTGTGAATAAACACCCGTTTCTCCGCTATCTGTGTTGAACTTTTCTGTTCCTGAGAGCGCACGGCATCTTAACATTTTGGAATACTTAATTTCCGGTGTGCTCCGCCGGCGTGTGCGCCAGCTCCCTTGGGTCCCAGCAATCGGAAGGAGCGCTGTCTTTGGAGTTTATATATATATATATATATATATATATATATATATATATATATATATATATATATAGTTTAAAATAGTACATTTTAAATATTTTAATATATAACATTAATATAATGTAAATTAAATAATTGTAAGTAACATTTAATACTATATATAAATATATAGTTATATAAACATGCACACATAAATATATGTGTGCATGTGTGTATGTGTATATATATATATATATATATATATATATATATATATATATATATATATATATATATATAATATAAACCTTTTATTAAAAAAATATTTTGCATCATATTACGTTGTGTTTTTCTAGTGCAGTAATATAAAAAGCATATATATATATATATATATATATATATATATATATGGGACATTGTACAAGCAGGTGCGGGGCACGACAATGGGAACGTGCTTCGCACCTGGGTTTGCTAACCTCTTCCTGGGTAAGTGGGAGGAGCAGATTCGTCAGGATCAGGTACTCGTCAAAGATTTTGAGTCAGTAGCTTTATGGCTAAGATATATTGACGATTTATTTATTGTATGGAAGGGAACTGAAGAGAATGCTGTTTCCTTTATTGATAAACTTAACAACAATCCACACAATATAGTCCTAACACATACTATCAGTAACAAAAGTGTGGACTTCTTAAATACCCGTATAGAGATACAGAACGGAAACCTTATCACCAGTCTCTACAGGAAGGAGACGGCTGGAAACAGTCTACTTCATGCCCTCAGTGGACACCCAGAATCCTTTAAATGGAGTATTCCGTATGGGGAGCTACTGAGGGCAAGAAGGAACTGTAGTACTGATGAGAAAATTTATGAGGAACAAGAGATCATGCTTGAAAGGTTCTGACAAAGGGGGTACCCCGAATGGGTCCTGAATAGGGCTCTTAGCAAGGTTAATGAAGTCAGTAGAGAAAAATCACTTGAACTGACTAACTAAAGAGATAAGGAAATGGATAATGGTATCAGAATGATCACGACTTACAACAACAGATCCAACAAAATTCGTAAAGTCTTAACAGACAATTGGAAGATTCTTCAAACAGATGCCATTGTAGGTAAAGAAGTAGGAGAAAGACCCCAAATCACGTGCATAAAAGGCAAAAGTCTTAGAGATATCTTAGTGAGGGGAGATATAACGGAGACGAAAAAGAATGATTTTCATGATTTACAAGGGGTTTTCGCTGTGTACACTGTAGAGCTTGTAGATTTAGCCATTCAGTAAAAGAATTCAGTATCCCAGAGAGAAATAAAAATTGGAAAATCAACCAATTCCTGACATGTAGCAGCACTTTCATTGTGTATGTACAGGAGTGTTCATGTAAACTTAAATATGTGGGCAGCACTACATGCATGGTGAAAGAAAGAGTCATGGAATACCTTAGGGCTATAACTAATGTAAACGTAGCTTACTCTATTGCTAGACATTTTTTCGAACACCACCAATCCAACAATTCCCTGCTTAGATTTTTTGGTATTGAACAAATAGTTGCAGGTATAAGGGGTGGAAATAGGGAACTGGTACTTAGACAAAAGGAATCCAAATGGATATTAGAACTAGAATCCAAGTTTCCGGGAGGACATAATCTCGATGAGGAATTAGTCTCACATCTCCATGATACATGAGTGTTTATGAATGTCTATATGCTACTATATATTGCTGTTTTGTATATAATGTGCGCCGTGGAAGAAATAGTATTTTATGTATATCTCTTATTGGTGTTCTCTTTTTCACAGGAGGAAAGGATTCCCTACCCTTTTCTTCCTCGGGCTCGGGTTAACACAGAATCTAGATAAGAGACTTTTATCTTAATATAATTCACTTAAATTTTGAATTCCGAGGATTATCCTTTATGAGGAGTATTTTCAGATTTTTCTAATTATTCTAATTTTTCTAATTAATTTCTAGCACTTATTTTAGAGCACTTTGTCATTCACTAGGAAATTGATTTTATAATGACATGGACACGATATGGAAAGGATAACCAGAATTTTGTATATTATTCTAATGGGATGTAATAGAATTTTTGAGGAGTACGTACTCACATGTAATAATGTATATACTAATGTAGTATATATAGTAAGTATCAGAAATATTATGGCACTAGACCGTGTATATAGGCTATTGATGAACATGTGGCGATTGATTATGGGAAGCATAGCGGAACATAATGTAAATGAATTTGGAATCGGATACTAGACCGATCCGATATGTCCTCGTAATAGGAACAACGCTGGTACTGACAGTAAGCTACTGCCACTAAGGCAATGAACTCATAAGTATAATAGCATGCATAGGTGACTGATATCTAAGCTATAATGTAGCACTACGGAAATGTAGTATTATATCGAATATGTTCACGAGGACTTTCATTAATTTTACTATGTGTAAAAAATGTCAGTACAATGTGGCTAAATTATTTTATACGTTAGCCAAAATATAAAAAAATATAATTCCTTTTGTATCAATTATGAGGTGGAAATTAATATGGTATTCAAAAATGAAACTGTATTCCCATATGTATAATATGCCCATTACAAAAGGTCCGCTGCCGAAAATAGACTATTTGCACACCAGTCCGTGCAACAGTAGCGAAAGCGTTGGACTTCGGAGGGGTTCAATTTACTGTTACCACTCCATTCTGTGCAACAGTAGTGAAAGTGTTGGACTTCAGAGAGAATACATTTACTATTCCATCTCCAGTCTGTGCACAGTAGGCAAAACAAGTTTGACTTTGGAGGGGCTAAATTTACTATTCCCACTTCAGTCTAAGCAACAGTAGGGAAAAAGTTGTACTCCAGAGGGGTAAAATTTACTATTCCCACTCCAGTCTGTGCAACAGTAGGGGAAGTGTTTTATTCCAGACAGTAGCGTAGCTAGACCTTTGGCTGCCTATGTAAGTGCGGGGGGGGGGTTTCTGGTGGATTCACGTGGTGGCCGCAGGTATGAGCGGGAGGGGGCTGGCGATTCCAGAGCATCTCTGCCACCCCACAAAGGCCAAAGGTACCAGCAGGGCGGTGGGGTGAGGCCGCCATCCCGAAAACGCGTGTCGCCCGGGGTGGTCCGCCCCCCCTTGCTACGCCACTGATTCCAGAGGGGAACATTTACTTTCCCACTCCTGTCTGTGCAACAGTAGGGAAAGTGTTGAATTTGAAGGGGTACAATTTGCTATTCCCACTCCAGTCTGTGCAACAGTAGGGAAAGCGTTGGACTTCAGTGGGGGAACATTTACTATTCCCATTCCAGTTTGTGCTATAGTAGAGAAAGTACTTCACTTCAAACTCATAACAAATATGAAACATAACCCTATTAATTTATTAAAAAAATATGAAACTCTTAATATAAACTTTATTAATTAACCCAAATAAGTGCATATATTAAAATAAAAAACAATTAAACAGTTATCATGATTTTTAAACAACTAAAGGGCTGATCATGATTTCAGTCGGAGTTGCCTCTGACCGACATCAGCACTGAATCGGTATCGACTGACCACTGGTCGGCGCTCCCGATTGCCTAATTACATGGAGCTTGTGCTTTGCCCATAAACCGGCTGTAGCACAAGCTCCTTAGGGAAATGGGAGGTTGTGTACATCCCCGCACTGCGTGGCAGGGACCTCGGGGTGCCTGCCACATGGTGCAGCGATCAACTGGGAGCATCATAGGCGCAGAGAGAATGGGGCCCTGCTAGGGGCCCCCAAATTCACTTATTGACAGGTTTTCCATGTCTGAAAGCCTGGCATTGAAATTCTGTGGGAAACCGAGCATCGTAATCCCAACAGCAGAAAAGCCATCCATTGGGATTACGGGCTGGTTTCTGAGTGGCCGGCGGGCTCCTCGAGCCCATCGGAATCAAGCCTGAATGGCCGGCAGGTTTCAATTCCAACTGCCTAGATTGTCATTAGGTGGTAGGAATTGAAACCGACAATCTCGGTTGGAAAGCCTCCGACATCAGGCCGGTGGCTCTCCGACTGAGATCGTAATAGGCCCCTTAATAATTATCAATTTTAAATATTGTCATTTATTTATTACCTAATTAACTTACCACACTATGCCCCTACAAAACCAAGCAACCCGCACCAAATGTATAACTTAAAAATATAATTATTTGCATAGTTAATAATCAAATAAATAATTAATAATGCAGTTTTAAGTAATTATTACTTAATGAACTTCACACCCTATACCCCAACAAACCCAACATACTGCACCAAATATAAAACGTATAAAATATAATTATTACACAATTTGCATATTTAATAATCAATTAAATAATTCATAATAAATTAATAGTTAATGTATTATTACTTATCTTCCTGCCCTGTACCCCTACAAACCCAGCTGCCCACATATAATATATACCTTAAAAATATAATTATTACAAAATTAACCTAAATAATAATCAATTAAATAATCAGTGATAAGTTAATCATTCCTTGTTGAGTAACGATACTTAATTAACTTCCCACCCTACATCTCTACAAACCTAGCAACCCGCTATGACAATATAAATTACTGTTAACAATTAAATCAAAAATTATAAATGACTTAAAATTACAAACTTTATTTAAAAACATTATTAACAATTATAGAAGTAGTAATAACGCATACAACTAATATATGAACTAACAGAAAGATTATTATAAACAATCTTTTTTTACAACTATATTATTGGAAATGATATTAACAACAACAATATTCTTGAAAACAATATTACTTGCCTAAAAAATCGATATTCCTTTTTTTCCCATCAGCAGCACACCTCATATCTAATCCATTTGAAAATCCTGAGCCAAACAAAGACAGGGTAGGTCAGGAGGTGAGAGAAGGGTCTCCTCTTTGCAGAAAAAATGGTTTAAACTGTATATTACCATCATCACCACAATATACGACTATAAAAATATATATACATTTGCTTGCCTCAGTCCATGTTACCTTTTGCAAGCCCACTTCCTAATTTAGGCTCGTCTAAATTGCTTATTCTAATTTCTACTTAGGTGACTATTTAATGTGATATTGAAGTCATACTGATTCATAACAAGAATTGTACTCCAGTTTGGTTTCATGGCCTTGCTAAAAGAGGCTATCATCTATTAATCTGCCCCCCAGAGGATGATGTGATGTGTGATGATAGAAAGTGATTCATCCCATAGCCAACACCTCTTCACATGACCCAGAAAAAAAGTTAACATATAGAAGAGCGTACTTTGTGCCCACAGTATATCTTCTTGTTGCAAAAATATTTCACTGTTGAAACATCTGCCATTTTGATACTCTGTATTGTTTTTTTAATTTTGATTCTTACAATGGGACGGTTAATAGGTCTGATATGGTATCTTTAAAGGCACACTCTGAATAGTACAGAAATGTATTTCAGTTGACAAAAACTCAAAGGGTTAATGAAGAGTGGAGACAGGAAATGGACGTGGGATCAGCCTGGTTAAATAATACTTTGATGTGAGTCCTTCCTTCAGAGGCTTGTGGCAGATGTGAAGATGCCAATTTCCAGACCAGGTTCACTGGGAGGCCACCTTGCTTTTTTACCTTCTGCGCGGAGAATGTGATCCCCACCTCCAAGAAGATGCCAGGGGGGTTTGGGAGCCTGAGAAGATCTGCATCCAGAGAAAACTGCTGCCCTCTGGCTAGGAACCCAGTTGACTGTAAAATCAGGCAGAAGAGGGTACAGTGGTACCAGGTATATGGAAGAACATGGTTTCATGCACACAGATGGACCTTGGTGCATATATTCTGAAGTGTCTAGAAACAGAGAAGAACCTGTTTTAAGAAGATGTTGGCAGGCTGGAGGATTTTCAGTCAACTGAAGCATCGTGTTTGTCCGTTCCAGTAGTGGGAACTATATTTGAAATATTGTACCACTGTCCTGACCTAGGGCCCCATTATGATGGCGGGTGGATCGCCACCGCCCGCCCAGCGGAGGCGATCCGCCTGCCATCACAACCACATTTACCCCCTGCTATATTACCATGGCGAGGTGTACCGCGGCGGACGAAAAGTTAGTCCGCCTCTATTCCGCCGGTCGGCAATCCACACGATTGCCGGCCGGGCGGAACTCGGGCACAATATGGTGGGCACCGCCATCCATATTATGATGCCTGGCGGTCCAGGCCTTTCCATGGCGGCAATGCGCCATAGAAAGGCAGGCGGGAATTGATGTGGGGGCCCGTTGCGGGCCCCTGGGGTGTGGGGGGCTGCACTTGAAGGGTACCTATGGTACCCCCCTATATTGCCACACACAAGGTGGCAGGCACCGCGCGGTGCCTGCCACATTGTGCATGGCAATGTGCAACATGCCATTTTGGCTTTGAGGTGGGTGCTGCTTACAGCAGCACCCTCCACAATGTTAGGTATACAGGATGCAACCGCCAGAGTGGCGGTCGTATCCTAATTGGTGGTGCTGGACCGTCGCACCCCTGGCGGACGGTCTTAGCACCGCTAGGGTGTCCGCCCGCCATTCTAATGGAGCCGTTAGGGTCTTGGGGGCCATTTCTGTAAGAAGCAATCTAAAAAAAAATACTACAGGGATAAACACTTTGTGCAACACCCCCAGTAAAAGGCGGTCTGAAACTGCTAACTGACTGTCCCCAGACCCACCAACCTGTGAAACTGAAGCTTTTTGAGATTGTCTAGTGAGCATTCTTGGTGATCTGCTGCACTCCAGTGTAAATTTGACTGTAGCCTCATTCCTAATTAATGTTGTAAACAATTGCTATTTAGCACTCGCTATTTTCTATGTATTTAAATTGTTCATCACTTTTCAGTACTGTATCAAACTGTCTTCATTTTTGTAATTTGTGTTATTAAACACTTAACTTTTCACAAAAAAACTCCAATGTTCTTGTCAACGTTATTTCTGTATCATGATATTTTTGTACCCCAATATGGTTTTCTGATATTTCTGTAACTCAATATTTAAAACTCTATATTTTGTTCAACTTCCCCCTAACAGACTTCCTGCATCTCTGAGATACAGACATAGAGGAATAATATGAAATTAAAGTTTTCCCACATGAAAGAGAATTCCTTACTCCCTCTCCCAAGCAAAACTGCAGAAGACAGGATGAGTAACCACAATACCCAAGACTGCATTTTCTGTAAATGGCACCAGAACCCTAAAAAACGTGGCTAGATCATGACACAAGTCAGCTGAAACATATTAGTTTTTTTGCTGTTGGAAACAGAGAGTAAGGTAAATAGAATACTGTCCTCTTTGATTGTAGAAAGAAAGAAGACGATCTACATTTTAAGAAATCAGAATATGTGATTTTGGTGAATATGGTTTGCTGTTTTAAGACACATTTTTCAGTAGTGGGTGGCTGTAGTAGTTGGTTGGCACAATGGGAATGTGGTTTGTGCTGTGTATTGACCTAGCCTTTTGACCATCAGGCTCATGAAGGGCATCAGCAGTATGGGGTAGCAGATCAGTGGGGACAATCTCTTCATTGTGCGGTACATAGAAGTTCATGAAGTTGTACAGTGGTCCTGCGTTGCGGGCCCTTGACCGGAATCAGCTCAGCTGAAAAGGGGTCCTGCTCCTTTGCCTCCCACCTCCCCTGCAGAACAGTGTCATATTGTTTATAAAAGCCTACAAGTGAAGGCCTGCCCTTTTCCCCCACTGCCCCATGATACAGCACATCCACCGCAGCACACCGAATGAGGATGATGATGCCCTGCCGCACCATGCTCCTCCTCCATCTTGCCTGCTACTGAAGTTAGGCTTGTGTGTGCCTCTCCATGTGATTTGCCACAAGCCAAAATAGAAGCATATTTCCAGAGAGAATATAGACACCCCAGTTGATGCCTTTGCCTTGATTTGATTCTGGAGTCACATTCCTTGATAATGGGCTATGGTGCCCCATATATACTACCCTGGTGCCTGCCCTCTATCACACACTCCCTGTCTCCTGAATGTGTCCTGCTCTACCCTACTTCCATCTGATGCAGCTTTCTGCCTGTATCCTCTCCACTATACCATGACTGAGTCCCATTTTGCCCTCTTTCCCTCCCATGCTGCTCCATGCCTGTCTACATCTAACAAATCTCTTGCTGGTGACCCATCCTGCCTGCCTTCCCTCTTAACATGATTACTACCTGTCTCCTCTTCCCGCCCATTGCTTGTGTCTTGTGTACCCCCTGAGAGTGTCTTTATCAGAAATCCAAGACTCATTGCGAAATTCTGCAGGAGAGAGAAGTTGAGAAGAAAGGGATACCGTGAGCCGTGGGGATGCAACATGGCGAAGATATTAGGCTATTTAAATTCACATCAAATGTTAACACCCCCGCACACAAATAAACACAGAATGAGTGAAGCTTGCACTGCTCCTGCACATGCTGTGTCTATTTGGAGGAAGCATACACTGCTGCTGTCTGTGTAGCGGTGGTTCGGCGTGTGTGAGGGAAGACTGGAAAGGGGTTGCACATGCTGTACCCATTGTATACATGGAAGAAAGCATGCACTTCTGAGAACTGTGTTTCATCTGCTCTGTGTTTGTGAAGGGGCTTATAGTGCTGCTGCTGTTGCTTGTCCTGTACCTGTTGTTTCAGTTAGTGAAACTTGCATAACTCCTGCCCTTGCTGCTTATTTGCAATATGTAAAAGGGACACGGTTAAACCCTTCCACCGTGCAAAAGTCAACCCATTTGTTACTGCCATGTTCGTTGTCCTTCTAGAGCTAACTCGCTATGTCGCAAGAAGACATTGACAAGGAAAATAGGTTCATGTTCTATAAAAGAGTGCAGATTTTCCACAGTTTTAATAGGACGGAAATCATGATTTTCTTAAAGACACGGAGGCTAATATTATGCACTGCTCCTTTATTGCCATCGTACACAACTGCGACAAAGAGTTCAGGATTGGAATAAAACATCCTTAAAATTGCATGTCTCTTTCGTTGCCAAAGCTTTTTTCCGCAGTTTTATCCTCAGTTCTGTCCTAGAAAAAACAATGAGAAAGCAAACACATCAAAAGGGTAGGGTACACACAGGGAGGGGTAATATTTTATGGCAAGGCGCGGAGGCCAATATAATGCATGTTAAAAACTCATCCATAACTCTATGAACAGCATTTTCCTCAGGTTTAAAGTAAAAACTCTTAAACGTTGATTCACTTGACCAATGTGCTGCCTCCATAATAGAATGTAAACTTTACTTGACATTGCACTCCTTGTAAATTATAAACCCATGCCACGTGCTCCACCTGACTACCCCAAAGACATACCAAGACTAAACGCCTTCCCGTATTCGGCCATTTACCATAATACCAGTAGCGGCCCGTGGAGGGAGTCCCGCGGGGCAGGGGATGGGCAGGGTGGGGGGTAGTAAACTCTGGCTCACGGCCGACCGGAGTAATATAAAGAAATAAATAAACGAATTTCATTGCGCTCGCTGATACGCATTTGGCGCAATGAAATTCGTTTTATTTCTTGATTTCTTTACATTATTCCGGTCAGCCATGAGCCGGAGTTTACTACCCCCACCCAGCCCCTCCGCAGCCCCGCCCCACCGCCCCGCGGCACCCTCTCCACGGGCTGCCACTGCATACTACTCCTCATACATCCCAGAAGTAATTTGAAGTAGTACTTATTTGTGTATGAGCAGCAACAAAAGAAGTAATATGGCTGCATGCTCTATGTCATTATACATGTCTAAAGAGTTTATGAATTTTTAAGGACATTTTATTCTAATTATACATTCTTTGTTGCTGCTATGTATGAGGACAATAAAGAAGTGGTGCATAATATTGGCCTCCATGCCTTGCCATAAAATTGCAGGCTTCCAAGTATTACACAAGATATCTTGTTACACTTCCTTCCCCTACGTACAAATATGTGTGCACAAATGCTGTTGTACAGAGCTGGGTTAATTATTACTGAAGCTGGTGTATGGATGGATGAGGGGGTTAGTGAGCAAGCTCAAATATAGATTGGTGAATGAATAGATAGGAAGTGATGTAGTAAAATCCAATGCTTCACATTTAACTCTTCTATTGATTTAAAAGGTAGACGTGAGTACACCAAGCAAATGTTGATAACAGTATTCTGTAATGATCACAAATGGCCTGTTTCACAAATTCCAAGGAAAGCTAGAAATTTGGTCACACAAGATTACTCTGATCCAAATCACAAACAATCCCAGGACAACTCCTGGAAATCTACACAAGACACAGGTTTACAGTAGTACTCACAGGCTAACAATATGTGCATGCAGTATTTCCAGCAGGTGGAAAATTCTAAGCCATTCACCAAGGTCCCAAAACATGGACATATCCATATTGTTTGAAAGGTTGGTATTATTCCAACAATCTGATTGTCAGGAACTCAGAACTGGCGTGCCACGAACTGCCCGATAAACAAATGTAGACAGCTAATCTTACAGCGACCTCTTTCAGCCTCAAAATGCTACAGGACATACATGCCAACATTTTGAACCTTGTAAGAGGGAGATTTTGGAAAATAAATCAGTAGAATTAATTTCCCCCCTTGACTTACATTGATGTGGAGGAGATTTTAGGTGGGACACATCTAAAATAAAGCCATTTTGGGATTAAAAAATCGGGAGCCCCCCTCTTTAATCAGGTCTGTGGCATGTATGACAGGATACTGCTTGAAAGTTATTTTATTTCAGTCTGTGGTAAAAAAAATAAGATTCCTCAAAAAATACTATTTTCATCTGGATTTGCATCTACTCACCACCAACTGAAACAAGCATGGGCAAAGCCAATATGTCCCCCCTTTTGGCTTCTAGGGCAGGCCTTTAGGATTTGCCAAAGCTTTTTGCCTATGCCTTTTGGCATTGCCAAAAAAGAGAAAAAATATGCTTTTTGCCGATTCTGCAGCATCAGCACTGAAAAAGTGCAATGATGTGTACATGCATCATCAGGCAAGTGAGTGTCTGCTTCATGAAACTACGGTGACCCAGCGTTATGATGTGAATGTGTGCTTACATCCACATGCATGTACATGCATATTGAATGATATGGCTGTCATTTTTTTTTTTATTTGCTGTTCCAAGAAAGCGGACACCAATTTGGTGAAGTAAATAAAAAAAACATTTAATCGTGCTTAAATAGCATTTTGAGAAAGGAGCGGCCGGGCTCTCCCAAAAAATCTAAAAGATCATTTTTTTAATAAAAAAATATGAAGATCATGTTGGGAGGGCCAAGAGACCAATGGAGGAGTGGGTGGGGGAAGAAGTCCAACAAGGGTGGAGGAAAGGGGACTGGGATCAAGGGGTGGGGGAAGAATAGAAAAGATTAAGGCAGGAAGGGAGGAGGTTTTTTTTTTTAACCAAGAAAAGGTTTACAGAAAGGGTTCAGGGAAACAATGCACATACCGGGGACAGGGATGACAGACAAAAAACAGAGTGCAAAAGGAGCAAGTATTTGAGTTGAAAACCAACACAAAAAGCATAGAGGAAGAAAAAACATGTACTACCATAATGTGCTGGAAAAAAATTGTTTTCTCATTGCAAGCAGTAGAAGGACACAAATCATCCAATCAGAACACAGTAAAGAAGTGCTGCAGAGGCAAGTGGCATACACTGGCAGAGTTTGGATTGAATAAAGAGTGAATAAGTAGACAGGCAGGGTAGCAAATGTCTTATATTATACGGTAGTGGATGACGAGCAAGAGGCTGCAGTTAAACACAGAGAAGACAGAGATCCCGTTAGTGTGAGAAGTTCCATTGTGGTCTGCATAGGGCAGTCTGATATGTGTGCTGGTTCTAGGCTAACAGACAATGTAAAACCTTGTCAGCCTGAATCACAAAGATTTTGCTGTGGCTTACTCCGGAATTCCAGCTAGTGGGTCAGGACTAAACCAGGAGTACTCCTGACCTACTTCTGATGTTCATGGGTAGGCCAGGAATACTACAATAGTAAGCCACACCTACTCATACACCAATCTTGGTGAATTTGGCCCTAAGCTTAAGGCTCTCTCACAGGGAATAGGGCATCTCAATTGAGTCATCTTGTGTTTTTAGATCAAGTTGCGAAGATGTATTTTAGTTTGTTTAATCTTGAACGTGTGGCAGTGGGATCAATTCTTGGATCTCTGCTTAATTGTGCCTCTACCTGGATTTACCAAACTAATTGCTTTGTACACTCTAGGTAGTAAAAAATGCTGCTGCACATCTGATCCTGGGTTCTCCACAGCAACTTGTGTACTGACAGAGCAATTTTAAGGTCCCCTCATGACCCGCCGTATTATTTTTTTCATAAGTCCTCCAAAGCCCTTTCATGATATCTTCTTATTTTTATGATTGTACCCAGACAAGTCATCTATTGACTTTTCATTCTAAATCTAGGATGCCAGAGCATGGAGTACCTCAGGGCTGTTCTTTGAGCCACACACTTTTTAATATCTGTGTTTATACTCTGGCTTATCTTATCCACAACTATAGTTCGTCTTTCATGATATGCTCATACTGTTTAGCCTGATTGACTCCTCTGAAAACTATGTATCAACTTCCAAAATTGCAGTTGTTACCTGAATAATCAATACATTTCTTAAAATCAGCACTGACATGACCAATCTCGTATTTCTTGGAAACCATTTTCCACTTGGTCATCTGACTGATTGTCAGTAGAAATGTGCTGTCCAGCTAGTCCAGTCACAGACATAAGCAACTTAGGATTCTAGATTGGCAAACATCTCTTTCTATCCTCTCAGATCAGGGACATTTCCTCACCCTGCCTCTCCCAACTCCATCTCCTTTTGAAAATTGTTCTTTCTTACCTGTCTCATCTAGCTGCTTAGTAGTCCACTCCAACACTATACGGGGTTATGAACTAAGCCCCTATACCACTTCAACAAATTCATAACATGGCTTTACATCTTATCTTTGACCTTTCTCAAGATTCTCCCATCTCACCTCATATGGTCCCTTTACATTGGCTCACATTTTTAAAACAAATTATTTTGAAGACTCTTGGTCCTTCAAGCCTTTTATAATTTAAGCCCCACTTTATCTGCAAGCTAAACTGATATCTTCCTCGCTTCTTTGAGCTCACAGACCATCCTACCACTGGTTCCTTGAATTCATTACCAGAGTATGGGGGTCAACCTGTTCACACCCACCCCAAAAACAGTGGAATTCTCTTCCACTGAATATTTAGTAGGTCTATGACAATCTGGCCTTTCATGAGGCTCCTAAAACCTGGCTGCATGTTCTTTAACAGATGTGCTTTCCCCACTCTTTCTCTCAGCGCCAAGATACTTTTATGGGTGGTTGCCACACTTTAAAAAATTCTAGAAGTAAATAGAATATAATTCCTGGAACAAAGGCTGGTGCTATACGATCCTAAAAACCAATGCCTACAGGGAATCCTTGTTGAGTATCCCTCACAATTGGAAAGAGAGCTTAGGATGCATGGATATGTCTGTACTTTTACCCACTTTGAGGAACATCTCGCTGCTAGCTCACATCTCAATCCCAACATTATTACATTCCAAAATAACATGAAATTATTACTCTTTCCTTATACTAAGCAGCTTTTCATTCCTGGAGTCTATTTTTGTTATCACCAGGGACCTGTTTGGCTTTTGAATGCTTTACAAAAGGCAATCCGAACATACCATAAGGGTAGACATTTTGTATATGGAGACAAATGGATGGACAGATGAGTGAGAACAATGATGAGCAGTTGGCCAAGCTGACTGCCCCATTCATAAATAAACAGCTGATGATGTCGAGTATGTGGTATGGCACACTCTGTAGACATTCTTGTGTAAGCTGAATTTCACAGGACTAAATCCTGGCAGAGCTGGCTTAGCCGTATATCCTTCACAGGCCAATGAGATGCTTACCATAGAATTGGATAATAGTGAAATATGCTAATCAAGGCTCAACAAATTGCCAAACTAGCAGTAGCATGTTCTATGGGAACAAGCTAACATAAACATTTGAATTCATTTTTTTAGGAAGATGTAAACATAAGTGCTTGAGAAAGTCTTGTGTGCGGAGTTTGAGTGCAAATGCTAAACATCACAATGTCTCTAAGCCTCAGTGAATATTGTGCAGGTTTCATATCTACATAGTGCAGTCCAGAAAAATAGAAGTTTATGGGGTATCTGGTGGAGTTTGTGGGGCATTGAAAAGTCCAACGTTTTAGGACTTTGCAAGAGAAGTGTACACTTTGCCGCCCCTATACACTCGTTGAAACATTAAGGTAAACACACAAGCAGATACACATGTATGCTTGCACCATGCACCACAACGTTGATCATGTCAGACATTTTCACACATATAGACATTCAAACATGGACATAAGAACACACACATGCATGTATACCTAGTCCAGTTCATCATAGACTAATAAAGAGGCAAATACAATTCTGAAAACATAGAGAGAGCCATAACCACATATACCTCTGTCACTCAGTGTTTCATAGACACACACATCATACAGTTTATTCCCATATATATGCACACACAAATGCACTCATATATCCACATGCAGAGAGCACAAATAAACCCATAATTGCAGAGATACACACTGAGATACACACATGGATGTATTAGAACATTGAAATGTTTTGATCTCCACTCAAGACAATGAAGTGACTCAAACCAATGATGGCTTCTGCTCCGACATTTCAATTTTATGTGTCTTGTTCCCTTTTTAATTGAGAACATTCTACTATCAGTGGGTGGAATGTTCTACCAGCATTAAAGACCTTCATTGGGCTACCCTGGTTGTAAAACACCCTCAAACTTTTTTTAGGCACTCACCTGCAATTTGGGCCTATAATTTGGGGTTGAGGCCTTAAACAAACATTATAGCCCTCAGCAGTGAGTTACAATACTATAATATTACAGGAGTATAGCTTCAGGGGGGGTGTTTAGGGTGTTACATCCCCCTAATAAATGTTTTTTCAGATCAATAGTTGGGTACTGGTACTTTCAGTCAGGTACGGTGAGGTGTCTGTCGGATTTCACCTGGGTTTTTTGATCACATACACTGACGAAAACACAGGCATTCTCTCTCATCTGTTTTGAAAGCCCTAAAAAATGTTTATTTTACAAAATATTGTGTTTCTCTCATTTAGTGTTCCTATTAATCTGTATTCCTCTCCCTTTTCACTGCCTCTTAAGCCTCGCACATGAGCTCTGCTTGTCAGATAATGTATTTTAACATTATATGCCAGCATGATGGTCAGGAAATCTGATGCTCATACCCCCCCTAATCTTACTGACCAAGCTACGCCCATGATTACAGATGTAAATGAACACACTCATAAATATAATGACGTGCATAGATATTTTCATTATAAGATGTATACACAGAAGCACTTACCCACTTACATCATACAGTGTACCCTCACATATTTACAAATTCAAGTTTATTTCTACAGACAGATTTATTTACAGTATTGATGGAGCTTTTGTGCATTTAAATCAAAATGTCCATTATTAGCAGTGCGCAGAGCAATTATTCTACACTGGAATCCATGTGTGAGTATACTGACATGGAGCTATTGGTGTTGAAACACATTTCCTATGACCTCTTAAAGTATTTTTTTCCTGGCTTATGCTTTTGAGGCCTCAGTTGGGCCTCAATGCCATCTTGCTTAAAATGGATGTCACATTGTTATGTTTTTTCTCTGTTTGTATTTCTTCTGTATGTAAGTAAACAAGATGTGGATTTATTTCTGAATTACAGTGTTCTCAAAGAAGAGCGTCTAGCTTTGTTACATATTTTCAGGGACCGTCCACTTGCATATGGCATTGCATTGATTCACAATGGTTCACTGTTGTCTACATACCTAGCTTGTTGTGACACCTCCAGACGACATAAGGTCAAAGGGGCTGAATCGTCATGTAGTGCATTAGTGGTAACGTGGTAGGATTATATGACGATTTGTAATACTGTAAATTGATTAATTGAACATCTCACACCCTGATGAGTTTGCAGTTCTACAGCTTTCTTATGGAGAATATGGATATATAAAACCTTGAATTTGTGGGTGAACAAGACCTTTTTGGTTTCTACAGGGGATGCTACCCGATTTCATACTGATTTTGCTGAACATTTGATTCTTATTCTATTATTGATTTTGCCTATTATTCTGCATTGTTACTATTACTGAGAGCCTCCATGGCAATGATTGAATGTATTTAAATGGGATTTGCTACGTCTGCACTTTTTTATTTGTGTGTTGTATTTTTTTCAACCTTGTAATAAACCTTCATGGTTTTTCTGAATTCTTCTCTAGAACAAATTTTTTGAGTCAGTCCTTTCTTTATTTAACTGTATTTTGAAATGCTGTTTTGAACCTTGTCTGTAGGGCAGATTGCCTTCTGATTAGAGGTTCACACCGTCCCGACCCACCCGACTCCTGGGCGTCTCATAGGGCTACAGAGAGTCTACAGTATACATCATAACACAGAAATAGAGATAAACCTACAACTGCAAAGATAGTGACTAAGATACACCTTACAAGACACACAGTCTGACAGACACTAATGGACATCATTTAGGGGGTCGCTGCTGTGATCCCTAGTATGCCCCTTGTGACCCCTGGAACTGCCTTTGCGATCCCTAGCGTCATCAGTGGCAAAATCAGTGCCAGGAAGGAAGCAGCGTGTCCTTACGGATGTCGGCGGGGATTACCTCTCCTTGCTATTTGTCAGTTTTTTTAATATACTAATAGTAAATATTATTACACTATTCACTATTAGTTTAACCCCTGGCATACTCATGACAGAACCACTCCGTCATGAGCCACGGGCGCCGTGTGCTCATGACGGAGTGGTTCCGTCATGCTGCGGCCGTTGGCTGCCGCTCCGCCCACCCGGCACTGATTCCCCGCCTGTGCGGGCGATCAATGCAAGTGGGCGGAGTCGTGACGGAACCACGCCGTCATGAGCACAGCTCGCCCGTGACTCATGACGGTGTGGTTCCGTCATGAGCATGGCGGCGCCGCGCTCACCCCAAACCCCCCCAGCGCTGCGGTGGAATTCGCGCCGCAGCGAAGGGGTTAATAAAAAATGGAGTACAAACAGCTAGAATATGACTTTCCCTAGCAGCTGAGGTAAGTAAAAAAATGCTTTTTAATGTACGTACGTATGTTGTGTGCATGCTTGCTGTTTTGAGTGTGTGTATGTGTGAGTGTGTGTACATGTGAATGCATGTTTATGTGTATGTGTGGGTGAAAGTGAAGGTCAAGGGGTATGTGAAGTCACTTCTGCTACCCCTGGCATTTTGGTGAATTTACGTCCATGGAGGCACTTGAACAGACAAGCTTGTAAATAGATATAGGGCACCCTCTAACATACACAAACCTGCATTGATGTTACCACACTGACACACTTTCCCACAGATACGCACATATACACACTTAAACAGATGCCTATGTACACAGAAATACAAGGGCATGAGCCCTTTGACAGATGCATAAACATACCCATCTACACATAACCATTTCATTATTATTTAATTGAACACCTGTCTTGGTATTTAATTATACGCGCATTAACATGCAAAAAGTGAAATCAGGCGAACACTCACAGACATTTACACATTCATGCATGGACAAAAACAGTCACAGAAATGTACTCAACTATACATGCATACAAAGTGGCACAGAAACACACTGAGACAAGCACACACGTATAGACAATCAGGAATACATGCCTCTCTATCTTGTGCTAGACACATCTCAAACCTATATATAGGTGTGTTTACTAATAGTAACTGCGCACAATCTAAAACATACACCAATCCCACAGACACACACTGTGACACAAATCCATACTCATATGCAAAGTAGGAAAAACCGAAACTCACCCAGGCATACACACACCCAGACTCTAGCACACAGGCTCGTAGAAACACATGCTGAAACACACATCAACACATGCTCATACAGGCAAACTCAAACGTGCAAACCACGCACACACACACGCACAGTCATACACACATAAATAATTTTACACACTCTGATATTAACTTCCACTTGGGCATATGCAAAGAGTTTTGGTCTATATAGAATTGCTGTAATGCGGGTTTTGGACATACAACGGGCTGCCGAATAGAACATTCCAGTTGGGTTGGTTATTGGTGTTTAATTGTGTTTATTGGATTACAGTAGCATTGTCTGAACCATCAGCACATTCCTTGCTTTTTCCACTTGCTAAATACCCCAAACCTTATATGCTTCTTGAAAATTCTATTAAAACCATTTGCAATAGGTCAACTGTAATTTCCACCACTCCCCCACACACACTCACAAGCAGAGATGCACAAACACCCACACACATTTTTTCATTGTATTCACACTAATATATTTGAGCAGGTTGTGTTGAACTTGAATAAAGCCTCTACACACTCCCCATTTCTATTTTCTGGGCCCTCATAAAAAAAATCTTGAGCAACAAGGGCACATGGGCCCAGTGCTTTTTCTAAGAGCTTATTGTCTTTGAAGAAAACAACAAGGGCCGTCTCCATAATAAGGAACCTGCTATTCGTGTAAACTTGAACGCCCACTCCAATGATGTGCATTTTCCTGGGGACAAAGGTTTTGACCTTGGCAGGGCCTACTCCCCCTTCCATCATTCTGAGGTCGATGAGTACACTTGAGCCAGGCAGTGATACAGTCTCCATTGTTTAAGCGTCAAAAGAACATTCTTTTTCTGATGTGCTCTATATAAGTGCCAGATAGTATTATTATTAGAAACAATCTCTTCTTCAACACTGTAGGCTCTGCCAGACAAGTGAGGGATGGCTCCGGGACCGCAGAGAACAGATTAAAATGAAAAATTGGATGCGCGCAAGTCGAAAACCTTATACTGGAGACCCCCGTGCGTATCCTGCAGATCTGCGCACCCCTCCTCCCCTGCATGAAAGCTGCACTATTACAATTCGATGGGACTAGGAATGCTTTACTTCTTGCTCTAAAGCGGCCAGGCCGCAGGCCCTCCTAGAAGAGAGAAGACTCTGGTAATGAGTTTCCAAATGTACAAAACACAGAAGCCAATGTGGCTTTAATCGACAGCGATAGGAGCCATTATCGGGCCCTGGAACGGCGGTGCGCAACCAGCGCTGGCACGACTTCAGAGCAGAGGGGATTCTGGGATACCGCAGGCTGACTTTGAGTAGTGGGCTGGTATTGCAAGAATTTTTTAATTTCCTGTAACTCCCAACAACCCGCTCTCTTCGAACCCGGCCCGTGAAGCCATCCTGCGCGAGGAGTGCTTTTAGGAAACAATTTGAAGCAGAGAAGTGAAAAAAAAGAGGAGAAACACAAAACATCAAGGGGACAGAACGGTTTACATTTGTCTGCAGTGGTAGCAAACAGAAACACTATTTTTTGAACTGTAAGCCTGTCTCTGCTCTGAAAAATGTCAGTGTGTAAGCTCTCTGTGGGCCCGTGTTTAAAGAGCCATCTCAGGCAGTTGTTAATGAATTTACTATTTCTTTCATTGTTTCCGGGTGGACTATTGTAATCCTCTCTTTCTATGCCTCTCCAGAGCATGCCAAGAAAGGACCATTGGGAATGACCTCAGCTTTCCACAATGTCCTTAGTGTTAATCACACTGGACATGTCTGCTGGGGTCATTCAGGGTGATTTGCCTAGAGTAAATCTAGTCCCTCTGAAGTCCAATGTTTTCTGTACTGCTGCTCACACTGGAATGGGAAGAGTACATTTGACCCCTCCACTGTCCAACAAGTTCCCTACGGTTGATTACGTTGCACTGGGACTAGTAAATCTTACTCTCCCAATATCCAACAAGTTCCCTACTGTTGCTTGCATTTCTGACCCCATGAAAAGTCCAACACTTTCCTTATTTTTACTCAGGTTGGAGTAAAAGGGAATAATAAATTTGACCTCTCCAAAGTCCATGTTGTTCACATTGGAGTTGGAATAGTCAATTTGACCCCTCTAAAGTCCAAAACCTTCTCTGCTGTTACTTAAATTGGAGTGGGAATAGTAAATCTCACCCTTTCAAAGTCCAACACTTTCCCTAAAGTTGCTTATGTTGGAGTTGAAATAGCTAATCTGACCCCTCCAATGTCCAAGTTTCCTACTGTTACTCACGTTGGAGTGGGGCTACTAAATCTGACTGCTCCAATGTCCAAGTTTCCTACTGTTACTCACGTTGGATGGGACTACTAAATCTGACCCCTCCAATGTCCAGGTTTCCTACTGTTACTCACGTTGGATGGGACTACTAAATCTGATCCCTCCAATGTCCAGGTTTCCTACTGTTACTCACGTTGGAGTGGGGCTACTAAATCTGACCGCTCCAATGTCCAAGTTTCCTACTGTTACTCACGTTGGATGGGACTACTAAATCTGACCCTCCAATGTCCAAGTTTCCTACTGTTACTCACGTTGGAGTGGGGCTACTAAATCTGACCGCTCCAATGTCCAAGTTTCCTACTGTTACTCACGTTGGATGGGACTACTAAATCTGACCCCTCCAATGTCCAGGTTTCCTACTGTTACTCACGTTGGATGGGACTACTAAATCTGACCCCTCCAATGTCCAGGTTTCCTACTGTTACTCACGTTGGATGGGACTACTAAATCTGTCCCCTCCAATGTCCAGGTTTCCTACTGTTACTCACGTTGGAGTGGTACTACTAAATCTGACCCCTCCAATGTCAAACACTTTCCATACTGTTGCTCAGGTTAGAATGAGAGTCATAAATCGCACTCTTCCAAGTAGAATATTTTTAGTGACTTTTTTTACAATTTGCCTAATATATTTTTTGTCATTGAATTCTAAGTTTTTTAATTTAAATTATTTTTGTTTTTTGGAGTAATATTTGTCAATTAATTAATGGGTTACTTGTAATAATTGCACAGTTTTTAATGATTTTAATCCCTGAGTTTGTAAATGTTATTAAAATGTATTTATATTTCATTTTATTTCTATGTATATAATATTTGTATTGAAAAATATTTAATTTTTTATGTATAATTGTATTGCATGTTTGTAAGTTATAACAATATTGTATGTATGTGCTATATTATATGTGTATATTTTTACATTTAATATTTTGTTAAAGATAATATAATGTTTAATGTTTACAATTCAACATAATTACCTTTTTATAATGTTGTTTTGACATTTTTGTAGTCTACATTTTTTATTGTATGTAAAAAGTATGTAAAGTTGTTATTTTTGTACTCAATATTTTTTGGGGTGATATTTTGTATTATGATAATTTTGTTGGCAGTATTCTGTCATACACCTGTATTGTCGCTCTAGCATAAACCTGGCACTGGTTTACTGGTGGTAAATTCTCTCATGTTGTGGGCAGCTGTAGTATAATGGTGTCGAAGCACACATAAGTACTTAAACATTTAAGCAGGCTCCAAGAAGAGGAGAAGCCATGCAAGTGACATATATGACGGAGATGCTGGTGTACATGCTTCACCAACCACCTCTGAAGGTCTAGTCTAGTCTTTACCAGTGCTTGAGATTTGTGGAGATAATTGGACATGAAGAAATTTATTGCATTTATAAATGTTTGTTTGTATCATGAAGTCATTTTTGATGTCAATCTTACAGTAATTTCGTTTATTGCATTTACATTTTTGATGCTACTTCAATCATATTTCAGATTGATATCTTTCTAAACATTTGTTCCTGTTTCACACAAAGCATCCTCTTGTCCATTGATTTTTTTTATGTGTCTTGTTAGTGAATTTGAAAAAGTGATTTTGAAATGAAATTTGCTTGATTAATCATTGCATGTTTGATTAGACTTTGAATTAGACTTTGTGAGCTATATTTTAAGGTCTCTTTCCAGTCCCTAATGATTTCCGGTTCAACTTCACAATAGTTTTGGATATGAAAGGTCACAATTATGTGCATCAGTCGGCGTGTAGTGACTGAAAGTGGCATGTTTACACCATTCACCAATATCGTGTATACTTGTGTTTTTAATTTAATTTCACGGATGGTTTAAAAGTATCTGTCTTTTGTGTCTGCCTCCTGCAAGAATCTCCTTGGTAATGCTTCACCATGCAGTTTTTAAATGTTCCCAAGTATGGAGGAAGGAAGACATGGTACCTCGGATTAGAGATGTGATTGGAGTCCGAAGTGATTTAAGCACAAACTAAAAAAACTGTCTCCGCTGTCAGTTTCCACACCAGTGCCAGGCATCCTCAAGAACTGAAGCACCACGGCAACTGTAGAAACCAAACTAGGGGTTTCAGTATATAACTCTCTTTACTTGCTCAAATAAATCGATTATATATTTTTGGAATATTTGTGAGGATTAGGGGCACAAGAATTATCTTTGGCAGTTTTGGAGCACAGTTTTTTTTTCTTTTCTGCTGCTGGTTGCTCAAAAAGCTTGGGAAAACATTGGCACTTTGACAACCTCCTGTCATTATTTATCCCCCATGGTTTAGGGATGGGGTATTCATTCATTTGGTGATTTTATGCAGGGATGCGGGGCCTCCTTTTTCCATTTTTGTGGTCTCTTATGCATTGGATGACATGAGGATGATGCTCGAATGAACGTCTGGCAGAGTAAAAGTATTTTTGTTTAATTCTCTGGGGCTTCTTTTTTGCTTTGGTGATATCAAGCAGAAGCAGTCTAGGCCTGGCAAGGCGGTGGGGTAATATTTTTGATGATGTTTTTAGATCTAACATTTGTCAAAACCTTTTGGTTTTACTTTAATGATATACACAACATACTTTCACTCATCCCTATTCATCCATTAGTCAGTTATTGCGTCATTCACATGAGGCAAAGGGTCAGCCTACTTCAGCCATTGGCTAATTTCACTATGACAGCGTCTTCCTTTTCACAAGAGGTACGCTCACGCAAAAAGCGGTTCCCTTCAGTGACAGGGAGTACTATGGCAATGTGTGCTTTGTGAGACCCAAAAGAATGTCTATCTTTGCTTTTATTAAATCTTTTTTTTTTTAGATTGATGAGGGCCAAGCAACTTTTTCAACAATAGCGTTTGACAAAAACCATGACAAACAAAATAAACATTGACACGCCACATGCCTGGCAGCAAATGCGAGACCTATTGGCTTTGCAATCTGTTGCGTTTCACTGTGGTCATTCTTCCAGAGAGGGCTCGGGAACAATTGGGCGCATGTAGTCCCAAGCCTGCTGTAGCCTCTCAGTGACTATCCCTTTTTACTGGGCCTAGTTCATTTTGAATGCAATATTGGCTGGTCTTTCAAGCTCAAAACTCACTCATGTCTTTGGAGTGAACAAATGCTGGCGGTTCCCTTTAGGCAGTCAGAATGCAACGACCTCATTCCTGGAACAAGTCAAATCCAATGTATTATCTTGTGAGTGTTGATACAATAACATCTCATCAAATTAAGAGTTTCTAACAGTTTACTATTTTCACCAGCATTTTCAAATGTCACATGGAAAGAAGGGTGGGAGATATGGTGGACTAGGAGACGCAAGCATGTTAGGCCGGGTTTAGAGGGATCAAAAGTACACGCGCACACACTGACCTCTCACTCTCTTTAGGTGATAACAGAAATTTACAGAGGTAAATGTATCAAGTCTTAGCAGTGCTTTGCTGAGATGGATGTTGTTCTGCAATGCATTAAACGGACAGCATGCACAAATCAGCATTACCATACCACTAGTTCATTGCTGTTGAGGGTAAGGGTTTCACTCCCATTTTTAGTGTCTTCCCACCTGTCATGTTTATGTTTATGCTGCACCCTCCACCTAGAATGACATGGACGCCATCTTCCATGTGATCCAAACCCATAAAGCATCACATTTCCTGATGGAGTAAGGTGCCACCCTTAATATGTAATGTTACACAGGTGGTATGAGACAGCCCAACTCCACCTCGGACAGCCATGAGCTGCTCGACAGTGCCAAGGCCAGGAAGGCCGGAACACTCACAAACAAGCAAACCAAACTCTGCCAAACACGGGGTCGATTAATAAAGGATAATGGCCTCCAGGTAGTCCAGAACAGGTCTAGGTCAGATCCTGTTGGATGTGGTCCTGACATCTCACTGGGCTAGGAGCTCCACAGGTTACTGGAAATTTAAAAAGAGAGCAGTACTGATGAGGTCCTCTCTACAAGAAATAAGGTACACTTTATTGTTTGACAGTCACTTGGAACTAATGCTAATAGGATATTTGTTTTATACACAAATGATTTCTTTAAAAAATTGTTTTAAAACTTTTTTATTTGAAATCAAAGCTCATTGTACAAATTATTAAGGACATTATATACAACATTGCTCTGCAGAATAGTAAACGAGAATATATATAATCAGCATGGCGCTTTTATGGCCGGTATACATTTCGTATGAAAGTCTGCAGGCTCAGCACAACATAGAGAAAAGAACGACATTCCCCACTTCTTTACTCCTCCTCACCTCTGGTCATGATCCTCTGAAGGCACACCGGGCTCCCCACACCTTTTCACATGTTTTGGGACATTCTCTACTGTGGTAAACCACTTATTCTGCCCTCCGACACCAGTCGAGATCTATTTCCCAATCTTCAATAGTGGGGGAGATGTTCGTACCTCAAGTGTGGGATATATTACACTTCGCCGCCGCCAATGCCAACCAGATCCTATGGTGCCTCGGTCATGTGTCCTCCCCCAACACCATCAGAACACATATGATTTCTTAAGCAATAATAGCAGGAAAAAGATTTTGGAGGGGCCCTTTGTGGGGAAATATGGAAACTACTTTCTGCAATTCATTTTGTCCACTGGATTGATTTATCCTGTAAGTACATTTTTGCACCTGCAAAACACTAAATTTCAGGGACGAAACTCCTCAAATGGAAACGTATGCACGTTCATGAAGCTTGTTTCTTTTTTAATCAATATTTCTTTATTGGCATTTTCATGGCATACAGGGTGATCCACACCACAGATGTAGGCAGCCATAATACCTCTGATTACAGGTAAAAGCAATGTAACCATCAAGGGCAAACAATTGCTTTTGATCCTTTCAAAGATACGCTGTCTGACTATATGTGGCCCCTCACGGGGGTAAGAAGCTTGTTTCTTATAAAACTTCACAAAGTTTGAAGAAGCGAAGTATTTCACAACTTTGACCGGCGAGCAATGGGCCTAGTCCAAGAGGGCATAGCTGTCAAATCGTGTACAGCTCTGGAAACCACATTTGGACTATTGTGTCCAGGGTGCCACATGTTTGTGTTCAATCCTGGAGCCCACATCTCCAGAGAAATAATGCAGATCCAAAACATTTCAGAGAGGCAGCCACGGGAGACGATGAATGGTTAAGAGCATAAGACCCTTTAGGTAAGGGTCAATCAGCGGCATAGTACTAATCCTTATGGGTTCCAGAGTAGCGTGCTACTCGCCAAAAAAGCGCTTCAAAACCCTATCAGGGGTAGCAAGCGCTATATAAATACAAACCTCTTTCCCTCTTCTATCCCGCCACCTACCCTTCTCTACCCAAATAACTGAATAACATATCCACTACTCAAATTACTTCATATTTCACTATACTAATTTTCAACACTAATCCTTTATGGGTTCCGGAGTAGCGTGCTACTCACCAGAAAAGCCCTTCAACACCCATCAGGAGTAACAGGTGCTATATGAATGCAAACCTTTCTTCCCCTTCCGTCCATCCTCTATGCTTCTCACTCCAAATAACTGACTAATATCCACCATTCAAATTACTTTTATATTTCACCATACTAATTCACCAATAATCCTTTATGGGTTTCCGGAGTAGCTTGCTACTCGCCGAAAAAGCGATTCGACGCCTCGGCAGGGGTAGTAAGCGCTATATAAATGCAATTACAATACAATACAATAGTATGGGTTGCCTTCGCCCAGGGCAAAAGTTTAAAAGAAAGTATTGCGTCCCCTAACCCGTGGACTGTTTGCTCAGGCAGTGCTAACAGTCCACAGGTTGCTGGTGCAATACTTTCTTTTAAAATTTTGCGCCCCTAAGAATTCTGCGCCCGGGGCAACTGCCACTACACCACTGGGTTCAATAATTCATATATATATATATATTCACTGAAAAAACCATAGGTTTCAGACATGTTATAGTTAGCGGAAATTTTACTGATAAAAAACCAATGAAATTCCCCCGTTATAGTTAGTGCAGGCAACTATAACTCACGCGACCGCAATCCTCTGCTGATGCTAATACTGTATTTAGACACTTATTTGCCCATGTCTTCTTCCATAAATTTTTAGCTATACATATATTACAAATATTTTTTTTTCATAAAGACACATATGTCATCAGCAGAAGATTGCGGTCGCGTGAGTTATAGTTGCCTGCACTAACTATAACGGGGGAATTTCATTGGTTTTTTATCAGTAAAATTTCCGCTAACTATAACATGTCTGAAACCTATGGTTTTTTCAGTGAATTTGCAAGGTTTTTTAAATGCTAATTCCTAACTATAACGTGTGTGAAACCTATGGTTTTTTCAGTGAATTTGTACGGTTTTTTAAATGCTAAGTTACTTTACGCCATTCGTGGCGTGCACGCCCACTTAACGCAGTTCGTTCCGTGCGCGCACGGTGAACACGCGGTGCGCTTCGCGCACCGCGCGCCCACTTTACGCAGTTAGTGCCGTACACGCAAGGTGGGCACGCAGTGCGCTATGCGCACCGCGTGCCCACGTTACGCACCGTGCGCACATGGAGGACATATTATGCGCTTGCTTGTGATAGGTAATCTGTTAAATTTAATTTGTAAGTGATGACAATAATATGCCATGCACAGAGAGTGTTTTTTTTTTTTTATTAAAATTTTTTGCGTAAGCGCACCGTACACGTACGGTAAGCGTAATCGGCGAAATTTTCAAAAAATAAAAATTTACCGTTTTTGGCCTTGGGGGATCTTTGAGGACTCAACTAACATGGCTATGTGCATGGGCGCTGTCTAAACAGCCCCTTTATATGTTTTTTGCCTTTGTTTACAGCCCCCCCCTCAGAGTGCGAGAGAGAAAATGGTGGCCGCCGCTTCCTGGTTTCGACCGATTCGAATGTTTACTTAGATGTAACAGCCAATCAGAATCGCGCTCGCGCACGCCACCGTACGCGTACGGTAAGCTTACGGTAAGCGTACCGTAAGCTGGCTCAGATATATATATTGATTTAAAGGCTATTTTCTCAGAATCTACTGAACAGATTTACACCAAACCTACAAAAGGCACTTCCTTGACCTGAGGACTACCTCTCTGCCAAATTTCTAGTAATTCTGTTCAGCCGTTCGGGCTGTAGCCCTGTCTAAAGGTCCTATGGAAAAATGCATGGGAAAAACGCGTTTTGGGACCCCCCTTTTATCTCAGCCCCCGCTTGACGAATCCCCCCGAGACTTTCAGGGTAGGAGCGGAGCGTAGCGCCCCACCTATTTTGAGAAATTCGCGAGGATTCGTCGACCGGCGCCAAAGTTATTCAAAATAGAATGTTGCGGATTTCCTATGGAAACAGGGTCCTAACTATAACTACCTACTGGCGACCGCCAGTAGGTAATATATATATATTCACTGAAAAAACCATAGGTTTCACACATGTTATAGTTAGCGGAAATTTTACTGATAAAAAACCAATGAAATTCCCCCGTTATAGTTAGTGCAGGCAACTATAACTCACGCGACCGCAATCCTCTGCTGATGCTAATACTGTATTTAGACACTTATTTGCCCATGTCTTCTTCCATACATTTTTAGCTATACATATATTACAAATATTTTTTTTTCATAAAGACACATATGTCATCAGCAGAAGATTGCGGTCGCGTGAGTTATAGTTGCCTGCACTAACTATAACGGGGGAATTTCATTGGTTTTTTATCAGTAAAATTTCCGCTAACTATAACATGTGTGAAACCTATGGTTTTTTCAGTGAATTTGCAAGGTTTTTTAAATGCTAATTCCTAACTATAATGTGTGTGAAACCTATGGTTTTTTCAGTGAATTTGTACGTTTTTTTAAATGCTAAGTTACTTTACGCCATTCGTGGCGTGCGCGCCCACTTAACGCAGTTCGTTCCGTGCGCGCACGGTGCGCTTCGCGCACCGTGCGCGCACAGTGAGCACGAGGTGCGCTTCGCGCACCGCGCGCCCACTTTACGCAGTTAGTGCCGTGCACACACTGTGGGCACGCGGTTAGGACCACGTTTCCTATGGAAACGTGGTCCTAACTATAACTACCTACTGGCGACCGCCAGTAGGTAATATATATATATATATATATATATATATATATATATATATATATATATATATATATATTATCTACTGGCGGTCGCCAGTAGATAGTTATAGTTAGGATCGTGTTTCCATAGGAGAATCCGCAACATTCTATTTGGAATAACTTTGGCGCCGATTGACGAATCCTCGCGAAATTTTCAAAATAGGTGGGGCGCTCCGCTCCGCTCCTTCCCTGAAAGTCTTGGGGGGATTCGTCAAGCGGGGGCTGAGAAAAAGGAGGGGTCCCAAAACGCATTTTTCCATAGGACCTTTAGTACAAGCTACAGCCCGAACGGCTGAACAGAATTACTTGAAATTTGGCAGAGAGGTAGTCCTCAGGTCAGGGATGTGCCTTTTGCAGGTCTGGTGTAAATCTGTTCAGTATTTACTGAGAAAATAGCATTTAAATCAATATATATATCTATAGGCGCGCTCCGTGCGCGTACGGTAAAATGTACCGTACGCGCACGCTGCCGTGCGCGAGCGCGATTTTGATTGGTTGTTAGATCTTAGTAAACATTTGAATCGGTCGAAACCAGGAAGTGTCGGCCGCCATTTTGTCTCTCGCAGTCTGAGGGGGTGAAAAACAAAGGTGGAGAACGTGAAAAGGGGGCAGGGTGGACAGTTCCTGACCCCCTAGCCTTTGTCAGGGGGTCCCATAAGTACCCCCAAGGGCCAAAATTTCTTTTATTTTTTTTTCAAAAAATCGCGGAGTGCGCGTAGCGTGCGCGTACGGTAGAAACGGAAAAATTCCGCGAACTGCGTAACGTGGGCACGCGGTGCGCAAAGTGCACCGCGTGCCCTCAGCGCGCACGGTGTGCGAAGCGCACTGTGCGCGTACGGTACGCGCACGGTGAAAAACCTTAAAAAAATAAATTAATAAATACAGAACTTAGCATTTAAAAAAAGTACAAATTCACTGAAAAAACCATAGGTTTCACACACGTTATAGTTAGGAATTAGCATTTAAAAAACCTTGCAAATTCACTTAAAAAACCATAGGTTTCACACATGTTATAGTTAGCTGGACATTTCACTCGTGAAAAACCATTGAAATTCCCCCGTTATAGTTAGTGCAGGCAACTATAACTCACGCGACCGCAATCCTCTGCTGATGACGTCAGATATTACATCACTGATGACATATGTGTCTTTCTGAAAAAAAAATATTTGTAATATATGTATAGCTAAAGATTAATGGAAGAAGACATGGGTAAATAGGTGTCTAAATACAGTGATGTAATATCTGAGTGAAATGTCCAGCTAACGATAAAATGTGTGAAACCTATGGTTTTTTAAGTGAATTTGCAAGGTTTTTTAAATGCTAATTCCTAACTATAACGTGTGTGAAACCTATGGTTTTTTCAGTGAATATATATATGTATATATATATATATATATGTGTGTATATATATGTATATATTTATATTTATCAGAGACAGACAACCTGCTTCCTAAGTTACATAAACACAGCCCGACAGTCTCGTTTTTTCCAGAGGCGGAGTACATCTAGAACCAGCATGAGATTGGCAGTGAAGAGATAGACCTGGAAACCCATGAGTAACAGAACATAGGTTCTTGCGAAACCTATGTTGTAATGGATAGGTCTCTGCAGGCGTGCCAGCGATAAAAGGGATTATTACATGTATTAATTACTGTACCCGAAAGATAACATTGGAGATCACAGAGAGTCTGTGAGTAAAGTAAAAGCACGAAGCACGACTCCATCTAAGCGCTTGGCAACCCCAGTTTGCCGACACATTCTAATATGCATCAGGCTGGCAGACGAAAGCAGCCTGTTTGTCACTCTCTGTATTTATATATAAACATGAAACGTATCACATTTTTAATTTGGAAAAAGAGCAGAGCATGATTTTGCAATAAAGGAAAGGCCTTTTATGATTAGCTGTCACTGGTAAAGCCTGCTGCTTTTAAGATGTAAAAAGTACATCTAGAAATAAAAGGCTTTATAGGAATGCATGGAGCCAAGATATTTCACGCCACAGGAGGAAAGAAGAACCAGAGCTTTCAACAATATGAGCTATGCAAAGAGAAGGGACAAAGTGCAGGAAAACAGAAGAAAGCAGAGAAGTCTGGAATCCATCAAGGCAGACACTGCTGGAAAGATCTCAAGTGCTGGTTCAGGGTGTCTAACTTCAGGTGTGCAGTCTGCAAGACACCCAACGAGGACCAGACTTCTGAATGACCAGATAACTCCAGGTACATCAATGGAGCATAATCACTGATAATCAGCACTTTAGACAAAAATAACAACTAAGCACGTTATACTAAAATTTAGAAAATGTGGCACTTCACACCAAAATATTTCAATCTCACACTTCAGATCCAAAAAACAAAAGTCTATTCCTACAACTAGAAGAATTCAGCGCTTTAGACCCAATCATTTGAAGTTCAGCCCTTCAAAACTAAAAACGAGATGACATGGGGCTGATTTTGAGTTTAGCAGATGGCCTACCAAGTCTGTGTGGCTATGGCTTTCACTCTTCTGGCAGGAGACCGCCCGCCACACTGAGAGATCCCTGCCATTGTGGTAGCTTTTTCTAAATGTGCTATTTTGGCTGACAAATTATTTTTCAGTGCTAATGATTTTTATGATTGTCGTAGTCCTAACGGATGGATTATTAATGTTGCACTTAAAATGATATTGATTATTGATTAGTCATTTAGAGGTGTGTTTATGAATGTAGTTTAGTTGTGCCACATTTTATGAAACTGGGTGCTGTCTGGTGTTGTGTTGATCTTGCTCCTGCTCATTGCCCCTCCCAATCAATGTCCCAGTGCATCTTCTCTCCCCATAGTCTTCGCAGGGCACAGGACACTGTGATGTACTGGCTACTTTACTTCCAGTGCATGTATTGTGAATAGACTTTTCTTCGTGTACTGAAAGTATCACCCTTACAAGATCCTTCCACTGGTAGATCCGATGTGGACTTGCTAGAATACAGTAGTATATGTCTCTTTGTCTGAAAAATGTTTCATATTGTGTTGTATATCTCTGGACTGCCCTATTGCTGCAGAAGGTGTTGGAGTGTTCCTTTCCTTAGAAATGGGTAGTGTAACATGTTTGTTCATGACAATCATAATTCTGATTTGCTCAATATTTTATATCGCTAGTCATGCCATGCTGGATTTGCAGTTTTTGCTGATTACCTATTCATAATGTGTGCATAATACCTTTGGTTTTGGGGGTGAGACAGAGATGTTCCTGAACATCCATTAGCTAGGGATGTCGCCCATTCCATCTATGATTTTTGTTGCTTATTGGGACTTAGAATAATACGGTGGGTGCATTTGAATATTGGGCTTCTGCTCGCACACTATCTAGGCAGGGATCTCAGCCCATCTGATCTAATGCCACAATTAGCCCAGGTATGAGCCAAAAACATATTTCCTTAAACTACATTGTAACTCCACACTCATGTCCTCAAACACCTCACATCTCCACCTCACAGATAGGGACACATACCACATCACTCGCAAAGAGCTTTACCATTCCCTGTGGAGTATGAATAAACAATTACCTTTTAAGTGTAAATAGAATTATTATTTGGGGTGGGCAACTGCCCACTTCAGGTATAATCATATCCTTTTTCAGGGCGAACCCTTAAAGTCACTAAATTGACCAGGGCTCATCCTCCTGGTAGCTATGGCACAGAGCAGACAGGCTTAACTTAAGTCAATGTATAAGGTATTTTGTGCAGTACCAAAAAATCAATAAAACTAATAGTCAAACAATAAAAATCCCAAAACTGAATTAGAAAAATAGGGTAATATTTATTAAACAAAAATACACTAAAGAGAAAAAAAATCTTATAATGTGATTCATAGATATGAATTTTTAAAGTTGTGAGTAACAATAGCGCAAAAAAAAGCACAAAGCACCAATGATAATCAACGTTTGCAGTAGACCAGGACCTAAATGTGATTTGAGGCCAGCCGCGATGTTGGACAGGATGGAGCAACCAGGTTCATCCTTGTCACAGATATTACCTTCTGACTTCGTTTTTTGAGTCGCAGTCAACCAGAGGAGGACATTTCTGAGGCCCCTCTCAAGGGAAGACACTTAAAGACTCTCAGTGTATCAGACAAGCAGCACATACCAGTCCAGGTCCAGTTGCAATAGTCAGGTGGGAACTTCCAGGAAAAGGCCTCTTGCAGCTTGTGTCCCCCTGAAGCCACACAGGAGGTCAGCCAACTAACCCTTGGAGTCTGTTTTGTTGTCCTGGGTGAAAGAGGGACCAGCTCCATTCCCTCAGGCTTCCTCCCAGATCACAGACGGCAGGTCCACTCCTCTTCTGATCTTCTGCAGGTCCAGAAAATGTTCTGAAGTGAGTGCCTGAAGGTGCCACGTGTATACCTGGCACAAGTTAGTGGGTAGGGGGTGCCTCTTGGACACTACTTAACCAATGAGGTCAACATTATTGGGCCAGTCCTACCTACCTTTTGTCACTATAACCAACACGCTTTCATGCTATGTCAATGTGTGCCTATAAAAGACACTTTTCTCATAGTTCACTGTAACAGGTTGGCTGTTCCATAGGAAAGTAGCTTTGAGGTGCTAGTCACAGTAAGGACATGTTTAATATGAACCTTTACATGTCCTACTTTTGAATATCATGCTCCCTGCATTAACAGAAGGCGTAAAACGCACAGAGTTCTATAGTCAGCAAAAAAACAGGGTCCATCAAAAAGGCTAAACAGAGTCAGGGTGACCTTGGAGAAGGCGCACCTTTGCAACACCTATCCCACCACTGATTATGTATATATCTAGCTTCCACCTTACTTGTCATTTCACGTGTGCCTGGCCATTGCCACATTCCTATTCATCTGCAGCAATGCCCAGGAAAGTGTAACAACACATCCAAATTAGTTTTGAGAAAGAAAAATATTTATATAAAAAAATATTAACAATTGAAATTGAAGCATAGGTTTTCAGTGTCCACTGTCTTTGAGAGAAAGAACAAAAATAGTGCCTGAGTCCAGGGAAGAAGAGTCAACCTGGTGGGGGGCGGGAAATAGAAACAAATACACCAAGAATGGCAAGGGACAAGTCCATTTACACAGTCTAGTTGGTATATTGTTAAAAGAAGCAATTTGGAAAATACTAAATAGTCATAACCAATGTCCCATAGTCCTAAAGTAAGGTTCAAATCCAAAAGAAAATTTCAAAAGCCCAACATACACATAAAGTCAGTTTGTCAACCCAGATGCCTTGTCCGCATTGCTGTTCTGGGTTGAGTGCATGATTTTCTAGCCTTCCTGCATTTCTGACATGTGGACCACTGGGATCTCCTCCTCTGGTTTAGGCATTGAGGATTTCATGGCAGGACAGGGTACCTCCTGAGGTGGAGGAAACTTGTGTAGGTTGAGGGGCGGAGGAATATAATGCAATGGGAGACACAACCACAACGGTGAGGAGTGATGAGCATCTGGATGAGACAAAGTGGCTTTAGTCCACAGGCAGCAGGGCTCCCTCTGCTGGACAGCCTGTGCATCTTGGTGGCTGACTGCTTCCACTACTTCTTGAAGATCCCTAGAGAGCACATTCCTACCAGCAATCAGCTGCTTTGTGCCCTCCTGAAAATCAAACATGGTGACATACCAAGGGGGTGAGGTGGAGTAACAGATGAGGGCTCAGAGGTATCAGAAGGCGAAGGCCAACCTCAATGTCAGAACCCAAGGGTAGACACTTGTAGGAGAAGGAGGGGTAACAAGGTGCAGCACTGGTGCTGTGGTGGCCCCTTGAGTGGTGGAGGGGGGGGGGGCCTTAAGGCACTGATGACAGAGGAGCCTGCTGCTGAGACACCACAGATGTTTGTTCTTCAGGCAATCATCAGACTGGTCCTGGCTTGTGTTGTCCAGCTCAACCACCCCCTTTGTTGTCTCCACAGGATCTGCCCAGAGTCTTGTCCATTAGGATCTAGTAACTCTCTGGTGGGCACACTTTTTCTTCAGGTGCCCTCTCTCTTCTCCTCTGTGGTGGTGATCTCTTGTGCCCACCGATTTGCTAAGGTTCTTGCTCTCCTTTACTCCGTGGCATGGAGGTTCTACCCCACTCACTACTTGGCTACCCACTAAAAATGGAATGTTTAAAAAAAGACTTGAGTAAATATATCCACCACTTTGTGTACAACAAAATGCATATTTCATCATTAGTATTTACACCTTTAGAAAGAGTAACATTTTCTCATATTCCCCTCCCCATCCAATAAAAGGTTATTATTTCCATGTGTTTGATACTAGAAGACTATGGTCAACAAGTTTGCAGCTGAAGCATGCAACTCCCCCCCTCAGATATAACCTTTTGTCCATAAACTACATAAAGAAACTACTTCAATTGTTTTAAATTGTTTGAAAATGTTATCTTAATGAAATGTCTATGTGAACACATGCATGCCCATGTTTTATAGAGGATTATTGGGCAGATCCTGTTGTAATTTCTCTCTCTCTTTACATCCAGAAACGTTACCTTAGCGTATGCATTATGTTTACTTAAGATAGCATTATTACTCTCATGTTCTCTCATGATGGTTAAGAGAAATATAGGCATGATTCTCATGGTAGCAGGTGATCGTAATGCACAGCATGCATTGCTGTTAGATGCACATGTGGTGGCCGATACTTCGAATTATAATGTACATGACTATATAGTGAACATTTGGGCCTGTATCACAGAAGGGCACCCTTTCCCTGTTTGCGCCATGACGCACCTTTCAGCAGGTGCGCCGGGTGCAAACAGGGAAAATATGCCCCATTATGAAGTATGTGCTGCCCTCAGGGCAGCCGCGAACTCGGCCTGCCCCCGGGGCAATGCATTCAAGAGATCCCGTTACAGGTGGGTGCAGTGAGTGAATGCACCTGCCTGCAGGGGAATGTCTGGAATGGTCGTCCATTTGACCCCCCTTTCATCCCTTGAGAGGGCTGCCTTCAGGGGGCGCACTGACAGTGCAACATTGTTTTGTGGCGCACTTACAGTCTCCTCCTAAGGACACGTTTGTCTCTGCGTCCACATTGTGATATGGTGTGGGCACAGAGGCAGAGTGAACCCCTCATTTGCATAGGGCCACACCTCCATGCAAATGTGGGAATGCCCTCTCACAGCGCCAGCGCTATCTGTACTACAGAAGGGGCGCAAAAGCATCTGCGGCCCCTTCCATAATACCAAAGCGGGCTCAAACACACGGTGCGCCCGGGTACTTTTTGTAATACGGGCCTTGATGTGTGTCACTGTCTGATTGAGCATGACTTGTCCGTTACACTGCCCATGAGCTACCCTTTATATTTAACCTAGCAACACAAATACTGCACCTTGGTGATCAGCTGAGGGAAAGGCAGCTCATTTGACTAACTCTGGCTCTGAAGGTAGCTTCTGGTCTACCGTCATGTCCGCCCGTCATACGGTTCCCCAACAGACTGCTAGACTCCCAACATTGAGCAAGCGACCAAACGTGTGATCTTATGCAGTTAAGTAAAAGGATAGCTTGGTTAGATGATCTTCAACAGTCCAAGCCTCACTCTCAGGTGGTGCGATGAACAGTCTCTTAACACATCCTTGCACACTCTCTCAGCGCTGTCTTTCCCAACACTGAGACAGTATTATGTCTGCTTGTGTTTGCCAATGGTTGAAGTGTGTCTTGTGAACATGAGGAGGTAGTCTTCTGCTTTGAGAGGGGGAAGCACAACTTATGCATTAAGCGAGCTTCTGTCTCACTGAGGGATACTTGTAAGGATTCTCATGCAGTCCAATGTCGCTTGCACCGACTGCACGTTCCTTGCTCCAAGCATGCACAAATCTAATAAGGTGACATTGGACGGTACAAACAATTTCCTCTCTAATTATGCTAAAATACTTCTAAGCCCTGGTGTGTGCAGGCCTGGGGGCTGGAGCGCCCGCGCGTCAGTTGTATGTGTGTTTAATTTGAGTCTCTGGCGGGGTCTATCTACCAGTAAATTGACAGTTCGGTCCCCAGGCGGCCCGGGGTCTGCTTGAAAGATTCCGCAGCTGAAAAACGATGCGTCTTAAATTCCATCCGCGCATCCTGAGGGGCACGGAGACGCTACTCTATAATGGCCAAACCCCCCCTAAAAAATGATAAAGACGGAAAAAAGCCCTTTTAAGCCCGTTGCCTTGGCGGGATCAGAGGATTGTTGCTTGCCGTCTAAATGAAATCTCTACCACCTTAAGCCTATGCTCTGTGCGCATCTCGACCCACCACTTCACGCGCCACATTTGGACGAGAGTTTTGGGGCCCAGGGCGGAATTACATAGCAAGCTTCACTTTTCTCAATTAGGAAAAATATAGATATCATATAGAAATCGTTTCATGCCAGTCTTCGCGGAGCGTGATAAGGGTGGAAAGGGCAGCACAATTGCATGAAACAGGACCACCTAATTTTCTAAATGCCGCACAAATGCATGAAACAGGCCCACCTAATGTTCTGAATGCCGCACAAATGCATGAAACAGGACCACATAATGTTCTGAATGCCGCACAAATGCGTGAAACAGGACCACCTAATGTTCTGAATGCCGCACAAATGTGTGATACATGGCCAAATAGTGTTCTGAATGCCCCACAAATGCATGAAACAGGCCCACCTAATTTTCTGAATGCCGCACAAATGCATGAAACAGGACCAACTAGTGTTCTGAATGCCGCACAAATGCATGAAACAGGCCCAACTAATGTTCTGAATGCCGCACAAATGCATGAAACAGGACCACCTAATGTTCTGAATGCCGCACAAACGCATGAAGCAGGCCCACCTAATGTTCTGAATGCCACACAAATGCATGAAAACAGGACCACCTAGTGTTCTGAATGCCGCACAAATGCATGAAACAGGCCCACCTAATGTTCTGAATGCCGCACAAATGCATGAAAACAGGACCACCTAGTGTTCTGAATGCCGCACAATTGCATGAAACAGGCCCACCTAATGTTCTGAATGCCGCACAAATGCGTGAAACAGGACCACCTAATTTTCTAAATGCCGCACAAATGCATGAAACAGGACCAACTAGTGTTCTGAATGCCGCACAAATGCATGAAGCAGGTCCACCTAATGTTCTGAATGCTGCACAAATGCATGAAAACAGGACCACCTAGTGTTCTGAATGCAGCACAAATGCATGAAACAGGCCCACCTAATGTTCTGAATGCCGCACAAATGCATGAAACAGGACCACCTAATGTTCTGAATGCCGCACAAATGTATGAAGCAGGCCCACCTAATGTTCTGAATGCCGCACAAATGCATGATACAGGACCATCTAGTGTTCTGAATGCCGCACAAATGCATGAAACAGGCCCACCTAATGTTCTGAATGCCGCACAAATGCGTGAAACAGGACCACCTAATTTTCTAAATGCCGCACAAAAGCATGAAACAGGACCAACTAGTGTTCTGAATGCCACACAAATGCATGAAGCAGGCCCACCTAATGTTCTGAATGCTGCACAAATGCATGAAAACAGGACCACCTAGTGTTCTGAATGCCGCACAAATGCATGAAACAGACCCACCTAATGTTCTGAATGCCGCACAAATGCATGAAACAGGACCACCTAATGTTCTGAATGCCGCACAAACGCATGAAGCAGGCCCACCTAATGTTCTGAATGCCGCACAAATGCATGAAAACAGGACCACCTAGTGTTCTGAATGCCGCACAAATGCATGAAACAGGCCCACCTAATGTTCTGAATGCCGCACAAATGCATGAAACAGGACCACCTAGTGTTCTGAATGCCGCACAATTGCATGAAACAGGCCCACCTAATGTTCTAAATGCCGCACAAATGCGTGAAACAGGACCACCTAATTTTCTAAATGCCGCACAAATGCATGAAACAGGACCAACTAGTGTTCTGAATGCCGCACAAATGCATGAAGCAGGCCCACCTAATGTTCTGAATGCTGCACAAATGCATGAAAACAGGACCACCTAGTGTTCTGAATGCAGCACAAATGCATGAAACAGGCCCACCTAATGTTCTGAATGCCGCACAAATGCATGAAACAGGCCCACCTAATGTTCTGAATGCCGCACAAATGTATGAAGTAGGCCCACCTATTGTTCTGAATGCCGCACAAATGCATGAAACAGGACCACCTAGTGTTCTGAATGCCGCACAAATGCATGAAACAGGCCCACCTAATGTTCTGAATGCCGCACAAATGCGTGAAACAGGACCACCTAATTTTCTAAATGCCGCACAAATGCATGAAACAGGACCAACTAGTGTTCTGAATGCCGCACAAATGCATGAAGCAGGCCCACCTAATGTTCTGAATGCTGCACAAATGCATGAACACAGGACCACCTAGTGTTCTGAATGCCGCACAAATGCATGAAACAGGCCCACCTAATGTTCTGAATGCCGCACAAATGCATGAAACAGGACCACCTAGTGTTCTGAATGCCGCAGAATTGCATGAAACAGGCCCACCTAATGTTCTAAATGCCGCACAAATGCGTGAAACAGGACCACCTAATTTTCTAAATGCCGCACACATGCATGAAACCTGACCAACTAGTGTTCTGAATGCCGCACAAATGCATGAAGCAGGCCCACCTAATGTTCTGAATGCTGCACAAATGCATGAAAACAGGACCACCTAGTGTTCTGAATGCAGCACAAATGCATGAAACAGGCCCACCTAATGTTCTGAATGCCGCACAAATGCATGAAACAGGCCCACCTAATGTTCTGAATGCCGCACAAATGTATGAAGTAGGCCCACCTATTGTTCTGAATGCCGCACAAATGCATGAAACAGGACCACCTAGTGTTCTGAATGCCGCACAAATGCATGAAACAGGCCCACCTAATGTTCTGAATGCCGCACAAATGCGTGAAACAGGACCACCTAATTTTCTAAATGCCGCACAAATGCATGAAACAGGACCAACTAGTGTTCTGAATGCCGCACAAATGCATGAAGCAGGCCCACCTAATGTTCTGAATGCTGCACAAATGCATGAACACAGGACCACCTAGTGTTCTGAATGCCGCACAAATGCATGAAACAGGCCCACCTAATGTTCTGAATGCCGCACAAATGCATGAAACAGGACCACCTAATGTTCTGAATGCCGCGCAAATGAATGAAGCAGGCCCACCTAATGTTCTGAATGCCGCACAAATGGATGAAACAGGAGTACCTAATGTTCTGTTTCCGACCTGAAAATCTTTTTAAGGGTCGTCAAAGCAATCCGAATTGCTGTGTGTGGCCTAGTGGTTGACGCAATGGGTTTGGGAGAATAAAGATCTTAGCTCAATGTACTGTGTGATCTTGGTCAAGTCCATTCTCCTCCCTGAGGCTCCCACGCTCATGGGTAACTTGTATGAGCTGGAGAGATAGATGACTTCCTTTTGGCAACTGAGGTTCGAAATTCATGTCGCTCACTTTGGGACGTTTAGACCAGTGCTTCTTAACCTTTTGACTTCTGTAGACCCCCACTTAATCATTACTGGAACCCAGTAGCCGCACTGAATCATTATTGGAATCCGGGGACGCTCACTGAGTAATTAAGTTGGTGGCCCCCGACTAAGCATTTTCGATAATTTGAACCACATAACAATACGTAAAATATAGAGAAACAAACATTCATCAAGCAAATATACAAATGATTAAATAGTTTTTTAAATTCACAACAAATATACAAAAATCTAAATTTGAATGGGAACATTGGCGCTTTTCTACATTGAATTGAGGCCACTCACCGTCCATACTATATTCTGTTTGATGCACTTGCACTGCCCCCATGAATCAATCTGATGATACTACGTAAATTTTTAGCTTCTCATTTCAAATTCCTTTACATTAAAGGATGTTTTAAAATGTTCAATTGTTACATTTTGCTCATTTATTTATATACACTTTATTAATCTGCGAATAACATTTTTTATTTTAAACAGTCGTGGACCCCCTGAGTAGGCCTTGCGGACCCTTAGGGATCCCTGGACCACAGGTCAAGAACCTCTGGTTTAAACATGTCCAGTTTTCTTTCTGTTTATTTGGTGTCTGAAACAAATTAGATATTACGCATTACAAAATATACATGTTTTAGACATTTTCTAACTATCAAACATATTCTATGGAAATTTCGAGCTGGGCTCCATAAACTAACATCTTCATTCCAAGTTACAGTTCACTGGGTTTTTATACAACTGTCTTATGCATAAAATGGGACATTATTAGTGTAAATAATAGGGCACACTACAAATGTAAATGTCTCTGAGTAAATGAAACTTATTCTTTGCACTATAAAATGGTGAAAGTCTGAGTAAGACCCCCACGTTTTTAACACGTGTTGTCTATATTACATAGTTGCAGTAAATGCTTTAACTCTTTAAGTCACCTTCTCCTTTAGGGTGTAGTCAGGGCTACTGGAATTATATGATTGTGCAGCTGCGGTGATTTTCGCATAACTATAGATTTGCCGCTATTTGCCACGTAATCCATCATGTGCTGCATAATCTGCAGATTTTAACAAAGAAAAACTTTGTTTCTAGCTCAAATGGTTTAAAAGTTACTAAAAATACAACAGCACGTGTTGCCGCACAGTGGAAGGTCTTTTGCAAAGGTTGACTGGTCACCTTTCTGTTGCTTATTTCTATATTAAACTGGTACTAATGAGGTGCACCCAATGCCCAAACATGTTAACAAGTGAAAGAAGCAAAAAATAATCAAGTAATACTATTAAAAAATGTGCCACATTAGGCTGCATAATTTGCCTTTTCTTGCTGCATAAATTACTCAACCCTGCCACGTAATTTGGCCCTCTCCTGCCGCATAATTCCAGTGGCCCTGGTTATAGTTCTTCAGAGATTAAACCTCTATCACTCTTGATTTTCTCTTATTTTCTGGAGCGCTGACAATCGTCTAATGATGACCGAAAAAAACGATGGTGCAAAAAACATGTCTGTGGACCTGTTATTACCCATCTAATTTCACCAAATAAAAACATTTCTCCTGACGCCCCACATGGGTAGTTAAATAGTCCTTGTGTCAAAATGATTATTTGTAGTGCAGCCTCAGTGCACAGAGTTACCATACATCTCTAAGAACGTTTACACTAATTAATAAAAATGCCACAAAGATGTGACTAAGATGTGGTCGCATGCAGGGATAGAGGCTAGCTGGGTGTCGCATGATTGAGTGCCCCTAGCAATACCTACTATCACATACAGGAAGGAACCACATGCAGGAGAAGTCCACAACAAACAGAGAGACAGATTTATCAACACTTTGTGCTGGTGCAACGTTAACAAAAGTGACACAGACCTGTGCAAAATGCTGATTTGCCTAAAGGTAACCCAAAGCAGAAATACATTGTATCAAAGGGTGTCCCATTGGGTGGTGCAAGGGTGTTCCCATGCTACCAGTGAGAGATTTTGCCTCAAAGCTTTATCTGCTAACATTTGTAGACAAGGCTTACCACTAAAAAATATGACTCCTTGAAGCAGACGCAAAATAGGAGAAAAGTTTTCTTTTCTTAAATCTTTCCCAATTTGAGCCTGTTCTCCATTGTACAGCAAACATACAAAGTGGAAAAAGCTTTAAAGTTAGACTAAGCATTGTGTTTGGTACTGGACAAAACCTAGATTGAACTCACTCATCTCCTCAAAGCAAGAATCATAAAAAAAGAAGAAGGAAAATGTTGTGTAATGATCTGGACATGCGGGCAAACATAGGTGTCATGACTAGGCCTGGGGAACAATGTATATTATGTGGGTGTAATTCGTGTGGTTTCAGGAATTTCGTGTTACTTGAAATTCCCAAAATGACACCTTTATGTAACTTTGTGTGAATGCATGGGAACAACAGACCACGAGAGGCTGTTTTTTGCACTTTTTTAGAGTGAAATGCTTATGTCAAAAAAATATGCAAGGATGCATTTTGCACTCAAATATAACATAAAATGACAGATTTGCATTTCACGTAAACGCATGTAATTTAGTCTAATTTTGCTGAAATTCCATGTAATTACGCCAAAGCAAATTACGCAAATGTTGTACACTGTTAGTCTTGATGCTGTTGCATAACATTAAAACAGGAGTTGAGAGGGCACAAGGACAATTGGTGCCCTACACTGACCTAAACAACAACTACACTGCATTCTCTTCCTGCATGCATAGGAGCACACCACTGATGATAAGCCCCATCTATTAGCTCTAATGTGGTTGCTTTCATAAGGTATCTCCTACTTTTTACAGAATTCAATGCTTTGTGGCTTATAATTATTGGCACACCCTGGGAACTAGGTAGAGGCTGGTCACGCAACACTGATAGTGGATAAACCATAAACCAGTTTGGGATTTTCTTGTTGTTTATGATGCACCGGAAGCCAAGTGTGATGACATATGCAATGCACCATTTTTTTAGTCCTTACTATTGCAAGATGGCAGATATGTGTCAAAGCACATTCTGCAAACAGAGCGGCCTGGCAGCAGCGTTATAAATGTAAAACAAAATGTGATTGCCGATAGAAATAACAGTTTCCTGAATGCGAGAAGCAGTAGAATTCCAGTGATTCAATCAAAAGGATAATAAAGAGGCTATGCTCCTTGGTAGGACAAACACTAGAGGTTGAAGGAAAGCCATAGAATAAGAAGCAATCATATGAGAATGACAAGAAAGCCAACCAATAACAAGCATTGAGTAGGCTGTAAGCCCACTGCTACTTTTGATATAGTCCACAAGAGGTCTTTCACAGACAGAAAGCAGTCCTAATCTGCAAGTGAGGCAGAAAAAGTATGAATTAAGACACCCCCATTAGATAGCAAGCACCACAGTTGCATGAAGATGGACAGCTTCCCTCTGTCGCTCTGGAGAGCTGGCAGGGTCAGAATGTCATCTTGGCACCTGGGAACCATTTGCTCCTCCCTGTATTTCCAGAGTAGAATTGACATGGTCCTGAATAACCACGCATCATTTTGCCCCCTGCAGGGTGTAGGTCTATATCACTTAATGGTTCCATTTTAACATGTCTTCTGTTTCTGCAGACCTTGGAATACCACATGCAATGAATTGCTTATGGGTATGTTGAAAGGTAGTCCTGGATGGTGTGTTTCTCTGAGATTTATGTCATACATTTTATGGAATAGTAGTGCTTATTGACAAAGCCAGTAAGTTCACTGCATGTGCTGAACACCTGCTGCACCCAAGGGAGTACAGTGGCAGAGACAAGACACGTTTATGCCTCCTTACCTATGAGACCATTGTAATTTGCAAGGAGCAACTCACTGTTGGGGAAGAGGGGAGCAGCACAGACCACTGACACCAGGTTTGTGTGGGAAGAGATGCTTTATTGAAACAGGTGCACATTACAAAACAACCTGGGCCTTTGCCTTACAAAACTACAGCCTCACTATACATATTTAATCACTTATGATAAGCTCCCCCAACCCCTTAAATATCCCCCCACAACAACTTAAATCATCAACAAAATACTTACACTAGAGCTGGTCAACAGTAACTGAGACCTCTAAAATCCCTTCCCTTTTTTCTACCTCTATTAACCTTTAAACCCATTCAACATCCTACCTAACCTTGAACTTCCTAGGTCATCCAGGTGTGAAGTGAACTTGCCTACCCTTTCCCATTCAGCCTGTAATGTCGCTGACAACAATAAACGTCTGAAAATCATGACAACATCTCAGCCAACCTCCACCCTGGAAAATGGGAGGAGGAAAAGGGGAAATGTCCTCCCGCCGCCTCTTAACCCCCTGTGCTGCTAATGGGGAATGCCCCCTAATACTAAATATTCAGTACCTTTGCCAAAACTAACTTTAACTGTAACAGGTATAGTTCCATGCACATGAAGGACAAATGTACACCATCTGCTCTAACAAATTCGACATCCCCATAACGGAGATCTGAGGGAACCACTCTACCAAGCCTGGCGTCCCTACAGAAAGTGCTCATTTCTTTATTTAATTTCCTCCTGGGCTTGACAACCCAGTGCCAAACCCCCGGGATTCAGTCCAGAACATGTGGCATCCTGCCCATTGCCTGTGCATCTCTCTCCGGTCCTCCTTCATAGATTTTATTAGGGCCAAGCCCTTCTGCACCACCATGTCATTCTCCCCTAGGTGAAGCAGAAGTAAATCTGGACATTTCCCACCAACTAGAAGCCTGTTCAAACAATGAAGCTCCCTCCATCTCATCCCCCCTTTTCCCACCCAAGTGATGAAATATAAAGCATTGTTAAACCCCAAATTTACCCCATGGCTGCTGGCCCATGCATGACACTCTGCCCACTTAACAATTGAGTGGCCCACAATCTAAATCTTCAGCCCTTCTGCCTGGGGTCCAGGAACAGAACCTGTAACAGAAGCAAAGTTGACAGCCTGTGCACTTATTGTCTCTCATCTACCCACCCGACATATCTCTGGAAACAATTTGATGACCATCTATCCAGCTCCATTATGTTCCCCCAACCTCAACCCTGCCTGCCCGCCTCTGTAGCTACCCCTATTCTGAAAGAATGTGTTCCAAACCCGTTCTGGTCCAAGCCAATCAGTGCCAGCGCCTTGCGCATGACAGACACCCATTGGAAAGATGTAAGTGGCTTACCGTCTTCGTATTTAAATACCTTCCCCTCAATTGTCACCCCAGGTCGCACGGCCATACCCCAACGTACCGGGCAAATGCACGCTAAGTGATATATTTTCAGGAGAATGCTCCTGCCTTCTTTCCTCTGATCTGTGTTAGACTTGTACAACCAAACACGCAAGCCTTCCTCACAGCAACTAACCTCCTCCCATAGTAAGCCCCTGCTTCTCCTATTCCCAAGTAGCTCCGACATCTGAAAGGCCCCAAAAAACATCCATGACATGAGGGTGGAAAATAGAACAGCCACTATCCTCCCTGCAAACCTTGGGAAGGGACTTAAATATTCAAAGTCAGAGGCCTCCGATTGGGACCGCCTTGACCAAATTCCCTTACCCAGCCCTCTAAGATCCTTTTCCCAAGTTCATCAGCAAATGGGCATAACCCTACAAAAACCTGCCCTAAAGGCAATACTTGCTAACTTGCCCGAGATCGTCACCTTTGTCTGTCCTTCGTCTATAAGGGAGAGCATAACTTGCACCACATCTACCCTGTCCCGGTCCAGCAACTGCCCCTAGGCCCTCTCTAAGAAATCAGAGCAAGCCTGATATAGTATCCCCTCCTGGTAGAAACTGCAAAAGAATTAGCTACCAACTGAAGCATCCTCTCTCTCCTAGGGACCAAATCTCCTGCAGCATCCATGTCTTCTCTCGGTCCACCTTCATGGTCAGCCCATGGAACCTCCCCCACTGTGAAAGAGACAAAGCATCAGCAATGTCACTGTCCACACAAAGCACATGTCAGGCCCTAAAAATGATGTCGAGTTTCAAGCAATGCAAGACAGAAAATCTCATCAGCTGCCACAACTGTGACTCCCTGGCTGACTGCCTGTTAACTTCATGCACAACGGTGTGTTGTGCCCTGTGCACAAAATGAAAAGCCACTGCAAAAATTTGCTGAATAACACAAAATGGAGCAACCTATTGGGAGCACTTTATCCACATACCATTTTCCTTCAAATTCAATGCCCAGCAATTGAAAGTCGGCATAGTGTACCAGCAGCAAACTGAATGCAGACTTGTTGTCGGTCTTAGCCAACAGCACCCCCAGACCCACTTTCTCTACAAACGCCAAGGCCACATCTATGGATGAATATGTCACCGAAACCTGTTCTGCTGGTATTGAAATTAACTGACTGTCCTTCAGGCCATGAAAGGTGTTGAATTAGTCTAAACTGTCCATGCTCTTTTTTGTGAACTATGCCAATCAGAGACACAATGAGGTGTTCCATAGGCCAGTCTTAGAACCTTCCTTAGCCCTAAGTTCCCTATGAAGCAGCTTCAGCATTTCAATGTACTCCCCCTTCCAAATCCTCTCCCTAGTGAACTGCATGAGGTGAGCCCCCAACGGCTTGGACGTTCCCATATGAATCAACTTTTATAATTTCACCTCTTTACTTTCAAGCGTTTTAACCGACTCCGTAGTTGTGTCACTTTTTTGCTCTCTATCAGACCCCGGTGACCTTACTGGATGTTCCCGCCTGCTCTGGATTCACAGTCCCTTGACCCTTGACCTCTTGTTTACCGTCCCCTTGCTTCAGAAAGGCCTTGTCTGTGTGCATTGTGCCAACACCAGTGTTACGTGCATACAGACCTTTCCTTAGGCAGGCCTCCCCGCTCTCTAGAGGCTCCTTACCCTTCACCCCAATTGACACCATGTAAGTCGTGTGCAGCCCACATCTCAGTATCATACCTTAGCCAAGGCCAGTGTCTGCTTGGGGGCCAGTCGCTTCACCACCATCTCTTGCTGCCAGGTCCTGACCTGTTCTCCTGGGTGCTGTTGCGCACATGAGTCCTGTAAAACGCTAGTTGCAGATGGATTAGAAGACCCCCCCTACCGCACCTTCCTGCCACCAATGCAATACCTCTGCCTGCCCCTCATTATCCTCCCTCAGCTCCCCTTCTTCCAGACTTTTGTCCTCATGATCAAGCATGGATTGCTCAGTTTGCACCCCTAAATCTCTTAGCACAATGTCATCTATCTGCCTCTGCAAAGGCTTGTTTGCATGTAGAATACGCTTGTACACCAAACTACCGGGGGGGCGTACCGTGCCTTCCCCACTTCTCCAATGATGCAGAAAGCTTGGTCCCGTAGTCCTTCGTGTTGGTTGATGCTCCCAAATCCTTCCACCCATTGCACCTCTGAGGCCACAACAGACCTTGGAGCGGTGATCTTGACGTTCCCAACAAATTACAGGTAGCTGCATAAGGTCACGCTGTCTCTTCCTCTCGGGGCAGTGAGCCACACCTAGTCCCTCGTCCTCTATGCGATCTGCTCATAGGAATGGATTACCCTGGATGACACCTGACCTCCCCTGCTGCCTCTCTGTCCTCCCCAAACCTCTGCCATGCACCTACTTTATTTGCCCTAACATATACCCTGCTCGGAGGCTTTATTGTCGAGGCACTAGTTGCGCTGCCCAACCTTGGCCTCACTGCCTCAGGCAAATCATCCTTCTGGCCTTCCTCCTCCCCTTCACTCCATTCTAGGCTAGCTGCTACCACCAGTGGACCAGAAGTGCCCCTGAACTGCAATCCCATCCCTGCTGGCTCCCGGGGGCCCACAGGTGCCCCTATTCTTCCCTCGCTACCCTGAACCCCATAGGTGCCCTCTCCAGCCAAGTCTCATTGCTCCAATCAATTTTGTGAAGCCCTCTATTCTGGGCTGAGCATGGCTCTACCTTCTGCTCCCAATCCACCACAGCCTCTTCCCGCATTAGCTCATTATAGACTTCTCTAAAATCGACCTCACTTGCCTCTTCTCCACCTCTGCTGTCTTTCTCAACTCGACAATCCCCTCCTCCAGTCCCCCCTCATCATGTGCTGGAAACCGCTGAGTGCGACCTGCCAGATTCTTTTCCATCAAATCCCCCGTCTTTCCCCTCCTTCTAATTGAGGCCACACACATGTCTGCGGTGGCCCGCCCCATTCCTGAACCATGAGGCCTCACCCAGGCTCAGGAAGGTCACGCATCCCCTGGTATCCTCCTCCTGCCTCGTGCGATCTGACCGCTCAGGCGTGGCAGCCACCGGAGGACAAAATGCCACCAGATCTATTTTTTTAGCCCCCCTACCCTAATGCGGGAGAGAGCCCATCTGCCTACCTGATCTCCTCCTTGGTGCAAGGACCAGCACGGTGGTGAACATGCTATCACTGTGGCAACAAACCCATCAACTGCATTAGTGGCAGGACACCCACTGCACAACTGGGCACCATCAACCAAGCAAGTCCAGTCGCCCGGTTTGAGACAATAGCCTCACCACCTGGGCCACGTTGTCTTCACCAGCAGGAAGGAAAATCATCACAATAAGTGAACTACACTACGCTAACCACAGAAACCTATAAACTAAATTACTCCCTGACAAAAAAACACTACCTCACCAAGTACTAGCCACCATTTCACCAAGACAAAAAGGTGTCTGGTACCACAAAATGCCAAGTTGTATAGTCCTCAGGCTACATATGTGGCCCAAATGACACACAACCCCCGGAGCAGTTGTTGGATTGCTCCACTTCCCCAAACACCCAGGGGGCAGATCTCCCTCTGGTCTGCTGCCCCCAAAATCCCTCTTGACCAGTGTGACTCCCTACTTACATTTCCATTTAAATATTGTACATTCATTGCAAGAGCATACAATAATTTGGCACATTTATGAGTCCACAGGTTAGTAATTTGTGATGAGAGCCAACCAATCATTCTGTGTTGCTAGGTTGTGATGTTCAATGCTCTGAGCTTCCTTTATTAATGTTTTCATTTATGTACTTATAGCACTCTCCATAAAAACATAAATTGTCTCTAGATACACATGGAATCAGTCGCGGCTCGCATGACTCGTGGATGGGTGTGTGGGGGGTTGCGCGAAGGGGGGGTCACTGGCCCGATCCGGTCCCGCATTGTCACAAGTCATCACACAGGAAGGAGGCAGCCTCCCTCCCCTCCCCTAAGCCAATCACAACGCTGCAATGGTAGCGTTGTGATTGGTTGGGACGCTGACCACACAGGCGTCTATGGTGAGGCCATATTCTCCATGTAGGCTGCATGCAGCCTACATGGAGAAAAGGGAGAGTGCGTATGACTGGTTTGGTGGGCTCCGGGGCCGACCAAACAGTCAGCGCCCTCAGAGTGGGAAAGCCACTCCTCCCCTGCTCTAGAGCAGGACCGCCCACCCACCGCCCCCAACCAAGAATACCATTTTATGTTTCTGCTTCTCGCACTGAGAGAAAGCAGTGGGGCGACGCTCCTCGGTCCACATGGAGTCGCCCCTGCATAGAATAAAAGAAAGAGTATGTAGAGCAGCAGCTACCAAGATATATCATCTTGTGATGGTTCAGCGATTAAACAGAAGGTGGAACTTTATCAGGTGGGCTGCTATTTGATGTCTTCCAAAAATGAATACCAGATGCAAGGCTCCAACACAGCAAATCCACTGCCTTGAAGTCTGGATCTTGGCATCCTCAACAGCATTTGACTACTTTACTGGTAGAAAGCTCCCAGTGTGGTATCTTTCTCAATGAGTATTCCCCCTCTCTTTATGTACTATGGTGGTACAAGTTCTTACATAGAATGGTTCTGTATTCTAGAGAGTTTAGTTGGAGATGAGCTCTGTGATGGTTCTGTATTCTAGAGAGTTCAGCTGGAGATGAGCTCTGTGGATGGTTCTGTATTCTGAGAGTTCAGTTGGAGATGAGCTCTGTGGATGGTTCTGTATTCTAGAGAGTTCAGTTGGAGATGAGCTCTGTGGATGGTTCTGTATTCTGAGAGTTCAGTTGGAGATGAGCTCTGTGGATGGTTCTGTATTCTAGAGAGTTCAGTTGGAGATGAGCTCTGTGGATGGTTCTGTATTCTGAGAGTTCAGTTGGAGATGAGCTCTGTGGATGGTTCTGTATTCTAGAGAGTTCAGCTGGAGATGAGCTCTGTGGATGGTTCGGTATTCTAGAGAGTTCAGTTGGAGATGAGCTCTGTGGATGGTTCTGTATTCTGAGAGTTCAGTTGGAGATGAGCTCTGTGGATGGTTCTGTATTCTAGAGAGTTCAGTTGGAGATGAGCTCTGTGGATGGTTCTGTATTCTGAGAGTTCAGCTGGAGATGAGCTCTGTGGATGGTTCTGTATTCTAGAGAGTTCACCTGGAGATGAGCTCTGTGGATGGGTTGTCTATACTAAAGCTCCTAAAACTTACCTGCATCACTTGTGATGATTCTGAAGGAGCAACTCACTTTCCACCCTAGCGACAAGTTACATACCAAGACCCAAGGAAGAGGTTGTAAACAACAGGGCAAGAAGAGAAGGCACAGTACCAGTGAACCTTCTGCTAATTATTATGAAGTAAAACAGTGGTGCTCTCTGAGAAGGAGCAGCCCCGGTACAGTGAAAATGTTTTAATCAAAAGGCAGAGAAGTTCCAGCAGATTCGCGTCGAGCCTCTTAAAGATCAGGCAAATGACGGCAGCTTCTGAGCAGTGTAACAGGATAAGATCAGGCAAAGTTGGTGCTCATGCTGCACCATGTGTGCATCATCAGAGGCAAAACGTCATCCCTTGCACTTTACACTCAGTAGGAGGTTGAAGTCAGGCGATGTTAACGTATGCACTGCATTGGGCATGCGCTTTCACAATCAAGGCACCATCCAATACAGAAACAATGGTGTTCTGTGTTCAAGCATTGCTTGGATAAAGTTGTGCATGTTCATTGAAAGTGAACTTGAAACATAAACAGTGCATTCGCGGATGTAAAATGAGGAAGGTTGAGGTCGTGTTTATGTTGTGTAAGTGTCAACACTCAGCAGATTTGAAACACAGTAAAGTGGATGGGCAACATATTAATTTGCTAGGTGTGCTGTCTGATTTAGGGTGTTCTTATCTGTCTCAGACTGAAGGAGAGTTACCAAGTTTTCAAAGGTGCACATCATTTAAGAAGTGATTTTATTTCATGTAACAAATGCATTTGTGTCACCAATGTAAGGAGACAAGGTGCAGTGTCTACGAGTGGATAACCTGAGTAATGTGATGGTGCTTTTTCAAAGAACAGTGACACTATTCAAACCAAGGTGTGAATTTCTTGTATAGTATGTTTCAAAATATTACACATACAGGAGTCACATCTCTCTTCAAGTGGAATTCACATTGGAGTCAGTGTTGACAAGAATCTTTTTGATGCGTGCTATGTCTTTGAACAATTGATACTCACTTGTACCAGACTAATTTTGTTCCTCCTTCATACAAGTACTGTGTGATTAAGTCGAAATGCATATTGTAACATAACCTCCAATTTTTATCTTCAGTTGTGGACCTTTGATTCACTTGAGGAAGTGGAAGAAAGTATTTACAAATTATTCAAGGGTGTGTGGCACTAATATATGCGCTGAAAAATATATGTACTCTTTTGGGACAGAAAGACAAGAAGTGTTGGAGAGAGAATCTGCCTGATTTGTGGCAGATGGAAGATTAATTGTTAAATATAGCCTTATAGTTCACTGCTGTGTGCTATACTGGTTGTTGAAGGCCCTGAACCTGAGCCACAGGCGAGGGACTATAACGAGAGAGAGGGCCTTTAACATCCGGTGTAGTCAGAGGCAGAAGGTCTATAAAGATATTAGAACATTCCACCCACTAAGGGTAGAATGTTCTACATTAAAAATGGAGAAACATGAAGACACACATTGGAATGTTGGAGCTGTGGAGTTATACCAGCCATTATAGCCCGGAGCCACTCCGTTGTCTTCAATGGACCTCTCAACATTCCAATGTTCTAATAAGTATTAAATTGCCATAAAAATCTTGATATGCATTATATACCTTGCATCAGCTAAATTTTGGAGACAAACTATTTTGGGTTTGGAGCCCAAGGGAAAAGTAAGTTGGTTGAGAAATACCTCACAAGCTTAAGCAAATTAGCATCTAGTCGAAAGTTTGGTAACATGACTGAGGAGAGAATTAGCGATCACTTGTTTTTAAAATACAATAGCGACAGGTTACAAGAGGTATTTAAGATGAAGGATGAACCACTATTAGAAGAGGTGCTCATAGTAGCCAAGAGAGTAGAGCTCCTGTTAAACTGTGTAGGAAAGCTGAGTGAACATCAGGCTATGAAAACAACAAACAAAGGCGTAAAAGACGGTGCAGTCTGTTTTTGTGAGATCTAAGGAAAAAACAGAAATACCGGTTGAACGTTTAAGGGGGATATTACTCCACTAACCTGGAGTTTCTTTTCTGTGGAGACAATGTTGGACCCGACTCATTCTTGGTGGAGCATCCAACTTAGGGAAAGAGCACCTCAAATCAAACACTGTCCCAAAAGGGAAGGGGGGATTGGGACAAAATAACAAATGAGAAAGAGACTTGCGGCTCGAGAGCTGCTACTGGTACTTCCAGGGTTGTCCTGATTCTTTCTCTGCGTCTGTACGACTTTTAGGGTCTTTTGCCTGATGGTGAATGAATGCTGATACTGATGGGTAAAGAAAACTCAGGTTAGTAACTTCCCACAATGCGCAGGTACACTGGCTCTCATGGACCTCGGTCTGTCAATCACACTACATGCCACGTTACTCAAAACATAGACAAACTTTTAAGGCATAGGATGCACGTCCACACTCTCTATTCTAGCAAATAGGGATAAAGGCTTCTTGTTTCAGCTGAGCCCCAGGAAATGTCCCCAAGGATTTCAGTTTCTGCACTTTAACACTTTAACACTTTTGGGATGATGTGGTAGTCTTGTTGCACCTTGCAGTGTGCAAAGAGTGAGAGGAGAGGTGCCCAATGACCTTCCTTCAAAATTGTTTTGCTTCCTTTTGAAATTGTATTGCAAGTGTGTAATTGTCTTGTGCACACTAATCCAAGGACCTTTGATGAGGGGGTAAACCCCTGCTGCTGTTCTTCATTAGTGCTCTGACCTTTGTCCTTTCTTTCTGGGCTGGGCGTCGCTGGAGAAGACTCGTGGAGATCCTGAAGAATGGCTGCACAGGAGTTCAATGATGTCTCAGGTGGGTTGGGAAGCTTCAAGAAAGGGAAGATGTGCAGGCCTCCAGGAAAGTAAGGGAGAGCGTGCTGCTCTCTCCAAGGAATGAAGCCAAGTGCTTCCACATGGGCAGGGTGCCGTTTATTTTTTTTGGTATATGTTTATTGAGAAGTATATGTCAGTTTATAAACAATACATAAAAAAAAAAAGAATATAAACAAATCAAATTATGGCCACACAATAAATTACTATGAAATGTTACCTTCTCAGATTTTTAAATATAAAAAGGATAATACAGATATCAAAAGATACAATAGTTGAGGTACTCATAAAACCTGGAAAGGAAGAAATAGGAAAGGTGGACCAGGGAGGAGATGATAAAGATAGTATCCAGTATGTAGGAAACCATGTATTATAGATAGTTGGAAGAAAGTAGCGATAATATCAATTTCAAGTGAAGCTATTCCCACTAACACAAGAATTTCAAATAGGTGAACAGTAAGTCCTAATTCTAATAACAGTGTTACTGGCTACAGCATCAACAGTCCTAATGATAACATCAACAGCATGAATATAAATAATGATGGTAATGAATTAATAAGGAAATGAAAACAGAAGTAATTCACTTATTGTAGTTCTTAACTAGAAAAAAAATCTGAAATATTAACAGAAATAGAACATTTATTAGCTAGAAATGGGTTCCAAATTTGGATGAAAGTTCCAACATTGTCCTGCAATCTATAAATGAGTGTTTCATATGATGTTATTTTATACATTTCAATAAGCCATTCGTAATATGTAGGGCATTGTGGTGTTCTCCAATGTCTTAATATACACATTTTTCCTACGGTGAGTGCAATAGCTATCAATCGTCTTGTATGGTTTGTGAGATTTGGGAGATCAGTAACATCATGTAATAGAACTAATTTTTCCGTTAAAGGAATGGACACTTGTATAGCTCTGTGTAGAGAGGCAGTTATGGAAGACCAATATTCTTTCAAAATTGGGCATCGGAATAAAATGTGTAGTATATCGCAGTCCTCCTCTGGGCACCTCCAACAGGTAGATCGGTGTAGTAAACCTGCTGACTTGAGTTTTTGTGGTGACCAGTACCAGTTATGAAGAATTTTGAAAAGAGTAAATTTCATTCTGGCCTCTCTGAAGGGTGCAGTTTAAATACTGCCGGAGAACAAAGATGGCCATCGATGCGTTCATTCCGCAAACTCTTGCGAGATTTCGGTAGCAATAAGCAGAAGGAAAACTTGACTCACCAGACCCCCAACAATGTGTACGCAATGGTCTGCCACTGGAGGAGACCCCAAGCGGAATAAATGTATTGTAAAAACATGGAAAGGCCCACCTTTGGGGGGGGGGGGACTAGGAAGGTTGCGAGGCGGGCTCTTAAGTGGAAGGAAGGCTGGTAGGCCCCAGGGCGCATCCAGAAGTGGGATCCACTGGAACACATGAAAGGCGGGCTCCAGGAAATCCCAGGGTGACCCAAAGCACAGACAACACAGAAAGGGGAACGCAGGGTCATGACAGGTGGATGTTTTTGCGTGTGGTAAAGAGGGACATAGGGTGAATATCAAGGAGTGTAATGCTTTGAGTGCAATTTCTAACCGTTATGGCAAGAAAGGTCATTTAGTAAATGTTTTAGAAATAGAGAGAAGAAAATATGGGTGAAAGAATGTGAGAGAAATGTGTCATGGAGTTGTATTGCAAGTTGGACTGAGATATAAAGAGCATCCTTCAGTAAATGTTTTAGTGGATAGTGTTAAAATCAAGATGAAATTTGATTAATCTTCTCTTCTCATTTCATGCTCATCTCAAGGTTTAGCTATAAAAAATGTTTTGGGCATGATAGGCGCTTAAATAGAATGGATATTAACCCGGGAGGACATGGGGTTGTATCCATAAAAATGCCATGGTATTCTGAAGCATATTTGGAGTTGAAAAATAGATATACTGGAGGTAAAGTGTATGTCTTGCATAAAGGTGATAGCTTAATTAGGTGGGCACATCAGGGGGAGCCAGGAACATTTTTGAATTCAAGCCAAGCTACAAGTTCAGGTTATTGAAGTGGTTTCTGAAACAAGTTGTTTTGAATACAAGTCTAAGAAGTATTTGATGAAAGAGTGGGGCATTTGAAAAGTTCGAAATATAGGACTAAATAGACGGGATGTAGGCCAAAGCCAAATTTTCCATTAAGGGTATGAGAGCCGGTGAGGTGTGAGATAGTCTGGTTGTGTTCATTGGGTGTTATTGAACCGGTGGAGCCAACCAAGTGGTTAGTGTCCTTAATGATGACCCGGAAGGCCAGTGGTGGGATTTGTGCAGATGTTGTGAAAAACAAGTATTGGAAAAGCTCTTTGCATGTGCAACTTGTGCTCTCTGTGGTGCTGAATGTAACTATTCTGTCATAGAACGTGAAGCTCTGTCAGTACAGAACAGGTTCAGGAATTTTGTATGATGGATTAGGTTTGAGGTTTCTACTGATCGCAAAACTATGGTTGAGGTTTTCACAAAAAGGCTATGACTGTGTTTCCTCTAGAATACGAAGATAAGGAATAACCATATAAGGATGCACTTTTGATGTAAAATATGTTCCAGAAGTTAGCGATTATCTGGCGGATTGTCTTTAGAGGTTAGAGGGAAAGAGGAAGTTGCGAGTGAGACTAGCTCACCTTTTGAAGGTGAAGAACTGGACTAGGAAAAAGAAGTGAGTGCATGCATAGTCACTCGAAATATAGCGTTAAAAGATGAATGAGATAAGGGATAGAGAAGGATGTTGTTCTAAAGTGAATAATTCATTTAATTTCAAAAGGGAAATTTGATAAATATGGTCTGTAACACTTAGGTTACTCCTGCTTCTTTGCTAAGACATGAGTTAGCTTTTGATAAAGGGTTTCTGTTAATTGGAACCAGTCTAGTACCTCGTTGAAGTGTTCCCACAAAACTTTGGAATGTTTCCCATGAAGGTTATATGGGTGTGATAAATTCACAAGAAAGCCTGTGGTGTGACTCTTGGTGAATAACTTTAGACAGTGATTTTGATAATTTGGGCAGAGATTGTATGGATGCTAGAGGAGTGATAAAGGTTTAACAATAAGCCAAATTCCACTGATATGTAGAGGAAGAAGTGGCATTAGACCTCGTTGGACCTATTTGTGGTGAACATGCCACCTCTTATTTGATATTGTTAATGCATTTGTACTCTCGATGGGCGGACATTTCTTGTGTGGGAGACTTATCTACTATTGCTGTGATCAAGATTTTGGAGAACAAATTTAATCAACAGAGCTATTCCAAGAGTTTGCTCACAGATAATGAAGTATTTTTTTTGTTCCAGTCAAATGGACAAGTATTTAAAAGAATGTAGTATTCAGCATAAACAAATTATTGTCGTGCCATCCTTAGACAAATGGTCTCTTTGAAAGAATGAACAAAACATTGAAGGTGGGAATACAATTGGCTAGAACTAATGGCTTGGCCTGGAAGCAAGAGTTACAAAGACATATCCCAGACATCTCACAGCCTATCATATATCTCCTTATGTAACAACAGGAAGGTCTTCTGTTCAAAGGATGGTTGTCTTGCATGAAATTTTGTCCAAAGTAGCTGCAGCAGAATAAGAGCTGTAGAGACAATAGACATGGAAAAGGGAGATTGAGAGAAGAAAAATAACAAACTGTAGGGGAAAAAAAATATGAGCAGACAAGTGCGTGTCTGAACGGAAAGAGGAGGTTGGCTAAAGATTTTGGCACCATCAGGCTGTTCGGACTGGCCCAAGCTTATCAAAGAGTTCAAAGTTGTTAAGCTTTTTACTAATGTCATCAAAACTCAGAATGGAAGAATATGGATAAAGGGGCATGTAGTTCTACATCATGTTAGTCAGAGGCTTCGAGGAAGGGTGAAACTGGTGCATGGAGGAATGGTGGTGATCGGGTAGTTGATGATGATGGTGTGGTTTCTGAAGGTTTGGGGAGGAGAAGTTCAAGACTTGTGAAGAAATCACATTATCTGCAAACCTATGGGATGATGTGAAATGTTAGCCAATATATTTCCATTATCATGTTACTTTGTAATCTTTACATTGATATACAATTTCTGTACGTAATTTATTGTACACATCTCTTTTGAAGAAGAGGAGAAGTATGGTATCTTCTTCAAATAGATTCCCCCTCTCCTATTATGCAATGTTATGGTCTAAGTTCTTACATAAATTGTACTATGATGGAGGATCTGCATTTTAGAGAGTTCAGTTGGAGATGAGCTCTGTGGGTGTTGTCTATATTAAAGCTCCCAAACTCATCTGCATCACTTGTGATGATCTTGAGTGAACATGTGACTTACCACAGAAATGTCGTTCCTTTACGTACACGGAAGCGAAAACCTTTCAAGCAATTAAAGACTAGACATTTAGTCCAGAAGCCAGTGAAAGAAGGCCAAGCCTTCGCTATGCTATCAAATTTTCATTTTTTCTCAAAACCAGTATGGCAGCTATATTTAGTTCAATTTGGAGTTGTTCAGTTTGGCAAAAAGTGCAGAGCAAACCACTATCCCTATATGGTCCTCAAAATATATGTTGGGGTCCCAGATGATGCCAAGATTGCATGCAGTCTGAAGAATTATGATTGGAAGGTTAAATGGGAAGAGAAATCTGTCATTCATATGAGCATATAGAGATTTAACCATTCTTTGCTTTTCTTTTAAATAAAAACATTCTTGATCTTGTTTTCTTTTATGTTTGCTGAATCAAACCAGTCAAATTAAGACGCTTGCTAAAAATATATTTTGAATGAAGAGTCCAGGGCTGCAAACTTCGTGTCTTGCCAACTCGTACTATCTGACAACCATTCTTGTATCATAACTATTGGTAGAGAGCTAAACTAGCTACTTGCCACAGAGTGCAACCATCACCAAAGTGTACACTGGGCTTTGAGTAAATGCACTACTGTGGTTCAGAAACAGTTTAATTTGGCGAGGGCAAATAGCAAACCAATGTACACATTAAAAGACTATTGGTACAGTGACAAAGATCTGAGCTCACAGGCATACTGAAACTTGTAGTCTGATAATTAGAATGACAAAACTACAGTTTCCACAGTAGTTGATCCATTTGGCAAAAAACAAGGGCATGTAGAAAGTTGATAGTGATTTTATATGGACAAAAGTGCAAAGGTGGCGGGTGGAATGCTTGCAAAAGTCTCAGCCACAGTCAATCACTTAGGGGGCATTCCAGTTCATCTTTTTTTACTTCATGTACAGACCAGCCAAGTACATATTAACCTTGTTCTTGCTCCAATAAAAACAGTCTGGCCTAAATCTCATCTCGCCCTACAACTAAAGCGCAGTTTCCCTAACAATTGCTGTAGGCACATCAACTGTGGTAAGGTTAGTCAGGCTATGGATAAATAAGTGGAGATGACTTACTGGAGTCTCTTTCATTTTTTTGAATTCCATTGAATTGAGGCAGTGGGTTTTGCTACTCTGCAATGTGTTTGTACTGTCCAATTTAGTGAACTCTTTAGCTTGGTATCCCAAACTGTTCTAATGATTTTCATTAACTGTAACTTTCTTCAGTCTTGCTTTTCTCCTCATAGGCTTTTCATGTTCCTTTATTTAATAAAGCTTTTTGGACTTTATGGGTGTGTGAGCAGATTTGCTTAACAAAATATTTGAAACGTTAGCCACTCTAGGTCTTGTGGACTACAATCAAAGTGGATGTACTCCAAAGGCAATAAATTATGCATTACAATCCTATTAGAAGGCTCATTGCTGTTATAAAGACTGGTAAATAATATCCTTATTAATGTCAGTGACCTGTTGTTCTGCAGTTCATAGGTCATAGTATTTCTGTAATCATTCCCATTAGACCAGTTACAATCCCAAATGAAAGACACACTTCTGTAGTATGGAATACATTCTGAATGTAATGTTTGTCCGGCAAGACACATGATATGGTTTTGACTTGGGGAGAGGTAGTGTCAGCTACGTTTCACTAGGGCTCCAAGTACATCTTGAGTTTTGAGAAAAAGCTCTCCAGGAAAATTTCTGATGGACGCTGATGGGAATGTGGTTTTCTCCTTGATGCTCACATTAGGGGGTTGCTTAACATGAGAGCACAGTGGACGAGCAATGACATTTGGTTTCCAGTAGTATTCCTATGATTGCTATTGGAATAGACACCCCTGTGGTAGCCACATTTTTATTCATCAGTTTCAACCCATCTAAAGTGGCTTAATACAGGACGTAGGTGTGCAGTACATGGTATCTTGGTATCATTCTATAAGTTAGGTAAGAATTGTCAAGTACACTCATCCTCCGTGTGATCTCGAACTGCGCCCCTCCACCCAAATATATACTTCATTTATTGGCTCTGCTCCCCTTCTTTACTGGGCTTTCGCCCTTATCAGCCTCTGTTTCCCTCTTTTGATCCTCCACTCTTCACCCTGTTTTTTCTCTCCCTTTCCCTTTGGACTCTTCCCATGTGTGATCTCGAACTGCCCCTCCACTTCTCATATATACTCCAATTATTAGCTCTACTCACATTCTTTTCATTTCTTTCCCTCTATACAGTTTCTGATTCCCCCCATTTGTTCCCCCGCTCTGTCTCTTCCCTTGCTTTTTCCACTCATGGGTGCCTGCTGACCACTTGAGCTGTGCTTATTAGCCCAATAGCTATGTACTGTTAATGATCAAAGTTCATTTTTAAAGCTGGTAAAGCATTATCACACCACTTTACCACAAACTGTGCTTTTTTGTAAACATTTGTGATTTTTGTGCAACCCCGGTCGTCCTTAACCAACATTTACTGCTGCAAGACCCAGTTTTTATCCTCTTCCTCTTCTTACCTGTACTCCCAGACACAGCTTGTGGATAAGAAAGCTGACCACACCCCTCTTCTAGGTATACTTATTTGCCTGTTGCTGGACAACCACTTGGCTGGGCCTGCAGCTGAACCTAAGAGGCTGAATGGCTTCCCAGCAGCCTTTGCAAGCCCTCCCCTCAGAGCGTCTCAGCTTCGGCATTGAGGATAAGGGCGGAGAGGACAAGGACATTGACTGTTTGGGCCAGTTAGTGCCGAGGCCAGGGATGCTGCCCATTTCACAATCTACAACCACACTCCAAGAAACAGCTGCAAACAAAGTCTTGCACACAAGCTCGAAACAAACACACACCACTCTCTACCGAACAAACACGGTCAACCTATTCTCCACTAAGCAAACTCTACCCTGTTGTACAACACACTCTTAAATACTCTTCTATCCCTACACTCACACACAAACCACAACCCACAACTCTGTTCTACAACACAACCAGATATACATTTGCCTACTGTAGGACCAGGGGTCACCGGGCCCTAAGGGGGTAACGTGACTCGAGCGGTTGGGCACCCGAAGGCTTACGTGTGAAGCAACCATACAGCACACACATCCCCTGAAGCAGGAAGCGCACGCAATAACTGACACCACACCGTAGGCTCAATGGAAATCAATCAGGTTTATCTAAATCAGGCTAGATTCAAAAGCAGTTCATCAGGTGTCAATTGGCGATACCTGAATACATTGAAAACATCAGGTTCAAAAGCATTTCATTCTATTTCAATTGGCAATACCTGAACACAGTAGAACGTCAGGTTCAAACGCATTTCATCACATTTCAATTGGCAATACCTGCATACAGTGACCAAGACGCGACACCTGGTGATCCTGGGGAGCGTCAAGCACAGCGGTTAAACATAGCGCTGCGCATAGCAAACAAACAGCGTTTAAATCAGGCCTAAGAACATAGCGCTGCACACAGCAATTTAATAGCGCTCAAAATCAGGTTGCATGAACTTGGCACTGCAAATAGCAATTGGATAGCACTGAAAACCAGGCCCTAGGAACATAGCGCTGCACACAACAATTAATAATGCTTCAAAGTATGGCAGGTGAACACAGCGCTACCCCTAGCAGATTAATAGCGCCTCTGAATCATGGCTCCTAACCTAACGCTACACCTGGTAACTTAATAGCGCTTCTGAATCCGGTCACTTAACGTAGCGCTATACATGTGGCACTTCAACCAAGGCGCAGGAACATAGCGCTTCAAATCTGGCGCTTTAGCATAGCCCCTAGCCCCTCAATAGGGCCCGAAGTACCTTCCTTGAACCCTTCGGCGGGCGAGAGGTGTTGGGGCCAAGGGCCCTGGGCCAGCAGTCCGAGTCTTAACCCGGCGTATTGACAAGTTAGAGAGCCCTGCAGGGGCAAGAGACATGGGCCGGTTAACTCCCTCGTCGGGGTCAGTGGGGGCCCACCCGGCTCACGAAGCACTTCCCCGGGGGAGGGGCGAGTCCATGGCCTCTCTCCGGCCTTCCGCCCGCCTCCCCCAGGGGTTACCTGATTCTTCGGCCCTCGCGGGTCACGGCCGTCGGCTCCTGCACTCGGGTCTGGGGCAGTGCGCACTCCAGCTCCCTCCCGGCGACGTCCGGGTCGAAGGGGGATGGCGGCGTTCGGCAGTCCGCCCCCGTCAGGTGACCTGAGTGCCTGGCTTCAGGCCTACGTGGCCTTCTCTGCTTTCCGGCGGCCCTAGGACCGCGATACCTCCGCTGCGGCGGCAGCGGCGGGGCCCAGGGCTTCTCCGCGGGCCCCGGTGACGATGGGGGCAGGCTTCTTGGCCCCGGGCCGCAGCGGTGAGTGCGCCTCGAATCCCCACTCCAGGGGGGGGGCAGAAATTAAGGGGTGGCTTCGGTGTCCAGCGCCTGTGGCAGGACTGACTAGGGGGGATCCCAGGCAAGGTCGGGGAGCGCAGGGGTCACAGCGCTAGTACCTGGTCGATCCCCCAGCAGTCCAGTAGGGAGTCTTTAAGAATAAGTTTCAGTCTTCAGTTTCAGCAGTAGCTTTCAGCAGTAAGCTTCAGCATTAAGTTTCCGCAATCAACTTCAGTATTACGTTTCAGCAGTCTTAGTGGCGCAGTTGGTTCTCGCGCCCTTAGGAGTTCTGTTCCTCGGGGGGGGGTTGAGTTGGTGAATAGTTCCCTCCTAGTCAAGTTTGGCAGATGGCCCCTGGGTTTGCCTACCGCTGGGCTAGATCAGTGGGAAGGACAGGATCCCTCACTCACTTAAAGGGCAGTGCCTAAACCCTGTCACCTTCAGAGGCATAAGTCCCTGCCTAGGCCCTACCGCCTAAAACTCCTGTTAAGTAGCCCTAGGTCAGGTGACCACCTCCTAAGGCGGCAAAAGTAAAACCCCACCCTTCTTCTAGAAGGTTCCAGCACATTCCAGGAGCTTCCCCACTCTAGGTATAGGACAAAAAAGGCGGGCTGGTGTCGCAACATTGTTGTGGGGTCCCAGCCAGCTCCTGGCAGCTAGGGTGCACTAGAAAGGCCACTCCGCAGTAGCAGGGGCCTGTGGCAGCCATTTTAGGGGAAGGGAGCACCTGCACCTTAACACTAATTGGCAATGAAAAGGCGCCCGGAGACCTAAGTCCAACACAAAAATGAGGGTGGAAAAAATGAGGCACAATCAAGAATACAGGGGAAGACCACCCTAGGGCTGACAGGTCTAACACGCGTCCCCCCCAGCCAAAAGAGGGGAGAGCTACCCAACCTCTAGGGAGTTCTCATCGCTAAGGCGGAAAAACCGGGAGAGACCGTCAGCATTGGCGTGGTCAACTCCGGGCCGATGTTCCACCCGAAAGTCCATCCCCTGTAGGGAAATGGACCACCTCAGCAACATGGGGTTTTCGCCTCTCATCTGCATGAGCCAGCGAAGGGGGCGGTGGTCCGTCTGAATCAGGAAGTGAGATCCAAAGAGGTATGGCCTCAACTTCTTCAGAGCCCAGACCACCGCGAAGGCTTCCCGCTCGATGGTGCTCCATCGCTGTTCCCGAGGGAGGAGTCTTCTGGAGATGAAGGCCACAGGTTGATCTTGGCCTTCGGTGTTGAGTTGTGAGAGCACCGCACCTATGCTGTGCTCTGAGGCGTCCGTCTGTACAATGAACTCTTTACTGAAATCTGGGGTTGCGAGTTCTGGAGCGGTACACATCGCTTGTTTCAGCGTTTCAAATGCCTCCTGGCAAGCAGCTGTCCATATGACCTTGCGAGGTTGTTTCTTGGACGTCAATTCTGTCAAGGGGGCTACGAGGGTGCCATATCCCTTGACAAACCGGCGGTAATACCCAGTGAGGCCGAGGAAAGCTCGGACCGCAGTTTGGGTCTTGGGGGGCTCCCAGGCCATGATGGTCTCTATTTTGGCCTGGAGGGGTTACACCTTACCCCCGCCCACCAGGTGTCCCAGGTACACGACAGATCCCTGTCCAATCTGGCACTTGCTGGCTTTAATGGTTAGGCCAGCGCGATGCAGCGCCTGCAATACCTCCTGGAGGTGCTGCAGATGGTCCTCCCAGGTGCTGCTGAAGACAGCTATGTCATCCAGGTATGCCGCTGAGAAGGACTCCAGGCCAGATAGTACCTGATTCACTAACCGCTGGAACGTGGCCGGAGCATTTTTGAGCCCAAAGGGCATCACTCGGAATTGGAGGGCCCTTGGGGGTGGAGAACGCTGTTTTCTCCCTCGCTCCATCGGCCATGGCAATTTGCCAGTATCCGGACGTCAAATCGATGGTGCTGAGGTACCGGGCTGCTCCCAGCCGGTCCACCAGCTCGTCTGCTCGTGGGATGGGGTGAGTATCTGTCTTCGTGACAGAGTTCAACCCCCTGTAGTCCACACAGAACCGAAGTTCTGGTGTGGTGCCCGGTGGGGCCGCTTTCGGCACCAACACCACCGGACTAGCCCATGGGCTGCTGGAAGGTTCGATCACCCCCAGCTCCAGCATTTTCACTACCTCACTCTGGATGCTGTTTTTCACTCGGTCAGATAGCCGGTAAGACTTGTTCTTCACCGGTGGGCTGTCCCCTGTGTCCACATCATGGGTACACAAATGAGTGAGTCCAGGTGTGAGGGAGAACAACGAGGCGTACTGCCTCAGCACCTGGCGGCAGTCCCTCTGTTGCTCTGGGGTCAAGGATGGGGAGAGGATTACGCCCTCCACCGAGCCATCCTTCTCCTGGGCCGCCAGAAGGTCAGGAAGAGCCTCACTCTCTTCCTCCTCGCTCCCATCCGTCACCATGAGGAGAGCAAGCTCAGATCGCTCATGGTGTGGCTTCAGGCGGTTGACGTGGAGCACCCGATGGGGCTGACGGGGGGTCTTCAAGTCAACTACGTAGGTGGTCTGATCTCGTCGCTCCACAATTTCGTACGGACCAGTCCACCGGTCCTGGAGGGCACAAAGCTCCCCAGGTTCCATGACCCACACCTTCTGTCCAGCGTCCAACTCTACCATCCGAGCGTTGCGGTCATACCACTCCTTCATGACGGCCTGGCTAGCCTCTAGATTCTCTGAGGCCGCCTTCCACAGCTTGGCCATCTGGCTGCGGAATGCCAGCATGTAGCTGACAATGTCACAGGGAAGCTTCTGTGAAGTCTTCTCCCACCCCTCATTCACTAGGCTGAGGGGCCCCCTAACTGGATGGCCATAGAGCAGCTCGAAAGGGCTGAACCCGACTCCCTTCTGCGGCACCTCACGGTAGGAGAACAGCAGGCAAGGGAGGAGGACGTCCCACTTACGCCTCAAGCCCTCAGGCAGGCTCCGGATCATTCCTTTCAACGTTTTGTTGAAGCGCTCTACGAGCCCGTTAGTCTGGGGGTGGTAAGGGGTGGAGAACCGGTAGGTCACTCCACACTCCTTCCACATGGCCTGCATATAGGCCGACATAAAATTAGTGCCCCTGTCTGACACCACGAACTTGGGGAATCCCACTCGAGTAAAAATCCCCAACAGGGCCTGCGCCACCACCGGTGCAGTGATGGTCCCCAGAGGAATAGCCTCTGGGTACCGAGTGGTGTGGTCCACCAATACCAGAATGAACCGGTGTCCCGCTGCGGTCGGAGGGTCCAATGGCCCAACAATGTCGATTCCGACCCGCTCAAAGGGGTCCCGACCACCGGGAGCGGTTCCAAAGGGACCTTCAGTTTAGTCCCAGTCTTGCCACTTGCCTGGCAAGACTTACAGGTCTTACAATAGGTGTCAGAGGCAACTCTCATCCTGGGCCAATAAAAATGTGGGACCAACCGCGCAAAGGTTTTGTCCTGGCCCAGGTGTTCGGCTAAGGGAATTTCGTGTGCCAACTCCAACAGGAAGGCCCGGTAGCATTGGGGGACCACTATGGCCCTTGAAGATCCATGCACCGGCACATTAGGCTCACTATACAGGAGGCCATCCTTCCAATATACGTGATAACCGCCAGTCTCCTGATTGGCCGCTTGGGCTTCGGCCTGCCGCCGCATGCCATCAAGCGTGGGGCATTCCCTTTGCGCCTGACAAAATTCCTCCCAGGTGGGCCCTCCTTCCACATGCCAGTCGGCAATGGTCGGCAAGTCCCCCACGGGAACGACATCCACCTCCGCGGACTCCGGGGGAACCTCTGCGGCCTCCCCATCCATCACACGGGGCGTGTCCTCCACCACATTCTCCTCTCCACACTTGCCGTTGGGTTGGGCCATTATCCCAGGCTCCAACCCAGGTTGAGTTCCATGCCGGGCAGCCATGGACCGCGTGACTACGCAAGTCCACCCTGGTAACCCGAGCATCTCTGTATGAGCTCGAAATTCTACATCTTTCCACTTGGTGTGCTCCAGGTTGTTCCCTAGCAAACACTCCACAGGCAAGGCAGGGCTCACCGCAACTCTCAGTAGGCCTTTGACTCCTCCCCACTCAAAGGGAACTTGAGCCACTGGATAGTGACTCACACTGCCGTCAGCCAATACGGCCAGATGGAACTCCTCGGGGACTACTTGCTCTGGGGACACCAGCAGCCTCACTACGGTGGTCATGCTGGCACCTGTGTCCCTCAGAGCCTCCACCTCCTCCCCGTTAATTCTCACCTTCTGCTGGTATTTAGCAGTATTCGGGGGTAGGGACACTACGGGAACCATCTCTCTATCCCCGAGTGAAACCAGGGTCAGGCCTGTCCACTCCCCTTCCCTATCTAAGGGCAGCTCCACCCCAAGCGCTACATTACTTACCCCGGGGCTCCCGCCCGTTGGGGCTGGGGGTCGCTTGCGACACTTGGGATCTCCCTTGTAGTGTCCAATCTCCCCACATTCGTAGCACCTCACAATCCTTGGCTGCTGACTCCTGTCAGGGTAAGTGGGTTTTGTAGAATTGGACGGGGGTGGGGTTCCTACTCCTTTCCCAAACTTATTTTGGGGACCTTTTGAGAACTCCACCTTTTTATCTCCCCCCTCTCTCTTCTGGGGGAAGCCCTATCCGCCTTTCGAGCCATCTCCCCCGGGGCCCTTGTGAGACACCCGGGTGCTCACCCAAATATCTGCCTCCTCTGCAAGCTCACGGGGATCCGTTAACTTGCGGTCCACCAGATGTTGGCGCAGCTCCGGAAAGCACTTATCCAAGAGGTGCTCCCGTAAAAAAAAGATTGTACAACCCTTGGTAGTCCTGAACCTCGCTGCCACGCACCCAACCATCTAGTGCCTTACGGGCATAGTCAAAAAAATCCACCCAAGTCTGTGTGGACAGCTTATGGCTGCCACGGAACTTCTGCCTGTACCTCTCGGGGTTGAGACCAAATTTCTTGAGTAAGGCTTCTTTCATGGGGGCATACCTGACCTGATCCGCTTTGGCTAAATACAAAATGGTGTCCCTGACATCGGGAGGTATGTAGCGATACAGGCCACCCCCCCAGTTACTCTCAGGTACCCCATGGGCTGTCAAGGCCACCTCGTATGCCTCCAGCCTCTTGGCGATATCATCCCCCCTCGTGTAACTGGCAATCACGTCTTTGGGCAACTAGAATTTTGACTCCTGTGGAGCCTTTGGTACGCTGCCACCGTTGTCCTTATTGGACGCATTCAACTGGAGAGCGCGCAGCTCCAGCTCTTTCAGCTGAAGCTCGTGCGCCAGCTTCTTTTCTTCCATTGCCCATCTTCTATTTTCCCTTTCCTGTTCTAACTTGGCAAGCTCCCACTTCAACCGCCTCTCCTCCCTCCTGTCCTCATACTCCTCTGGAGACGCGCTCCTCCTAGACCCTGTCCTACTGCTGGCCCCAGAACGTCTCCCTGGTGGCACATTTTCGGACACATCCACATTGAGCAGGTCTAGTACCTCCTGCGCGCTCTCCTCCTGAGGTGCATCCTGCGCCTCCTGTCCCTCATCCACTCTCCCCTCTGGGTGGGCCTCTACCCATGCCCTTAAGGTGGTACGGAGTTCCGGTCCTTTGGCCCTCCGCACCCCAGGCACCCCCATCCCCTGCCCGAATTCTCTCAGTTGCCTTACAGTGTACCCCTCGAGGTCGGCTAACCGGAACTCCATCGTGACAGACGGGGACCTAGATACTAAGGAAGAAAAAATCCTAGGATATGGGTGACAGTTGCAAGATAATCAGGATTCTACACCCTCAGTCTGGACAGTGGAATTCAATAAGTGCAGTAATAACAGTTGCAGAGCTTAAACACAATAGGCGTCTAATTGCGGCGCCCTCCGCTTCACTGGAGGGTGCTGTATGGTCACAGGTCCTTATCCCACCGCTCGCCAACAATGTAGGACCAGGGGTCACCGGGCCCTAAGGGGGTAACGTGACTCGAGCGGTTGGGCACCCGAAGGCTTACGTGTGAAGCAACCATACAGCACACACATCCCCTGAAGCAGGAAGCGCACGCAATAACTGACACCACACCGTAGGCTCAATGGAAATTAATCAGGTTCATCTAAATCAGGTTAGATTCAAAAGCAGTTCATCAGGTGTCAATTGGCAATACCTGAATACATTTAAAACGTCAGGTTCAAAAGCATTTCATTACATTCCCATTGGCGATACCTGAATACATTGAAAACATCAGGTTCAAAAGCATTTCATTCCATTTCAATTGGCAATACCTGAACACAGTAGAACGTCAGGTTCAAACGCATTTAATCACATTTCAATTGGCAATACCTGCATACAGTGACCAAGACGCGACACCTGGTGATCCTGGGGAGCGTCAAGCACAGCGGTTAAACATAGCGCTGCGCATAGCAAACAAACAGCGTTTAAATCAGGCCTAAGAACATAGCGCTGCACACAGCAATTTAATAGCGCTCAAAATCAGGTTGCATGAACTTGGCACTGCAAATAGCAATTGGATAGCACTGAAAACCAGGCCCTAGGAACATAGCGCTGCACACAACAATTAATAATGCTTCAAAGTATGGCAAGTGAACACAGCGCTACCCCTAGCAGATTAATAGCGCCTCTGAATCATGGCTCCTAACCTAACGCTACACCTGGTAACTTAATAGCACTTCTGAATCCGGTCACTTAACGTAGCGCTATTCATGTGGCACTTCAACCAAGGCGCAGCAACATAGCGCTTCAAATCTGGCGCTTTAGCATAGCCTCTAGCCCCTCAATAGGGCCCGAAGTACCTTCCTTGAACCCTTCGGCGGGCGAGAGGTGTTGGGGCCAAGGGTCCTGGGCCAGCAGTTCGAGTCTTAACCCGGCGTATTGACAAGTTAGAGAGCCCTGCAGGGGCAAGGAACATGGGCCGGTTTACTCCCTCGTCGGGGTCAGTGGGGGCCCACCCGGCTCACGAAGCACTTTCCCGGGGTAGGGGCGAGTCCAAGGCCTCTCTCCGGCCTTCTGCCCGCCTCCCCCAGTGGTTACCTGATTCTTCGGCCCTCGCGGGTCACGTCCGTCGGCTCCTGCACTCGGGTCTGGGGCAGTGCGCACTCCAGCTCGACGTCCGGGTCGAAGGGGGATGGCGCGGGGCTCCTGGATGGGCCAGACGTGGCCGGGGAGCTCCACAGTGTTCCAGGGATTTCCTCGCTGCAGAGGTCCGCGCCCGCAGCCGCCAATGGCAGTGCGGTCTGCGGGGGCGCGGCCCAATCGACCAATGGCACTACGGCGGGGGCAGCGTTCGGCAGTCCGCCCACGTCAGGTGACCTGAGTGCCTGGCTTCAGGCCTACGCGGCCTTCACTGCTTTCCGGCGGCCCTAGGACCGCGATACCTCAGCTGCGGCGGCAGCGGCGGGGCCCCGGGCTTCTCCGCGTGCCCCGGTGACGATGGAGGCAGGCTTCTTGGCCCCGGGCCGCAGCGGTGAGTGCGCCTCGAATCCCCGCGCCAGGGGGGGCAGAAATTAAGGGGTGGCTTTGGCGTCCAGCGCCTGTGGCAGGACTGACTAGGGGGGATCCCAGGCAAGGTCGGGGAGCGCAGGGGTCACAGCGCTAGTACCTGGTCGATCCCCCAGCAGTCCAGTAGGGAGTCTTTAAGGATAAGTTTCAGTCTTCAGTTTCAGCAGTAGCTTTCAGCAGTAAGCTTCAGCATTAAGTTTCCACAATCAACTTCAGTATTACGTTTCAGCAGTCTTAGTGGCGCAGTGGGTTCTCGCGCCCTTAGGAGTTCTGTTCCTCGGGGGGGGGGGGGGTTGAGTTGGTGACTAGTTCCCTCCTAGTCAAGTTTGGCAGATGGCCCTGGGTTTCCCTACCGCTGGGCTAGATCAGTGGGTAGGACAGGATCCCTCACTCACTTAAAGGGCAGTGCCTAAACCCTCTCACCTTCAGAGGCATAAGTCCCTGCCGAGGCCCTACCGCCTAAAACTCCTGCGTGGGTTCCCCAGGTTTGCGTTACTCCAACGGACTAGAAAAAGTTCCCTCCCTCCGTTAAGTAGCCCTAGGTCAGGTGACCACCTCCTAAGGCGGCAAAAGTAAAACCCCACCCTTCTTCCAGAAGGTTCCAGCACATTCCAGGAGCTTCCCCACTCTAGGTATAGGACAAAAAAGGTGGGCTGGTGTCGCAACATTGTTGTGGGGTCCCAGCCAGCTCCTGGCAGCTAGAGTGCACTAGAAAGGCCACTCCGCAGTAGCAGGGGCCTGTGGCAGCCATCTTAGGGGAAGGGAGCACCTGCACCTTAACACTGATTGGCAATGAAAAGGCACCCGGAGACCTAAGTCCAACACAAAAATGAGGGTGGAAAAAATGAGGCACGATCAAAAATACAGGGGAAGACCACCCTAGGGCTGACAGGTCTATCACCTACACACCAATAAAGCACAAAACCCACATATTTAATCTCACAAACTCCACCCCTTTCTAACCACAACCTTTTCACTAGCCTAGGCCTACTCCCTGCATTGCCCTTGCCACCCTTCTGAACCCTTTCTTTAACCATCTATCACACCACTTTACCACACAACCATTCTCTTCTTACACACGACCGATGACAACACTCTTTCAACACTCTCCTCAACCAATGAGGCAAAATCATCCTCCTACTAAACCTACAAACATCTCTCAAAACAAATGTTTTTCCACTCACACAGTACACAGAGGCTCTACTTTCATACACTATCCTCCCTCTTCTCCTTCAACATACACAACTCACCAATCCTTTACACTCAAATCCTACACTTCGTCACTACCAAAATAACAGAAAATACTACCTCACAAACCAAAACCAGACACACATACAAAATGTATTTGAACAAAATCCCACACATCCGTAAACTCCCTGCTGTCCCAACATACCAACACACATCCACTCTTATCTGAATAGCAGCATAAATAACACACATTTAAACCCATCTCTGCCTCACACTCTTCATGCAACAAATACACCAATCGCTCAGTCCACAGACACACAACACTCACTCACACATCTACCATCCATTCTTCCATTCAGAGTATACAACATGAACCTCATGTTCCACTACCATCCCCTTACCCATACACCCTCCACCTTCAACATACGCAAATGAAAACATCTACACAACACTTTTCATAACCTCGCATTGCCTTGTCTATTTACTATTTATTTATTTAAATGTACATTTTTATATAGTGCTGACATTACTAAAAGGTGTTATAGCACTGTACAACAAAACAGGTTACAAGAGATTCAAAGTTACACATTACATAAGGACAATTGCTCTTTACAATCATTACAAAAAGCACGAACTTACAGCTGGCAGAGGATTGAGGTAGTATAGGTACAGTGCTTAGTTTGTAAGAAATAAATAAGTGCCAGGGCCCTCGCCAGGAGGCCACTGCAGCTTGCACCATCCATTGCCACTGCCAGCTCCATTAATTTCAGCACTAACACAACTACTAACAATCCCACTCCTACACGTGTGACAGTTCAGTCTAGTCCATGCCCCCAAAGCTATAAGAATGGCTTGGGTGGCAGGTATTAGTCTTTTGTTATTGTATATTAATTATTAAACAACTGTTGTTGTGCTCATCTCTAAATTAGACAGACAGAGCCACTACGTGGTAGACTGTCATAAGTGTAGGTGTTGACAATTAAGTGCCGGTGCCGAGCACCAGAAACCACCATCCCAAATTAAGCATTGTGTAGGTAGTAGCAGCTAAGTTAGGTCAAGAGAGGCAGAGGTAGTGCAATCTCAGAAAGAGTACATTATCATTGAGGAATTTGGCTAAGGGGCCATAATGTCTTTATAGGAGAAGGGCTTTCATTGCCATTTTGAAGATCGGCAGTGATGTGGTGGCGCATAGTTTCGGGGGTATGGAGTTCCATATTTTAGTCCGGTTACCTGAGAAGTATTAGGCCATGAGTTGTTACTTTTTAATTGTCGGAGGTTCTAACAACAAAGTTTCAGCAGTTCTAGATGGTCTGGTCTCTCCCGATAGCTTAAATTTGCTTGCTAGGTAGTGAGGAGTGGACATCCTGGCTTCTATGGAGAGCCAGTGAAGACTGACCAGCATAGGTGAGATATGCTCATTTCTCTTTGCCCCATAAACAAAATGTGCCTCTGAATGCAGGACTGATTTCAAAAGGGTGGGCGGAGTCTTGGGAGACCTGTCAATGGAGAGGTACAGTAGTCAATTCCGGAGAGCACCAGTGATTGAACAAGAGAATTCAGATCTTGCTCAGGAATATAGTGGTGGATTCCCCAAAGAAGACTTAGTTGATATTGCACATGCCAAGCCAATGTGCTGATTTGGGGTTGAAGGTTGAGCCTTTTATCTAGAGTAACATCTAGAGATTTGGCACTGTCAATGATGGTGGGTTTGCTGTTAAGGATGTTGAGTGTATCCATCCAGCTTTGTACAGGGGTGGTGAATTCAAGAAGGAAATGAGGAGGAATTCAGTTTTGGAAGGGTTCGGTTATAGGTTCAGAGTAGTCACCCACATTTGAACAGAGTTGAAAGTGGTGGCAGGATGTGCAATGTCATTTGTGGAGGAGACCTTTAAGTAGAGTTGGGTGTTGTCTGCATATTGATCAGAATGGATACAAGTCATTCTTGGTAGTACTCCCAGTGGCTCGATATAAAGGTTTAACAAGGTTGGAGCAAGGATAGAACCCTGGGGGACTCCTTGATTAATGGCATTCAGTGAAGAGGTTGAGCAAGGTCGGAGCAAGGATAGAATCCTAGGGACTCCTTGATCGACAGCAGTAGGGTGAAGAGAGACAGTCATCAATTTTGATCCTCTGTGACCGACCCAAGAGGAAAGATTTAAACCATTAAGGACCATGCTGTCAATGCCCATCTGATTTCTTTTAGTGTTTCAGGAAGCGTATAGTGATTTACTATATCAAAAGCTGCTGACAGGTCGAGAAGGATTAGAAGGCAGGAACTGCCAGAGTCTAGGACTCAAAGAGCATCATCCACTACCCGAAGCAGTGTTGTTTCGGCCCTGCACCCTTGATTGAAGCTGGGTTGAAATTAGACCAGAATTGTTGTCTTTGATGTGTTGGGTGAGTTGCTCCACTACACGTCTTGCGATGATTCTTGCAAGAAAAGGCAGGTTAAGGATAAGGCAAAAGTTGCTAAGGTCATTCACACCTGTCGAGGTTTTTTTGAGAAGTGCAATGACTTGACCGTTCTTGAGGGAGTGAAGGTATGTTCCTTGGCTGAGAGAGATTCACCAGTCTCTTCCAGTAAGTGTGTATAAAGGCCTTTGGTAATGTTACTTGGACTAGGGTCCACAAAGTGATTTGAGGGTTTGGTTTTCATGATGTTGTCAAGTAAGTTTTCCTCCCAGATTATGTAAGCGTTTTATCAACTGTTTTTGGATTTGCACACCATAGTGGTGAAGGGCATCAATATGTGAGGAGAGTTCTTCTTATATGGTAGATCGAGGAGCATAAGACTGCAAGGTGGTGTGGGAGAGTATCAGATCGTGGGGCAGAGTGTATTGTGACAGATGAGGTTTGTCGGTCATGTGTGTGGGTATTAATAAAGGGTGTAAGGAGAGTAGCGTGTTCCCGGTGGGATTTCATTATTAAGATAGGATACTTTGTGAAATGATGGAGGTAGGAAAGAGTGGCAGTTGTTATGAGTCAAAAGCGTATGGGCAGAGGGAGTGTACTGAGAGGGTTCAGGGGATTAAAGTCAGAGTGCTTGGGGGTATTTATGTAGGAAATGGGCTGAGCAATGGAATGAGTGTGCAGGCCAAACCTACCTTTCACACACAACTCTATAGCCCAACCCTTCAGTTTCAACCAGTTTCAAGCAGACTCGCCACCACCTGACCCAAAAAACGTCTACTAAGTCTTTTAGAGGAAGATAATGATATCCAAAAACAACACTCTATTTGTCCTCCAGCAGTTAATACCCCAAACAATAGCATACCATCCACAACCTCAAGGGACAATACTCACTCTCCTGCAGCACAAACTCTCATCACCTACAAAATAGATTATTTGGACTGCCAAGTACCACATTGTTTACCTATTGATAGATATAGAACCTGATTTACGTTTCAGAACTGAATCATGGCTATGAGAAGACATGAGATTGGTATTGCACGAAGATGTTCCACCAGAATATTCAACTGTAACACAAAATCACATAGGCAAAAGAGGAGGTGGCTTAACTGTCACATTTAAAGAAACAACAACTCTCGCCAAAGCTGAGGATGTTTCTTTACAAGGTTGTGAGGCCCTCCTTGTCAGATGCAAACCTACCCCAACCTTTTCATGTGACATTCTTCTTCTCTACAGACCACCACCTAGCAATGCAACATTGCTAGACACAATCTCTAACTTTCTTACAATATGCTCAAATTTAAGCATCTTTGGTGACCTCAACATACAGTTTGACAAACTTAATAAGCCACACCCTAGAACTATCCTCACTACCTTAGGCACATAAACCTACAACAGCTCGTTCCCAATACCACACACATTTCTGGACACATATTAGATACTGTCTTTGCCAACCCAGACCTCGTCACGTTCCAAAAGATTACTCCAGTCACATGGTCAGATCACTAACTTGTTGCCTTCAAACACAACTAAATCATCTCACCCTCAATTAGATATTAATCTTGGAACAAGCTGCATTTGGAGGAACTAGAAAACCTACTTACCTTCAACACAGATCTGGTCACAATCAATTCTGTGCAAACACCCTATGAATGGCTCCAGAAAGCTTTTGATCTCTTAATTCCTATGAAAACCTCTATGCATAACAAAAGAGAACACATGCCTTGGATGAATGCAGAATTTTAAAAAAATGTTTTTAAAAATTGCTAAGCTTATACGCAACTGGCTCAAAACTAACAACCCTCTAGACAAGATATGCGTACAAAGACACAACAAAATATACAAGCCAACAATCAAAAAGGCAAAAACCTATACTATTTCAGCTGAATCCAAAATGCAAAGTGTGCAAATAAAGAATTATATAAAATTCTTACTGAATTTCGTAAACCAAAATGCACAGAAGATACCAATCCCAATTCTCGAGAGTGTTGTGTGTGACTAACTGACAAATCATAACACAACTAAAGCAAACATGTTGGTTTCTCCCTTAAACAACAAAACAACCGACAGCCCCAACCTGTTTCCAACAAAACACTCCAGGAAAGTCAAACACAGCCTCTATGCTCCTTCAAAGAACTATCACCGATTTGATTTCTGGACCTTGTCAAAGCAAGCAAGGCATTCAGCTTCCCCCTTAACCCATGCCCACCACAAAACTTCAAAAACATTCTACTATCAGCTTCAGTGCCCAATCCAGTCAGGACACTCACCAACAACTCTTTAACGCCTCAAAGACTTTAAAGGACATACACAAGCCTGTTATTTTAAAAAAAACATAACCTGTATTATCAAGACCCCCAACAAATACATACCCATAGCAAATGGACTATTCCTGGGCAAATCTATAGAAAGAGCAACTTTCACCCATATGTCACCATTCATTAAAAACAGTTCCATGCTTTTCGACTTCCAAATTGAATTCCTCATAGGAAGAGAAACTGATTCTGCCGTAATCTCTACCTGGCATCGCTTTAAAATAACAATAAACCAGAATGGGGTTGCTGTCGTTTTTCTCTTTGACCTTTCAGCAGCCTCTGACATAGTGGATCAATAGACTTGAGGATGTCGTAATAGAGGGCACGGCTCTCACTTGGATCACATAGAACCTACACAACAGATAAATATTATACATATTCCTCCATTGTCTTCTAACCCATACAGCAATAAAGTAGGAGTCCTTCAAGGCTCAATCATCTTACCCAAGCTTTCAAACATTCACATGAAATCATTACCAGATCTGATCAATGATTTTGACTTCACCTGCTATAACTGTGCAGATGACACGCAGGTATGTCCGAAATTGGAAAGCCCAAAGAACATTGAAACATCAAAAATGTTCAGTTGCCTCCGGGCCATTGAACAATGGATAACATGGAGCCTCTTCAAATTGAATGCCTCCAAAACTGAAATAGTCCCCTATGGTGACTGGAAAAACTATGACCTTATCTGCACCTGGCCTGACATTCTAGGACCACCACCAAAAATATCTAAGGTGGTAAGAAACCTTGGACGCCAAGCTGTCAATAAATGCACAAGTGGATAAGGTGGCCAAATCAAGCTTTCTCACAATGAAAACACTGTGACACATCTTTCCTCACCTAGGATTCCCCAACAAGGTTAAAGCTAACATCTCTCATGTCCTAGGAAAACTAGATTCCGCTAATGGTTTGTATCACGGCTCACCTTTGTCAACTATGAGAAGATTACAGACATTTCAAAACACTGCCACAAGACTTTTCCTACATTTCAAGCCATAAGCACACATCTCTCCAACCTTGATGGCCTGACACTGGTTACCAATTGCCAGAAGATCCACTTTCAAGCTGCTTTGAATCACACCAACCAATACATGGCAAAGGACCTATTTTCATCAGCAAGATAATCAACAAATACAAACAAAGGAACCTACCCTCCAGAATCGCACCCCCTTCAAAGATCCAACATTCGGGGGGCGTGGCCTGCAGCCGATCTCAATGGCCGCAGTTTAGAGGAGCTCCGGGGAGAGACGTAGATTTCCCGAATAATCCGGTACTTATCCGCAAAATTATCGTACCTCAGAGACACCAGCTGCGATCGGAAAGCGAGGAGGATCTATTGCGCCGCACCATGTCACGCAGGGGCTCAGCACGCGACGAAGGGAACTCCCAGCAGAATGCGGCCTGGGGGATCGTCAGCAGCCGGGGGTAGCGTGAGCCCAGGGCGGCTGGCAGTTCCTGAAATACGGAGGGCAGCGGAAGGTGCGGTGGGCACCCGAGCAGATGGCACGCGCTGAATGCGGACCGCGCTCCGTGTCGGTGCACACACCCGGTGCGTGGTCCTTTCCTCCCCCCCAGGAGCCTGCGGTCGGCAGACTGCACGGGGTGCTAGCGGCGCTGGTGCACGCCTTGGGCCTTGAGGCGGCGCGCCTAGAAAGTGGAGGAGGGTGCGGACTGAATGCAGGGTCCTAGCCAGCACTAGCGAGGCACAACTGGACGGCGAGGGGCAAGAGAGATCCATTTTGACCGCTACGGGCGCAGCTATCAGTACCGGAGCAGAGAGAGGCCTGCGAGGTCTGGGGAGGGGCTGGAACACTGATTTCCCTTGCCCTGACCCGTGTGAGGTGCTCTGAATGCCTGAAACCTACGGGGCTCACTGCCACATATTTTAAGACTGCAGACTGCAGCAGTGCCCTGGATCTTCGGAGTGGGGAGTGCGTAGCGCATCACGATCGGCCTGGCTGGGCTGGAGAGTCCTTGCCTCAGAGGAGTAAACAGAGTTAATTCTGCCCTGAAGCCCGGACTGACTGTGAGTGCGGCACGGGTAGAGGCGCTACTTCCTACAACGACAGAATCAACGGCTGGCGCAGCGGCCGACGTCAGGCGCAATCATTGAAGGCACTAAGCGGCTGACAGAGGGAGCGTAAAGCAAAGCGGCAATATACCCCTGGTGCCGCAGTGTTCCATTATTGTTCACGTTTTAGCGACTCAAGGCCCCACATTCACCAAGTCAGCGGCGCGGCGGGAAAACCGACAGGCCACGCGTGGAGTGTACTCCCGCGGCAGGCGGCGGCGATTACCGGCCGGAGCTGCACCCATAGGGCAGAGATGGGGGGCAGGGGCCTGTGCACGAACTCACAGACCAAACTGGACAAATACGCCTATAACAAAGACACTCCTGCGCTACCTGAACGCAAGGACATCTCTCATAAAGACTCTGAGCAGGTGGGGGCGACGAAAGTGACGCTGGAAGATATCATGTCGGCCCTCACCAGTGTACAATCGACGGTGGGCACCATCTTCACTGATGTCTCCTTCCTGAGGGCAGACTTCCAGAAGATGACCGCCAGGGTCACCGAGGTGGAACAACTGACGAAATCGCTGTCGCAGGACACCGCCGCTCTGCTCAGTAAGGTCACCCATCTAGAATCACAGGCATACCCGAGAATGAAGGGAGTCCGGCCATGGATCTCTATGTTGGGGAGCTCGTAAAAATCAAACTTCAACCCAGAGGGCTTTCACATTTTTTCTCTGTGGAAAGGTTACATAGAGTGCCAGAGGGTGAGCCCAAGCCTGGAGCTCCCCCCAGACCGGTCTTGGCCCGTATTTTCAATTACTGCAACAGCGAGGGTGGCCCGACCACTGCGAGTCCAGAACTTGGTAGTGTCCTTCTTTACAGACTATACGGCGGCGGTGTCAAAGTGTTGCAGGAGCTTCCTTGAAGTGAAGAAAGAACTCAGGCACAGAGAACTACCATACTCCATGTTGTTTGCGGCAAAACTACGCGTGGTGGCGGATGGAAAAACTTGTTTTTTTGAATCACCAGAGGAAGCCCACGACTGGCTCGAGGGATGGCGGCGAATGGAGGGATCCCGGCGGACGGAGAAACGACAGTGACAGCGCGGAGAAACCGATGGCTCCGTGGAACACAGCCCAGGACATGAGGAGGACGGTGCACACCGGATTGGGAAAGAGGACTAAAGAGCGGCGACGACTTACGATCAAGAGGCGCTAGGCTAGAGAGATGCCAACACGGCCTGGCCACAAGTGAGAGGGGAATTGCGTTTGTAGCCGAGGTGCACATGAGGTGTTCCCCCCACTCAGAGGTGATGGGCCCAGAACCGGAGGGGCAGGCCTGACCAATGGAACACGGCATACCCCGGCTACCAGACTGTCTCTGAGGAGGGGATAAACTACGGTATCCCACGGACTTCTCCTCCCCGCACACGCAAGTACTGTTCATGGGATTGAAGCACTCTGCTATGTTGGGGTGGCGGATAGTTGGGAATCCGTCTGGCAGGGAGGCAGGGAAGGGGGTGGTTGAGGGGGGCAGTTTTAAGTTCTTGGTTTTTTATGGTTTCTATTCCATTTTGTGGGTTACCCTAGCCGTGATGACTGCACAGATACAGGTACATTGGATAGAGAATTGTCTTTGCCCTTTACTGGGGGTAATGAGTGAGCAACACGTAACTCCTGTTGACTTTGCATACCTTGGGGGACACCGAAAACAACACTATGATGACCATACAATTGCAACTTGCTCTTTAACATGGAAAGGTTTGGGGTTAGGGAGGAGGGTGGAAGGAAGGAGCTGGAAGAGTCGGTATTCTCCGTTTGGGAGGGGGGTATGGTTTGGGAAGGTGGGGGTGAATTTGTTATGTTGGTTTTGTTTGTGTTTTGTATTAGTTCTTAGGGAGGCTCTTAGGCATGAGGCATTCTTCCACATTAGCCAGCAGAGGCAGTGCATGTGTGACTCTTCAACTTCTCGTACACCTAGCATCAGGTATGGCAGCACAAAATCAAACTACCCCTGATCCCGAAATGTACCCCACGACCCAAGTGACACCCCTGTCCATGATTACCTGGAACGTACACGGTCCGGGTGACAAAATAAAGAGGGGCTTGGTTCTACAGTATTTAAAGCGGTGCTCTCCAGCGGTGGCCCTGCTGCAGGAAACACACCTTACTGGCGCCACATGCAGGGCAATGGACAGATGGGGATTTAAAATGGTAGTGCATTCTGAATTCTCCTCCGGCTCTAAGGGTGTGGGTGTCTTAGTCAAAAAACAATCCCCACTGATAGTGCACCATACCAAAACGGATGATCACGGCCGCTTTGCGGCCATAATAGGTGAATGGGAGGGGCGGTATATAAATATAATAGCCGTTTACATTCCCCCTGCACTGCATGCAGTAGCACTCCCAGCTCTTAGTGAATTCCTGCTTGGTCTCCCGGAAGGGGAGCTATTGATTGGAGGGGACTTCAATGCAACTATAGATGGCACCTTAGACCGCCACCCGGCAAAGGCGCCCGTCCCGGGCACATACCTCCTTGGGGGTTTTCTGGAGGTGCTTGGACTTACTGATGTGTGGAGGTGGCACCACCCCGTGACATGGCAATTTACCTTCCACTCTGGGGTACACCACTGCTTATCCAGGATAGACTACTTCCTAGCTTCAGCGGATTGCTTGAAACACGTTGATAGTATAAAGATAAGACCTAGAGGTATCTTTGATCAGTCCCCGGTGCTGTTGACATACATATACCATCATACAACTAGGCGACGTAATTACCCCATTTATCCTGGCTACTTACAGGTCCCATGATCAAGAAGGCCGTTATCACGGGGACGAAACACTACTTTCAGGAGAATGTTATGTCAGTTGCCTCTCCGACTACCCTGTGGGAGGCGTACAAGACTGTCCTTAGAGGACAGGCCATAGTCTCTATTGCAGGGCACAAACGGGAGAAGCAGCAGGAATTACATGATATAGAGCTAGAATTACATGACGCAGAGGCCCAACACACTAACGCCCCAACGCCGGCTACATCCCAGAAATTACATCTTAAGCAGCAACAGCACAGGGAATATCTTGAAGGCATGACCAGGTCGCATCTGACGGCCACGCAACATAAGATATATGAAACTGGGTATAAAGTCGGAAAACTTCTAGCATGGCTAGACAAACGGGAACAGGGTAATAAATGGATAGCGAGGATCCGGACGAGGGAGGGGCGGATCACAACGGATCCACACACAATAGTACACACACTGGCGCACCATTTTCAGCAGGTATATGCGTCGTCCTCTGAGATGACATCGGAGGTGGCGCTGTCTCACATAAAAGATATTGCCATGCCTAGGCTCACCCCGGAAGCGGCCCTCACACTGGAGGCAGACCTCACGGTAGAGGAGCTGCAAGTGGCGATTGGGTCAATGCAATCTGGCTAAGCGGTGGGACCAAACGGCATACCTGTTGAACTCTATAAAAAGGTGGTGGGGACTATTGCCCCGCACCTGCTACACATATACACCGACTGCTTCAAGCTAGGCGAGCTACCGCTAGATCAGCGAACGGCCACTATAGTGGCGATACCCAAACCGGGTAAACCTCCTGAGGATTGCACCTCGTATCGCCCGATATCGTTGATTAATGCAGAGGCTAAAATCCTGGCAAAGCTATTGGCAATTAGACTGACGTCGCATCTGGTGACCCTGATACACCCGGATCAGTCGGGATTTATGCCAGGCAGAAATACGGCGCTAAACTTGAGACGCCTGCACGGAGTGATGGCCCGTATCCCATATCTCCAGGACACGGCGGTTATACTCTCCCTGGACGCCAGAATGGCGTTTGATATGGTTGAATGGCCATTCTTGTTCGCGTTCCTTCATCACTTGGGCTTCGGCCCTACATTTTGTGCATGGGTTCGTCTTTTATACACTAAACCGGTAGCGCATGTTATGGCTAATGGGCACATTTCCAATGACTTTCCTCTGGCACGGGGCACATGCCAAGGCTGCCCCCTATCCCCGCTGCTTTTTGCCCTGGTGCTGGAGCCATTGGCGGCATGGTTCAGATGGGAGCCAATGATAAGAGGACTCAGATGGGCGGAAGGATGGGAGGACCGCATCTCTCTGTACGCGGACGACATTTTATTATATATGGCCGCTCCCAGGCGCTCCATACTGGTCCTCCTCAATATATGCAAGCTCTTCGGACGGACGTCCGGGTACACTATTAACTGGTCCAAATCTACCCTATATGTACTATACGGCCCCCCACCACAGCTTCCTAAAGATTGTCCGCTCCAGATCACGGTCGACACGTTTACATATTTAGGTATCTATGTCACGGCCAACTCGGATGACTTCTTCAAAAGAAACCTGCTGCCCCTGCTAGAGCGTCTAAAAAGGGATACAACGCATTGGGGGATGTTACCGCTGACTCTTTTAGGAAAGGCAGCGCTTTTTAAAATGATGGCGCTTCCTCGCTTTTTATATGTGCTGGAAAATGCCCCGTTCCCGGTACATCCAAGCTATTTTAAAGCAATTGCAGCCCAGGTTTCCAACCTACTGTGGGGGAACAAACCGGCACGCATAGCGCAGGCCAAGTTGGTTCGGGTGTGTTACGATGGAGGGATAGCGCTTCCGAATATACAATTATATTACTGGACGGCGCAATTAAAGGTGATTAACCAGTGGATACACGTATCGCAAGCAGACCCTGTATTTAAGGCAGACAGATTTGTATTAGGAACAGGAAGTATGCTGTCTGCCCTTTACAATAAGAAGCAAACCCGTACATTAATAGGGCCCACGAAACATGCAGTTACCACTTGGCACGCAGCACAGGTAAAACTGGGCTGGTACGGGATTATAACCCAACTCACTCCTCTATGGGACATGAAGCAGCTGGGACGACTCAGGAACAGTAAGGGCTTTGATCAATGGGATGCCATTGGCATATCCACGGTGGGGGACATGTGGCATAAGGGGGAAGTAGTTACCTTTGAGCACCTCCAGCAACAGTATGAGTTAGCGCCCTCTGAAATCTATCGGTACACGCAGATAAAACATGCACTGACAGCAGCCTTGCCGCCCGGTACTGAGGTCCCGGAAGCTTCACCTCTTGAGGACAGGTTACTGACAGACTGCATGCATAAGCGGGCTACGGCATTCACTTATCGAAAGTTAGTTAACAACCTGCCAGACCCCACGACGCCACTTAGGGACCAATGGACTCGCGATGTAGGTGACCTGGATGATACAGCGTGGCAGGAGGCGTTGGCCTCACCGAAGGAGATGGGTCTACCCTCAAGACTTAAATTGGTACAGCTCAAAATTTTGCATCGAACCTATTATACCAGACATACCATGTTTAGGATAGGTAGAACATCGCACCCGTATTGTCTTAGGCGCTGTGGGGAGGAGGGTACTTTTTATCATACTATGTGGCAATGCCTGAAGATTTGGGTCTACTGGGCAAAAGTGATGAGGACAATTTCACAAACAGAGGAAGTGTCCTTAATACCAGAGCCCAAGAGATGTTTGTTAAATGTATGGGAACCAAATGACCTTACACATTCGGCACAAGACTGGGCTACACTGGGGATAATGGTGGCTAAACGCAACATAGCGCAAAAATGGGGGGCAGTGGAAGTACCATCACTCGCCACATGGTGTAAGGACATTGACGCGGCCATGGTAGCAGAGAGAACAGTGTTCATTAATCGCGGCTGTCCCCAGAAATGGAGTAGGATCTGGGGGGCGTGGAATAAATTCAGGGGAAATATCTGTGAACCACCGCGAGAACAGGTGGATGAGAGCCTTGATGGGGAACAGTAGGGAGGGAGGAGGATATGCATGGGGAATGCTGGGTATGAATATGTCGTATTGCATCTCAACGTAGTGATGTATTGGGAAAATGCTTGGCTGCTTTTCACTATATACGCATATCATCTGGAAGATTTATGCCTTGTTGATGTTAAGTATAATAGAATAAAAAGATTTATAATAAATAAAAATAAAAAATTAAAATCCAACATTCAAGAAAAATACCATCGGTGGAACATCGTTTTCTAGTTCGCAGAGAGACCCATATGTAACAGGGATGGGATGGGAAGCATGCGGCAGGAGAGTTCCATAAACATAAGAGTGTTAATAGCAAGTAGTTATATCCTTCAGCCAACCACCATAGCTGGGTGCAATCTTCCCCCACCAACCCATAGTTATTCAATGCTTGCACAGTAATAGTTCAACAGCCACCAATTTACGGTACGGTTCGGGAATGTCTTTTACGTACCCCAGGACTGAAAGCAGGGGGGAATAATGGTATGTCAATGCCAATAGTTTCCTGCGCCACCTCTAATACTTTCTTCCAGTTTTCCTGAACTGGGGGGCCGGACCAAAGCAAGCGAAGGTTTGTGTTGTGCATGCCTAGAAGAATACCTGCGATGCCTCCAAATTTGTGTCAGACACATTTAGAAGAATACCCGCGATGCCTCCAAGTTTGTGTCAGACACAAACTTGGAGCCGGTGGAGCTGACGAGCTCATGGTTACGCACCTGCGCGCTACGAGAGGTACTTTACCTGAGAACACTTATTTTAGCAGCCTACACAGCAACCCTACACACTCACCTACTCCCTGCTGACGAGAGGCAACTACCTCGAAACACGTGTCCAGGGATGGCTAACGCCACACACACTTGCACTCATGACTCGGGCATAGGCGTACCCGCCGAAGCTGACTTCAGGGACCACAATTCTTTGGGGCAACACGCTGGTAGGTGGAGCAGTGTGCGACCAATTGGACATTTAGAAGAATACCCGCGATGCCTCCAAGTTTGTGCCAGGCACGCCTAGAATAATCCTCATGATTCACTCTGTCAGTGACAGGTACATTGGCTGCTGGTACAACTGTGTATTGTATTAAAAGAGTCTCATTAGGACAAATGTACACACCCTGTTAAGAGCTACGATCTTAGTGTTGTTTGGCAGAAAGTACCTCAGAGGAGAGGGCTCCGAATGGGTGGGTGTTTAACAGTGTGGAAGAGCCTTCCTGCACCAATCAAAGAGCTGAAAGATCACTGAATTATTTTCCATTCCTCTGACTGTTAGCGCTCAGGTGCTCTGTGGTATGGCTGCGCTTTATGAATGCCATTGGATTGGAAGTGGTATCTATCTATCTATCTATCTATCTATCTATCTATCTATCTATCTATCTATCTATCTATCTATCTATCTATCTATCTATCTATCTATCTATCTATCTATCTATCTATCTATCTATCCGTCCGTCCGTCCGTCTGTTTGTCTGTGTATTGGTCAAACTGTCTCTTTTTATCTCTATTGCTTCCCCTTACTGCTTTATCTTTTCTTCGGCCCTAATTTCTTGCTTCCTTTGTTCTTTTTTTCTTCTTGCATTCTTTCCTTTCTCAATTCTTAATTCACTCCATCCTATTCCTCTTTTCCTCAGCTTTCCTTTTTTGTTTCTCTGTGTGTACATCATTGGTTCATTTCCTTCCACCTATCTTCCTTTTATCCGTTTCCATTATTTCTACTCTGCTCTCCTTCGGTTCTGTTTTTCCTTCCATGACTAATTTAAATACTTCCTTGCTTCTTTGCTCTTATCCTCATATTTTCATCCATTATTTCTCTCTTATTGTCTACTCATTTCCTTCCTCCCCTCACACTTCTTACCACCTCTCACATTTCTTGCTAACTTTGTTTCCTTCCAACCCTCCTCCTCTTTCACCTCTTGCTGCTTTTATTCCCTTCACCCTTTCTCCTCTCACATCTCTTGCTTCCTTTACTCTTTCCTTCACTCGTTTCTTTCTTCGTTCTTTTTCTTCTTCCTTTCTACCTTCATCCAATCCCTTCCACTTACCACCTTCTTCCTTCCTTTTGCTCGCCCATCATTTCCTTTCGCAATATTTTTCTGCTGCTTTGTGTCACTTGCCTTAATTTCCTTTTCGGAACAACAGCAGTAAAATCATGTTCACGGGTCACCGATGGACTCAGCATTTCATCCTTCGAATGTTCAATATAATGAAGAGTGATAAACAATTATTGGATTTCAACCCACCCTGCGAAGAGCTCACCTGGAAGATCACCCCAGCCTGATGGCCCTGCTATCTCAAGCCATTGCGTGTCATCCCTTCTGGCTGTGTTGACTCTGCAAACAAACACACAGTTATCACCCCGGAACATGAAGTATTGAGCTCTGAGCGCTATAAATTACAAGCTTCCCCCTAATGACGCTGACCCTGTCCCATTGACTGGTCATCAGATAGCACGGAGCGCCTCTCGGCTGCCTCTAGGCGCGCTGCTATCTCTCATCTGAGGATCAAACGTGCACCTGACACTTGGTAGGGACGCTCGGAGATCCTTCCGACGTGATTTGAAGAGTTACAGCCTGGCCACCCCGGGGCACTGAGCATGAGGGGAGGGATTGGAATAAAGAGCTCCTGGGAGACCTCTGGCTTGTCCGGCCACAGCACGCTGAGTGCGTTCTATCACTTCCGATGTGGGCGCTATGAATGCAGCTAGAGCGAGGGCTGAGTTACACTCAGACAAACAATAGATTCTAATCCCCAGCGATAGTTGATTTTGACTGAGCAGGCTGTGAAAAGGAACCCTTTGCTGACCACGGAGGTGAACGCTGAGCTCCAGGGCACGCTGTAACCGAGGCGAATCGATTTTTATATAGTGCGGCATATTGGAACAAGCTTCTCTGCTGCATGGCGTGGCATTTGTCATGGCTTACATAAGCTGGAACACGTGTCTGGTGATGTTTATCAATTAAAGACAAGCATTGTTGACAAAGCCAATAGGGCAGGCGCTTTGCTGGCAGCCTTTTGGCTTTGTCCATAATTGTTTTATTTTGTGAACGTTGTTGAAAAACTTTTTTGTTGGTGACACTGCAGGTCTCTTCGGCTTAAAAAAAACACAACCATTGGGTAAAAGCAAAAATATATGTTGGTCTCAAAAAGCACACATTACCACATTAGTCACTGACGCTACTTTGTGCATTGATGTGCTCCTTGTGAAAGGGCAAAAGTCAGCCACTCACAGCGAAGCCATGCTCAATGCTGCAGCGAGAGGAAGAAATACATAAATGACATATTAATGGACCAGTGGATGAAGGGGGCTGCCTGAAAGCCCCTATACATATATTATACATATACATTTAGAACAATCAAAATGTCTTGACCTACTCAGACATAAAAAAAGTAAGTGTGAAATGAAAGAAGAGAATAACTAGCATTGCCAAAACCAAATGTCTTGACTTTTGAATAGAAAAATGATTTTATTAAGCTTCATTAACACATATCACAGCATCAGCTGCACAGTGAGAGACATAAATGACATATTAATGGACCAATGGATGAAGGGGGCTGCCTGAAAGCCCCTATACATATATTATACATATATTATACATATATATTTAGTACAATCAAAATGTCTTGACTTTTGAATAGAAAAATGATTGTATTAAGCTTCATTAACACATATCACAGCATCAGCTGCACAGCGAGAGCCAGCTTTTTCTGGGATGGTGCACTGAGCAGAGAGAAGTTTAGCACCTTTGCAGCTGCTGGTGGATAAAATGTGGCATCATGTATCCCATTTTTGTTTACCGATCAGTCCCTGGCGGACACATAAGAACAGTGACTGGCATCTGAACTCAACCCCTCCGTTCCTCCCCACCTCACCTGAGTCACCCACAGCTTAGCTTCAACAGGCTGATGCTTCTTGTAGGATTGGGGTCAGACTATATTCTTGGTGCCTGGAGAAAGGGCGTGAAAGGGAGATGGGAGGGGAACGAAAAGGGTTAGCTGGGGTGTTAAAAAGGCATTGGTGGCGTTTAAAAAACAAGATTAAAAGCAGTTTAAACTAAATTGTTGGAGCCAAGTGCCTCTATAAAGGTTGGTCACTGGGCTTGGGCCCAACTCGCCCATGCCAGTGTTTGGCTCTGTGCACACTATGCTTAGCAGTAGTACAAGCTTTCTAACATACACAGTCATAGCGCAATAAGCAGCTGCAAAAGGTCCTCTTACACCTGTGCACTTCAGAATGTGCACACCAACAAGTCATACTTATTAAAATGACAGGTGAAATGCTTGAGTTGACATCAGTTGGCACATCGCAGCCCCTTGTTTTTTGGCTCCCTGTGCCACTACAGACTGAGACTAACCATATGCACATCTATCTTGGACCTACTCCAAAAGAAACAGTGCAGCCTGGGCTGCCAGGCCTGGTCGCCTCTGGCCTTTTTGTGCCTCACCATTGAAGTGCAGTTCTAGTTCTATTGCAAATGGTCTACAGAATCCATATCTGGCAATATCCGCTGCACTTAGAGAAATGTAAGACCAAGCATTGTAAATGCCAATAGGCCTGCTTATAAATAAGTGCCTTTCCAATTCATGTTTTTAAGGCACTCACACATGCTGTATGGCAATCATCCATGAACTCATGCATCCATTCATTCACTGATTCATCCTTGCATTTATCCACTTACACAACCATAATAAAACACAGAGAAACCCAACACCAAATATGAGATAAATTAAGAGTACATGTAGGAGAAAAACCATCTTGCTACCACTACATGTCAGCCATATGCTCGCAGTAAATAAATTAAACATAGTAGTGGGTGGCTGTCTTACCATGGTACTGTACGTAGTATAGTTTTAAAGTTCCAGCATGGCTGCCACTTTAAAACTGATGAATTGGCCATCTTGGAATGGTAAATTAAGGGTGCACTGGGGAGAATACTATCCCAGTAAGATAGTCTGGTTTAGAAGCAGTGACTGTAAAGTATATGGCGCACTACAGATGAAATAAGCAACAAGTAAGTGGCCAGTGAGTACTGTCTGGGGAGCTGCTCTATTTTTTAAAGAATGCAAATTAGAAGAGGAGTAGGAGAATAAAAGAAAGGAAATAGGACCTATAAAAGGTTATAATGGAAAATAATGGGACAGGGCCATGAATCCAGGTACTGAAGTACACTAATTTTCAAATGAAGTTGCACGTGTGATGAGCAAAATCTGTCACTTGCAGAAGAGGGCCAACAGCTAAATTTGGCAGACTCTTTGCTCCATGCATTATGCTTTCATGAATCGTACCAGAGTTTAAATGGCACTCATACATACCAATATCAACCTAAAACCTCTCTATGTATGTATATTTGTATATATATTTATATATGTGTTATCCTGGCAGAAAATTATGCCCATCAGGCAAGCCCAAGGCATTCTAGCAATAATTGTTACAGTGCAAATCTCCTACCCCAGGGTTTGTTGAAGGGAGTAATCAGCAACAAAACCCTTGCCTACAAAAGTAATCTGTGAGAGAACAAGAAACAAAATACAGGCCTGCAGGCTTTAACACAGTGCAATAAAAAAAGACGTTCAAAGTCCCACTGGCTTTAACATATGTGTTGCATAATAAATAACTCAGGCTCCTTTCATAATAAACAGATCAGACCTACGGCATCTGAAATAACTTTGACCAAAATAGCATTAAGCCTTTATAGTTGGCTTGTTACCATAACCAACTCAGACCTACTATATTGAGCATAAGCTTTCCCACAAGGTAACTTAATAAAGTTACAAATATGTTCAAAATCACAGTTCTCAAAACAATATAAAATCCTTCCTGAGAGGGCCTGATATGGATCATCATAGTACAAACCTTTTATCCCTACTCTTTGCTTGAGTGGGACACCAATCCCCAATCATTGCCTGCCACAGTAATCTGTGAGATGACAATTAACAAAATACCTGATAGGCTTTAGCACAGTGCAATAACAAACCACTCTTAAAAGCCTATGTATAGCTTTTAACACATACTTTTCACAATAAGTAGTTCCGGCCTACTGGATTGGCCATAAATGTTCATAATAAACGGATCAAACCTATGGAATCTAATATAACATTTCACAAATGAACCAATAAGGCCTCTAGCCTTTATCATAATAACACATATTTAAGGAAGTGCGCAAAAAGTGAAACCATCATAGGTACAGATATAAACTATGTACAGAATGACATATGGCAAAATAATGTACAACCCCTCTTAAAATTTACTAATTTAGCTTATCAAGAAAAACTCTTCTACCCTCAAGGTTTGTCAGAGAGTGTGTGTTGGAAATTGGGTTACTGATTGAGGGGGGGGTGATACCCTACTCAAGCAGCAACCACACTCTCTGTCAGGGTGAAACACAAGCAAACCCCAAATTAACCTTCTGGTAGCTTGGCACAAAAGCAGTCAGACTTAACTTAGAGACAATGTGTAAAGTATTTATGAGGCATACCAACAGTGATAAAGTGAAACCACGACACAAGAAAAATTTAACACTAATTTAGCAAAATAAAGTAAAATTGAACAAATTATTTGAGATCAAAACTACAAAATAAATCAGTAAAACCAGAGAAATTCAATTACAAAGTTTTACATAAAATAGGGCCTAAAAGCAAAAAGTGCCAATTATGGTTATCTGGTCGCTCTGGACTAGGATAGTCACAAGTTCAGGTCGACCACGATGGAGCTCGGGCCGTCTACAGGGACCAAGTTAGGCTCACTGAACAAAAGTACCTTAAATCCTGTTTGATGGAACGGTGCGAGATCCCACGTCGGGATGCGTCATGCAGCGGTGGTTCCAAGGAAGCTGCGGTCTGTGATGTGGAGTCCTTTGTCAGGGACGCGTCACACTGTGGTCCGTTCTGATGCGACTGTAAGGAGATGCATTGTGCTGTGTTAGTTCAGCTTACAGAATCACAGCTGGGCCGGCAGAATACCTTTGTGCTCACTTTCAAGGGTCCAGAACTGGTGTGGCACCACTTTTGAGGCAAGACTCACAGCAGAGAGAGTTCAGTTGATGGGTCAAGGTGGGTAGAGCTTTTTCTGTTCCTGTGGCTCTGATCAGGAGGACAGCCAACTCCCCCTTGGAGTCACTCTTGTGGTCCTGGGATCAAGGTGCAAGTGTAGTCCTTCTTACTCAGGCAGCAGGGCAGCAGAGCAACAGTCCTTCTGGAAGAGCAGCACAACCAAAACAGTACTTCCCACAGTCTTCCACTGGTCCAGAGGTGTACTGAGGAGTGCAGTCTAAATACCCACTATTTATACCTAGTGCTTTCTTTGAAGCAGGAGAAGGTTCTGGAGATTTCCACGCCAGGAGGTGTTTGAAGTTTGCTGCCTCCCTGCCCTGGCTCCAGTTTGTCTGGGGTCACAATAGGCTGGTATCAAGCACTTTGTGAGTGTGCTCAGGCAGAGGCTTTGTGAAGTGCAAGAGTGATAGGTGACAACTCCTAGCCCTCATTAAGTCAGAGATGGCCCATCCTGCCAACACGTATGTTCCTTTGTCTCACTGTCTGGCAGAAATGTACAAATACCAACTGCCAGCTGCACCTAGTCATGTGACCCAGGAAACAGACTACAGGCACCAAATGGTGGGAGCAGGAAAATGCCAACTTTCTAAAAGTAGCCATTTTAGAACTGTGACTTAAAATACGATTTTACTATTAAAGAAGGCTTTATATTACAATTATTTAGACCCCCAAATTCAATATTCCTGCCTGCTCCCAATTGAAAGTGATCACTTAAGTTTAATAAGTGAATGTAATGTTACACTATGGGAGAGGTAGGTCTTGCGATAGTGAAAAACTAATTTAGGATTTTTTAACTCCCAGGACATGCAAAAGCTAACAATAGATGTACGACCTTATGAATGTGCTGCACCCTACCCTATGAGCTGTTTAGGGCCTACCCTAAGGGTGAGTTATATGTATTAAAAAGGATTATTTTGCCAGGTCGAAATGGTTGTTTAAAACTGCATACACAGGCTGAAATGGCAAATCTGAGCCATATTTCAAAGGGCACTTAAGTAGGTGGCACTCATGACCCTGTTCACAGGCAGGTCGCTCCCCACGCCGCACAGCTCCACCTGACTGTGCCCGTGTTTCCCGCCCGGTGCTGCCGCAAGTTCCCACCGCCGAGACTCTGTGTCCACTCGCCCTGCCCATTTCCTTTTCTGCCTGTCCTCTGTTGGCCGCTGTTGTCTGCCGTTTTGTTGCTGTTCTGCTGTTTTGTTCTGGTTTTGTTGCTGTTCTGCTGTTTTGTCTGGTTTTGTTGCCTTCTCTGCCCTTTTCTTTCCGTTGCCCGCACCCTCACTCCCCTTTCCCGCTGCTGCGACCCCTGCGGCTCCGCCCCTCTCGCTCGCTCATTCACCCCCGCACCCACCTCCCCTTCCTAATGGCGGCCTCGCTCACTGGTGCGCCAAAAGCACGCCTAAGGCAGGCCTGTCTGTGCCCGTCCGCACCTGGACTGCGCCCAGCACCAGATCCCCTGGTCCCTGCGAGCGCCACGACACCCGACGCTGCTACGACGCCAACCTCCTCCATGCAGTCAACGCTGGCCGATCATCCACCTGCTTCCAGGCCACCCCGAAGCTCACCCACGGGCCCTTCACCTGCCGAAACTGCAGCTTCACCAGCCAGCGAACACCTGCACGTTCTGCCCCCCCACACCAGGGCAGGTCACAACCATCTCAGATGCATACTACTCATCACCCGTTCAGTCCACAAGCACGCTGTCAAACTCTGGGACCTACTCGACTCATCCTCCCAGGACGTCGCCTTCTTGACGGAGACCTGGATGAACCCCTCCTCCACGCCTGACATCGCCATAGCCATCCCAGACGGCAAGACAAGATCACCCGCAGGGACCGCACCAACAAACCAGGCGGAGGAATAGCCATCGTCCACAGGAACACCCTCAGAATTTTGACCATCACCGAAGACACCCTCAGCACGGCCGAACACATGCACTTCCAGATCCACATCAATCACAACACTACCCTCAGAGGAACCCTCGTCTACAGACCCCTCGGACCCCGACCACAGTTCAGCGACTCCATCACCGATGTCGTCAGCACGCATGCCCTGGCTTCCACAGAATACATCCTCCTCGGAGACCTGAACTTCCACCTCGAGAACGCCAACGACAGCAACTCCACCACCCTGCTCGACAACCTCGACAACCTCGGACTCAAATACCTCGTCACTACACCCACCCACTCCTCTGGACACACGCTCGACCCCATATTTTCCACCAGCAACCACGTCACCTTCAGCCACACCACCTAACTCCACTGGACCGACCACCACTGTATCTACTTCTCCTTCAAGAAACACACCACACCCAACCACCCTCAACGAATCCCACACTGCAGCTGGAACAAGGCCACCGAAGACCAGCTAATCCCCACCCTCGCCCGAGGCCTACCAACCGATCCCACCGACACCGACACAGCCGCCCGCAACTTCATGCATTGGATCGACGACTGTACCAACACCCTCGCCCTGATCAGGAAACCCTCAAACAGACGCACCGACAGGAGGGCTATCTGATCCACCACCGACCTCCACACTTCCTAGCAGACATGCCAAAGACTCTAGAAGAAGTGGCGCCTCAAACAGACACCGGACAACCACGCAGACCTCAAGAGCGCCAGCCGCAAGCACCACAAACTCATTTGAACCGCCAAAAGGACTTCCTTCAAGGAACTCATCAACAACAAGGCGCACAACAGCAAAGAGCTCTTCAACATCGTGAAAGAACTCGCCAACCCCAGCTCCAACGACATCCTACCGTCCCAAGACCTCTGCAACTCCCTAGCCACCTTCTTCCACCGCAAGATCGCAGACATTCACGACAACTTCAACACCCAGACCCCCCGACAGACACCGACACTTGAGACTCACCGCCTCCCAACCACACCGGCCTCCTGCTCTCCTGGAACCACGTCAACGATGACGACACCATCAAAATCATGAACACCATCCACTCCGGATCACCATACGACCCCTGCCCCCACCACATCTTCAACAAAGCAAGCTCCATCATCGCACCCCAACTCCGGAAGATCATCAACAGCTCCTTCGAGACCGCCCCCTTCCCCGAGAGTTGGAAACAAGATCAAAGCCCTACTCAAGAAACCTAAGGCGGACCCAAAGGACCTCAAGAACTTCCGGCCCATCTCCCTGCTTCCATTCCCGGCAAAAGTAATCGAGAAGACTGACTGTCAACAGGTTACTGACCCACTCCTAGAAGAGAACAACATCCTGGACTCGTCCCAATCTGGGTTCCGCAGCTACCACAGCACCGAAACCCCCCTCATCGCTGCCACTGACATCAGGGCCCTGCCGGACAATGGCAAAACCGTGGCCCTCATCCTCCTGGACCTCTCAGCCACCTTCGACACCATCTGCCACCAAACCCTACGCACACGTCTCCACGAAGCAGGGATCCGCGACAAAACCCTGGACTGGATCACCTCCTTCCTCACCGGCAGAACCCAGAGAGTCCACCTCCCCCCATTCCTATCTGAAGCCACCAAGATCACCTGCGGCGTACCCCAAGGATCATCCCTCAGCCTGACCCTCTTTAACATCTACATGGTATCGCTCACCAACATCATCCGATCGCATGACCTCAACATCGTCTCGTACGCCGATGACACCCAGCTGATCCTCTCCCTCACCAAGGATCCGGCCACCGCCAAAACCAACCTCCATGAAGGAATGAAGGCCGTCGGAGAATGGATGAAGACCAGTCGCCTGAAACTGAACTCTGACAAAATGGAGGTCCTCATCCTCGGCTTCTCCCCCACTGCCTGGGACAACTCCTGGTCCCCGGCCACGCTGAGAGCTGCACCAACACCCACCAACCACGCACGCAACCTGGACTCAACACTTTCAATGACCCAGCAAGTCAACGCCGTCTCCTCCTCCTGCTTCAACACCCTCCGCATGCTTCGCAAGATCCACAGATGGATCCCCAGCGGAACCAGAAGGATGGTCACCCAACCCTCGTCAGCAGCAGGAAGGACTACGGCAACGCCCTCTACGCGGGAACCACGGCCACACTCCAGAGAAGACTTCAACGCATACAGAACGCCTCCGCTCCTCTCATCCTCAACATCCCCCGTCACAGTCACATAACTGCCCACCTGAGAGACCTTCACTGGCTCCCCATCAACAAGAGGATCACCTTCAAGCTCCTCACTCAAGCTCACAAAGAACTCCACAAAGCCAGACCAGCATACCTCAACAAAGGACACACCTTCTACACCCCGAACCGCCACCTTCGCTCCGCTGACCTCACCCTCACCACCGTACCTCGCATCCACGGAATGACCTCCGGCGGCAGATCATTCTCCCACCTCACCTCCAAGACATGGAACACCCTCCCCATCCACCAGCGACAGACCCAGCACCTGCTGACCTTCAGAAGACTTCTCAAGACCTGACTGTTCGATCAGTAGCAGCATTCCCCCCTTTTAGCGCCTTGAGACCCTCACGGGTGAATAGTGCGCTCTATAAATGGATTGATTGATTGATTGATTGGCACAATCAGTGCTGCAGGCTCTCTAGTAGGCCCTAGGTACATTAAAGGGGACTTTACTAGGGGCTTACAAGTAAATTGAATGTACCAATTGGGCGTAAGCCAATTTTGCAATGTTTAATGGAAAGAGAATAAGCAATTTAGCACTGGTTAGCAGTGGTAAAGTATGCAGAGTTCAAAAAGCCAACAAAAATGGGTTCAGAAAACAGGAGGGTAAAGGCAAAAAAGTTTGGGGATGACTTAGCAGCAAGGACCAAGTCCCACAGGGTCCCAATAGCAAAACCCTTAAATACTGTGGTAATCTGTAAGAATTGACGGTGCAAAATCTTGTCTGCAGCCCTGAACACAATGCGATAACAATCAGCTGTAAAAGACAAACTGTTCATAACAAATAATTTTCACAATAAAAAGACTAGGGCTGCTGCTTTTGTCAAAGCTTTTACTAATAAACGCATAAGACCTATGGTATCAGGCATAACCTTTGCCAGAGAACCAATCAAGCATATAGGTTTTATCATTGGCTAGCCATTGTAACTAATTCAGTCCCACTGCATTGGGAGTAAGGTTTTCCTCGAAGCAACACATCTGGCATGCAACCATAAAATTACAAAGGATATAAAATGTAATTTTGGAAAACAAAATACTGTTTCACATAAGGGAGCCTAATAGGAATTATCACAGTGTATTTCTTCTTTCTCTGTGGTTTGGCAGAGGAGGTAACCAACACCAAAACCTTGCTTTCCATGGTAATCTATTGCAGACTCTACATTTCTAGACCTGGAGACACTTGTAATTATACTGCGGCTGGGATAACACCACACATAATTAGGGCCTATGATGGTAGCCTCTGACTGGTGGCAAACCTCAGCTAGAGTGTGTATGGCCTTGACATTTTCTTGAAAGTTCCCATAAGTTTCAAATGAGATACCCAAGCCCTCCATCCTGCTCCCTCATCAGTTGGAGAACCACAGGCACATGTATCTCTTTGACAAAGTCTGCATGACGGGTGGGAGGTGGCAGCCTACTCCCTCCCCGGGGTGAACTGTCCTGCACTATTATCATTTGAGCATTGCATCAGATTTTATCCCTTTCTGCCATATCCTCGTACCTCTTAGTGACACCTCTCACCATGTTTGACTTCCACCTCCTCATTTCTTCTGAGTCTTCTTGCCTTCTCTCAATTCTATCAGGCAAGTAACTCTCAGATTCTATTTCGCCGTCTGTCCCTGCAGATCAGATACCTGAGGTCAGTTACCCAAACTGAATTATCTCTCTATGCAGAATACTACTTTATCCATAAGGCTCCTTCCTCATTCCCTCTATCGAGTCCCTCCCTTTTCTCTCTCCTGGTCCCCCTTTGCCATATCTAGATTTCACCCTCCCCTCAGCATTTTGACATGACCTTGATGTAGCTTTAAGGGCTATCCCGGTATTTAACATAACATATAAAATAGAATATGTCTTTTTCATGCCCTATGTAGACACTATTCCTTGCTCAGACTGTTTCAAGGTGCTGTGGGGGAACAGAAGACAGAAAGAGGCAAATGGAGCGAAGGAAGAAAGGTGGAGTAATAATGGAGCCATTTAGACCGCAAAGTGAGTTCTGCCTAGGGTGACCAACCATCCGTAAAATTCGCGGACCTCCCATTATTTGCATCTCACGTCCGTTGTCCGTGATGATCCCTTTTACGGACGCCTTTTGTTCATGATTTTGAGGATTACAGCAAGCTGCACTGTTCCCCTGCAAGAAGCCTGAGAGCTCTGCAGAACTCCCTGTTGGGGCCACCTCACACTCCTCCTCTGTGCTAAAGAGCAGCCCCACCCCGGCCTAGAACAGACTGTGATGGACCCATTGTCATTCTGTATGCCAGCTGATTGTTGCATACAGAATCAATGGGTCAGTCTGGGCAGTTGCAGTATGTGGTGGGCTTCCTCGTGCCTCGGTCCAGGGCAGGGCATTCTGTTTTTTTCCATGGGATTGTTCCTCCGCACCAGGAGCCAAGATGGGTGGGGGTGCATTTTGAAATAGCTTGCATTGACTGGAGAGTTCTTTGTGTGCCAGAATGTTTTTTAGGCCCTAATAAAAATGTCAGTTTAACTGTGGTGATTAATGTATTTGTTAGAGAGATCTGCATTTTGCATAGTCCCTGTTTACTCAAAGTAGTGCAGAGGGATAATGTGCCTCTTGTAAAGCACAATGTGTAACATGCAGATCAACTAATTGTTTTTAATGTGAATATCTCAGTCGGTAACTGCTGTTGTCACATAATTTCTTTTGCTACTCGCCTTTGTTTTTCCAGAAACATTCATTATTCCAAGATTGCTAAATAGGATTCTCTTTGATAATAATAAATGTTTATTATTAAAAGCATCCCCAACCCTCATGTTATGTATTAAATCCCGAATTTCTATATTTCTCAAGGCCACCCACTCCTAACATATAATACCTACCAGTATGGATGACATCTGACGCTTACACCTTGTAGCCCTCATTGTCTTAAGTGACATTTACGATACATTGACTTACACATTTATATGAGTCATTATCTCTATATATTATGTGTGTGATATAACGCTCTCCGACACCATGCCCTACATACTTGGGATGAGCAGCACTATAAAAGAAATTAAATAAACATGAGAGAGGGTCAATGTGAAGATGAGGGGTACCATTGGAGGGTGGTAGCAAGGCCAGACTGGCAGTACCAGCCATCAGTCGTTTCCCCTGCGGGCTGGAAGGTTGAAGGGCCAGTTGTGTCAGCGGTGGACAGATTTGTAACAGTGCATCAGTTTTAAAAGCGCTGCAAAGTTTCTTGTATATCCAGCAGTTTTTGGGCAACAATAAAAGTGTCACGGTATCTCTGCGGATTAATGTATTGTCCTGCTAGCACTCCTCTGATGACACTTTATTGGATCTGGGGGTTAGAAGTGTACATGATAAAAAGGACTTCGCCACTTGTTATACTGGAAACGAAAATGGCCCACGCCAGAACTTGTACACTACACTGCTGCTCTGCAGGATGTGATCTCTGCTAGCCACTCTGTTAAAATCCCTTGGCTCCTGCACATTAAAGAGTTATTATATCATAATGGGGCTCCTGAGCTTTGGGTGAAGCTAGGTAATACTAATTTTCCATCAAAATCGGTCCTGAAAAAGCTCTGCTGGACAGCAATTGAGATTAAAGCTCAAAGAAGATCAGACCTCCCTAGAACCTCTTGTGAATTCCTGGATAAGGACCAGATAGGATATGAGACATAGTGGGGTCAAGTGACCATTCTCAGTGACAGATAATTGTACTTTCAATTCAGAGTGGGGACTCTCCCATTGAGGGTTTTCACAAAGCATTGGTCTGCAGCGGCCGTTGGCTCCTGTCTCCTTTGCCCTACCACGATCGAGAGTGTACCCCATGTCCTTTTTGCCTGTCCTGCGTCTGCAAGCCCTTGTAGATACTGGTTGGCCCCTGTTTGCAGGCAATTAGGCCAGCATAGTCAATTCTGTATTTTGAGGATGGACTCTAGTCTACCCCTTGCTATTCCTGTTGCTAAGTCCCTTACAACGTAGTTGATATCCCTCGTGACTTCAGCTGGCACTTAGAATTGTCTATGGTCCTAATTTTTTTTTTACTTTTTACCATAATGGAGAAGTTTTATTACAAATTATACTGTATTTTCATCCTTGTCTGTTTTATAATATGTGTGTTGTATTTGTTTTTATGTGTACTTTTATGGCCCTAGTGGCCGAAATAAAGTATATTGAATGAATGATTAATGTAACCTGCTGGAGAAATGTTGATGGCATGTTTTATCCCTATGCATCAGACACATTGTTTTCTTTTTCATGACTTTGTCATGCATAAATTGCATAGGTGTCGTGGGCTGGCAAGACGAACGTCAGAAGGCGTGCCTTACATAGGGTGGGCCTTCTAATGGTCACACGTCTGTAGCCCTATGCGATGCCAGCTGAAGGTCCCCGATGATGTGGCCACCTGAGGCTGTGCGGCCGCACACCTGGGACCACCACTACACAAGGCGGTGAAACTGCAGGTTTGACAGGCGTCGACCCATCGGCTTATCCTAACCCTCTCACTCTGGCAAACCTTTAATGACCCCCATTATCTAAAATCGTTAGGATAAAACAAACTGAAGGGAAACAAAGGAGAAAGGGATTAAGTATGTAAAAGCCGGATAACAAAGGACAAGAAAGAAAGCAGTGAAGAGATGAGAGACAGAACGACGCAATGATGGAATGATGGGAAAATGGAAGGAAACAGGGGAGAGGGAGGGTGATGGTATGAAAGAACAAACATGTGAGAGTCGACATGCCGTCCTTCAGAATAATCGTGAGGAAGGCAGTAAAGTGGAAACCTGACATTATGGTGTATATTTACAAGCCCCTATTGCCACCTCAACATCACTTTCAGTGACGTTGTGATGGCGATAGGGGCCTCGGCTTATTTTCAAGGCAATGTTAAGCCACTTAACGTGGCTTAACGCTGCCTTGTAAATAAGACACCCTTTCACGCTGTGCTTAGCGTGAAAGGGAAGTGCAGTGGGTGTTGCGGTGAGCGTTCCACCGCAACACCCATTGATTTTGACACTGCCCCCTATTTACAAGGGCAGCGTAAATAGGAGGCAGCGCCAAAATTAGGACCAGGGAAAACCTGGTCTTAAACAGGCGAAACAAGGAGAAATGTTTTATTTTTGCTGTTCCCATTGCTGGTTCCAGGTGTAGGAACAGTAAATTGCCTGATTGTTTATATGCAGGAAGGTCCCCCTTTCCGCACACAGAAAATCATTTAAAAAAATGCAGTTTTGCAGCTTATATGTGTGCTGCAGTAAGAAGCACACATTGAAGTTACAAAACGGCATTTAAAGATTGTTTATGTGGAAGACCTTCCTGCACATAAACAATCTTCCCCTCAACACAGGCATCCTTGCACTTGCGTTGGCGCTAGGCAGCTGAATTTAGCGCCAGAGCAGGGGGAAACGCAGGGCTGCACTACATTCTAGTAAATATGCTGCAGCCCTGCGTTTCTAAAGTGACAAAGCGTGTCAGCCTTCTTGGCTTAACGACACGCTATGCCACTTTATTGTAAATATGCGGCACTTCCACTGCAATATGTTCCCCATTTACACAATGGCCCGTGGCTCTCTGTGCATTCTCCTTCCCCTCGAGGGGGAGGAGCCGTCGCACTGGCTTCTGGGAGGAACTCATCAAGACCGGTAATTATAGGATGCTCTGAGGTCTGGAGCATGTTATCGGCGCTTATCTTCCCCACAACATGCTGATAGCTTTGAGGTGAAGGCAGCTCTTCCACGGGCTCTCAGGGATCACTGCTAGTGCTAATGATCAGACAACAGCATCAGCACCACCCTCTCCCAGCAGTCACTCCTACTGTTGTTTTATGAGAGGCTGGGGAGCAGCGCTAATGAGAGAAGTAATTGTTACCTCTGGGCAATGAGCACGGATAGCAAAGGGTTAATTCCGCAGGCTCCACAGAGAGCTTTGGAGAACACTGCAATCCACTAAGCCAGTTGTTTTACACTTTTTCCTAAAGGTGATTCCCTTGTTTGGATTTTGCTCTTATGGGAAGATGCTTAGATGGGTGCTACACCCCCCCCCCCCCCCCACTCCATGGCTACAACTGTTGATGTGAACTAGACCACTACTGGGTGGACCACTGTAAATTTACAACAAACTGTAATCTTGTCCCAGTTGCTTTAACCAGTAAACACGCATAGCATGGCAATTTAACTCGAATTTGATTTACCAACCTCATTCCAGTCTTAATGAAAGCTCACTTTTTAGCTAGGGTCCAGGGCTCCCAGACTTCCTGGCCTGCTTTTCTGGTCCACAAGATCTCACCTCTCTACATCTCATTGTCCCACCTCTCCTGCATCTCCATATCTCATGACCCCGCCTTCACTTCTCTGTGTTAGGATAATCTCGAAGGGCTTAATTTATCCCACTCTACAGCGGTTTCACAAACCACTTGTTGTGCTCATTAAATAGACAACATTTGTGCAACTGAGAGTATCTAGTGCATTGGCAAAGTCAAAGAGTCAAGTCTATTCTAGGTGGAATGCCTTCTTTGTTGTTATGGCGGTATGTTGTTTGATGTGTAGATGCACAAATATGATATATTTACGGGAACAGGCACGTGCTGGAATAAAATATGCCTACCATAACAGTGGGTAGTGGGTTTCAGGGCATGATGCAAAGTACATTGAAGCGCAGGCGACAGGTTACAGATTTTCTCTTTACATCTTGCAGCTCCAAACACAAAATGTGTTCATGAGGTATGTTAGAAACAGATAAAGCCCTAAATAATAACTGTTATTTTCAGGATTTTAAATCCTGTATTTTTGGATTGCAGAGAGATTGTGCAGGATCAGTTCATACTTTTTTGCATTGTCAGCCACACTTTTATCTTGACAATCAAACCTCTCCTGAAGCCATAGCACATTCAAGGCAGTGGATTGACCAATGTGAGATCTGCTCCATCAGTTTGTATGCAGCAACAGTCCGGGGCTTTGCTTCCATTGGTGCAGTAGGTACAGTGGCACTGGATGCAGAGACATGAGGGTCCCACTGGACCCTGATCATTGCTGTATTTGATAGTTCAAACAGCAGCCAAGGAGGGCATTTCCTTCCTTGCACGAAGGCCATGACACCCTGGCTAAGCTACTGATAGCACATCACAGGTATTTGTAATTACACGTCTCTTTCTGATCAGCCACATTTTAGAAGGCTTCCAAAATACCAGTTACCAATATAATGCATAGGCCGTGGTGACAGTAAAGCAGTCAAAGCTGGTGCACATACAAGCTCAGTTTGTTCAGGATTACTTCAGCGTGCATGGTCACAAGACAACCCAGATTAACAGAGTTTCTCCCACTCAGGAGAGCTGACAATATGGCGGGGAGCTAGGGGCTATGCATGGGACCAGGGCGTTTTTGCCATGGGTCACTATTGTAAGGGCGGCCGTGCGCTGACCTGGATGTGATAAAGTGCTTCCGGGTTCTTTCCTGCACAAACCCCACCCCTATTTAAAGGGTCTTGCAGTAGCGAGCAGGCCTTTGGGTTCCTGCTCATTGCAGATGATAACGCGGCCTGTCTCTTCCCTGAGCCCCCCCCACGGCAATCACCCACTAACAGGGGCACTATTGGCGGGGACCCTCACAGCGCATTGCCCTGCTGGGAGCCACATGGGCTTCGGTAGGGGGGTAGGGCGACAGGGGACGTAGGATTAACTATGATGTTTTTCTTTTGTAGGATGTATGTATTGTATATAATGTCATGCTGAACACTTTCTTTTAGCATTTTATGTATTCTGTTATCTCTGAACTGTCGTATTTAGCGGGAGCAGGTGAGGTCAAGATTGAGGGGGACACTTCGGGTACCTTTACGGCATCCTTTTTACACCAACTTTAACATCAGCTTCCCTGGACCCTCCAAGGAGTGCTGCCACCAAGTCTCAAGGAGGTGGCAGTGACGCAGGGGGTTTGTGGTGGTCATTGACACACTGGCCTTACCTATCAACCACCGCGCCAGTGCATTTGTACACAAAGCTTGCATAGGTCCTGGGGGGGGGGGGGCAAGGAACCGGGTGTGGGGGTTCCGCAGTAGGTATCCTAAGGGCATTTGGTCCCCTGCACAAGAACTCCCTGATGCGGCAGAGCTCCCAGTATGGGAGAGGGAACGGGAGGCCCTTCCATAAGGAGGGCCCCCATCCTTTGGATGGAGGAGGTGTAAGAGGAAGGGGCACAGAGCCAGTCTTGATCCCACTCGGAACGGTTATGTAATTTTTTGTTGGCTGCACAGGAACAATCTAGTTATGTGGAGGTGATTCCCATGTACTAGAGTCTCTGTTAAGGCTAGGTCTCACTTGTAAACAAGGATGGAAATAATGTGGTTTCTGTGCAAAAAGGTTACGATAAGAATTGTTTTGTGTGAAAAATCAATAAATACGGCCAGGGGTCTTTCGACCTTTAACCCAAAGAAACAAGAAATGGACTCAGGACATTATCATTGACATTGATGTTTGTTAGGTGATAGTAAGTACCCATGGGACATTGGGGACAATATGGCTAATTTACTGAGCCCTTCCACTGTCAATGCATTATGGTCCGTTGTATAATAAATATGGGACAACCATGAGGTAGAAAAGCAACACAACGCAGCACTGCATGAGTATTAGTAAATCTGGGGTAACTACCCAATGTCCTGTTGGGTATAACAACCACAAGTTAAGCCATTAAATGGTGTGAAACCTCAATAGTTTCTCTTTTTACAGTGGCTTCATCGGTTACATTACCTAGAAAAAAGTTTGGCCACTCTTTGGTGAGTGCATGGACAGATGTGTAAAGTTTGGCTGCTGAATTTATAAGAACAATACATTACTAAGAAAAAAAGTGGATTTCACATACAACGCACAATAGAAAAATAACAGTACATTATTGCCAGTTTTAGAGTTCATCATTTAATGTCTGCATGTCCCAAATTAAACAGCAAGATATGGAACTGTATATAATATATATATATATATATCTATATATCTATATATATATATATTATCTACTGGCGGTCGCCAGTAGATAGTTATAGTTACAACCTAGTTTCCATAGGAAATCTCAAAATTCTATTTTGAATAACTTTGGCGCCGGTTGACGAATCCTCGCGAAATTTTCAAAACTAATGGGGCGCTCCGCTCAGCTCCTACCCTGAAAGTCTCGGGGTGATTCGTCAAGCGGGGGCCGAGAAAAAGGGGGGGTCCCAAAACGCGTTTTCCCCATGCATTTTTCCATAGGACCTTTAGTCGCAGCTACAGCCCGAACGGCTGAACAGAATTACGTGAAATTTGGCAGAGAGGTAGCCATAAGGTCAAGGAAGTGCCTTTTGCAGGTCTGGTGTAAATCTGTTCAGTATTTCCTGAGAAAATAGCATTTAAAAGCATATCAATATCTATACGCGTGCACCGTGCGCGCACTGTGCGCGCACCCTGCCGTGCGCGAGCGCAATTCTGATTGGTTGTTAGATGTCGGTAAACATTCGAATCGGTCGAAACCAGGAAGTGTCGGCCGCCATTTTGTCTCTCGCAGTCTGAGGGGGTGCATATAAAAGGTGGAGAACATGAAAACGGTGCAGAGTGGACAGTTCCTGACCCCCTAGCCTTGGTCAGGGGGTCACAGAAGGACCCCCAAGGGCGAAAAAAAAAAAATATTTTTTTTTTAAAAATCGCGAGGTGCGCGCACCGTGCGCGCACGGCACGCACTGCGAACCGTGGGTGCTCGGTGTGCGAAGCGCACTGAGCGCCAACAGCGTGCGCACTGTGCGCGAAGTGCACCGTGCGCGCACGGTCCGCACACCTCGCGATTTAAAAAAAAAAAAATAATTCACGGTGCGCGCACGGAGAAAAACCTGAAAAAAAAAATTAACAAATACATAACTTAGCATTTCAAAAAGCGTACAAATTCACTGAAAATACCATAGGTTTCACAAACGTTATAGTTACGAATTAGCATTTAAAAAACCTTGCAAATTCACTTAAAAAACCATAGGTTTCACACATGTTATAGTTAGCTGGACATTTCACTCGTAAAAAACCAATGAAATTCCCCCGTTATAGTTAGTGCAGGCAACTATAACTCACGCGACCGCAATCCTCTGCTGATGACGTCAGATATTACATCACTGATGACATATGTATCTTTATGAAAAATAAATATTTGTAATATATGTATAGCTAAAGATTAATGGAAGAAGACATGGGTAAATAGGTGTCTAAATACAGTGATGTAATATCTGACGTCATCAGCAGAGGATTGCGGTCGCGTGAGTTATAGTTGCCTGCACTAACTATAACGGGGGAATTTAATTGGTTTTTTATGAGTGAAATGTCCAGCTAACTATAACATGTGTGAAACCTATGGTTTTTTAAGTGAATATATATATATATATATATATATATATATATATATATACCATAGGTTTCAGGGATGTTATAGTTAGTTGGACATTTCACATATAGAAAACCATAGAAATTCCCCTGTTATAGTTAGTTGGGCTAACTATAACTCGCGCCCCCGCAATGCACTGCTGAGACGTCACATATTACATCATTCATGACATGGTCAGTGACATCACTGATGACATCTCAAATGACATCACTGGTGACATCACTGATGACATCATCCAGTGAATGTGTGTTTCTATCAAATGTAAATATGTTTTATATATATATATATATATATATATATATATATATATATATATATATATATATATATTACCTACTGGCGGTCGCCAGTAGGTAGTTATAGTTAGGACCCCTTTTCCATAGGAAAACCTCAACATTCTATTTTGAATAACTTTGGCGCCGGTCGATGAATCCTCGCGAATTTCTCAAAATAGGTGGGGCGCTACGCTCCGCTCCTACCCTGAAAGTCTCGGGGGGATTCGTCAAGCGGGGGCTGAGATAAAAGGGGGGTCCCAAAACGCGTTTTTCCCATGCATTTTTCCATAGGACCTTTAGAACGAGCTACAGCCCGAACGGCTGAACAGAATTACTAGAAATTTGGCAGAGAGGTAGTCCCTAGGTCAAGGAAGTGCCTTTTGTAGGTTTGGTGTAAATCTGTTCAGTAGATTCTGAGAAAATAGCCTTTAAATCAATATATATATCTGAGCCCGCTTACGGTAAGCTTACCGTACGCTTACCGTAAGCGTACGGTGGCGTGCGCGAGCGCGATTCTGATTGGCTCTTAGATCTTAGTAAACATTCGAATCGGCCGAAACCAGGAAGCGGCGTCCGCCATTTTGTCTCTCGCACTGAGTGTTGTTTATCAAACATGATGGCCAAAAACATGTTACTGGGCTGTTATGACAACTCCCTCCCACATAGTCATGTTGAGGGAGTCCCCAAACATCCCCCAAGAGCAAAAACGGTTTTATTTTTTTTTCGGCAATTTCGCCGAGTACGCTTACCGTACGCTTACCGTAAGCGTACGGTAAAAAAAAAAAAAAAAAAAAACCACTATCCACACTTACCCCACCCCCTGTGCTTTCGGTGGCCGTAGGCCACCAAATGTACAGGGCTTATTAACCCCTTCGATGCTGCGCAGATTCCGCCGCTGTGCTGGCGGAATCTTGCGCGGGCGGGGTCATGACGGAATGGTTCCGTCATGAGCACAGCTCAACCGTGGGTCATGACGGAACCATTCCGTCATGAGCACCGAAGGGGTTAATAGGTAAAAAAAACTAAATTTTGGCAACATGAAATTATAAAATCGAAATAAAAAAAACACTATCCACATTGACCCCACCCCCTGTGCTTTTGGTGGCCGAAGGCCACCAAATGTACAGGGCTTATTAAAGTTGATAAAAACCGTGCACGGAACGAACTGCGTTAAGTGGGCGCGCACGCCTCGAATGGCGTAAAGTAACTTAGCATTTAAAAAACCGTACAAATTCACTGAAAAAACCATAGGTTTCACACACGTTATAGTTAGGAATTAGCATTTAAAAAACCTTGCAAATTCACTGAAAAAACCATAGGTTTCACACATGTTATAGTTAGCGGAAATTTTACTGATAAAAAACCAGTGAAATTGCCCCGTTATAGTTAGTGCTGGCAACTATAACTCACGCGACCGCAATCTTCTGCTGATGACATATGTGTCTTTATGAAAAAAAAATATTTGTAATATATGTATAGCTAAAAATGTATGGAAGAAGACATGGGCAAATAAGTGTCTAAATACAGTATTAGCATCAGCAGAGGATTGCGGTCGCGTGAGTTATAGTTGCCAGCACTAACTATAACGGGGCAATTTCACTGGTTTTTTATCAGTAAAATTTCCGCTAACTATAACATGTGTGAAACCTATGGTTTTTTCAGTGAATATATATATATATATATATGCCAAGGTGTATTGAAGAATGAATGGGTATATAGGAGTAAGGATGGATGATTAAGTAGCTGTGTGACTGACTGTTTAAGTGAGTGATTAATTGTGTCTTGCTTAACGCATGTGTTAGCGACTGATACAGCCATTCACACAGTTTAGGTTGTCAGTTGGTGTGTAAGCAGTTCCATGGTTTGGTTAGCAACTAAATGAGGATCTATATGAGCTATTGATTGCTTGTCTGAGTACCTGTATGGGTGCCTGAATGTCTGTGTGGGTGGGTGGGTGGGTGGGGGGTGTGACTCTGTGCATACATGTGTGAGTGGATAATTCACTGGGTATATGTGTTCAAGTCTGTATCTGTGAAGGTCTGTATGGCTGGGTAAGTGTGTGTATGAGTGTCTTGGTGAGTGAATGGATGCCTCAGTGGTACATGTGTGAGTAACTCCATATGGGAAAGGCAGTATATATGAGTGTTGGACTGAATAAATGACTATATGTGAGAGTGAGTGATTGTGAGAGTGCCTGTATGGATCAGTGAGTCCTTGTATTAGTTATTGTATTAGAGTGTAAGTATGTGTTAGTATATGTTTAAATAAGTGACGTGGTATGTGTATAACTGTGCAGGTGAGTAAACGAAAGTGTGATTGATTATTTCCATTACTGACTAGGTGTGTGAATAATTCTATGAATGAGAGGCGGTGTGTGAGCGTCTGTATAGATATGTGACTGGATATGACAATGCTGTATTGATGGCTGACTGTATGTATGAGTGAGTGTATGGGTGAATGAATGGATGTGTGTGTAGACCTACAAATTAGTGAGTGGATATACTAACTGGTATTGGTGTGTTCACGGTTTCGAAAATTATAGTCTGTATTTTAGAGTGGGTGTATCAAGTGTTATATTAGGTTCTGATGAGGTGCATCAGATTTTGACGTGGATGATGTCATCAGTGATGTCATTTGAGATGTCATCAGTGATGTCATCAGTGATGTTACTGACCATGTCATGAATGATGTAATATGTAACGTCATCAGCAGTGCATTGCAGGGGCGCAAGTTATAGTTAGCTCAAATAGCTATAACAGGGGAATTTCTATGGTTTTCTGTGAGGGAAATGTCCACCTAACTATAACATCCCTGAAACCTATGGTTTTTTCAGTGAATTTCAAAGGTTTTTTAAATGCTAATTTCTAACTATAATGTGCCTGAAACCTATGGTTATGGTTTTTTCAGTGAATTTCAAAGGTTTTTTAAATGCTAATTTCTAATTATAATGTTCATTAAACCTATCTTTTTTTCTGTTGTTTTTAATGATCATCCCATTCTCAACTTGGTGAAAACTGCAGATCTCACCACTCTTCCATCGATACCTTACGCCAACAAAATCGCCACAAACAAGAGCCACAACTAACGCTAATGAAATGCATAGTAGGCATTTCCATGCAAAAAAAACACGAAAACACCACTTCCCCATATTTTCAACGACCAGCCAAATCTGCAATGCGATCCAAAAAGCAGGTGATAAGCCGAGTTAGCAGTAACAAATTAACATCAACCTTTAACTGGTGTAAGGAGGTTGACTATCTACTCCGTGAATTGGACCCAACTCACAGCCACATCTAAAGACCAACAACTGATAGAGCTACTGATCATGCAGCTCCGACACCCAACAAGGCCACAACACCCAGCGCCACCACCACCAGAACCTCCCCCCCACACCACGCCCCCTGCTACCACTGAGGCAGCGGAAAACAGGACAACGGACCTTCCCAAAACGCCATGCCCCTCAGCCACACAATAGCTGAATGTTGGGAGATGTGGCAACCAACTATATCTGAAGGTTGCAAGTCACCCATCAACAATAAAGCACACAATGCCAAGTGTAACGCTGATGTGCTGCACAGACCTCACTATGCAAAGCACAAACCTCTCCATGTGGAGATATACTATTGATACTTGTAGTGTAGTGCACAGTGGATGCAACCATGTTACCTCAGGCAGTGGGGAAGATCTCGGTCATGTAGCTGTGTTGTCCCCCCCTGGAAGTGGAAGCGGAGTGGGCTGCTCCAACGTACGCCACTCCAGCGTAGGAGTATGAATAAATAGGCCAGGCCGTAGGCGTGGTTCACTTGTGGGAAGACCAACAAGACTGTCACAGCGGCAGCCCTCACCCTGGCACGTGACTGCCGCCATAACCACGGGCCTCCTCGACACAGGCCCCCTGCAAACCCAATGACACAGCACCGCAGACTTATGTCTGTACTGACTACTGCCTTCGATCTACACTGTGGACAGCAGGGCTCACAATTCAGATGCAGTGGCGATTGCAGATGACGCAGTCCAGTTCGCAAGATACGTTGCTCCCAGTGCAGCTCACCCAGACCACGCATCAACGCAGGGTGCGCACACGCTGTGTGCTTCAGGTGATACTAACTCACTGCACCATAAGTCATCACCACGTGGCCTCATCAAGGCAGAATTCATGAGACAAAATGCATTTCTCCCAGTGCGACCCACCGGGACCATGTATCATCGCAGGGTGCGCACACGCTGAGTACTCCAGTTGCCACTAACTGTGCAGCTCAACTCAATGCCACATGGCTGTGCGCCCATACTGACCGCTGCCTCCGCCCTACCCTGGGGTTACACGGTTCACAATTCAAGATTAATAGCGACGCAAAATGTGTAAGAGACTATAATGGGTTAAGAAGACCAAATGCTCCCAGTATGTGCAGCTCAAGTCAACGTCACCTGCCTGTGGGCCTTTGCTGACTGCTGCCTCCGGCCTACACTGTGGAAGACTGGCGACACGTGGTGCCAACTAACCCTGTTCAACACAAGCCGATCCCACATGTGTAACTGTGTCCTGAGTCCTGAATGGCAGGGACCACAGCACCAGACTCCCTTCGATCAGTGAGGGGTATTTCCATATGGAAGGGCGGCGACACGTGGTGCCACTAACCCTGTTCAACACAAGTCGAATAATCCCACATGTGGAACTGTGTCCTGAGTCCTGAATGGCAGTGACCCCAACTCCGTGAGACAACCACAGCACCAGACTCCCTTCGATCAGTGAGGCATATTTCCATATGCAACGGCGGCGACACGTGGTGCCAATAACTCTGTTCAACACAAGCCGAATAATCTCACATGTGGAACTGTGTCCTGAGTCCTGAATGGCAGTGACCCCAAGTACATTGCAGCGACCACAGCAGCATACTCCCTCTGATTAGTTAGGCATATTTCCATATGCAACGCCGGCGACACGTGATGCCAATAACTCTGTTCAACACAAGCCGATCCCACATGTGTAACTGTATCCTGAGTCCTGAATGGCAGTCACTCCAAGTCCGTGGCAGCGACCACAGCACCACACTCCCTTCGATCAGTAAGGCATATTTCGATATGCAAGGCCGGCAACACATAGTCCCACTTACCCTCTTTAACACAAGCCGATCCCACATGTGTAACTGTGTCCTGAGTCCTGAATAGCAGTCACCCCAAGTCCGTGGCACCGACCACAGCACCACACTCCCATTGATCAGTGAGGGGTATTTCCATATGCAACTACAGACTCCAGTAGGAAAGTAACTATCACAGTCCTACACCCTACATATTATCCTCTTAGTATCCTCGCTTGAAGAACTTTTATTTTTTATATCAGTTATAGCTTTACTACAATGACCAAATTAATCTTCAAATGCAAACTAACATGGAATAGCAGTCTACACTGCAGGCAGTACAGCTTGCAATTCCAATTTTAAATGCTAATTTCTAACAACAAGATTGTACTCAGAAAATACAACACTTCATCAGTGTATTCTATACTTATTTCATCTTTTCATCATACACGTACACTGCACTCAGTAGGGCTCACAATGAAAAGTATTTCTTCATTCATTAACTACAGAGTCCACTAGGCAAGTAAATATTACAGGCCTCAAATCTACATAATATCCTTTTAGTATCCTTTCTTCTTGAACATTTTTTATATCAGTTATAGCTTTAGTACAATCACCAAATTCCTTTTCAAGTACAAACGAACACTCAGCAGTCTACACTGCGGGCAGCAGACCTCGCAATTTGAATTTTGGACACGTGGTGCCAACTAACACAGTCCAACACAAGCCGATCCCACATGTGTAACTGTGTCCTGAGTCCTGAATGGCAGTGACCCCAAGTCCGTGGCAGCGACCACAGCAGCATACTCTCTTTGATCAGTTAGACATATTTCCATATGCAAGGCCGGCGATACGTAGTCCCACTAACCCTCTTTAACACAAGCCAATCCCACATGTGTAACTGTGTCCTGAGTCCTGAATGGCAGTCCCCCCAAGTCCGTGGCAGCGACCACAGCACCAGACTCCCTCTGATCAATGAGGCATATTTCCATATGCAAGGCCAACAGCACGTGTTGCCACTAACCCTGTTCAACACAAGCCGATCTCACATGTGTAATTGTGTCCTGAGTCCTGAACGTCAGTGACCCGAACTTCGTGACAGTGACCACAGCACCACACTCCCTTTGATTAGTGAGGGGTATTTGCATATGGAAGGCCGGTGACACGTGGTGCCACTGAACCTGCACTACGCAGGCCAGTGGGGCCACCAACGTATATGCACGTGGCTGTGGGCCCTTGCTCACCGCTACCTCTAGCCTACACTATGGTCAGCAGGCCTCACAATTCAGATAGAGTCCTGATTCCACATGACGCAGTCCAGTAGCCAAGACACATTGCTCCCAGTGCGGCCCGTCCACACCAAGCATCATCACAGGCTCTTACAGTCTCAATGCTTCTGGTGCCACTAACCCTCCTTAACACAAGCCGATCCCACATGTGTAACTGTGTCCTGAGTCCTGAATGGCAGTGACCCCAAGTCCATGGCACCGGCCACAGCGACACACTCCCTTTGATCAGTGAGGCATATTTCGATATGCAAGGACGGCGACACGTAGTCCCACTAACCCTCTTTAACACAAGCCAATCCCACATGTGTAACTGTGTCCTGAGTCCTGAATGGCAGTGACCCCAACTTCGTGGCAGTGACCACAGCACCAGACTCCCTTCAGTCTTATTTGTTGTTCTTTTCTTTAAATACATTTTTTTATATGTAAATCTATACATGACCAAGATTCTTCTTTGTCCAACCGCACAGGGACACTTCCAGGCCCAAGAAAGTTGTTGGGGGTTCGATGGTAATGTAAGAAGAGGGTGCGTTACCTGCTGATGTGGGGAGAGGCAGCGTCAAAGGGGTATCTATCACAGAAAGAACTCCGATATGTTTTCACAAATGCCTCGGACAAATGCCAGCTGACGGACTGAATCACAAAATGGTTTTTCATTGCTTATGTAGTGTGAGTTATGAACAGTTCGCACCCAGGCTCGCAGAGGGACAGCTGCGGCCCGTCCGCTTGACTCACAGATGCAGTACTACGAGCCGTCCGCGTCATTGTAGCTATCCCAGCCCTCTTCTGTCGTACGCCACGCCACTCCGATTACGTTCCGACGTTGGCCCCACATAGCTACCTGTTGCAGGTGTACTTGCTGTTGGTGTGCAGGTCAGTGGTCTAGTTCTCAACATCTCACGGCCACTCCCTGAGGGCAGGTTTGCACACACACCACACCCATCCGGCACATGCGCCACACAGGCCAAGTGACCACACAAATACAATAGATCGACAACATCACATCCTTTATTGCCGGTGCTGACTAGATGGCGTACGCTCCACGTGTCTCAACGAAAAAGAGTCTTTGAAAAGTTGCACAGAAGGTTAGGCACACCCTGATCTGTATAGCCGTCAGGGGCCTACCACCCCCTTGGCGCGGACTTCAGATGCACAGGGTTAGTGCCACCCGAAGCTCATATGGCCGTTAGGGGCCTACCACCACGTGGCACGGACTTGAGTTCCACAGGCTTAGCGGCCCCAAAAGCTTGATGACTCAGGACTCAGCGACATGAGTGAGATCTGCCGGGCCGTGGAGAAGCTGATGTGGTTTCTGCCATTGATGGCTCAGGACTCAGCGACATGTGTGAGATCTGCCGGGCCGTGGAGAAGATGATGTGGTCTCCACCAATCATGACTCAGGACTCAGCGACATCTGTGAGATCCGTGGCGAAGCTGATGTGGTCTCCGCCATTCATGACTCAGGACTCTGCGACATATCTGGGATGCGCGGAGTTTTGACAGGCACGGGAAGTGCCCACTGCTGCACACTCCGGTGGCACAAAGTAATTATTTGCTCATGGATGCGCAGGGGCGACAGTGTCTCTCTCTCTCTCTCTCTCTCGTCCTTCTTTTCCTTCTATCTCTCTGACTCTCTCTCTTCCTTCTCCCTTTCTCACTCCCTTTCTTTCCTTCCCTCTCTTTTTCTCTCTGGCTTTTTTTTCCTTCTCTGTTTCTCTGTGTCTCTCTCCTTTGATATGACCATTACACATGTCCTTATTTTGTGCTTTATTTTCCAGGCTCTGTCATCGACATCCATGGTCCCCACAGGAGTGTTCCGCCTTGTTGTTTTGTATTATTTTTGATAAATTTTGTTTATTAGCTTATCATTCATATATATATGTTAATAAAAAAATAAAGTTTGAAAATAGTTTATCATTTACATATATATGTTTATAAAAAAATAAAGTTAGAATTAATTTTTTTATAATGTTTTGGTTGTTCTCTTAACTGCTGTGTGACTCTCTCTTGTTCTTATTACTCTTATTTGATGGAGTCCACGATGGTGTTAAATTATGGGGCACTTATCGCGGGAATACTGGTGATGTCTGCAGTTTGCACCAACTTCTAAATAGTGTGTTAGATTTATCGCAACTTTACTTCCATTAAAGTGCTGATAATGAAATGCAGACTAGCCGTTCCCGTGCAAAAAGACACGAGGTGCACCTTTGCGATTTATTCGAAATACTAAAATCCTGTATTGAATTGCACTGAGGTAGTGGCTGCACTTCCAGTGTACACACAAAATCAATGAAGAAATCTCATTGTATCTATATTGATTGGGAATAGTGCGTCAGGTGCTGGATCTTGACGAGATACACTGCTCAGCTCGTATATTGTTCTGCACACGAAAAAATCGCATCGCAACTTTCACACCAACTGCAATGCGAAACAAATTCCGGCGATAAGCCACGTTAGCACCAGGGATTTTACACCTGCTTTCTGCTGGTGTTAAGCAGGACGACTACCTGCACCATGAAAGGGAACACAGCCAAGAGCCACACCAAAACACCCACAGGTGCCATAGAGTCAATGCGCATGATACAGGGATACCCATGAGGGCCACAAGACTCATCGCAACAACTACAGGACCGCCAACGCCCCCCAAACCTGCATCTGAGCAAGTGTGTTCCTGTGGTCATTGTCTTAGCATGATAGGCACGAGCCCTGCAACATCACAGTGTGCTTTCACCTCAGCGTTGGCAGTGAGCCTGGACATGCAGCTACGCACGCATGCTCCTGCATGCACAACTGGCGTGTGCTGGTCTGGGGTACACAGGTCAGCGCAGAGGTGTGCCTATCCGGCAAGGGGAATGGGATGTCTCGTACATGTCCGTGTACAGGAAGTGCGGTATGTGTGTCTCTGTGTTCTGGTGTGGCCTGCCACAAGGGCCGAAGCAGTTGATTTGTAAAGTGGCATGCACCACCTCCAAACGGCACTGTGATGGTGTAGTTGGAATGTAGCAGGACATGCTCGAATAGGCATTACAATGGTGTGCCGTACGAGTGCATGAGATACAACAGCGCACCGTACAAAAGTGTGGGGGCTCATGGGAGGGAGGAGCAGCTGTTTGGCAACGTAACACACAGTGAACTCGCCCATGTGCCACGTGCTGGGCATCTCATCCATGATGACCACGGTCACAGACATCCCACAACACCAATGACTGGCCTTTGTGACTTCCTGTATGAATGCAGCGTGGTTTTCACTTCTATGCTCGTTCAGTGGTGTGATGTTGGCGGGTTCTGTGACTTGTGCTCCTTGTTGGTGTATTTCATTTTGGCCACTGTTTGTCTATACTTGTGCTGTACTTAATTGTGCATGTGTGTCATTCTGCCCATCTTCCCCGGTCCCCCCACTCCCTGCTTCTTCCTCTTCCTGGTGCTGTTATGTCTATAATGTTGTTGCTCCACACATAAATACATGTAAAGAACAAATTAGAATAGTTCCTTGATTCTTTTAGGTTTCAAAACTTTTCTCTATTGGTTTCTTTTAAATCTTCCATATAAACCGTTTGTTTAATATTCAACAACACAAGTCAGAAGTGCAACGCATTCTATCAACACACTTTCTAGAACATTCTACACCACGTGCAGGTTAAAAGTTCATCAATCTTTTTAAACTTAACGATATGTTTTTGCAACATTTTCTCGAACATTTAACGGTACGTGCAGGTTAAAAGTTCACGATTGTTTTAAGTTCGAACAGTGCCTTCCAAATGCAAGTAGCAGGTGTGGTTGAGTTGAGCAAATGTTATCTTATGATATGTACTCCACGTTGAAACTGCTTTTTCTTAACCAATCACAAAAAAATGCTTTTCCATAAAACGAATGTGCACCCTGCTTACAGAAAAGAATGCTTTTCATCTCCCAATCATGTATCGTTTTGTATGGCAAAAAAAAGTAGTTACCCATCTTTAAACATATCTCTTATTCTACCAAGGAACTGCATGAGCTACAGACATCTTTCCATGTCTTCCAGCCATACCTTCAAAATGCTAGTTTGGATCGTGGGACATAGCTATATTTTCTGGTACAAGAGGTATGCAGAACACAGACGTATTGACTTAGACCTAGGTTTAAAAAATGTGGTCATTAAAAGGTTTCCACAGAGAAGATTGAAGTGGCACCAATTGCTACCTTTGGTTAAAACCTCTTTGCATCTTCCACACCCTGACCTCATGATTGAGCATTGTGCTGGAAATGACCTAGGCACATTGACTGGGGTAGGTTTGAAAATGTTTATGACGGACACCTTTGGACACCTCAGCTCAGCACCATGTGACTCTGGGCAATACCTCACATATTTTCCGTACCCCAGGACTTTCAAGTCAGTAGTTCTTCCTTGTAGGTATAAACACATGCTGACACTTCTTCCACAGGTGTGCTGCAGCAGCCAGGGCACATGACTTCACACCATAAGACACATAGTTTAGGCTCACGCTTTCATCCCCGACTCTCGCAGCAGCTCACCTTAGCAGCATCAGACTCTACGCAATACCTCACTTAATTTCTGTACCCACTACTTTAAGACCGATAGGTATAAGTAGTTCGCTTCGCACCTCCTCTATAGCACACCCTAAACACCCCACAGAGGTTACAGTGCTCCTACCCTCCTCTTTCCTACTTTTTTCGCCCTTTTTCCCCCTTACTCGCTTCAACAGAATCACAAAATGGCGGCCAACACTTCCTAGTTGCAACCACTCGCAGCGCTCCCAACCAATAGGCAGCAAGCTCATGTTGTAACGCCTCAGCAAATCAGATGGCAGAATTCCCAAATATCGATATCTGTAAATTTCGATACTTCTCAAAAACTACTGAACGGATAAAAACCAAATAAACAAAAGCGTGCTTTATGGACCAAGACCCTTCTCCCTGCCAAATTTGGGGTAATTCCATTCACCCATTCGACCTGCAGCCTTGTTTAAAGTTTCCTCCGGAAATTAACATGGAGAAAACAAGTTTTGGGATCCCCCTTTTTCCTCGGCCGCCCCTTGATGAATCACCCCCAAACTTTCAACATAGGAGCTGATATGAACAAAGAATTATGTTTGAAAATTTCATGAAGATTCATCAAACGACGCCAAAGTTATAAGCAAAACAAAAAATGCTCGTCCTATGGAAACTTGGTCCTAACTATAGCTACCTACTGGCGACAGCCAGTAGGTAATATATATATATATATATATATATATATATATATATATATATTCCATAGAACACACGCACCCTTCAGCAACGTGAACAGGCCACACGGACGTGTTTCAGAGTTTCTTTAATTCAAGGTAACACAGCATTACGCGTTTCGACTCGTGCGAGTCTTAATCATATGCCACTAATCAGGGGTAGGTTCATTAGCTTTCTAAAAAAACATACCTAAAACGGTGAAGAAGGACCAGTGTCTATTTGTTTCATTTAAAGAGGCAGTTCATATTCAGGTTTTGTACATTTATTCTACAGCAATGGTAAGTACTGCTTATATTAAAGATAGTCCGTTTCAAAATTAAGTATTTTCCTCTGTCTTATGTTCCCATCACTGCACCCTTCGTTTCTTGCACTTCATGGTTCTCTGAGACTACATTACCCACAATGCCTCATAATTGTGATTCAAAACTTGATTTCTTCAATGTTGTTTTTGGCAGAACTTTAACTCGTTTTCTCCGTGTGCCAAATGCTTCAAGCGCCTTTACTGGGAATAGTTCCATATTGCGGCTGCATTCAGTGGTCACAGAAGAAAACAAGGAAATCCCGCTACCACCATGTTCTTAGATGTTTGTCACTTGCCTTTAAAACCGATGTCCAACAGCAGCACGAAGTGCACACGGAATTCCTTTTGCAAACCCTGGGTAATTACAAGTTCATTTCCAAAGCAAGGCGCGCCTTTCAGCGAGGCCCTTCCAACCATTCCTCTTCAATGACAGGTGTCTCAGCCGGCAATCACTCCTTTCGACAATAATCCAAATGCAGACTCTGACACAAAGGGGTGCCTCAGCCTTTCGGGTCGGAGCCTGTTTCAGGTGTGTCAGACACCTCCAATATTCCATAGAACACATGCACCCTTCAGCAACATGAACAGGCCACACTGATGTGCTTCAAAGTTATATATATATATATATATATATATATATATAGAAAAATATATGGAACTTTTTGTCTGTATTCTCTTCTTTCTGCCCTTCGTTGTTTTTTGCCCATTCTTGCTGCCCTTTTCCCGCTGCTGCCCCCTGTGGCCCCTCTTCCCTGCCGTTCTCCCGCATGCCTCCCAGCTGTGCTTCCCTCCCCCTGCCCTATTTAATGCCGGCCGCTACACGGCCAAAGGCAAGCCCGTCTGCACCTGTCCGTGACCCGACCGCAACCAGTGCCAGGAACCCTGCATCTCCCACCATCCATCGCTACAACGCAGCCACCCTCCTCGCACTTGACCCCGGAAGGAGCAACAACTGCCAGCGAGCCACACTGAGCACCACCCATGGACAATTTTCCTGCTGCCACTGCCGCCATTCCTTTACCACCGCATGCACCCTGCACTGAACGCCAACACCACCAAAGCCCTGAAATGCATCCTCCTCAACATATGATCCCTGCACAGACACGCCGTCGAGATCTGGGACCTCCTCGACACCCTCTCACCAGACGTCGCCTTCTTCACAGAAATTTGGACAAACGCCTCCTCCGCCCCCGACATTGCCACCACCATCCCTGACGGAGCAGAGGAAGGACCACCCCAACCACCCAGGGGGAGGGCTCGCCATCACACACAAGAGCTTCCTCCGACTCACCACCTCTACCACAGGTGACTCCTTCCCCACCACCGAACACCTGCACTTCCAGATCCAGACCAGCCCTAGAACCACACATCGTGGCACCCTCGCCTACAGACCCCCAGACTTCACGCTCTGTTCACCACCACCATCGCCGACCTCATTGTCCCCCACACCATCACCTCCATGGACTACATACTCATCGGAGACCTGAACTTGCACCTCAACAGCCCCAGCGACCCCAACTCCGCCACCCTCCTGGACAACCTCACCAACATCGGACTGAAACAGCTCATCGCCACACCTACCCACAAGGCAGGACACACCCTGGCCCCCATCTTCACAGGAGGTAACAACATCCACTTCAGCCACACCACCAAAGCCCCATGGACGGACCACCACTGTGTACACTTCTACGTCGAAAAACCCACACCGGCATATCCTGCACTGCACCCTCCGTGAAGGAACTGGAGCAAAGTCACTGAGGAGCAGCTCAACCCCACCCTCAACCGAGACCCTCCCACCACCTCAACCGACGCCAACCTCGCAGCCAAGGAACTCCACAAATGGATCTCCAACTGCGCAGACGAGCCCACACCCCTACGTAACCCCAACAGACAGCGCCCCAGGAAGGCCACATGGTTCACCGCCGGTCTCCAAGAATCCAGAAGCACCTGCAGACGCCTCAAAAAGAACTGGAGAAACAGCAAAACGCCTGAAGATCGAACCACCTACAAGAACGCCATGACGGAACACCACCAACGCATCAGATCCACCAAAAGGACCTTTATCCAAAACAAGATCCTCGCCAACTCCAGCAACTCGAAGGAACTTTTCAGCATCATCCAGGAATTCACCAAGCCCCGGAGCGAAACCGCAGACATCACCCCTTCCCATGACCTCTGCAACAAGCTCGGCTCCTACTTCCATCTGAAAATCAAGGGCCTCTACGACAATTTCAACGACAAGACGCCTGACACTGAAACCACATCCTCCTCCAGCAATGCCAGCCAACCCACCATCTCCTCCTGAACCCCAGTCACCACCTAAACCATGAAAGGCATCCACTCAGGAGCCCCCACGGACCCCTGCCCACTGCACATCTTACACAGAGCCACCACCATCATCGGTCTAGAACTACGACACAGAATCAATGACACCTTCAAGACTAGCATCTATCCCGACAACTGGAAACCCGCCTAAGTCAGAGCCCTGAACAAGAATCCATCAGCAGATCCCACGGACCTCAAGAACTACCGACATAACTCCCTCCTCCCGTTCACGGCCAAAGGCACTGAGAAGACCGTCAATGCCCAGCTGACAAGATTCATCGAAGGAAACTCCATCCTAGACCCCTCCCAATCCAGATTCCGCAGTAACCACAGCACAGAGACCGCTCTACTCGCCGCCACAGACGACATCCGCACGCTACTCGACCAAGGACACACTGCGGTCCTGATCCTACTCGACCTCTCGGCAGCTTTCAACACCGTCTCCCACCGCACACTCCCTGCCAAACTCCGCAACGCTGGAATACAAGGAACAGCCCTCTATTAGATCCGCTCCTTCCTCACCGGCAGAACCCAAAGAATCAGACTGCCACCCTTCCTCTCCGAACCGACGGAAATCAACTGTGGAGTACCCCAAGGACCTTCGCCCAGCCCCACGCTCTTCAACATCTACATGGCCCCCCTCGCCACCATCGTCAGACAGCACAGACTCAGCATAGTATCCTATGCCGACGACACCCAGCTCATCCTCTCCCTCACCAAGGAACCCATCACCACCAGGCTCAACCTCCAGGAAGGAATAAAGGACATCACATCCTGATGAGCAGCAGCTGCCTGAAGCTCAACTCGGAGAAGACAGAGGTCCTCGTGCTTGGACCCTCCCCCTCTACATGGAACAACACCTGGTGACCCACTGCCCTTGGCAGCCCTCCCATCCCCACAGACCACACCCATAACCTTGGCATCATACTCGACTCCTCCCTCTCCATGACCCGACAGGTCAACGCCATCACCTCCAGCTGCTTCAACACCCTCCGCATCCTCTGAAAGACCTTCAGATGGATCCCTCCCCGTCACCCACGCACTCATAACCAGCAGTGTGGACTACAGAAATGCCCTCTACACCGGGATCAACAAGTCCCTGCTCAGCAAACTCCAGACCATACAGAACACCACAGCCAGACACGTCCTTGGCATCCCTCGACACGAGCACATCACCCAACACCTGCAGAACCTCCACTGGCTCCCCATAGAAAAGAGAATCACCTTTAAGATACTCATCCAAGGCTACGAATGCATTCACAACACCGGACCCAAATACCTCAATGAAGAATCTCCTTCCACGCACCAGGGCGAAACATCCTATCTACCGACCTCACTGTAATCCCGTGTATCCCCAGAGCCAGAACAGGGGGAAGAGCTTTCTCCTCCATTGCGGCCAAGACCTGAAACAAATTCCCACTCGACATCAGACGCGCCCCGTCCCTGAACATCTTCAGGAAGACACTGAAGACCTGGCTCTTGAACTGAATAGAGCTGCTTAACCCCCCCGTGCCTTGAGACCCTCACGGGTGACTAGTGTGCTTGCAATTCCCCTGATTGACTGATTGATAGCTTGTTAGTTATATGTTCCTTCTGAAGACTAAGATGGTGGATGCCATGGGGTAACACTAGCTCACTTTCTTCAACATCTCTAAGGTTCCTTTATACCCGAAGAAAAGCTCTGTGCAGTTCATTCTAGACTGTTCCTACTGGAGCTGGATGAGGAGCGATTTGCATGTGGTTTGTTCCTCTCTGAGGTGCAATGGTGGACAAGAAAATGATGAACTGTAATGCGTCCCAGAGTAGTTTCCAGTAGCTGAGATTAATTCGGTTTTCCACGCTTTTTGCTTTCCTCAGTGCAATGTCCTAAGTGTAACAGGTATAGCTTGATGTGGGCTCTATCAGTAGAGTACACCTTCAGTCCTATAGCAATAGGACTCAATATGTACTCTACTGATGCAGCTCAAATAAGCCTAAACGGCCCTGGCATTGCTTGTATACCTGTTCAGAGCAGGCCTGGTCAGGGAGTTAGGGATTGTTCCTAGTGGACCAGAACCAAGACTGAATAGGTCATGACTGGTTCATGTTTTAAGTAGCATGATGTGCAACACAATGATAGGAAGTTGACCAATGAAAAGCTGCTGAGTCAATTAATAGACTAGGATTTTGGGTTGAAGGGGCGGGTCAGGGGAGACAGCAATGTACTGAAGCACAAAAATTGTGTAGCTAGAAAGCTAGAGGTAGATGATCATAATAAGTGTTGATTTGTGGTGGGTAGACAATATTTAGATGTTTCTCTTTTTAAGACATTTCAAGATCTCTTCAGAGGCCTGGAGATTCCAGTCATTGCACTGAATCATGATGGTATCCTTATTGAAAGCCTTAGTAGAGTTGGCTTTGGGCTACATGGAATGAGGTAATTTGGCAACATCAAGTCAATGTCTATCCTAAATTTGCACTGTCTCTTTGCGGAGGAATTTTGCCAGCAATGCAACATGCCAAATTTCTGTTGGAACATCCTTGAGGTACTGCAGGGCTAGAGTAGGTTTCCACAAGTACTCTTTATTAAGAATGGACAGGAGCTCATGCGGATGATTATGTATGAGCCCTGTTGCTGCAGCTTAATGTATGAACTACAACAGAGGGACCCTGAATATTTAAATGTGTGAGGAAGAAATCAGGGAGTTAAACTATTCAACAACAACACAGGGCTTCCTACACCTATATAAATCAATATTAGGCACTGTGCCCATATAATAAGGTAATGCCCACAAACACGGTGTACCAAAATAGACTACTTCATTTATTAAATATTTTTTTCATTTTTTGTGATAGACATAAATGTCTATTTAAATTGAGTGATAAATTAAATGTAATACAGATTAAATCACAATAGTAAGAAAAAATTGAAACATATCATCAGCAACACACACCATAATGACATTAATAAATAACATCAAATCATAATACAAATATAAAAAACGAAAACAATAAAGACAAAAATCACAAAAGAATTAAACAGAGGAAAAATAAACAAATATGCAAAACAGTACAGCATAAGATAAAACACAAGACAAGCGCCAACGCGCGTTTCGGAGTTCCTATATAGGCTCCTTCCTCAAACGCGCGTTTCGGAGTTCCTATGTAACCTATATAGGCTCCTTCCTCGGGGTGTATGAGATTGGTCTTTCAAAAGGCGACAAGTATTAGACCCAATTTCCTTTCCAACGTCATGTGGTGAGGGTGCTGGCATAAATTCAATATTCACAACCGTAGGTCTGTGGGCAGAAAAACCAGGGTAAGTACTTTTACTATATATTTATATTAATATATGGCTGGAGCTAAATAGAATGAAGAAAGTAATAGACAGAAATGACCCAAGAGTAAGAAAAGGTTTTTTTTGAATCACCAAGTTGTGCAACAGAAAGAAAAATAATAATAATAATAAAAGAAAAATTAAGAAGATAAAGGGGTGCCAATCACCTCTGTGAAGCAAAATACTAAGCAGATACCTACTTGAAGAGTTAATCTTTCAATAAAGGCACCAAGACTGGGATGACTTCTAACGGTATATTTTATAAAACTGTAGGGAAAATCAACAATGAATGATTAACGATTAAAAACCAGATGATGGACTCAGCTAGGCTATAGTATACACTGGATGGTAATTTACACTAACAGCTAGGACCATCAATATTTAAGTACGAATCATAAAGGGATAAGCGCACACAGATTGATGAATAAATGGAAAAAGAAGTTCCCCCAATGGTAGCTAACTCGGTTAGCATAAAGAATAGAAAAGATCAACAGCCTCACAAACAACGCTGGCCCGAGGCAGGAGGTAAAGCTCATAGACTATTGGAGACACCAAATTTACCAAATGAGAATGCGGGAATAGGACTGCTCGTAGCGAAGGCAAAAGATGATCATCAGATCAGAACCACATTTGTAAATCATACGTATCAAGGGCAAGATGTTATGAAAACATTATATCGGCATCCACATGCGCCACTTACCAATCTTTAAATAACATGTAGAAAGGATCAGTATCTTTGCCAGAAAGTTAGAGTAAAGAATACATCTATATAATGATAGTGGAGCCAGACGGATTCTATCGAGATATGGTTATGCAGTAACACGTTGGCCAAAGTAGCCTGAAAATGTAAGGTTAGAACGAGTTATGTTAGGTATACTAGGGTCTAGATCAACAAAAACCCAGATAAATGAACCCAAGTTCACTTACAAAAGCCCGATATACATGTATTAAAGATGGCGTCCGTAGGATTCTGAATGGAGAGTCCTTATCATCCGCAAGCCTCCATCGGATGGACGACAATGTTATTTCTAAAAAACAAAGTTACATCTGTAAAATTGAAAGACTAACTAAGGTAGTTTATAACTAAGATAACTCATTGCCAGAGCTAGCTAAACGTACTCGATGGACTCGATATAATGTAAAATAGATCATAGAAAAAACCAATGATCCTAAATTAACTTACATGTGGCCAGATATGCATTTATCGGAGGTAACGACCGTATGGTTCCAATTGGTGAGTACTTATATATTGATTTAACGTGAGCCTCAACGGGATGGAATGGCAATATTATTTCTATAGAAAACAAAATTACAGCTATAGAATGGAGCAACTAACTCGGATGACTATAACTGGGCTAAAGAATAAAACTAAAATAATGCCGGGGCCAGAGGTTCACTTACCGAAAAGGTAGCAAAGTTCGGACTAAAAAATCGGCGGATCCCGCATTCCGACGGTAAACGGGAATACACTGAGCGTCTTCCTTATAAGGACTACCATGAGGGCAGTGCGTCTATAGCACAAAAATAGAGGAAGGAATAGATAGAGAATACTAATTGGAATGAAGAAATAGAGAGGGGACAAAAACGGCCTATATGCGCCTCTCAACATAGACCAAAAAATGAAAAGCCATGTTGGAAATGGTTTATAAGCTGGAAGGAAATATATACATGCCACATATGATGACAACCAAAAAGTGTAATGAAATATAACATCACCAGAAAACACAGCATTAAAGGATAAATATCAATGCTGGATAATGTTTATTTAGCACAAAAAAATATTTAAATAAAGGAAAGACTTAAAATGTTACAATAAGAAATACTAAATAGGATGGAACAATAGCGAGGGGACAAGAATGGCCTATGTGTGCTTATCAACGTTAGCCAAAAGAGTAATTGGCCATGTTGAAAATGGTTTATAAGCTGGAAGCGAATATCTGCATACCTCGTAAGATGGCAACCAATTGTGTAATAAAATATAACATCACAAGATAGTGGAGCATATGACAATAAATATCAATGCTGGCCAATACTGAAAGCAAACCTAAAATACAAAGAAGGCTACAACCACGCATCAATCTAGTGTACCACGCAGAATTCATAGGGCCTTACAGAGTTGCATTTTCCCACGGAAGGTGCTCATTCAAACCACTAACCTGAGTTTGAAGAACATACATCCAAAACACTTCTCTTTTGCGTCTTAGGGCATCAATATTACCATCACCAGGTGGATAGACATGTTCCAAAATAATCCAACGAAGGTCAGAGATGGTATGTTTCTTTTCAATCCAGTGTGATACGAGAGGGGCCCCAGACCGTTGCTTGGAAATGGCCGACTTGTGTTCACTGAATCGTACTAGAAATTCCCTATTAGTTTCGCCTACGTAGCCTTTGCCACACGGGCAAAGGATGAGGTAGACCACATGTTGAGTACGACAATTCGTCATATCTTTGAACGTGAAAATCCTTTTATCCCACGTAACCTTGTTTGTTACAATGGCGAACTGGCAAGCATGACAACAACCACATTTGTGTGTACCCATAATGGGTCTTGTACCGCTAATAGATTTCTGGACAAAAGAGTTATTGACAAATCCCTTAGATTTGACCAATGAGTTTCTCAAATTCTTATTGCGTCGAAACGCAAAGATGGGCTTAGGGAGAGTCTTTTTACAGTGATCAGAGTTAAGAATGTGCCATTCACTGTTGATGATTTGTCTGATCTTATGGTCAATGTTCGAATGAGTGGTAACACAGACCAATTTATCTTCAGTTTTAATTTCTTTATTCTGCAACAATACTGTTCTATCGTAGTATTTAGCTCTTTTGTAGGCATCCTTAATCAGTTTAAATGGATAACCTCTATTACAGAATTTTTGTTTAAGTTGTTCAGCATGTAGATCATAGTCATGTATGGTAGTACAATTCCCGCGAAGTCGCAAAAATTGGCTGAACGGGATGTTGTCTTTTTGACTACGAGGGTGATAACTGGAGTATTGGAGAAGAGTATTTTTGGCTGTGGGTTTCGTATACAGACTGACCTCAATCTTCTCATCAACAATTTGAATCCAAATGTCAAGGAATTCAATTTTGGTTTTACTAATATTGGGACTAAATTTGAGATGAACATCGCAGAGATTGATCCAAAGGATGAATTCATCTAACTGTTCTTCCAGGCTTCTCCAAATGAAAAAGATGTAATCGATAAATCGATGCCATCTTAAAATGTTCTCACTAAATGGGGCTATCTCGTTGAATATAAACTTGGCTTCAAATTGTCCCATATGGATATTGGCAACATTTGGCGCACAAGCCGCGCCCATGCTTACTCCTTGTATCTGTTTAATGACTTCACCATCAAATTCAGAATAGTTTTCTTTTAAAACAATGGCCAAACATTCCAACAGGAATAACCGATCACCTGGGCTATTGTTATTAATAAGGGTATATTTAACCGCTTCTAAAGCTCCTATTTGTGGAATATTCGTATAAAGGGCTTCTACGTCCATAGAAACCAAAAAATTGGTATGGTTGTTGAAATGAGTGCCCTCAATTTCGCCAATGAGATGTCCCGTGTCTTTGATGTACCCCCGTAGATTGGATGCCAGAGGTTGGAAAAATATATCTAGATATTTAGATAGAGGCTCAGTGAGTGACCTAATGGTAGATACAATAGGTCTAAATGGAGGTAGAGTCAAGTTTTTATGTATTTTGGGAACCCCATATAAAATGGGTATTCGATGAAATTCTATATTAAGATAGTTGAACTCTTGTTCACATATAGATCCTCTATCAAGGGTTCTCTGGGTGATATCTAGAATATCAGCCTTAATTCTTCGTTCTGGGTATGACCTACATTTAATGTAGTGTTCTGGGATGTTGAGCATAGCCTGAATTTGTTGTTTATATGTGGAACTATCAAGTACCACAATGCCCCCTCCCTTATCAGCAGGCTTAATGGTCAGCTCAGAATTGTTGGCCAATAGTTTAAAAGCATGATATTCCGAGTAGTCCAAATTGTACTCAGGTTTAGGTACAAAGGTAAGAAGTTTCTGTATTTTGGAACTTACCACTTTCTCAAAGATATCGATTTCGGCCCCAACCTGGTCTAGGGTAGGAGTGAAGATAGATCTGGGCCGAAGTCCAGTATAGTTGTCATCAATTTGGGTTGGTCTATCCTCGAATAATCTTTTGAGTCTAATCTTACGGAAAAAAGACTGGATGTCAGTAGTCATTTTAAAACGGTCAAGAAAGGTAGTAGGAATGAACGTAAGTCCTCGTGATAACAATTTGAGGGCAGGTTTATCCAATTCAATTTTAGAGAGATTAAAGACTGGGATGGTTTGTGGGCCATTCGTGATGTCCTTATCAGAGGAACCACCTAGTCCCTTCAGTATAGTTTCCCTAGAAGTAGAGTGGACTGAAATTAATGCTCTGTTGGTGGATACATCTAAAGGGGTATTCATGTCATAAGTTGGTACTATTCTCTCCAATATTGGTTCCTGCGGGTCTGTAGGAATTGGGGAGAGTTCTCTGATTGTTGATGAGAGCTCCGAAACGCGCGTTGGCGCTTGTCTTGTGTTTTATCTTATGCTGTACTGTTTTGCATATTTGTTTATTTTTCCTCTGTTTAATTCTTTTGTGATTTTTGTCTTTATTGTTTTTGTTTTTTATATTTGTATTATGATTTGATGTTATTTATTAATGTCATTATGGTGTGTGTTGCTGATGCTATGTTTCAATTTTTTCTTACTATTGTGATTTAATATGTATTTAATATGTATTACATTTAATTTATCACTCAATTTAAATAGACATTTATGTCTATCACAAAAAATGAAAAAATTATTTAATAAATGAAGTAGTCTATTTTGGTACACCGTGTTTTTGGGCATTACCTTATTATATGGACACAGTGCCTAATATTGAATTATATAGGTGTAGGAAGCCCTGTGTTGTTGCTGCAGCTTAATGCCCACTAGTTTCAATTGCAGCCCTTTTCTGTCAGACATTCCATCCTATAGCCAAATGCATGGCATAAAGGACAACAGGTGAGCACAGGTGAGGCAACAACATATATATATAAATGCAATCAACAAAGAAAAGAACCATGTTATGATACATTATTTTATGTTATGTTAATTTATGTTATGTTATCATGATTTGAAGAGGGCACTATCACCAATGATCCCTAAGATCTGTACTAACTATAATTGAGATCCAATTAAAACATCTTAATAATTTTCAAACACTACTCTAAACAACCAGGCTTTGAGTTGATGGTGAAACAGAGCAGAGATGTTTAGCCCTTAGATTAATGAGAAGAGAGTTCTTGAGTTTCCCAGCATTAATGAAATACAGAAGGGTTCCCTGATCTAGGTTTACAATATCTTGAAATAGCCATTAGATTAGAAGAGTAGGAGCTCAGACTTCTCTTGTGAGTATACAGCAGTGAAGATTCTTCTGAAGAAATGCACGGGCTGTTGCAGATCAAGATTTATGAACAATAGAGAAGGAATTGACACTTATGCGCTGTCTCTCTGGGAGCCACTGAATCTTACACAGACTAGTCATAGCATGGGTAAATTGAGGGGATAAAGTCAGGAGTCTAGCTGCCATATCTAGATGAACTATTTTTTTTCCAACAAGGTAATATGGAGCTCCAGATAAAAGACATTTACGGAGTCTAATCATGAACCTATAAGTGTTGCCATCACAGTCAGAAGTAAGAAAAGAACCAAGGGGCATATTTACAAGCAGGCGATAAAAAATTATCGCCGCTTTTGCGGCCGTTTTCGGCCAAAAAGCGGCGATAATTTTATCGCCTAATTAGCAAGGCCACACTAACGCATGAAACCTTGCTTTAGCGTCAGGATTCCTAACGCCCAGCTTTGCATCTCTAATGAGATGCAAAGTGGGCGTTCCTGACCTAACATGACAGAAGAAATGTCGCTAAGCGACATTTCTCCTATCAGCAAGCCCCACGCTATGAAGCATAGCGTCAGGAAAAGTAGCGATAACCCCTGTTATCGCTACTTTCCTTACGCCTGCTTCAGGACTGACTTAGCCATGATATGCTATGGAAGGTGGATATCATGGCTAAGTATGTGAGTCCCTATCAGCAAGCTAATGCCACATTGCGTGAGATTATCGCTGGGTTTCCAGCGATATTCTCACGTTAGGCAGTCAGCGTGAGGATTTTTATCGCTGAGGAGATAAGCGTTGCTAATAGCACGCTATCTCAGCGATAAAAATTCACGTTACCCGGCGATAATTATCCTCACGCTAAGAGCGCTGAGCGATAATTATCGCCGGGTGTTGCTGATATGCCCCTATGTACTTATCCAATTAACATAGGTGAACATAATACTATAGCTTCTATGGTGTTTATGAAAAAATTAAGTTGGTCAAGGTGCACTGTGGAGCATGTTTACAAGCAGAGTTGTGTCAATCTTGTCACACACAAGGTAGTGCAAGAGCGACGCAAGTCCTAAAGAGATTTATGAATCCACACATGCTCACTTTGCATGACCCTGAGAGTTTCCATAAATCTGAATAAAGCAACACAGCACAAATTATACACAAGGGAGGCATTCCATGGACATTGCGTTGGTTTTCCCATGCAACTCCTATGGTTTTTGATGCATTCCCAGATTTACCAGAATAGGTAAACATGGAAATGCACCAAAAAGACAAGGAGGCGCAATGAGGTGAAATATCTTTATTTTTCCCCGTTACTTGATTGTTTCTTATGAAGGAATGTGTCTTTTTCTGCACAAAAACAATCCTGCATGCAACGCAGGCACCTTTGCACTATGGTGCCTCCCACCCCACCACGCCCCACGTTTACCTGTGCCGGTCGCTGCTGTCTATGACACCGCCCAGGTAGGTGAAGGCCTCAACCACTTCCAGTACATCGGCTGCAAGAGTGACTGCAGTTGTGCTTGCCGTCTTAGCCTTCAGGATCTTGATTCTGCCCTTGTGGATGTTGAGGCCAAGTTGTGCTTATGTGGCTGGCAAATTATCAGTCTTCTCTTGCATCTGCAGATGGGAAAGTAGGGCCAGGTCATCTGCAAAGTCTAGGTCTGTCCAAGGTGTCCACTGAATCCTCTTTCTTCTCCTTGCTGTGGATGCCTGTAGCCAGCAGGAAGAGAAAAGGTCAGAGCAAACAACTGTGGTGGACTCCGGTCCTCACTTGGAAGGCTTCCATGAGTTGTCCTCCATGGACTACATTGCAGCCCATTCCCTTGTAAGAGTTCCTGATGATTCCTACAAGTTTATCTGGCATACCCTAGTGGCGGAGGTGTTTCCAAAGGGTCTCTCTTTCCACGCTGTCAGATGCTTTCTCCTAGTCGATAAAGTTGACATAGGGGGGAGAATTCCATTCCCTCGACTGCACAATGATGATGCGCAGTGTTGCAATCTGGTCTATGCAAGATCTATCTTTGCAGAAGTCAGCTGGCTGGCCTTGCTACTGAGCGTCAACTTGTTCCTTCATTCTGTTCAGGGTGACTCTGTTGACACTTTTCCTGGGGTTGATTGAAGAATCATCCCTCTGTAGCTTTCACAGTTATTCAGGTCACCCTTCTTGGGGATCTTGATCAGATATCCCTCCTTCTAGTTTGATGACACCGTTTCCTCTTCCCAGATCCTTCCAAACATGAGGTAGAGCATGTCTACTGATGTTTCAATGTCTGCCTTTAGTGCTTCGGTAGAAATGATGTTAGGTCCTGCTGCCTTTCCATTTCTTAGATGTTTGATGGCTTGCTGTATTTATTCCGTGGTTGGTCTGCTGAAGCTTATTGGTAAGTCCTTGTCAGCTGGCTGTATATATGGTGGAGACTGCGGCATGGGCTGGTTCAGCAGTGCTTCAAAGTGTCGAATACTAAAGATGTTAGTCTTTAATCCATACTTGCTGGCCCTTTTTTTCCTGCCTTTTTCTCCCTCTGTCTTTCTGATATGTGTGTTTTCCCTCTCTTGTGCTCAGTAAATATCTCATATGGGAACAATAAGTGCAAGTACCCAAAAAAGATTCTGGTGTCCGCACCAGCAACCACCAGCTCAAATTAAACAGTGCATCCAGCCCATTTTGTATCACGCATTTGCATCAATCGCACCATTTGAAACACCTACAAAAGGAGTGAGTGATATATCACTCAGAAGTGTGAGACATCTATCGATTAGTAATCCACTGACCAGGAACTGGCTAATTGCTCTAATTAGACAAAACGTATAGGGCAATATTTCTGGATATGGAATCTATCCTGACATTCAGGATTTCCTACAGAAACACTTATTTCAAACACTTACATTTGGAAAGCAATTGCAGTGCTGGGTGTTTTAGGAAACTGTCCAGTACATAGTCCCAGTGAGAGGATTTAAAGCACAAGAACACCACATGCTGCTCACAAATCTCTTACTCAAATGAGACCGCAGGCAGAGACAGTGAACATCTTGTTCACCATTGCTCTACTAGCAATATGGCCAATAGTCTGTCCCACAAGACATTAATATGGTTTCACGGGCATTAAAGCAGTGCTTTGTGCCTAGCTGTTTTGTATGAGTGCAGCGTGCCAGTACAGCTGCTGCCAATGGTGCCTACTGGCTTGGCTTCAAGCTCGTACCAATTCAATTACCCAAATACTCTTGCAAACAGTCATTAATAAAACTTTTGTTGTACAAATTTCAAGCAATAGTAAGTTATAATATGTTAGCACTCGAAAGTTCTTTCACTATAATTCAATTTTTATGCTATATAGTGTATGTGGCATAAAACCAGGACATCTGACAATGCTGGCTGTCTCTTTAGTACTAGTCCTCCTTTTGCATGAGCATTGAAGGGCAGGGAGAAAAATAATGCAGAACCCCTGGTTTGTAATACCATCTCCAGCACCTTGCCACATTGTGTGATCCTGGCCAGATTATTTCATTTTCATTTGTCTCAGTCCCCTTGTCAATCAAAATGGAAACTGCTTTGTCACAATGACATTAAACATTATCTAAATAACCAGAAATGTGCACTTTGCACAAATGTGCCAGTGCTCACATGGAGTCTTTAAATGATACTGGATGAAAAGATGCGGGCCTATCAGTATAGACCGGTTGTTTTAATTGATCCCTTTGGCCCACTAAGGCTTGCTTACTCTTCTGGGACTCAGTAGCCTACTTGGCACAGGCTTGGATCTGTTTGGAACTGAGGGTGTTACAAGGAAGCCACAATATGTGAAGGTCTCGTCCTCTCAGAGCTTCAATTGCTGCCACACAGTTGGCGTTGAGTTACACTGGACCGCAGCCAAGGTCCCAGACATCAGGAAGACACAACAGAACATACTGTAGTGAGAAACTATCAAAGGCACGACCTCTGTGCACAAAAATAGGAGGGCCTTGCTCTTTAAAGGCTTATCCACGAGATTTCATTTGGGCGCCCAAAACACATTAGCGCTAAAGACTTCCACACTGATTTCCTTGGCTACATCATTGCTGCTGTCTGTCACCTACAGAGGAATCTTCTCCAGACTTTTCTGGGGTAAGGGAGGGTCCAAGAGCATTTCATAGTTTACACAATGGTCGAAGTGGAAGAAAAACAAGCATTTGTAATGCAATAGGTCTCGCATTTGCGAGAGTTTGAGCTATTGGTATTGTAAATGACAATGCCTCTTATTTATCTGTTTTGAAAACCTGCAAGGGTTGCGCAAACACGTGCTTTGTACTTATAGTCGTTGCTTCCGAAAAGCAAAGGTGGCAGTAAAAGAAGCACAGTTATTGCCAGCCTTGCTTCTCGTAAGCAACAACTATAAGTACAAAGTGCATGTTTACGCACCGCTTGCAGGTTTTCAAAACACATAAAAAAAGGGCAGTGTCATTTGCAATGCCAATATCTACTCTCACAAATGTGCAACTCATTGATTGCATTGCAAATGGTTGTTTGATTACGTGATCTGCTCCCATGCACCGTCTTATGAACTATGTTTGGCAGATGGTTTGCACATTGGTTGACCAGAGATCTATGAATTGATGGAACATATCGAGAGGTCAGCATTTCCATGTACCATATGTTAGAGTGCTAGAATGCTGTGTGCCAATAAAGGAATTTTAAGGCGTGATCTTAAGACTTTGACTTTTATTGTTCTTCAGTTTATAACTGGAAAAGCTCCAGTTCAGAAGCCATAACTTCTGTAGTAGGCACATCTTTTCTGGCTGTGCTTCTCAGTGCCTCTGAGCCTCTTCATCCCATCGGATGAATAAAGCATGCCTACCGCTTCCAGGTTTTTACATTGTGGAGAAGTGTGGCTCAATGGTTAGAGCGGCAGACCCTGATGCAGAGGTCTGGCCCGGGACCAGGGTTCAATTCCCACCTTGGCGGCTCTTGGATTCAATTTCCCCAGACTTGATAATTTTCGCCTCAGTGCCTATTCTAATCATGGGTCCTACTGTGCAACTCTGGGCAATAGCTTGCATAATCTCCACAACAGCCCCCACAGCGCTAGGATGCCTGGCTTCACCTTGGGGGGTGCCCAGGAGTGGACATCTCACAGGAAAACCAGGAAGGGTTCCACAGCTGTATGAATACAGCGCTACGAGACCTCTGGGTAGAAGTGCGCTATATAAGTACAAATACATTTACATATCTTTCACCCACAAACTGTCACTAGGTACAAACAGCAGAAGGAGAAAATGCAGACCATCCTTATGGAAAAACTGTATAAACTGTGGTGAAAAAAAATGTTCAGTCACTTGATTGTGCCACATGTATTGTCTAGAGTAGGGTGAGCCCTTGAAGCCTTGACCTTAGCTTATGCACCTGTTAGCCTGGCTCTGGATCAGCTTGGAGTGGGCCCTCAAGCACAAAACAAGCTGAAGTTAACGATCCTAGTAGTAGTAAGTTAACAGAATTACGAAATAATGACACAGAGAAAGAATTTCACACTTTCCAGAACCAATGTAAAGATGAAAAGTTTTCATGGAGTGTAAAATGCATATTGCTTGAAACGCACCTGGCAGGGCTCGGGGACCTGATTCTAACAGGGGTGGAAGCAGCTAACGAGGAGGAGCAGCCTGTAACATGGGAATTAAGACAGCCGTGACCTATGACACAGCCCACCGGTGAGGGTGTAGGCCGCAGAGCGCGAACACATGGTTAACAAGTGAGGTTCGTGAGCAGCAGACAGACAGCGGGCGCATGATGCACGAGTAATGGTGCAAGAGACGCCCCAGGGAGTGTGAGATGGTAAAAGGGTGGGCTCAGGGTGCCGAGCAGCAAGAGAACGGGTGAGCCTGTATATCACGAGTAACCAGTAAACATTGAGCGCAGGGAGACCCAGGGAACACCAACAGCAGCTAAACCGATTGGTCCAGGAGATCGAACAGCAAGTAAATCAGGGGTCCATGGCTTAGTGGGCCAAGAACAGGTGAATGATAAGTCCACATGGAGCAAACGCAGTAATTTAACTCGGGGGTTTAGACAGCACCAGCCACAGGTGAAACGAGTGGTCCTGAAAGACCGTGGAGCAGGTGCACGACCTGGAAACGTAGCGATGAAAGGATGTATTTGGGGACGGCCAGAGATCTAGTAAACGAGAGTCCAAGACCTCCGCCCATCCCCTCCAACCCCATCCCCACCCGACCAGGTAAAGGACATGGCCAGTATGGAGCTTGGCATATGATATGCATATGTGTAAACGTGCACACTGCAGGTATGAGGAAGGCGACGAGTCAGGTGAGGTGCCGGGGTACAGGATCGACAGCACGCTTCTGTCCGGAGCACCATGTGACGTCATTGTGTGTGGTGCTTCAAGTGAGGCACTTCTGTGAAGAACTCAAGGCGAGGTTCTTCTGGGCAGAGCTCAATAGGAGGCACTTGTAGGAGGAGCACAGTGCGAGGCCATGGTGTGCGCAGCTCTAAATAAGGCACTTTTGTAAAGAACGGAAGGTGAGGAGCTAAAGGTGAGGCACGTCTGTGAGGTGGAAGTTAACCCATTGTGGGCGCAGCTCTAACTGGGAGCTAAACCGGGTGATGCTGTTGGACTCGGCTTTCTCGAAAACGTAAACAAGCCCGGGAGTTGTGGGCGGCGGCAAAAGAAGATTTTTTTAAAAGCATGCGAGTGGTGTACTCGCACGCGGCGGCAAAAGGCGCCAGATGGTGCCTCTGGTCGTAAAAGCAGCTGCAGCGTCATGTCTGGCGAGTGGTGTGCGTGCACCATGAAGAGAGAGGAAAGCCAGATCACGCCTCTGCTCGTCATTGTGCGCGTAACCACACACTCTATGCCACCCAAAAAGCTGTGGTCGGCTTTTTAAAGCCCACATACTAAATGTCTCGCCAGGGTAACGCATGTGCTGGCTCAGGCGAGACCTTAAAAAGGGTAACTGTGGACAGAGAATCAGAGTGTGGGAATAACCCAAGGAATGGGTCAGTGGGCGGAGTCAGAGGTGTGGCCAGACAGAGAAAATCATTCTAATTTTTAGGTCGAGGGACCGTCCGGTCTGCCGAAGGCAGAACCGGAAGTCCGGAGATCTTATGTTTCTTAGAGTGGCTATTTAGCCCGCCTCTCTTTTAGACTCCCCTCCATTGGCTGGCTTCCTAAACGAAGGCCAGCCATTGGAGGAGAGAGCCGTCCCTCCAAATAGGCTCCGTCTTTTTCAGATTCGGGGGCGTGTTCCATGCTCTTCTTTCCACTTTTTAGCCACGCCCTTTTTTTGGCGTGTTTTTCTCTCCTCCAGCCAATGGCAAGAGGAGAGAAAAAGAAACACACCCCCGAATCTGAAACCGCTGCTGCGTTTCTCCAAGGCATTTCTGCTTCGCCTCGGAGAAAGGCGGCGGTGTGTGTTTTCTTTCCATAGATGCTCGCTTATCTCCCTGCCTTTCTGTCCTGAGGATCGTCTTGCTGTTGTGCGTCGAGGGCATGACGAAACTATGCTCCAGGTAAGCCATTTTGTCTGTTTGTTTGTCTCGTATGCCCCTGATCATCGTCTTGCTCTTGGGATGCAATTTGTCTGTGTTTGTACTAATGTGTATTTTTTTGGGGACTTTGTCGGTGTGCCCCGTGTCGTGGCGTCTATGTTCTGCTCCTGAGGGTCGTCTTGCTGTTGTGCGTCGAGGGCATGACGAAACTATGATCCAGGTAAGCCATTTTGTCTGTTTGTTTGTCTCGTATGCCCCTGATCATCGTCTTGCTCTTGGGATGCAATTTTTCAGTGTTTGTACTAATGTGTATTTTTTTGGGGACTTTGTAGGTGTGCCCCGTGTCGTGGCGTCTACGTTCTGCTCCTGAGGGTCGTCTTGCTGTTGTGCGTCGCGGACATTAGTACACAATCATATAGGTAATGCATTTTGTCTGATTTTGTATTAATGTGTATTTTTTTTTTAAATTTGTAGGTGTTCCCTGTGTCCTGGCGTCTACGTTCTGCTCCTGAGGATCGTCTTGCTGTTGTGCGTCGAGGGCATGACGAAACTATGCTCCAGGTAAGCCATTTTGTCTGTTTGTTTGTCTCATATGCCCCTGATCATCGTCTTGCTCTTGGGATGCAATTTTTCAGTGTTTGTACTAATGTGTATTTTTTTGGGGACTTTGTAGGTGTGCCCCGTGTCGTGGCATCTGCGTTCTGCTCCTGAGGGTCGTCTTGCTGTTGTGCGTCGCGGACATTAGTACACAATCATATAGGTAATGCATTTTGTCTGATTTTGTATGAATGTGTATTTTTTTTTTTAATTTGTAGGTGTGCCCCGTGTCCTGGCGTCTACGTTCTGCTCCTGAGGATCATCTTGCTGTTGTGCGTCGAGGGCATGACCAAACTATGCTCCAGGTAAGCCATTTTGTCTGTTTGTTTGTCTCGTATGCCCCTGATCATCGTCTTGCTCTTGGGATGCAATTTTTCAGTGTTTGTACTAATGTGTATTTTTTTGGGGACTTTGTTGTTGTGCCCTGTGTTGTGGCGTCTACGTTCTGCTCCTGAGGGTCGTCTTGCTGTTGTGCGTCGCGGACATTAGTACACAATCATATAGGTAATGCATTTTGTCTGATTTTGTATTAATGTGTATTTTTTTTTTATTTGTAGGTGTGCCCCGTGTCCTGGCATATAGGTTCTGCTCCTGAGGATCGTCTTGCTGTTGTGTGTCGAGGGCATGACGAAACTATGCTCCAGGTAAGCCATTTTTTGTCTGTTTGGTCGTCTCGTCTGCCCCTGATGATCGTCTTGCTCTTGTGCGTCGCGGACATTAGTATACAATTTTATAGATAATGCAATTTAGTCTGCTTTTGTACTAATGTGTATTTTTGACTTCGTCGGTGTGCCCCGTGTCTTGGCGTCTTCGTTCCTGCATTGACAGCTTTGCCCGTCGTGAATGGACAGCTTTGCGTTTACAGGTAACCCATTTTGACTTTTATTTGTGTCCGCCATTTCTTTTTTTGTCGCCTCTTATAGTGAGGATCGTCTTGCTCTTGTGCGTAAGCGATTTTTCCTTAATATTCTTTTAATGTTCCATTTTTTTTTCGATTTAAGATGTTTATGTGGTGCTGTGACTTGTGACTTATGTGGTGCTGTGACTTGGAGAATACACGTCCGTCTACCGCGACATTCAGGTAAGTTCTTTCTTTAAAAAATAAAAATAGATAGAGTTTGTGGTTTGTTATATTTTAACATGTTTTTTCTGTTCATAAAAAATATTTAGCGGTTAAAAAACAAAATACTTAACATTTTTTAGAATTGTTTCGATATTTGTCGAATGTGCTTTTCGCTGCCTTTCATGATTTGGAGACGTCAGGGTGGGGCACGTATTTTAAGTGAACGGCAGTTGGGGATATCTTCGCGGAAGGTATACAAGTAAGTCCGACATTTTGTTATCTTATTTAGAATGCTTTTTGCTTCTAATGTTATTGATTTTTGATTTAAACTGTTTTTTTTGTTTGTGTGTACTTTCCTTGATAGTTCCCAACTTCACCGTCTCGTCGGCCATAGACTGCTTTTTCTGGTAACTTCTCTTTGATTGCAGGTAACTTTTAATTTTTTTTTCTGTGTCTGCCATTTTTGTGTTCGTATCGTGTGCTCCTGAGGATCATCTTGCTCTTGTGAATCGCGGACATTAGGAAACAGTATTCTAGGTAAGCCATTTTGTCTGATTTTGTACTAATGTGTTAATTTTTGTGACTTTGCAGGTGTGCCCTCTGTCTTGGCATGTTCGTTCCTGCATGGACCGCTTTGCCCGTCGTGAATGGACAGCTTTGCGTTTACAGGTAACTCATTTTGACTTTTAGTTGTGTCCGCCATTTCTTTGTTTGTCGCGTCTTATTGTGAGGATCGTCTTGCTGGTGTGCGTAAGCTATTTTTCCTTAATATTCTTTTAATTTTCCATTTTTTTTCTATTTAACCTCTTCAGTGCCCATGACGAGATAGTCTCGTCATGGAGCACGGTTGCGCTGTGCCCATGACGAGACTATCTCGTCATGAACCCCGCCCGCTAATGTAACGCCCGGCACAGGGCGGGGAAAGGGTGTGGCACTGAAGGGGTTAAGATGTTTTTGTGGTGCTGTGACTTGTCACTTATGTGGTGCTGTGACTTGGAGAATACACGTCCGTCTACCGCGACATTCAGGTAAGTTCTTTCTTTAAAAAATAAAACTAGATAGAGTTTGTGGTTTGTTATATTTTATAATGCTTTTTCTGTTCTTAAAAAATATTTAGCGGTTAAAAAAAAAAATCCTTAACATTTTTTAGAATTGTTTCGATATTTGTCGAATGTGCTTTCCGCTGCCCTTCATGATTTGGATACGTCAGGGTGGGGCACGTATTTTAAGTAAACGGCAGTTGGGGATATCTTCACGGAAGGTATACAAGTAAGTCCGACATTTTGTTATCTTATTTAGAATGCTTTTTTCTTCTAATGTCATTGATTTTTGATTTAAACTGTTTTTTTTGTTTGTGTTTACTTTCCTTGTTATTTCCCAACTTCACCGTCTCGTCGGCCATAGACTGCTTTGCCTGGTAACTTCTCTTTGATTGCAGGTAACTTTTTTTTTTTTTCTGTGTCCACCATTTCTGTGTTCGTATCGTGTGCTCCTGAGGATCATCTTGCTCTTGTACGTCGAGGACATTAGGAAACAGTATTCTAGGTAAGCCATTTTGTCTGATTTTGTACTAATGTGTATTTTTGTTGACTTTGCTGGTGTGCCCTCTGTCTTGGCGTCTTCGTTCCTGCATGGACCGCTTTGCCCGTCGTGAATGGACAGCTTTGCGTTTACAGGTAACTCATTTGGACTTTTATTTGTGTCCGCCATTTCTTTGTTTGTCGCGTCTTATTGTGAGGATCGTCTTGCTGTTGTGCGTAAGCTATTTTGCCTTTATATTCTTTTCATGTGCCTTTTTTTTCTATTTTAGATGTGTATCTGGTTCTTTGACTTGGAGACTACACGTCCGTCTACCGCGACATTCTGGTAAGTTCTTTCTCTAAAAAATAAAACTAGATAGAGTGTGTGGTTTGTTATATTTTATAATCTTTTTTCTGTTCTTAAAAAATATTTAGCGGTTAAAAACAAAAAATCCTTAACATTTTTTAGAATTGTTTCGATATTTGTCGAATGTGCTTTTCGCTGCCTTTCATGATTTGGATACGTCAGGGTGGGGCACGTATTTTAAGTAAACGCCAGTTGGGGATATCTTCACGGAAGGAATCCAAGTAAGTCCGACATTTTGTTATCTAATTTAGAATGCTTTTTGCTTCTAATGTCATTGATTTTTGTTTTCAACTGTTTTTTTCATTTGTGTGTACTTTCCTTGTTATTTCCCAACTTCACCGTCTCGTCGGCCATAGCTTGCTTTGCCTGGTAACTTCTCTTTGATTGCAGGTAACTTTTTTTTTTTTTCTGTGTCTGCCATTTTTGTGTTCGTATCGTGTGCTCCTGAGGATCATCTTGCTCTTGTGAATCGCGGACATTAGGAAACAGTATTCTAGGTAAGCCATTTTGTCTGATTTTGTACTAATGTGTTAATTTTTGTGACTTTGCAGGTGTGCCCTCTGTCTTGGCATGTTCGTTCCTGCATGGACCGCTTTGCCCGTCGTGAATGGACAGCTTTGCGTTTACAGGTAACTCATTTTGACTTTTAGTTGTGTCCGCCATTTCTTTGTTTGTCGCGTCTTATTGTGAGGATCGTCTTGCTGGTGTGCGTAAGCTATTTTTCCTTAATATTCTTTTAATTTTCCATTTTTTTTCTATTTAACCTCTTCAGTGCCCATGACGAGATAGTCTCATCATGGAGCACGGTTGCGCTGTGCCCATGACGAGACTATCTCGTCATGAACCCCGCCCGCTAATGTAACGCCCGGCACAGGGCGGGGAAAGGGTGTGGCACTGAAGGGGTTAAGATGTTTTTGTGGTGCTGTGACTTGTCACTTATGTGGTGCTGTGACTTGGAGAATACACGTCCGTCTACCGCGACATTCAGGTAAGTTCTTTCTTTAAAAAATAAAACTAGATAGAGTTTGTGGTTTGTTATATTTTATAATGCTTTTTCTGTTCTTAAAAAATATTTAGCGGTTAAAAAAAAAATCCTTAACATTTTTTAGAATTGTTTCGATATTTGTCGAATGTGCTTTCCGCTGCCTTTCATGATTTGGATACGTCAGGGTGGGGCACGTATTTTAAGTAAACGGCAGTTGGGGATATCTTCACGGAAGGTATACAAGTAAGTCCGACATTTTGTTATCTTATTTAGAATGCTTTTTTCTTCTAATGTCATTGATTTTTGATTTAAACAGTTTTTTTTGTTTGTGTTTACTTTCCTTGTTATTTCCCAACTTCACCGTCTCGTCGGCCATAGACTGCTTTGCCTGGTAACTTCTCTTTGATTGCAGGTAACTTTTATTTTTTTTCTGTGTCCACCATTTCTGTGTTCGTATCGTGTGCTCCTGAGGATCATCTTGCTCTTGTACGTCGAGGACATTAGGAAACAGTATTCTAGGTAAGCCATTTTGTCTGATTTTGTACTAATGTGTATTTTTGTTGACTTTGCTGGTGTGCGCTCTGTCTTGGCGTCTTCGTTCCTGCATGGACCGCTTTGCCCGTCGTGAATGGACAGCTTTGCGTTTACAGGTAACTCATTTGGACTTTTATTTGTGTCCGCCATTTCTTTGTTTGTCGCGTCTTATTGTGAGGATCGTCTTGCTGTTGTGCGTAAGCTATTTTGCCTTTATATTCTTTTCATGTGCCTTTTTTTTTCTATTTTAGATGTGTATCTGGTTCTTTGACTTGGAGAATACACGTCCGTCTACCGCGACATTCTGGTAAGTTCTTTCTTTAAAAAATAAAACTAGATAGAGTGTGTGGTTTGTTATATTTTATAATCTTTTTTCTGTTCTTAAAAAATATTTAGCGGTTAAAAACAAAAAATCCTTAACATTTTTTAGAATTGTTTCGATATTTGTCGAATGTGCTTTTCGCTGCCTTTCATGATTTGGATACGTCAGGGTGGGGCACGTATTTTAAGTAAACGCCAGTTGGGGATATCTTCACGGAAGGAATCCAAGTAAGTCCGACATTTTGTTATCTTATTTAGAATGCTTTTTGCTTCTAATGTCATTGATTTTTGTTTTCAACTGTTTTTTTCATTTGTGTGTACTTTCCTTGTTATTTCCCAACTTCACCGTCTCGTCGGCCATAGACTGGTTTGCCTGGTAACTTCTCTTTGATTGCAGGTAACTTTTTTTTTTTTCTGTGTCCGCCATTTCTGTGATCATATCGTGTGCTCCTGAGGAACATCTTGCTCTTGTGCGTCGAGGACATTAGGAAACAATCTTTTAGGTAAGCCATTTTGTCTGATTTTGTACTAATGTGTATTATTTTTGATTTTGCTGCTGTGTGCCCTCTGTCTTGGCGTCTTCGTTCCTGCATGGACCGCTTTGCCCGTCGTGAATGGACAGCTTTGCTTTTACAGGTAACTCATTTTGACTTTTATTTGTGTCCGCCATTTCTTTGTTTGTCGCGTCTTATTGTGAGGATCGTCTTGCTGTCGTGCCTAAGCTATTTTGCCTTTATAATCTTTTAATGTGCCTTTTTTTTCTCTTTCAGATGTGTATCTGGTTCTTTGACTTGGAGAATACACGTCCGTCTACCGCGACATTCAGGTAAGTTCTTTCTTTATAAAAAAAAATAGATAGAGTTTGTGGTTTGTTATATTTTATAATGTTTTTTCTGTTCTTAAAAAATATTTAGCGGTTAAAAAAATAATATCCTTAACATTTTTTAGAATTGTTTCGATATTTTTTGAATGTGCTTTTCGCTGCCTTTCAGAATTTGGATAAGTCAGGGTGGGGCACGTATTTCAGGTAAACGGCAGTTGGGGATATCTTCACGGAAGGTATACAAGTAAGTGCGACATTTTGTTACCTTATTTACGATGTTTTTTGCTTCTAATGTCATTTGTTTTTTTTTTACACTGGTTTCTTCGTTTTTGTGTACCTTACGTGTTATTTCCCAACTTCACCGTCTCGTCGGCCATAGACTGCTTTGCCCGGTAACTTCTCTCTGATTGCAGGTAACTTTGTTTTCATTTTCTGTGTCCGCCATTTCTGTGTTCGTATCGTGTGCTCCTGAGGATCACCTTGCTCTTGTGCGTCGTTGATGTTGTTTTTGCCCTTCTTCTCAGGCTCGTGTTCAGATTGTGTCGTGTTTGTCACCTCTTACAGGCTCGTGCCCATCTCGTGTTTCCTGGGTTCAGCGTATGCTGTTTGTTAAAGTCAGGTAAACCATCTTGTGTATTTTCCTACTTTATATTATTTTTATGTTTTCTTTGTACAGATAGGCCATATCGTGTCATGTCTGTGCAGCAAAATGTTGAAGATAAGCTATATTGTGTATTATTTGTACTTTTCTAAGATTGCATTTAACTGCACGTTTTCATTTTTTTTTTTACAGGCAGACCACTTGGAGCCACGTTGCTTGCAGACGACGAACACCAGGCTTTGTTATTCAAGATAGGCAGAACTCGCACATCAGCACTAACGATTCTAACAAGTCACAACCTCCACAATCCTTTCATTCGTAGCGACAGCCTCCTATCTCCAATTTACATACGGCCAGACAGCAACATCCTCAACAACATCTCACCTACATGCTCTTTTAAAGTGCAAAGTGTTTTCTCTTTTGTTATTTAATTGAGTAACCGGCATTTTTTGTCTTTTCCAGTATTTAAAGGAGCGAAGCAACAGTTGGAAACATTTCTTGAAGAGAGCCCAGCAGGTATACTTCGAGACAGCGGACCTATACCTCGTTGAAAAACAAGTAAGTAACTTAATCCATAGCGAAATTAAATATCCTCCTGCATTAGCGTGTTTTCATTAATTTGTACTTTTTTCTGTGCTTTCTGTACTTATATTGTTTTTTAAACTTTGCTAATTACTTCGCTGTAAAAACATATATTTTAAAATGTGGCGCATTTACAGTCCTTCCTTGTACACATTTTTTGCTCATGTTTACTTTGCAGCCCATTGTGTAAAAATGTTGTTTCTTTCCGTGCACTTTACACAGAGAATTATTTATTCTTAGTAGCGCTTCTTACGTGCCCATTTTTCAGTTTTTTAATACGCACATAACAAACAGTAACAGTATGTAAACTTTATATTTTAATTGTGTCGCATATACAATTTAGCGAGTTAAAGTATGCCTTCTTACTGTTATTTTTCTTCCATACTGTGAATATTTTTAAAGTAACTCGCCAACACGCTGTACAGTGATACATATTAATAGCATGCTTCCCTACTGTAAAGTATGTGTGTTTAACTTTTTAGTAAGTCAAACTTAATAGAAGACAAAAAATTATTACGTCCGTGCTGCAGTACTAAATTAGATACATTGTGCGCAACGCTAACTTAACGTCTTCTTTTCCATATTACTTGCCGCCATTAATGTTAGCGCCATTTCACTCTATAGCACAGTACCCCCCCACGCACTGCAACACTGTCCGTTTGCAAATGTGAGCCTAAAACTGTGTTATAATGCGGAGTTTTGGAAAGCTGGGCTGCTCCTGTTTTTAAAAAAAATGATTCTATGTATTTTTCAATCACGTTTCTTTAACATATGGAAAGTTTAGCTGTGTAAATATAGCGCTACTAAAGTATATTTTTAAATGTGGTGCATTTACATAGCTTCCTTTTACACATTTTTCGATCATGTTTACTTTACAGACGATTGTGTAAATATGTTGTTTATTTGCGTCCACTTTTCACACCATTTTTTATTTTTAGCAGCGCTTCTTACGTGCACAGATTTCTAGGTTTTTTAACGTACATATTAAACAGTAACAATACGTAGACTTTTTATTTTAATTGTGCTGCATTTAAAATTTACCGACTTCTAAGCATGCCACCTTAAAGTGTTCCTTATTATGGTTCTGTTGGAATTACCGCGCAAATAAGTTGTACCGTGATTCAGAGTAATAGCAGGCTTTTCGACTTTAAAGTATGTATACCTAATTTTTTGGTCTTATGTGCAACTCAAAAGTAGGAAAAATATATTATACACGTGCTGCTGTACCAAATTAGATGCAATGTGCACGACAATTAATTACAAGCTTCGTTTTCCCATTACTAGCTGCCATTATTGTTAGCGGCATTTCACTCTATAGCACAGACACCCCCATCCACTGCAACACTATGTTTGTTTGCAATTGTCACCGAAAAAATTGCCATTATGCAGGGTATTGAGATACTGGCCTGCTCCTGTTTTTGTTTAAATTGATAGCTATTTTTAGCTCACGTTTCTTTTACATCCGTGAATATTAGCTGGGTAAATAGAGCAATATCAAAGTAAATTAGAAAATCTGGCGCATTTACAAAACTTCATTTAGCACCTTTTTTGGTCAAGTTTACTTTACAGACCATTGTGTACATATTTTGTTTATTTGCGTGCACTTTTCACAGAGAATTAGTTTTTTTTGCAGCAAACAGTACGTAGACGTTATATTTCGCAATTCATAATCATGCCTTCTGAAATTGCTTTTTGTAACTTATTGTCAATTTGTTGTCATTACTTCGGGAACACGCTGTACTGTTATTGCTGATTAATACCAGGCTTGCCTACTTTTAATTGCGTGTAAATAATTTTTGAATATTATATGCCACTTACATGTAGGGCAAAATGTATTATACGCGTGCTGTATTATTAAATACGATACATCATGCACGACGATACGTTAAAGTCTTAATTTTCTAAATATTTGCGCCATTAATGTTAGCGCCATGTCATTGCACAACACACCTCCCCCCTCCACCCACTGCCATAATGCTGAGTAATGGCAGGCTAGGCTGTATTTGTAATATGTTGTTTATTTGCGTGCACTTTTCACAGAGATTTATTTAGTTTGAGCAGCGCTTTTAACGTGCACAGATTTCTAGGTTATTATACGTACATACCAAACAGGAAAGGTACGAAGAATTTAAATTTTAATTTTGCTGCATAGAAAATTTAGCGCCTTACGTAGACTTTATATTTTGATTGTTCTGTCGCCATTAATGTTAGCTTCAATTCATTGCACAGCACACCTCCTCCCTCCACCCACTGCCATAATGCTAAGTAATGGCAGGCTAGCCTGTATTTCTAATATATTGTTTATTTTCGTGCACTTTTCACAGAGATTTATTTAATTTTAACAGCGCTTTTAACGTGCACAGATTTCAAGGTTATTATACGTACATACCAAACAGGAACAGTACGAAGACTTTAAATTTTAATTGTGCTGCATAGAAAATTTTGCAACTTACGGAGAATTTATATTTTGATTGTGCTGCTGCAATTAATGCACACCTCCCCCCTCCACCCACTGCAACACTATGTCCGTTTGCAATTGTCACATATAAACTGTGCTATAATGCGGAGTAATGGCAGGCTAGGCTGTATTTGTTTTTGCTAAAAATGATAAGATGTATTTTGAAAGTACTTTACCAATTCCATAGCCTTAGCAAAGTATATTTCAGTATATGGCGCATTAACATAACTTCATTTTAAAAATGTTTCGTTCAGGTTGAATTTACATTTTACATGGTTTTGCAATGTCGTCAGGAACAAGCTGTGATATAATACAGGGTTATAGCAAGTTGGGCTGTTCCTGCTTTCATTTCCAAAAAAACAATGTATTTAAAAACGACTTTAGCAATTGCATAGCAGGGGAAAGTCCATTTTAAAATGTTGTACATTTAAAGAGCTTTTCCGTAATCTTTTAATAACAGTATAATTTACTTACACATGGGAAAAACACTTACAGCCATTTGCTACAACCACACCATCGACTATACATCTTTACACTTCGTTAGTAGAACACGGTACGTTCATACTAAACAATGTTTGTTAGCCCTCTACACACACGCACTTTACGCCTAGCCCTCCACACCTAGCCCTCCACACCTAGCCCTCTATATCTAGCCCTCTACACACACGCACTCTACAGCTAGCCCTCAACACAGACGCCCTCTACATCTAGCCCTCTACACGTAACCCTCTAAACCTAGCCTTCTACATCTAGCCCTCTACACCTTGCCCTCTACACCTAGCCCTCTACACCTAGCCCTCTACACCTAGCCCTCTACATCTAGCCCTCTACACCTAGCCCTCTACACCTAGCCCTCTACACCTAGCCCTCTACACACACGCACTTTACGCCTCATTCTCTAGCACACACACACTACTACTGTCTCTTTAACATTCTTACTGACATACAGTAATTAGCACACACTTTCTCTAACACACTCTTAACACACTATACTCTTTAAGAATAATTGCTACAAGATGCTTTCTAAGAAGCACTCTCTAAAACACGCTATCTAACACATCTTCTCTGTATTACCATATCTGTATTACCATATCTGTATTACTCTCTCTGTATTATCCTCTCTGTATTACCCTCTTTGTATGACTCTCTCTGTATTACTCTTTGTAATATGCTCTCTGTAATATGGTCTCTGTAATATGCTCTCTGTATGATGCTCTGTATGATGCTCTCTGTACTATACTCTCTGTACCACACTTGTGAGCATAGTGCATAAAGAGTAGCGCAAAAAGCATGGATTATAGTGCATGGACTGCAGCATTCATAACAGGAAAAGCAGTAAATGCATGACAGGCAAAGCAGTCCATGCATGACAGTAGATGGAGACGCCAGTACACAGAGCACACCTACAAAGTCCCCCAAAAAATACACATTAGTACAAAATCAGACAAAATGCATTACCTATAAGATTGTGTACTAATGTCCGCAATGCACAAGAGGAAAACGATCATCAAGGGCAGACGAGACAAACAAATAGACAAAATGGCTTACCTGTAAGATAGTTTCCTCATGTCCTCGACGCACAAGAGCAAGGCGATCCTCAAGAGCAGACGATACAAACACAAAAATGGCGGACACAGAAAAAACACACAATGAGTTACCTTTATACGCAAAGCTGTCCATTCACGACGGGCAAAGCGGGCCAGGAACGTGCATAATGCAAAGTGTGTGCTGTAACATAAGTTGTTAATAGTTGTTTGGTGAGAATGTGAGTGCATGTGAGTACTTGGATATGAACTCCAATTTATTTGCCCGGCAAAATGGCTTATCTCTAATATGCAAACAGCAGCATACATACCGGGCAAAGTAGTCCATGCACAACGCTGTACAGAAGAAAAGGCAAAAAACATAGTGTGTAATGCATAGAGCATGGTCCAGAGAGGTCAATGCACCAAACCTAATGCAGAACATGGTGCAGAGAACATAATTCAGAGTGTGTACTGCAACATAAGTTGCTAATAGCTGTTGGTGAGAAAGTGAGTGCATGTGAGAACTTGTATGTTTACTCCAATTGGGTTACATACATATAGCATACATACCAAAATAAGCAATGCATGCACAATAATGCATGAAGACAATATGGGCCAGCATAGTGTAAAGAACAAAACAGTCAAAATAACTTACCTCTATAATGCAAACAGCAGCATACATACCGGTCAAAACAGTCCATGCACAATGCTGCACAGAAACAAGGCAAGGACCATGGTGCATAGAGCATACTGCAGAGAGCCTAATACAATAAGCTTATTGCAAAGAGCCCAGTCTACAGACTGCAGTACAGACAGTATATAGTGCACTATAAGGTGACAATAAATTATTATGCAAATGTAACTACAAGTAACTATTAAACTGCTATTGTGTTACACTAGTAAGTTACTTACATAAGACACTTAACTGTTTCACAACTTTTTCCTTTGGATATCTACATTACCATATTAATACTGAATATTTATACATCTATTAATACTCTCTACTCTTTACATCCACTTTTTCCATTCACTCTTTCAACACATGCACTCTATACATGCACTCTTTACACATGCACAACACATGCGCTCTCTATACATGCTCTCTAAACATGATCTCTACACACGTCCTCCACACACATGCCCTCTCTACACACATGTCCTCTCTACACACATGTCCTCTCTACACACATGCACTCTACACCTAGCCCACTACACCTAGCCCTCTACACCTAGCCCTCTACACCTAGCCCTCTACACCTAGCCCTCTACACACACGCCCTCTACACACACGCCCTCTACACACACGTCCTCTACACACACATCCTCTACACACACACACCCTCTACACACACGCCCTCTACACACACGCCCTCTACACGCACACCCTGTACACACACACCCTGTAAACATGTACTTTACAAACACTCTTTAAACATGCACTCTACAAATACTCTGTAAGACATGCTTTCTAAATGATGCTCTCTAAGGAACACTGTAAAACACACTGTATTACACATGTTCTCTGTATTACCCTCTCTGTATTACCCTCTCTGTATTGCCCTCTCTGTATTACCCTCTCTGTATTACTCTCTCTGTATTACTCTAATAAGCTCTCTGTATTATGCTCTCTGTATTATGCTCTCTATATTACTCTATCTCTATTACTCTCTATGTATTACGTTCTCTGTATTACGCTGTCTGTATTACACTCTCTGTATTACGTTCTCTGTATTACGCTCTCTGTATTACGCTCTCTGTATTACGCTCTCTGTACCATACTCTCTGTACCACACTTGTGAGCATGGTGCACAGAGCGTAGTGCAGATAGCGTAGTGCAGAAAGCATGGTGCAGAGAGCATGGTGCAGAGAGCATGGTGCAGAGAGCATGATGCAGAAAGCATAGTGCAAAGAGCATGGCACAAAGATTGTGATACTAAGAGCGTGGTACAGAGAGCATGGTGTAGAGAGCGTGGTGCACTATAAGTTGACAATAGCTAATGATGATAAAGTGAGTGCAGGTGAGAACCAATCTGCAAACTCCTATTGGGTCACTTACGTGAGGCATTGTCAACTTCTTCACTACTTTTTACTTTGCATTGTCAATTTCTTCACTACTTTTTACTTTCTCTACCAGGGATTACCTCATTAATAATACATCCTAATAACTCTAATAATACTCCCTAATACATACTTTAACTACAGATTCTTTACATACACACTTTACATCCAGTTTTTACAGTCATTCACTTTTACTTTTCACTCTTACAACACATGCACTCTATAGATACACTCTTTACACATGCAAAAGGTCAACACATGTTCTCTCTACACACGCTCTCTACACACATTGGTGGCGATTACGATCCGGTAAAAAATTCCCCCGTGCGACTCGTATCGGGTCTTTTTACCGTACGAATCGTACAAGTGCCGTACGAACTGGTAATCACGATTCGCATGGTAAAAAGTCCATACGAACCGCACTGGGAATCATTCCCCACACGTCCTCGGGTCGGAAAATGTGTCCGACACGTCCTCGGACGATTTACCTTACAAACGTGAAAATCCAAGTCCGACCGAGGAATCACGATCCATCCCGTGCGTCCGAGGTTACAACCGTATGGAAAACACACCGTCCGCACCCAACTCCTACAGCAACCATGGAGACATGTGCCTGCATACGCGCCCAACACTCCCCCCAGCCCCCGTACGTCCGACACGTACCCCCCGTATATGTATACCCCCACCCGTCTAGGTACACCCCAGTACGTTCCAGTCGAACCCCCACCCCAGTACGTGTCGTACCACCGTCAATGTACACCCCCCCACCCCTGTACGTGTCGTACCACCGTCCATGTACACCCCAGTACGTTCCAGTCGTACCCCCACCCCAGTACGTGTCGTACCACCGTCAATGTACACCCCCCCACCCCAGTACGTGTCGTACCACCGTCAATGTACACCCCCCCACCCCTGTACGTGTCGTACCACCGTCCATGTACACCCCAGTACGTTCCAGTCGTACCCCCACCCCAGTACGTGTTGTACCACCGTCAATGTACACCCCCCCACCCCAGTACGTGTCGTACCACCGTCAATGTACACCCCCCCACCCCTGTACGTGTCGTACCACCGTCCATGTACACCCCAGTACGTTCCAGTCGTACCCCCACCCCAGTACGTGTCGTACCACCGTCCATGTACACCCCCCACCCCAGTACGTGTCGTACCACCGTCAATGTACACCCCCCCACCCCTGTACGTGTCGTACCACCGTCCATGTACACCCCAGTACGTTCCAGTCGTACCCCCACCCCAGTACGTGTCGTACCACCGTCAATGTACACCCCCCCACCCCTGCACGTGTCGTACCACCGTCCATGTACACCCCAGTACGTTCCTGGCGCACCCCCAACACAACCTCCTAAGTACGGAGCGCACCCCATGCCCCAACATCACAACCGCATGTACGAGTCGTACAAAGCCACACACAAGGACATAATTGTACAACCAAATGGCCCATGTACACACCCTACACACGCTCAAAACGCACGTACACAACAAGGACAAAACAAAACAACACAAGAATACACCATTCGAAAGGCACACAGCCACTAAACATGGCCAACAACCACTAAAATAACACAATCACTGACCTGCAACTGTCAAAAACAAACAGAGGCCCAATACACCACCACTCCTTATAACACACCCACCCAAAATTCAAACACTGCCACACCCACCCATGGACCAATGAAAAGGGCCCACACACACAAACCATGAGCCTTTGCAACAGACTCACTGCTGCCAGACACCACAGAACCAGACTACAAGCTACACCACATCTTACACTTGCACACCTTCACACGACCACCCTCACAAACACCCTCTCATCACATTCACACACACACACAACCATCCACACCCCCCCCAACATCCACACACCCCCCACACCCACACCATCCCCACCCACACCCCTCACCATGCCCACTACCAAGAATCCAAAGTTCAGTCACCGAGAGTTGGAGGTCCTTGTTGATCAAATCCTCAGAGTCGAGCCACAGATCTTTGGAACATTGGTCAGAGGCACCAGCCAGGCAGCCAAAACAGCCATGTGGCAGACCATCGTCGATGCTGTGAATGCTGTTGCGGACACCAGGAGGACCAAGCAGGATTGCCAGAACAGGTGGTACGATCTGCGGAGGAGGGTCAGAGCCAAGAGGCAGGAGGAACACGACCAGGCCAACGCCACCGGAGGAGGGCCCTCCCGCAGAGCCGTACAGTACCATCCCTGGGAGGAGAGGGTGATGGCCATACTGCCGGTGGAGGCAGTTGAAGGAGTAGAAGGACTCCGAGACCCGGGTGAGTACACAAACAACGCACCTCACATGGGGGGAACTGCAACCACAACCAAAATTAATAACAGGCACGCAACCACCACAAGCCATCGCATGACTCAACCACACTCCATGAGCAGGCACATGCCACTGCTGCCACCATGCCCCATGCACCCAGCTGGACAATGTCAAGTCACAGGCCACAGAAGACAACAACACATGACACGGTAACCCGGATGGCGGGAGGCTGGGCACCAAAAATCACATAGTGCGACTCCAAAGCAGACAACAATGCCCTCTGCCCATTAGGCCTAGGTCACAACCAGACAAACACTGTGTCCCAACACAGGAATGACTTGCCAGCAAATGGCGGACGCCTTGCATCAACACATGGGGGTGAAGGCACTGTTTTGCACATGACAGCAGCTAATGAACAGCCAACATTGTGAAAGAGTGGCAGCACACACCACCACAGCAGCAGCGCACAGACACACAGCAGACAAAATGGGTGCCTGGAGATCAGAAACAAACTCACATCAACAGGCCAAGGGCCACTCAAAGATCTGCTAACAGTGTGTGCCCAGGAAGCTGGGCCAAGGTGACAGAGGGTGACACACGGAGGGAGGGAGAGGGGGACACAGAGGGAGGGAGAGGGGGACAGAGAGGGAGGGAGACACAGGAAGATGGACAGAGGGAGGAGGCTGACACACAGAGGGAGGGAGAGGGGGACAGAGAGGGAGGGAGAGGGGGACAGAGAGGGAGGGAGACACAGGAAGATGGACAGAGGGAGGAGTCTGATACACAGAGGGAGGGAGAGGGGGACAGAGAGGGAGGGAGAGGGGGACAGAGAGGGAGGGAGACACAGGAAGATGGACAGAGGGAGGAGGCTGACACACAGAGGGAGGGAGAGGGGGACAGAGAGGGAGGGAGAGGGGGACAGAGAGGGAGGGAGACACAGGAAGATGGACAGAGGGAGGAGTCTGACACACAGAGGGAGGGAGAGGGGGACAGAGAGGGAGGGAGAGGGGGACAGAGAGGGAGGGAGACACAGGAAGATGGACAGAGGGAGGAGGCTGACACACAGAGGGAGGGAGAGGGGGACAGAGAGGGAGGGAGAGGGGGACAGAGAAGGAGGGAGACACGGAGAGCAAATCAGTCCTTTGGTGTGTGGGAATGTCTGCTCGTCAGCAGGTGGACTGCGTGCATGTAGACAAGGGTGGCCAGTGCCAGAACCCCCCCTCTTCATCATGGCAAAACGCAGGGCCATGTCACAACCTGTACACGAGCACAAGGACAGCCACCTGCATCATATAAGTGTGTGGATCCACTCCATGTGCACATGTACAGTGCTACAAGGAAGGCGCAAATGCATGGCTCGCCACACCTGCACACTCCACTGCTGACTGCAGTCACACTTGACGCAGCAAGTAAGACTGTGCCACACATAGTTAAAGGGGCCAAATTGGTGCCCAAGGGACACACCCATGCACAAGTGCACTGTGAGTGGAATGCAAGACAGATCCTAATTCCAAGAGGAAATGTGCCAACTTTGAAACGGATGAAACATGGATGTTGCATGGATCAAAATTAACATTTTCTCTCTCACACACAGGTCAACGTCGTGCTGCACCCCCCAACACTGGGGGGGAACACTCACAGGACCCGGATCTGCAGGAGACCGATCCCACCGGCAGCGACCACTCTCACCACTCTGCGGACGACCCCGACCGACCTGGCCCCTCTGGTGTCCAACCACCTGCAGCACCTGCGTCAGGTACAACCGTGCCAACCACCACCCCCACTCCTGCCACATCCCAGGAGACACCCAGGATCCCTGCCCCAACACCACAATGCAGCCAGGCTCGCCAGGAGGGACACGGTGTCCCAGGCACCCAGGAGGAGGCAGGCGACAACGCCAATGCCACCCCTCAGGGGTCCCGGAGACCCGATGTTCCCACAAGTGCAGGCCAGACGCAAGTGGGCAAGGGTGGTGGGAGTGGAGGACGGCGGAGGCGCGAGCCTGACCAGTTGGCTGGGGATCCGGTATTTTCCCATGTCCGTAACATCCTGGACTCATACCGGCAGGACACCACGGGCATGGCCCAGGTTGTGTCCGTCCTCGAGGGGATCAAGGTCCAGCAGGCCCAGCAACATGCGGAGCTAATAGCCTGTCTACAGGTACACCAACGGAGGATGGAGGACAGACAGGCTGAGCAAGTGACGGCGTCCCAGGGGATTCACGCTGTACTCCGTCGGATCGCCGACACCATGGCCGACCCTCCCTGTGCCAGAAGGCGGAGAACATCACCACCCACAGGGAGGGATCATGAGGAGGAGGAGGAAACATCCGACGGAGCATCCCAGACGTCGTCACGGCCTGCTGCTGAGGTTCCCCGCAGGAAGCCAGGTCGTCCACGGAAAGGACCGTGAGGGTGGCTGCTACATCACCATCTCCCAGGACACCTGGCCTGGCACCTGGCCCACTGGAGCAACAGCATCACAGCATCAAGAGACATTCTCTGCCACATGGCCCTGCTGGTCACTGGCTGACCAATGTTGACAAAGACTGTGGCATGGACTCTGAGGATTTCCAATGGCAAGGACACCAACTCCCCTACTGAACTTTGGATTCCCTAATCGCGGAAAGCCCCTCACTTTGTCCCCCCCCCCCCCCAATAATAAATCACACTATTAAGAGTAGATGCCTGCTGGTAGCATTTTTACCTAACATGTGTCTTGTACAGTCTAAACATGCCTGAGTCATCTGTTCACTTCAACCATCCACACCCTGGGGCCTGAGTCTGGCACAGGACACATGGGTCACAGTTTATTAGGCAAGACAGACATGGAGCACCATACACACCCGTGATGGTCAGAACCAGCTGAGGGGGTGGCCGAACAACCGTGCTGACAGACACATTGAGTACAGCAACAGTCATGCGCAGAGGTCAGGGATCCTGGCCCGTGTCCTGGGGGGCACCCAGGTATGTGTAGACAGGTGGCAGAACCATGTCCTGCAAGCTTGAGTCCGGTGGATGCAGAGAATGGGGTCATGGACAACGTTGGATGCATGGGGATGGCACATGTCACAATACCCACACAGTCATGGACATCATGCCCAATACACAGTCTCAACACACACACACAGCTTGCATCTTGCCACTCGACACATTGACACATAGCCACAATCAGGGAATACCATGCCAGACATGCAGGATGCACCGTGCCAACGCACCAGCATTGACTGAGAAGAGGCACCTTGGAGGCATGGGGACACCTTTATTAGTCATGTTTTTGGGATTGCAGAGGCAACTTGAAGTACACATGAACACATCATGTGGAGTAACATGTGGCTCCAACACTGGCACCCCCCTTCTGCAGCACAAATGCGTGATAGCCATGGAACTGGCACACAAGCGTCGGCTAACAGCTAAACACCCACAGCTGCTCACGGAGAGCCTGCCATACACCATACATCCGCTGATGTGGAAGTCCCACGCCATGTCAAGACAATGTTAACCGTATGTGTCCGAGGGCAGTGTCACACACATTGATGCCATCATCACAATCCACTATCCCATCACTGATGACTGACAACCAGGCAGCCCATCTATTCAGGTGTACCCAGCTGCATGTCGTGTCCCATGGGGATGCCACATGTCTGCAGAGGAACCAAACCCCGACCGGGGCAGTGTGCACACATTGTGAACAACTGCCACACCCAATACACCCCAGATGCATCCCTTACCCCATGGAGACTTCCAAACGTGTCCGTGCCTGTAACGCTGAGTCAGCCCACGATGTCATGTCCATGAGGAATAGCAGTGCCACAACAATGCAACCAGCAAACGGCATGCGCAGGTACCTGGGGAAGAGAGACACACAAGAAGTCAGCCACAAAAAGCACAGCCACTTGCATGTGCAGTTACTCGACACATGTATGGATGACAACATGCTAGGTCACAATTATGACTGGGGAAATACTACCATCACTGCCACCATCACTCCAGTGACACACCCACACACACCTCTGACCCACGTGCCATACATGCAGGTGGAGACACACATCACAACGCATGCCACACGGGGACCAATGCGTGCACACTCAGACCCTGGTACTCACCACTAAGCAAAGAAGTCGCGTATGAGCCGAGTCCGGATGTCCTCTTGCGGCTCCACATCCTCCACATCACTAGCCCCATTGCCAAGCCCTTCGTCCTCCACGGGTGGATGGTCCTCGTCATGTTGATTCAGGATGAGTGGCACAGCTCTTTCAACTGCCATGTTGTGCAGCATGCAGCAGACCATGAAGATCTTGCAGACCTTCGCCGGGGCATAAGGGAGTGCACCGCCGGTCTTGTGGAGGCACCGGAATCGGCTCTTCAGCATGGCAAACGTCCTCTCTATCACTCGCCTTGTCCGGCCATGGGCGGTGTTATAGCGGAGCTGGGCCGGCGTGATGGGGTTGCGGAGAGGTGTCAGCAGCCAAGGCATGTTGGGATAGCCAGCGTCCCCTACATGGGAAGCACATGGACATCGTTAGAACTGGTGTAGCGGTCGTGCTGGTCGGCTATGCAGAATACAGGACAGACAGACTGTACCCACCAACAACACATGCCCGTTCGTTGCGCAGCTGCATCATCATATCAGGCATCCCGCTACGCCTCATGATGTAGGCATCGTGTGCTGATCCTGGGAAACGAGCACAGACATGTGAAATCACCATATTGGACAGACACACCACAAGGGCATTGATGGAGTGGTAGTGCTTCCGATTGCGGTACGCCACCTCCCATGCGTGTGGTGGTACCAAACCTACATGTGTCCCATCTATGGACCCAATGACATGGGGCATCCCTCCCAGGGCATAGAATCGACGCTTGACCTCAGTCATCTGTTCAGGGGTTGGGAACTTGATGAAGTCATCCAGGTGAATCAACATGGCCTCCAAGAAATCATGCAGCACACCGCTGAACATGCTCTGGGACATGCCACCAACATGAGCTATGGTATTTTGGAAGGTACCCGTGGCAAGAAAATGTAGGGCAGCCATTACCTTCAGCTGGGGTGTCAGTGCCGTAGGATACCTGTGCTGCGGTTGCAGGTGTGGTGCCAGTCTCGCCGTCAGCTCCAGAATCAACGGTTGGGTGAAGCGGTAGAGCCGGATCCTGTCATTCTCCTGCATGGTAGCCAAGTCTGGAATTCTTCGGGCAACAGGAGGCGCTCTGCAGTAATTTGGAAGTGACAAGGAAGAGTGAGTGCACTACGAGAACAACTCATGTCTACTGAGCACATGTAAATCTGGCAATACACACATGCCACATAGGGAGTCAGGCATGTGCTACATGCCCAGGACACGTATGGATGCAAGGTGACACTCCTTCCAAGACCCAGCTACACACGGTGATTGAGAACCTCCCCATGCCACGCCATGGAAATAGCTGTGTCCCAGTGCAAGTAACTGCCCGACGCAAGACAGGAGTGACATACACCCACACATCAGCAGAAGTGTGATGCCGATTGCAGAGACTGGTAGCGGAACACTGGAGCCACAGGTCACATGACATTACACTAGTCCAGCCCACACACCTTGCCATGAAGGTGCACATGTCATGACTCACCACACATTCCTTGTGAGTTTGCTGACATGGCCTTGTCACGCTACTCCGTGTCCCATGCATACATGTGCACCTCACATCCGATAACACATGTGGCATGGTGTTGGGAACAGTGTGCAATGACAATCTACACACAGCCACATGTTGGTTGCTGCAACGGCTGCAGCTTTTGAGGGTGCTACAACATCAACCTGATGTAAATCCCGGACACATATATGACATAGTCACATTGTGCACTGTGGGTAGTGACAAGTCATGTGTCATGACCCCTGTACCGGGCATCATGGGACACTTCCGTGTGTTGGTGTCCGTGCCATGCCAGTGACGCTCACCCCAAGTGCGCAGTCCCACATGCACACATGTCAAAGGAGTCAAGGGCATGCCTGGCACACATTGCACCCTCACACAGTACACATGTACACATCTCATCATACATCTGGTGCCTTCTCCACTCAGGAGGCATGTTCCACATCACAGCCTGTGACACCTGTGCCCCACACATGTAGTAATGCACAGACGATGCCTTGATGTCCATTCCTGGACAAGTATGTCCATCCATGGACAAGTATGTCCGCCCTATTCCTACATGTGTGTCGCCTATCACCACAGTGATGTGTAAAAACCGCCGTACTGCTGCTGAGAGGGCCTGTGCATGTTCCCAAATCACTGTGGGAGTGCTGCCGTATGTGTACCCATCGTGATGGCGAGCGTACAGGCATTTGTACGGTCCGTAGCACTACGGGTACGCATACGCGTGCAGACCCATAGTGATAGTGAGCGTAGATGCGTGTGTACGTTCCGTACCACTACGGGTACGCATACGCGTGCAGACCCATAGTGAAAGTGAGCGTAGATGCGTGTGTACGGCCCTATCACTATGGGTCTGCACGCGTATGCGTACCCGTAGTGGTACGGACCGTACACTCGCATCTACGCACACTATCACTATGGGTCTGCACGCGTATGCGTACCCGTAGTGTTACGGACCGTACACACGCATGTACGCTCTCTATCACTATGGGTCTGCACGCGTATGCGTACCCGTAGTGTTACGGACCGTACACACGCATGTACGCTCACTATCACTATGGGTCTGCATGCGTATGCGTACCCGTAGTGGTACGGACCGTACACACGCATGTACGCTCACTATCACTATGGGTCTGCACGCGTATGCGTACCCGTAGTGGTACGGACCGTACACTCGCATGTACGCTCACTATCACTACGAGTACGCATACGCGTGCAGACCCATAGTGATATAGAGCGTACATGCGTGTGTACGGTCCGTAACACTACGAGTACGCATACGCGTGCAGACCCATAGTGATATAGAGCGTACATGCGTGTGTACGGTCCGTAACACTACGAGTACGCATACGCGTGCAGACCCATAGTGATATAGAGCGTACATGCGTGTGTACGGTCCGTAACACGACGGGTACGCATACGCGTGCAGACCCATAGTGATAGAGAGCGTACATGCGTGTGTACGGTCCGTAACACTACGGGTACGCATACGCGTGCAGACCCATAGTGATAGAGAGCGTACATGCGTGTGTACGGTCCGTAACACTACGGGTACGCATACGCGTGCAGACCCATAGTGATAGAGAGCGTACATGCGTGTGTACGGTCCGTAACACTACGGGTACGCATACGCGTGCAGACCCATAGTGATAGAGAGCGTACATGCGTGTGTACGGTCCGTAACACTACGGGTACGCATACGCGTGCAGACCCATAGTGATAGAGAGCGTACATGCGTGTGTACGGTCCGTAACACTACGGGTACGCATACGCGTGCAGACCCATAGTGATGGAGAGCGTAGGCATGCATGTACGGGCCGTTGCCATGCATTTGGGGTGCCCTAGGGCCCCGAAACGCACCGTACCTGTGTGTGATGCTCCAAATTACATAGGGGACAAGTATTAAGGCCTACATGCATGCTGGTTGTCATGGAGACCAAGTTCAAAATTCGAAATTGTTCTGGAAGGTGCACAGCAGAAGTCAGTTGGAATTCTTCTACTTTGTTGCAATGTGTTTGTGGGGCTGACATCATGCAGGAGAATGAAACCGATAGAGAACCCACAGACTGCTAGGTTTGAAGGGATTGGTGGAAACATAGGATGCAAATGTGAGTGACCAATCACTCTGTACTCCTGTGCATGAGACTGGGCAGAAGGGCACATATAAGGCAGCCAGGTCCCATGAGGGAGCACTTGCCTGCACATCTTTGCATTCGTCGACCCAGCTGCTGCTACTGATTCCCTGGAACCATGTCAAGGGCTGTGGAGAGGACACAGCCATTCACCCTGGAGGAGAACATGGCTCTGCTGGATGTGATCCTCCCACAGTACTCCATGCTGTATGGGCGACCAGGGTATCAGGTGAGTGCATAGGCCACTGCCACAGACTGTCCCTATGTTGTGACTGTGACTTCTGCCATTGCGTCCAGGTGTAACACACATGCCATGTACTGTCGGGGGGGTCCCAGGGGGGGGGTGCCTGATGTCTCCCAGCAGTGCCCTGAGACAGGAGGGGTGGGGGCTTATCACTCCCAGCAGTGCCCTGAGACAGGAGGGGTGGGGGCCTATCACTCCCAGCAGTGCCCTGAGACAGGAGGGGTGGGGGCCTATCACTCACAGCAGTGCCCTGAGACAGGAGGGGTGGGGGCCTATCACTCACAGCAGTGCCCTGAGACAGGAGGGGTGGGGGCCTATCACTCACAGCAGTGCCCTGAGACAGGAGGGGTGGGGGCCTATCACTCCCAGCAGTGCCCTGAGACAGGAGGGGTGGGGGCCTATCACTCCCAGCAGTGCCCTGAGACAGGAGGGGTGGGGGCCTATCACTCCCAGCAGTGCCCTGAGACAGGAGGGGTGGGGGCCTATCACTCCCAGCAGTGCCCTGAGACAGGAGGGGTGGGGGCCTATCACTCCCAGCAGTGCCCTGAGACAGGAGGGGTGGGGGCCTATCACTCCCAGCAGTGCCCTGAGACAGGAGGGGTGGGGGCCTATCACTCCCAGCAGTGCCCTGAGACAGGAGGGGTGGGGGCCTATCACTCACAGCAGTGCCCTGAGACAGGAGGGGTGGGTGTGATGCACAGTGTGAGCCTTGATCATTGATTGTGACATTGCCATCATTCCACCTGTGTACCCACTGTGGCACGTACAGCTTTTTCCCTCACCAGGGGATGATGTCCCTATGACAAAGGTGCAATGCGTTGGCTGCATGACATGCCTTGTTGTAACCAGCTAATTTGTACCCATATGTCTCTCTGTGACATGTGGCTGGTGTATTGATGTGGTGTCACTTGTTCCTCCTCACAGGTAGGCGCCACTGCCAAGGAGCAGATCTGGCTGACCGCCGTCAGTGCCGTGAGGGGTGTGGATGGTCGGAGGCGGAGCCTGCCCCAGGTGAGAAAATGCTGGCAGGATATCCGGTGCTGGACGCGGAGGATTGCACGGCTCCTGCTGGGGGACTCACCTGAGAGCCACAAGAACCGCGGCCGCCGCCGTCTGAGCCACCTCCACAGGCGTGTGCTGCCGGTGGTCTTTCCAGACCTGGAGAGGCGCTTACAGGCGATGCAGCAGCCGGAAGGGGGTAGGTACATGTGTGTTTGTTGTGTGTCACCGGCATTTGTAAGGGCACAGTAGCATGAATTCACTGGCAGGGTTTAAAGGTGCTGTGCAGATCCTGTTTGCCCCAGTATAGCGCTGTGCCCCTGCCACCCTTCCCCTCCTTGCAGTGTTCCCTGGTCTGTGTGTAGTCACTCCTTCACAAGGTGATGTAGGCTGGCGCTTTGTCCACGAGAACAATGACTGTAGCATCATGTGTGGGGGTGGTGTGTAACAGGTTGTGGGACCTTGCCTGTGCACTGTCAAGTTCACTGCATGTGGGTTCCATGTCAGTTGGCACTGATGCTGACTCCAGACATGGGAGTTGGTCTCTCATGTGTCATGCCTTACAGCGCGCATGTCCTATGTAGTGGCCTGTGACATGATGTGCATGAGTGTGCGATACACATAGTGCAGGGATGGTGACGTGTGTTGCAGTCATTAACATTCAGTAGCATGTAGTTGCGTGCCCACTACTGTCCCCTGGGGCACCTTTTCCTCAGTGGTGTATGTGTCATCATAAACGTGGACAATCTCAGTGTCTACAGCGTAGGTTGTGCTCTGTGCCATTGTCCCCTGTCACCATGTATATAGACGTGCTATTTTGTACAGGTGTCCACTGTGCAGCCTGACCTGATTGTCCTTCTTCATACTCACAGTTGCCAGTGCCTGTGTGTCTTGTTATACTCATCTGAGGATGGGCACTGGTACCTCATTATTTGTACAGGCGCACCTTGGCTGTTTGGCGTACACTCTTGCTTTTTGCCTGCCCCTGTGTGTATCAGCCAGACTATGAGATGTTGGTGCCACCTGTGTCTCAACAATTTGCCTCGTGTAGGGTCTTGTTGGTGCGGGCAATGCCTATGTGTCAAATCCTGATTTCTACTTGCTGGGTCTGGGCAGTGTGTGATGTGTCTGGACACACACGCAATGTGCAGTGACCGAGTCATGTTGGGCATGTTTTCAGCATTACCTATGCAGCATGTGTCTCAAGTTCATGGATATGGTCCCTGGTCATCGGTATTTTCGCCAACGCTGTGTGGTGCAGATGCAGTGCTGGATTGTCCCCAGGGCCTGGGTGCTATGTCAGACTCCGTTTCCTGTGTTTAGCTATTGTCTCATGCTCTCCATGGTATTTCAGTGGCATGGTGGCTCAACCAACTGTGTGTTTCATGCCCTACATCGGTACCTTGTTCAGTAGATGTTAGGGATCTTCCTTTTCAGGCTATGCAATGTTACCTATGTAGATTGGACTCATGTGACAGATGTGTACAGGTGTCTGATTAATTTCTGTCTCTCCACCCTGCCCACAGCATCGTCGGGGGACACAGAGGGAGACATGGACACAGACCAGGCGGAGGGACCGAGCACCAGTGCCAGCCGTGACATCGGGTCTGGCACATCGAGTGGGACAGAGGCGGAGGAGAGTGTGGCCGAGGACCTGTCGACTGGCACATCAGACTACGAAGCTGACAGGTCCGAGGAGGATGTCTCCGAGTGGGCGGAGGCTGCACCAGCAGCTGACAGCGGAACAACACCTCGCCCCGCCCCCTCAGTTTCCATCAGCCGCCTCCCACTTGCTCGTGTCCCTTCCCAGCGTGCCCGGTCACAGCATGTCTCCTTCCTGCCAGGCACCGCCCCCCTGCCCCTGTCTCCACTGCTGCCGCCAATGCAGAGTCTGTGGACATCCAGCGGCAACTGCAGGTTGGTCAGGCTGCGATCCTTAATGTCCTCCATGCCCACGGCAAAACCCTCACCAACATCGAGGCTTTCTTGGAGGGCATTCATTCATCGCAGGCTGACCAACGCAACTTGCTGAGGTCCATCGACTCCACACTGACTGCAGCAGTGGGTCTCCTGCAGCGCGACCTCCCCCCACCTACCCCTGCCCCATCCACACTTCCCACTCCCATGCCTGTCCCACGTACACCCAGACGTCGGCATGCACCCACATCAACGGACACGGGCACCACACCAGCAGGGAAGGTCCACCGCACTCCTCCTGACACGCACACACAGGGTGAGGTAGGCACACCCACTGGGTCAGGGGGCAAACGTGTGACACGCAGCCATAGTGGGAGTCCGCATTCCACCCAGTCCACTCCCTCCAAATCCCCTCCCCTCAGCTCTCCTGGCCACATCTCCCCCAAGGACTCCTTCATGGCCGCTCTGTCCCTGAGCCCCACAGTTACACCACCACGCAAGCGGTCAAGGAGGTCCCCGGTCAGGGTGGTTGAGTCTCCCCCCCTGTCTCCACCCTCCCCCGGTGGCGCTGCGACCCATCCCTCTGACCCCCCCCCCTCCTTGGGGCCTGAGGTCCCTTCGGGTGCAGGGGACTCCCTGGAGGACCTTGCAAAGGTGTGTAGTGCCATCCTGGCCTCCGCCTTTGGCACTGACCCACCCCCTGTGGTGGAGTCCTCCATCCCTGCACCCACGACGCCGCCCCTTTGCCCTGATGTCCCTGCGGTGCCTGTTGCTCCCCCCCCCCTGATGCCCTCACCAGTGTGGAAGACGATGCCATTTGACTGTGCAGGCAAGGTAGGGGACACGCATCCCACTGTGTCCCCCATCCAGCTGAGAATCATTGACTGCCCTATGGGCTTTGTGAAGATTGAACTGCCTGCGATCCACGGACATTGTGCTCATGCTGAATAAAGCTTAATTTTGTTTTCATTATCACACTACTGCTATGCTGGTATTGGTGTTGGTGGGGCTGCTACATGGTTTTTGGTGGTGTGTAAGGGTTTGGGTGTGTGGGATATGTAGTAGTGTACTGCTCATTGGTGGGACCCTGGGATCTGTGTGCCATCACAAGGTGTTGGCTAACTTTCTTTGTTCATGTAAGCAGTTACTGCATGGTGCACTTGTCCCAGGGTGTATTCCTTCCTCTGTGTACCCAGCTTTCTTCCCTGCAGGGTGTTCCCAATGTTTAGCGCAGAGCTGTGTCTACATGAGCTGTGTGTGACGGAGCCCTTCTACTTTGGCCATGCATGCAGGGCCATGTCTCCCCCTGCAACAATCGTGGCATCCTTGATGATCACTGTACTTGTGTGTGGAGTCTGTTGACATGAGTTCATGGGGACATGTTCCCTTGTAGCCAGTATGCATGTGGATAATTCTGGCCTCACACACATGTGTTACACCCCTCCTGTCTCAGGGCACTGGTGGGAGGACTCCACACCCACCCCTCCTGTCTCAGGGCACTGCTGGGAGTGATAGGCACCCACCCCTCCTGTCTCAGGGCACTGCTGGGAGGACTCTGCACCCACCCCTCCTGTCTCAGGGCACTGCTGGGAGTGATAGGCACCCACCCCTCCTGTCTCAGGGCACTGCTGCGAGGACTCTGCACACACCCCTCCTGTCTCAGGGCACTGCTGGGAGGACTCTGCACACACCCCTCCTGTCTCAGGGCACTGCTGGGAGTGATAGGCCCCCACCCCTCCTGTCTCAGGGCACTGCTGGGAGGACTCTGCACACACCCCTCCTGTCTCAGGGCACTGCTGGGAGGACTCTGCACACACCCCTCCTGTCTCAGGGCACTGCTGTGAGTGATAGGCCCCCACCCCTCCTGTCTCAGGGCACTGCTGTGAGTGATAGGCCCCCACCCCTCCTGTCTCAGGGCACTGCTGGGAGTGATAGGCACCCACCCCTCCTGTCTCAGGGCACTGCTGGGAGTGATAGGCAACCACCCCTCCTGTCTCAGGGCACTGCTGGGTGGACTCTGCACACACACCTCCGATTTCAGGATATGTACGCTTGGCACATACACGGTGGGGGTACGCTCAATGCATTCGAGGTGAGGGTACGAGTCTACTTACACTGGTGTGGTGGGGGTACGCTCCATGCATACGCGGGTGGGGGTACGGGTCGTACTTACACTGTTGGGCTGGGGGGTACGCTCCTTGCATTCGCGGGTGGGGGTACGGGTCGTACTTACACTGTTGGGCTGGGGGGTACGCTCCTTGCATTCGCGGGTGGGGGTACGGGTCGTACTTACGCTGTTGGGCTGGGGGGTACGCTCCTTGCATTCGCGGGTGGGGGTACGGGTCGAACTTACACTGTTGGGGTGGGGGTACGGTCCGTGAGTCCGCGGGTGGGGGTTCGAGTCGTACTTACACTGTTGGCATGGGGGGTACGCTCCATGCATACGCGGGTGAGGGTACGGGTCGAACTTACACTGTTGGGGTGGGGGTACGGTCCGTGAGTCCGCGGGTGGGGGTTCGAGTCGTACTTACACTGTTGGCATGGGGGGTACGCTCCATGCATACGCGGGTGAGGGTACGGGTCGAACTTACACTGTTGGGGTGGGGGTACGCTCCGTACGTCCGCGGGTGGGGGTACGGGTCGTACTAACACTGTTGGCATGGGGGGTACGCTCCTTGCATACGCGGGTGGGGGTACGGGTCGTACTTACACTGTTGGGGTGGGGGTACGGTCCGTGAGTCCGCGGGTGGGGGTTCGAGTCGTACTTACACTGTTGGCATGGGGGGTACGCTCCATGCATACGCGGGTGAGGGTACGGGTCGAACTTACACTGTTGGGGTGAGGGTACGGTCCGTGAGTCCGCGGGTGGGGGTTCGAGTCGTACTTACACTGTTGGCATGGGGGGTACGCTCCATGCATACGCGGGTGAGGGTACGGGTCGAACTTACACTGTTGGGGTGGGGGTACGGTCCGTGAGTCCGCGGGTGGGGGTTCGAGTCGTACTTACACTGTTGGCATGGGGGGTACGCTCCATGCATACGCGGGTGAGGGTACGGGTCGAACTTACACTGTTGGGGTGGGGGTACGCTCTGTACGTCCGCGGGTGGGGGTACGGGTCGTACTGACACTGTTGGCATGGGGGGTACGCTCCTTGCATACGCGGGTGGGGGTACGGGTCGTACTTACACTGTTGGGCTGGGGGGTACGCTCCTTGCATACGCGGGTGAGGGTTCGCGTCGTACTTGCACTGTTGGCATGGGGGGTACGCTCCATGCATACGCGGGTGGGGGTACGGGTCATACTTGCACTGTTGGGCTGGGGGGTACGCTCCTTGCATACGGGGTGGGGGTAGGGTCCGTACATATCCGTCCCCACGCTATGTGATGTTTGTGCGGCCCGTACCCAGGCCTTTGCCACGTGGGTGCGATCCGTCCCGCCATTGTTGGGGTGACGTGTGTGGGCGTGGTCCGACTCGTACCCACGCTCTTCAGGCGTGGGTACGGGACGTACCTGTCTGGTTGTGTTGCCGGTTCGCGTGGTGACGGACTTCCGTTGTGGCGGTCGCTGGCTTATCAGGACACGCCCCCACCCCCTCGTGGTGACCAGGGCATGGGAGTCAGGTATGTCCAGGCCAAGTGTGGTGTGTGACTTATGTGGTTGTTTTGTGGCCTGCCCTGGTCCTGCCACCCCCACACCACCCCACTTTCCCCCCTCCCTTAGTTATTCTGACCTTCTGCGGCGTCTGCGTCGTAACCTGTAGAGGAGGTGTACTGCTATGAGGGCAGGGATGACTCGTAGGTTCGGGTCCATGTCTGTCCGTCGCGTACTGGTACTCCTTGCTCGCGTCGTCCTGTCGCGTACGGGTCCTCCTTGATCGCGTCGTCCTGTCGCGTACGGGTCCTCCTTGGTGGCGTCGTCCTGTGTGTCCGTCACGTACTGGTCCTCCTTGTTCGCGTCGTCGTCTGTCCGTCGCGTACTGGTGGTCCTTGTTCGCGTCGTCCTGATTTCCCGGCAGTTTTTGGCTGCCGCAAAATATTCACCGTGCGGGGTGACGTCGGTGCGAATCGTGATTCCTGGGTCGTGAATGGCTGGCTGCGAGCGTCCCGACGTCAGGTCGGCGCTTTCCCGGATCGCATTGGTAGGTGTTTTTTTGTTCGGTCGGGCTTTTTTACGATTCGTACGGTAATGGTGTACCCGTGCGAATCGTAATTCCTTGTTTGTGAAAATTGACGACCGGGTACGCGTCGGGCGGAGATTGTGCTCCGTCCGACGGTTCGTACCCGGTTTTTGCAGGATCGTGATCGGCACCATTGTCTCTGTACACATGCTCTCTAAAAGCTCTCTCTCCACACATGCCCTCTACACACATGTTCTATACACACACGTCCATATACACACGCTCTGTACACACACACCTTATACACACATATACTCTACACACACAGCCTGTACACACACGTATTCTACACACACATCCTGTACACATGCACTTTACAAACACACTCTTTAAAAATACACTGTTTATACACACAAACTATACACACTCTGTACACACACATACATACTCTAAACACACTCTACAAATACTTTCTAAAACATGCTTTCTAAATAACGCTCTCTAAGGAACGCTCTCTAAAAAACACTGTATTACACATGTTGTTGATTACCCTCTCTCTATTACCCTCTCTGTATTCCCCTCTCTATATTACTCTAACTATATTACTATTTGTAAACGCTCTCTATAATATGCTCTTTGTAATACGCTCTCTGGATTACTCAACATCTTTCACTCTACAACTATTACTCTCTGTATTACGCTCTCTGTATTACGCTCATACATAACACACATACACTTTACACACACTCCACATACAGAAACACTTTAATACATGCTCTCTATTATAATCTCTACAAGACGCTCTCTACAAAACACTCTCTACAGCATGCTCTCTAAGACATGCTCTCTAAAAAATACTCTCTAAGACACACTCTCTAATACGTGCTCTCTAAAACGCACACACTATCTATTACACGCATTACTACTCAATCTCCTGCACACACACACTACTACTGTCTCTAACATTATCACTAACACACACTATTTAGCACACACTTTATCTAACACACACTCTTAATATACTTTCTTTAACACACACAAGCACATTCTAGTACACACGCACTCTAACATACACTTACACATTTTCTGTATCACATATCTATATACACTCTATCTTCTTCACTCGCATTCACTTTCTTATTCACCTTCTACTATTTCACAAAACTTTTTGCCAAAAGCTCCTACTGAAAAAGTAAACATGCATGCACAATAAAAATGTTATACTTTCATGTTGATGGGAAAATAAGCATGCAAGTAACAGCAGATATGGAACTCCTACAGTATTATTTACCTGGAGCATTGCCAACATTTTAGATCACTTTTATAACTTATTATAAAAATACTAACATACTGTATAACTCTACTAGTAATATTATACTAGTCTTAACAAAAAGTTACTTCTTACGCATTGCTAAACATATTTTATTACACACACTTTAACATACTGTTTACCACACATAGTCTGCTTAGACACAAAGTCTACACACACACATCTACACACACTACACTCTGTCTTCACACAAACTCTCTTTACACATTACTGTACACAACACTATTTACTACTCTCTACTACACAATCTTTAATACATGCTTATCTACATTCTATAGTAATACTCCACTACATTATTACCACTTGCTCAACAATAAAACTTCTCTATTAAACACTTTAATTTACTAATGTTTTTTTTTCGTATAATACTAAAGTTTAGTTTATACCATTATGTTACCTCATTATTAATGTTTGTTTTCCTTTTTCATAGGTTGACAATTCTTTCAAACAATCTTGCACGCTGCTAACTCCTTGACAAAACAACATCGAGGTAAAAGTACATAACTATTGTGTTTAGCTAAGTACTTGTAACAACAGTGTTTGCAAAACATCTGTATAGTATACATATAAAAAACAGATTATAACTCACTTCCTCTCTCTCTATAATTATATTTATATATATGTATATATACATAAAAATATATACACATATATATTCACTGAAAAAAACATAGGTTTCACACATGCTATATTTAGGAATTAGCATTTTAAAAACCTTGCAAATTCACTTTAAAAACCATAGGTCTCACACATGTTATAGTTAGCTGGACATTTCACTCGTGAAAAACCATTGAAATTCCCCCGTTATAGTTAGTGCAGGCAACTATAACTCACGCGACCGCAATCCTCTGCTGATGACGTCAGATATTACATCACTGTATTTAGCCACTTATTTACCCATGTCTTCTTCCATTAATTTTTAGCTATACATATATTACAAATATTTTTTTTTCAGAAAGACACATATGTCATCAGTGATGTAATATCTGACGTCATCAGCAGAGGATTGCGGTCGCGTGAGTTATAGTTGCCTGCACTAACTATAACGGGGGAATTTCAATGGTTTTTCACGAGTGAAATGTCCAGCTAACTATAACGTGTGTGAAACCTATGGTTTTTTCAGTGAATTTGCACGGTTTTTTAAATGCTAAGTTATGTATTTATTTATTTATTTATATTTAAGGCTTTTCACAGTGTGCCCACCGTACGCGCACGGTGCGCTGCACGCTCCGTGCGCACGCTGTGGGCGCACGGTGCGTGCAGCGCACCGCGCGCCCACGTTACGCAGTTCGCGGAATTTTTCAGTTTCTACCGTACGAGCAGGCTACGCGTACTCCGCGATTTTTTGTAAAAAAACTTAAAAGAAATTTTGGCCCTTGGGGGTCCTTCTGGGACCCCCTGACAAAGGCTAGGGGGTCAGGAACTGTCCACCCTGCCCCCTTTTCACGTTCTCCACCTTTGTTTTTCACCCCCTCAGACTGCGAGAGACAAGATGGCGGCCCACACTTCCTGGTTTCGACCGATTCGAATGTTTACTAAGATCTAACAACCTATCAGAATCGCGCTCGCGCACGGCAGTGTGCGCGTACGGTAAGTTTTACCGTACGCGCACGGAGCGCGCCTATAGATATCTATATGCTTTTAAATGCTATTTTCTCAGGAAATACTGAACAGATTTACACCAGACCTGCAAAAGGCACATCCCTGACCTGAGGACTACCTCTCTGCCAAATTTCAAGTAATTCTGTTCAGCCGTTCGGGCTGTAGCTTGGACTAAAGGTCCTATGGAAAAATGCATGGGGAAAACGCGTTTTGGGACCCCCCTTTTTCTCAGCCCCCGCTTGACGAATCCCCCCGAGACTTTCAGGGAAGGAGCGGAGCGCCCCACCTATTTTGAAAATTTTGCGAGGATTCGTCAGTCGGCGCCAAAGTTATTCAAAATAGAATGTTGCGGATTTCCTATGGAAACACGATCCTAACTATAACTATCTACTGGCGACCGCCAGTAGATAATATATATATAAATAGATAGATAGATAGATAGATAGCAATAACCATACAGCTATACATATCATAAACTATAGCTACAAAAACACCTAGTGGTATAATAGAAACAATTCTTAATAAATATCTAGTAAATATCTTAATATAACATATTTATATATACCTGAAAATAAAAACTCTAGATATATATATATTTCTAGTTACTTCAAAAACCGATAGCAATTTACAAATACTTATTTACCTCACCAACCACCTCACCAACCATTTGAAATTGTGGATGAATTGTAGCAACAAAAAGCAAAATTATTCTTTACTTTAAAAAAACGTTTTGTCGACCATGCCCAGTATGTTTTCACTTTCTACTCGTTAATTTGTATCAACACCTTAAATTGACACTCTGGGCCTCGAGACTCTATGGTCCAGTCGAAGGGCGAGTTCTGAAACGCGTAGACCGTCTCTTGCGTATGCCCTGTTCCATCTATAAATAAATACCACTGGAATGTGCTTTGTGGTGCTGTGATTCTTATCGACGACGTACCTTCAACATTGGGAGGAGAAGCGAGGGGAACTTCTTATCGTTTGTTGTGCAGCGGCTGTTCTGCACCTCACGTGCACCTGGAAAGTGAAGTCTTCTCGGCGAGTTGTTTCAGCCACATTGAACCGGAAGGAGAAGAATCGCCGAGACCTCTGATCGTTGTTCGGTGGATGCCTGGGACTCCGCTTCGGAATTACGTGAATGCGGGAGAGCAACTCGAAAACTACGGGTGAGTAGAGACGCGGGGAAACGGCCTTTGCAGCGCCTCGAGGTTCCGCGGAAGCGGTGTCCGGGTCTCTGTAACCACGTACCCAACTCTCGAAAACCCCGTTTTCGTTATTACTCTGGCGTTACGGGTCTGGTTTAAAGTTACATGCAACGGATTATATCTTGACCCGTCTTTACGCTGTCCCCCTGCAACATCACCATTTAATTTCCAAACAACGATCATTTTTTCAGAATTGACCACCACTACCTGTTGGTCAAGTTACAAAGACACTTTCCACTAAATATAAGAACGAATTACTCAAGTTGGAACTGCCGAGGCATACACGCAAACAGCTAACATCAACGTCGACATTGTGAACCAAGACTACAATACCCACAATTCACCATGGCTGAAAGGAACAAAAATCGAGCACAGAGAGCGAGTGATTTGCTGAATGATGACCTCAATCCCTCGAACAAAGTCAGCATTAATGAAAGTAGTGGGGAAAGAAAGAAAAGAACTGTTACCTGCATTATTAGAGAATTACAACAAGCGCGTATTCAAGAGGTGAACAAATGGTGGGAAATGACGACATTGGAGAAATACATTGAATTCAAAAGGATCCCCAGAGGCTTGAGAATCCTAATTATGCCGACTCTCAATGATTTAGATGCTGATCTAATCAAACAATGGCAGGCTGACACCAATGAATGCTCCTTTAGATTAATGACCACTCTAATTTCACTTGCAGAAAGAAAATTAACCAACATCACTACACTCATTAAGGATTTGGAGGAGGAATTAAACCAATATTCTTCAGACGAAGAAACAGGAAAACTAATTGAATCCATGGAGAAGAAAATCAACAAACATGAGGATGACATTGAAAAACGTAAAGCCAGTAAATTCAACAGGGACAGGCTGGATTATCTCAATGGGCGAATATACACATTTGCCAGAAAGTATGACACATACAGAAATCGTGTCGTGATGGACAAACATAGTGGCTACGAAACACCAGGAACAGCAGAAAGCTCTGAATTGAGCTCAGCAGATGAGGATCAAACCACTTCGAGTTTGGATTTTTCCGGGGAAATGCGCCTCATGCAGATGATAACGCGACAAAGAGGACGAGGTCGAGGATCAACACGGGGAAGAGGACGATCACAACCCCCAAACGAAGAACCAGAAGAGGTGGCAAGACCCAAGAAAGGAAGAGGAAGAACAAAGCAAAATTGAAGAAAGTCCTACAGAAAACTAATTTGATTGTCAACATCTCCAACAAAATTCCAAGTACAGCACAATCCTCGCTGCTTAATAAAGGTTTATCTTTTTGTCCTAACAAAGACATGGATCTGGCAAATATACGTATTGATCTTTACAAATTTTGCAGTAAAATCAAACTCAAAAAATACTTTGAAGAAAGAAAGTCTCAACCATCATCTATACCCACAAGCCAAATCATTCCACCATTGAGCATAAAGGATATTCCAGCCCTCAGAACAGCAACCTCACTTCAAACTGAGTCAAGCTCACAAGTAGAAATGAGTGAATCCTCTCAAATATCTGACTTACAATACTGCCTGCTAACGGGTTATGAAACAAATAGAGGTGGCAATAGTGGCCTCAAAACACGATCAACCTTCTGCCCACAACTTCCTCCAGGAAACAAAATAGACCTTTTCCAAGAAATCATGGTAGAGGAAATTAACAAAATGTCAACCAATCATCCGATGTCACATTCAAAGAAAAAAATCAAAAGGAAAAAGACATGGAATCTCACACCCAATGAACACATGGCATTACAAGAATTACGGGAAGATTCAAGTATAATTATCAAAGCCTCAGATAAAGGCGGTAACATAGTCATCCAATCCTGTGAAGACTATGTTAAAGAAGCCTACAGACAATTGAATGTTGAGGAACATTATGAGAAGCTCACGATAAACCCGATCAAGGACTGGACTGAGAAATACCATGGAAATCTTTTGGCCTGGAAAGAAAGAGACCTCATTGATTCAGAAGAATATCTATATCTGAAAACGAACCATCCCATCACGGCAACCATCTATTTCCTCCCAAAGATCCACAAATCCACCATCAACCCACCAGGCAGGCCCATTGTCAGTTCCATCGGTTCCCTATTGGAATCTACATCCCGCTTCATTGACATCTTCCTGATGAACTATGTCACAGCCTTACCATCCTATTTGAGGGACACAATGGATTTCTTACAAAAAATTGAAAAACTGGAATGGAAAGAAAATTACATCATGGCTTCCATCGACGTATCACCCCTGTACACATCCATTCATCACTCAGACGGAATAGCAGCAGTGAAACAGTTCCTGGATACCAGACCAATTTGCTATTTAGAACATTCAGATATGTTAATACAAATGCTCACATTCTGCTTGACACACAATATTTTCCTTTTCAGAGGAGACTTATTTTTGCAAAGACAAGGGACCGCGATGGGGACTTCATTTGCTCCAACGTACGCCGATCTCCTTATGGCTGTATGGGAGACGGAGGTTTTAAAAGAAGAGAAAGCGAGGAACATAAGATCTTGGTCCAGATACATCGATGACCTTTTCATCATATGGGAAGGCGACAATGACGGTCTTAGGAATTTCCTTGACTCTCTCAACACCAACAAATACAAGCTGACCTTCACCTCTACCACAAGCACTACTAACATTGTATTTTTGGATGTCGAAGTTTATATTTCAAATGGCAAAATCTGCACCAAAATGCATAGGAAACCGACTGCCAGCAACAGCATTCTTCATGCCAACAGTGGACATCCAAAAAAACTCAAATGGAGCATCCCCTACGGGGAAATGTTAAGAGTAAAAAGAAATTGTTCAGAGCTCTCTGACCTAAACTCCCAACTTCAAGAAACGAGTCAACGTTTTCTACAACGAGGATACCCTATGGAAGTCATCAACACAGCTAAAGACAGAGTCAGCATAAAGAACCGATCTGATCTTCTTCAAACCAAGCTGGTGAAAGATGTTGAAACAACCTCTAGGTTAATTATTGATTTCAACAATCAAAGTGATGACCTACGCAAAATTGTACGAAAACATTGGGAAATATTGTTACTGGATGAAACTGTCAAAAAATCTTATCATTGAGACCTAAGATCACCTATAGGAAAACTGCGTCTCTGGGTGATCTATTGACACACAGTCACTATGAGATTAAACCAACAACTACAACATCCTGGCTGAACACCCCGGGTTTTTGGAAGTGCTCAAAGTGCAAAGCATGTGAACACGGAAAGAACACAACTTCATATCAATTACAAAATGGTCATGCTGAATTAATCAAAGATCACATCACTTGTGAATCGAAATTTGCAATTTACATTCTAGAATGTCCATGTAAAAAACTATATGTAGGGAGCACGATTAATAAACTCAAACTCCGCATCCTTCAACATCTCCGTGCCATCAAAAACAGAGATTTTTCCTACCCCATGGCCAAACATTTTTCTGAATTCCACACTGGTGACAGCAATCTTCTAAAATATTTTGGCATCAAAATCATCAAACAGAAAGAGAGGGGTGTAAATAGAATCCTTGAGTTGAGAAGAGCGGAGTCAAGAACAATATTGTCAATTGGCACCGAAAAACCATGGGGTCATAATCTGGATGCTGAACTACATGTACACCTATAAATCAGGGAAAGAAGGACATGGACATTCCCCCTAAAAATGATATAACCAACCTGGCTTCTATTAATTCACTAGTTGATCCTTGATTTTTATTACGCACAACAGAAGACTGTACACTGCTGTATTCCCTTCACTCCCTCTGTAACAGATTAGATTGTCAAAAAACTTTTTGCAAATGGTTTCTTCAGGCAGGTGGGAACGTATTGTTTGATGTGAATTCCACTATCAACGTCTTATTGTGCCAACTTTGACCACCCAGTACATTACTAACACATTATTTAAACATACATATATTTCTCTTTACAAGAATCACTATCTAAAAATATGATATCACATGTAGATACCATTAGAGAATTTTGTTGCAAAGATTGTATATAAATATTATTGATTGACAGGGTTGTAGTCAATATCAATTGGAATCTCTCTTTTCCGCAATCATGTTCCCTCCCCCTTTTAAATCGGTACTTTACCTTGATTTCTAGTTACTTCAAAAACCGATAGCAATTTACAAATACTTATTTACCTCACCAACCATTTGAAATTGTGGATGAATTGTAGCAACAAAAAGCAAAATTATTGTTTACTTTAAAAAAACGTTTTGTCGACCATGCCCAGTATGTTTTCACTTTCTACTCGTTAATTTGTATCAACACCTTAAATTGACACTCTGGGCCTCGAGACTCTATGGTCCAGTCGAAGGCCGAGTGCCGAAACGCGTAGACCGTCTCTTGCGTATGCCCTGTTCCATCTATAAATAAATACCACTGGAATGTGCTTTGTGGTGCTGTGATTCTTATCGACGACGTACCTTCAACATTGGGAGGAGAAGCGAGGGGAACTTCTTATCATATATATATATATATATATATATATATATATGTATATATATATATATATATATATATATATATATATATATTGTATTTCAATCTTTTTCAATAAGTACGCTCTCAGGAATCACTAGAACCAAAAAGATTTGCTATAAAACTGCTGTTTATTTAAACACAACGCGTTTTGCCGTCCGGCTTGATCACGTGTAGATGACATCACTGAAATTGACCACTTATATCTTAACACATTTGTCATGAACAAAGAAAGAGGACATCGTGATTTAAATAATAGTCACATATTCATAAATGAAAACCACAATTCATGTTGGATACGTAATCCGTTATGTTATCTTTTAGTAACCCCTGTCACAATGGCAGTATGATCCGTACAAAGCTAAATGTAATAAATGAAAATCAAGCAATGTATTTACACGCTGAACAGCGACGTAGGACTGCACTTGGTGTTGAAAAACGTCTCCTGTAGGAGGCATTGTGTATTACTGCCCCTCAATAAAGTTGTACTTGTTTCATAAACAAGAGGGAGGCAGGGAAAGACAGCTCGCACACCGCGCATAATACTCCAATAGTGCCTGATATAGCGCACAAGACAATCTCGATGAATTCCAACAAATGTTGAGATCGTCTGTGAGGGTGCAAATATAAATAATTTCCAACATCACTGTCACATAAAAAAATAGAGAGAGGAAACTACAATATCAGCCTATTTCCTAGTGACAAGTGTCAGGGGTCAATGTTGGTACCAACCCATTAACGCGATGTCCGCCCAGCTGAGCTTTATGGCAAGTGCCTAACATGTAAAGAGAATCTACTGTGATCAGAGGTCAAGGGCTCGTGGATAACTCCCGTGTTTGAATATATGGCATAAGCCATGTGGTCTGATGTATAATCAGTGTGTCGTGCTCACCCGAAAATTAATAGGAGTGCAAGTGCGCTAAACCTTGAAAATTTCTAGGCAAAATGCTAATTTTGTGCGAAAGGAATGTACTGATCACTTCTAAAAAAGTACAAAAAAGGAAAATGTGAAAGGAAACGATGGGGGTTGTATAAGAGAAAAAAGAAATTATGTTGACCACAAGGGTGAACCACAAGTCTCTAAGCCCAGTCTTCACTTCCTGAAATAAAACATAAACCCACCAATTAGCATAATGTCAGTGGAAACAGTAACAATATATGCTACAAATGCACAAATTATGAGCTCTAAAAATATGAACAGTCATGAATTAGAATACAGAAGGAAGAAGAGAATCGACAGGTCCATCTGTACGTTTACATATATACTTCATTCCCTGAGATGTACGGACAATTCTTCTTCCTGATTAAGCCCACCCGGGGTCTTGGTCTGGAAATCGATTATTAGCTTTGACTCTCGTTGTCTCAATTTTAGAACTCTGGTACCCCCTCTGGGGTTTTTCTCTACCTGTTCTAGAAGGATGAAACATAATTCTCTGATGTTGGAGGAATGCCTTTCCCTAAAGTGGCGTGCCACAGGGTATTTGGGGTCAAAATTGGTAATGGCTCTGCAGTGCTCCAGTATACGTTTTTTGGCCATACAGATGGTACTGCCAATATACCACAGTTTGCAGGTGCATTCGATGGCGTATATGACGTATACGGAGCTGCATGTCAAAAATTGGGTGATGTTTTTATTTATCCCGTTGTATGTTACTTTTTTGCATGATATACTGTTCTTGCAGGCCTTACAGTGACCGCAGGGGTAGAAACCTTCAAGTCCTTGGATGTTTGTGGGTGGATAGGTGGTAATATCACTGTGCACAAGCAAGTCCCTGATATTCTTATTTCTGTGATAAGTAATACTGGGTCTATCTGGTATGCTACTTCCAATCACAGAGTCATTTTTGAGGATATCCCAATTTTTCATGATGATTCTCTTGGTTCTATTAGAGTCTGACCCAAATGTCATGATTACTCTGGTGGTTTCCTCCTCAATGTCAGCAATGGGAAGTTTGTCTGAAATGGTCTGAGCCCTTTCTATTGTTGCGGCTCGAGCCAATGCCTTCTTGAGTACCCAATTAGGGTACCCTCTTTCACTGAATCTAGTTGTGAAATTTTGGCTTTCGAGTTTATATGCCTCTTCAGTATTACAATTTCTTCTCGCCCTCAGCAGCTCCCCAAACGGAATACTCCACTTGAGAGTCTCCGGGTGGCTGCTGAGGGCGTGAAGGACACTGTTGCCTGCTGTATTTTTACGGTACAGGGATGTGTGTATTTGGTTGTTAATGATTTCCAGTTTGACATCCAAATAATCAACCTGTGTCTTGCTGATGGTTCCGCTGAGTAGGATATTCATGTTGTTATTGTTAAGTTTGGTGATGAATTCTTGTGCTTCCTCAGCAGAACCCTTCCATACAATAAACAGGTTGTCGATGTAGCGAAGCCACATCGACACCAGTTTCCAGTCCTGTTGTAGAGATGGATGGGAACGTATGCTCTCCTCCCAGCTCCCCATGAAAAGGTTGGCGAAGCTGGGAGCAAAGCACGATCCCATCACCGTCCCATTCACCTGTCTAAAGAGGGTGCCATTGAACAGAAAAATATTGTTCGTCAAGCAATATTCCACCATTTTGAGGAGCATCCGTGTGTGTTTGCGTAATCTGATGGCCCTGTTTTTTAAGTAGTGCTCACAAGCCTCAAGACCCTGTTTATGGTTAATAATGGTGTATAAGCTGTGTACATCAAGTGTGATAAACATGCTGTCGTTGTCCCACACTAAGCCCTCTACTTTCTTCAGAAAGTCCTTGGTGTCTTTGATGTAGCTGTCCAGTGTAGTCACGTACTCTCTCAGGAAATGATCTATGTATTTAGACACCCGTTCCGCCACGCTCCCCCTTGAAGATACTATGGGCCTGCCAGGTGGCCTTTCTGGATCCTTGTGTATCTTGGGGAGAAGATACAGGACTGGGAGGACAGGGTAATCTTGTTTAAGATATCCATATTCCTCCCATGTCAGAATCCCTTTGTCCTTCCATTGAGTCAATAGTTCCCATATGGTAGTAATGCTGTCATTATACTGTTGGAAATTCACTACCTCATAGAATGTGGTATCTGAGAGTTGTCTATCTGCCTCACTTAAATATTGGTCCCGATCTAAAATCACTATATTGCCCCCTTTGTCTGAGGGGCGTATGATGATATCATCATCATCCATAAGTGATATCAGGGCTTTTCTCTGCTTAAAGGTGAGGTTGGAATCACCCCTTTCTCCACGTTTATTTTTGTTGTTACTATTCCGCCTAACATCGTTGAGTGCATTACCAACGCACTCGTGGAATGTATCTATATTATCATGTGGTAATGCAGGTACAAAGCTGGACTTGGTTTTGAAATCAGTGTTGGCAGAGGCATCCGTTACTACATCTAATTCAACTAATAGTTGAGTTGGAGTGCACTCATACTCTGTCTCGTTTCCCCCACAATTAAGTTCAACTATTGTGTTGAGAACCTCGACATCTCTTAGATTAAAATCATAGAGATCTTCATTTTTACCCATATCTATGTCGTGTCTACCATTGACCCCTTTGATTTTATGCCACTTCTTCAATTTCAGCTTACGTACATATTTATACAGATCAATCCTGTCGTTGACATAACATGAGGGACCAGAAGGACAGAAAGAGAGACCAAGGCAGAGAGTTCTTTTCTCTGTTGAATTCATGGGTCTTTTGGATAGATTAACAATTGTTCTATTTACCATTGCTTCATCCATCAATACGTTTTTTTGGCATATGTTCGGCCTCTTCCCACTGTGCCACGGCCCCTGCCTCTTCTGCCACCGTTGTCTGATTCTGGTTCTGCGATTGCGCCGTGTCCTCTTCCTCTTCCCCGTCCTCTTCCTCTCTGTCCTCTTGTTTTCGGGGTTGGGGTTTCTCTCGTTGTTTGGCGGCCTCTCCGCAGTGTCCGATATTCGTCTAAAAAAGTCAGTTGTTTTTTATTCGGTGCTGTGGGGGTTTCGCTCTGTACTGACACATCCGACTCGCATTCACTGGAAATGACTCCTTCACTTCCCGACATCTCGCTAGGGAAAACCATCTTCTCAGATTCGTGTTCTCCATGTTTGTATAGGTGGTCATACTTGTGGCTCAAAGTAAGTATCCATCCTGAGTCGTAGTCGCCATAGTCGCGATTTAGTTTTCTTTCCTTCCGCGCTTTTATTTCTTCCTCGTGTTTGGTTAATTTCTCTTTGATGTTGGTTAATGCCTTATCTAGGGTTTCTTTATCCATACTTGATTTTAATTCGTCCATTAAGGCTTTAATATCTGCCAAAATCACCTCTCGATCTAACCAGGCATATTTGATGGGAATTTCTAACATCCTCCTAGAGCTGAGAGCTGAGTTATTCGACCATTCCTCCAGCATTTTGGGATTGGGTTTCTCATAAGTTGGCGTCGTAAAGATTCTTAACCCCCTCGGGACCATCTCCTGATCGACATAGTGCTGTAATGATGTTGCTTCCCACCATTTAGTTATTTCACTTCTTTTCAGTTTTTCATATTGTCGCAGCTTGTCCTCCTTGGGTCGTGCTTGATTGTCTTTGTCACTGGCCCTGGTTGATGGTCCCATTCTCCTGGTAAACATGGTCTGTGCCGCTAATTTGCGCTCCTCGTCCTCATTCATGACTGAACTGCAGCAGTTAACAATTGACTTCTTAAGAAACTCGTACGTGAGATCTAGTGTTCCCCCTAGTGATAGTAGGTTCTCTCTGCCTGTAACGTGAGCATACAACGACTAAAAAGTAGCTGTAATAGTATCCTTGTGGTCGAGTGCAGTGAAGCCAATGAATATCTTAACGGTTGTATACGCTGCACTCCGCGGTGCCAAAGGCTCCGTATCAGGTTATGCGGTAGGTACAGGATTCCGTTAACCCTGAAGAGTTAGGAAAACAACGCCCAACCACCGTTCGACGTTCCGTCCCCGCTCACCCAAGGACGGAAGACCCCGACTCCCGCTTACCTCTCTGGACGGGCTCTTCATAGATATTCATGGATAATTTCACCTTGGCATTCACCATCCATGTTGTTCCTTCGTGGCCGGTCCCAAAGTTCGAGTGCTCAATTCAACATCGTAATTGCAAACACTTCCTTCTGTACTCGATTGGACCCTCGGAGAGTGGCGTACACGTCGGCGGAGAAAACCGGCATCCATATATTGTATTTCAATCTTTTTCAATAAGTACGCTCTCAGGAATCACTAGAACCAAAAAGATTTGCTATAAAACTGCTGTTTATTTAAACACAACGCGTTTCGCCGTCCGGCTTGATCACGTGTAGATGACATCACTGAAATTGACCACTTATATCTTAACACATTTGTCATGAACAAAGAAAGAGGACATCGTGATTTAAATAATAGTCACATATTCGTAAATGAAAACCACAATTCATGTTGGATACGTAATCCGTTATGCTATCTTTTAGTAACCCCTGTCACAATGGCAGTATGATCCGTACAAAGCTAAATGTAATAAATGAAAATCAAGCAATGTATTTACACGCTGAACAGCGACGTAGGACTGCACTTGGTGTTGAAAAACGTCTCCTGTAGGAGGCATTGTGTATTACTGCCCCTCAATAAAGTTGTACTTGTTTCATAAACAAGAGGGAGGCAGGGAAAGACAGCTCACACACCGCGCATAATACTGCAATAGTGCCTGATATAGCGCACAAGACAATCTCGATGAATTCCAACAAATGTTGAGATCGTCTGTGAGGGTGCAAATATAAATAACTTCCAACATCACTGTCACATAAAAAAAGAGAGAGAGGAAACTACAATATCAGCCTATTTCCTAGTGACAAGTGTCAGGGGTCAATGTTGGTACCAACCCATTAACGCGATGTCCGCCCAGCTGAGCTTTATGGCAAGTGCCTAACATGTAAAGAGGATCTACTGTGATCAGAGGTCAAGGGCTCGTGGATAACTCCCGTGTTTGAATATATGGCATAAGCCATGTGGTCTGATGTATAATCAGTGTGTCGTGCTCACCCGAAAATTAATAGGAGTGCAAGTGCGCTAAACCTTGAAAATTTCTAGGCAAAATGCTAATTTTGTGCGAAAGGAATGTACTGATCACTTCTAAAAAAGTACAAAAAAGGAAAATGTGAAAGGAAACGATGGGGGTTGTATAAGAGAAAAAAGAAATTATGTTGACCACAAGGGTGAACCACAAGTCTCTAAGCCCAGTCTTCACTTCCTGAAATAAAACATAAAACCACCAATTAGCATAATGTCAGTGGAAACAGTAACAATATATGCTACAAATGCACAAATTATGAGCTCTAAAAATATGAACAGTCATGAATTAGAATACAGAAGGAAGAAGAGAATCGACAGGTCCATCTGTACGTTTACATATATACTTCATTCCCTGAGATGTACGGACAATTCTTCTTCCTGATTAAGCCCACCCGGGGTCTTGGTCTGGAAATCGATTATTAGCTTTGACTCTCGTTGTCTCAATTTTAGAACTCTGTTACCCCCTCTGGGGTTTTTCTCTACCTGTTCTAGAAGGATGAAACATAATTCTCTGATGTTGGAGGAATGCCTTTCCCTAAAGTGGCGTGCCACAGGGTATTTGGGGTCAAAATTGGTAATGGCTCTGCAGTGCTCCAGTATACGTTTTTTGGCCATACAGATGGTACTGCCAATATACCACAGTTTGCAGGTGCATTCGATGGCGTATATGACGTATACGGAGCTGCATGTCAAAAATTGGGTGATGTTTTTATTTATCCCGTTGTATGTTACTTTTTTGCATGATATACTGTTCTTGCAGGCCTTACAGTGACCGCAGGGGTAGAAACCTTCAAGTCCTTGGATGTTTGTGGGTGGATAGGTGGTAATATCACTGTGCACAAGCAAGTCCCTGATATTCTTATTTCTGCGATAAGTAATACTGGGTCTATCAGGTATGCTACTTCCAATCACAGAGTCATTTTTGAGGATATCCCAATTTTTCATGATGATTCTCTTGGTTCTATTAGAGTCTGACCCAAATGTCATGATTACTCTGGTGGTTTCCTCCTCAATGTCAGCAATGGGAAGTTTGTCTGAAATGGTCTGAGCCCTTTCTATTGTTGCGGCTCGAGCCAATGCCTTCTTGAGTACCCAATTAGGGTACCCTCTTTCACTGAATCTAGTTGTGATATTTTGGCTTTCGAGTTTATATGCCTCTTCAGTATTACAATTTCTTCTCGCCCTCAGCAGCTCCCCAAACGGAATACTCCACTTGAAAGTCTCCGGGTGGCTGCTGAGGGCGTGAAGGACACTGTTGCCTGCTGTATTTTTACGGTACAGGGATGTGTGTATTTGGTTGTTAATGATTTCCAGTTTGACATCCAAATAATCAACCTGTGTCTTGCTGATGGTTCCGCTGAGTAGGATATTCATGTTGTTATTGTTAAGTTTGGTGATGAATTCTTGTGCTTCCTCAGCAGAACCCTTCCATACAATAAACAGGTCGTCGATGTAGCGAAGCCACATCGACACCAGTTTCCAGTCCTGTTGTAGGGATGGATGGGAACGTATGCTCTCCTCCCAGCTCCCCATGAAAAGGTTGGCGAAGCTGGGAGAAAAGCACGATCCCATCACCGTCCCATTCACCTGTCTAAAGAGGGTGCCATTGACCAGAAAAATATTGTTCGTCAAGCAATATTCCACCATTTTGAGGAGCATCCGTGTGTGTTTGCGTAATCTGATGGCCCTGTTTTTTAAGTAGTGCTCACAAGCCTCAAGACCCTGTTTATGGTTAATAATAGTGTATAAGCCGTGTACATCAAGTGTGATAAACATGCTGTCGTTGTCCCACACTAAGCCCTCTACTTTCTTCAGAAAGTCCTTGGTGTCTTTGATGTAGCTGTCCAGTGTAGTCACGTACTCTCTCAGGAAATGATCTATGTATTTAGACACCCGTTCCGCCACGCTCCCCCTTGAAGATACTATGGGCCTGCCAGGTGGCCTTTCTGGATCCTTGTGTATCTTGGGGAGAAGATACATGACTGGGAGGACAGGGTAATCTTGTTTAAGATATACATATTCCTCCCATGTCAGAATCCCTTTGTCCTTCCATTGAGTCAATAGTTCCCATATGGTAGTAATGCTGTCATTATACTGTTGGAAATTCACTACCTCATAGAATGTGGTATCTGAGAGTTGTCTATCTGCCTCACTTAAATATTGGTCCCGATCTAAAATCACTATATTGCCCCCTTTGTCTGAGGGGCGTATGATGATATCATCATCATCCATAAGTGATTTCAGGGCTTTTCTCTGCTTAAAGGTGAGGTTGGAATCATCCCTGTCTCCACGTTTATTTTTGTTGTTACTATTCCGCCTAACATCGTTGAGTGCATTACCAACGCACTCGTGGAATGTATCTATATTATCATGTGGTAATGCAGGTACAACGCTGGACTTGGTTTTGAAATCAGTGTTGGCAGAGGCATCCGTTACTACATCTAATTCAACTAATAGTTGAGTTGGAGTGCACTCATACTCTGTCTCGTTTCCCCCACAATTAAGTTCAACTATTGTGTTGAGAACCTCGACATCTCTTAGATTAAAATCATAGAGATCTTCATTTTTACCCATATCTATGTCGTGTCTACCATTGACCCCTTTGATTTTATGCCACTTTTTCAATTTCAGCTTACGTACATATTTATACAGATCAATCCTGTCGTTGACATAACATGAGGGACCAGAAGGACAGAAACAGAGACCAAGGCACAGAGTTCTTTTCTCTGTTGAATTCATGGGTCTTTTGGATAGATTAACAATTGTTCTATTTACCATTGCTTCATCCATCAATAAGTTTTTTTGGCATATGTTCGGCCTCTTCCCACTGTGCCACGGCCCCTGCCTCTTCTGCCACCGTTGTCTGATTCTGGTTCTGCGATTGCGCCGTGTCCTCTTCCTCTTCCCCGTCCTCTTCCTCTCTGTCCTCTTGTTTTTGGGGTTGGGGTTTCTCTCGTTGTTTGGTGGCCTCTCCGCAGTGTCCGATATTCGTCTAAAAAAGTCAGTTGTTTTTTATTCGGTGCTGTGGGGGTTTCGCTCTGTAATGACACATCCGACTCGCATTCACTGGAAATGACTCCTTCACTTCCCGACATCTCGCTAGGGAAAACCATCTTCTCAGATTCGTGTTCTCCATGTTTGTATAGGTGGTCATACTTGTGGCTCAAAGTAAGTATCCATCCTGAGTCGTAGTCGCCATAGTCGCGATTTAGTTTTCTTTCCTTCCGCGCTTTTATTTCTTCCTCGTGTTTGGTTAATTTCTCTTTGATGTTGGTTAATGCCTTATCTAGGGTTTCTTTATCCATACTTGATTTTAATTCGTCCATTAAGGCTTTAATATCTGCCAAAATCACCTCTCGATCTAACCAGGCATATTTGATGGGAATTTCTAACATCCTCCTAGAGCTGAGAGCTGAGTTATTCGACCATTCCTCCAGCATTTTGGGATTGGGTTTCTCATAAGTTGGCGTCGTAAAGATTCTTAACCCCCTCGGGACCATCTCCTGATCGACATAGTGCTGTAATGATGTTGCTTCCCACCATTTAGTTATTTCACTTCTTTTCAGTTTTTCATATTGTCGCAGCTTGTCCTCCTTGGGTCGTGCTTGATTGTCTTTGTCACTGGCCCTGGTTGATGGTCCCATTCTCCTGGTAAACATGGTCTGTGCCGCTAATTTGCGCTCCTCGTCCTCATTCATGACTGAACTGCAGCAGTTAACAATTGACTTCTTAAGAAACTCGTACGTGAGATCTAGTGTTCCCCCTAGTGATACTAGGTTCTCTCTGCCTGTAACGTGACCATACAACGACTAAAAAGTAGCTGTAATAGTATCCTTGTGGTCGAGTGCAGTGAAGCCAATGAATATCTTAACGGTTGTATACGCTGCACTCCGCGGTGCCAAAGGCTCTGTATCAGGTTGTGCGGTAGGTACAGGATTCCGTTAACCCTGAAGAGTTAGGAAAACAACGCCCAGCCACCGTTCGACGTTCCGTCCCCGCTCACCCAAGGACGGAAGACCCCGACTCCTGCTTACCTCTCTGGACGGGCTCTTCATAGATATTCATGGATAATTTCACCTTGGCATTCACCATCCGTGTTGTTCCTTCGTGGCCGGTCCCAAAGTTCGAGTGCTCAATTCAACATCGTAATTGCAAACACCTCCTTCTGTACTCGATTGGACCCTCGGAGAGTGGCGTACACGTCGGCGGAGAAAACCGGCATCCATATATTGTATTTCAATCTTTTTCAATAAGTACGCTCTCAGGAATCACTAGAACCAAAAAGATTTGCTATAAAACTGCTGTTTATTTAAACACAACGCGTTTCGCCGTCCGGCTTGATCATGTGTAGATGACGTCACTGAAATTGACCACTTATATCTTAACACATTTGTCATGAACAAAGAAAGAGGACATCGTGATTTAAATAATAGTCACATATTCGTAAATGAAAACCACAATTCATGTTGGATACGTAATCCGTTATGTTATCTTTTAGTAACCCCTGTCACAATGGCAGTATGATCCGTACAAAGCTAAATGTAATAAATGAAAATCAAGCAATGTATTTACACGCTGAACAGCGACGTAGGACTGCACTTGGTGTTGAAAAACGTCTCCTGTAGGAGGCATTGTGTATTACTGCCCCTCAATAAAGTTGTACTTGTTTCATAAACAAGAGGGAGGCAGGGAAAGACAGCTCGCACACCGCGCATAATACTGCAATAGTGCCTGATATAGCGCACAAGACAATCTCGATGAATTCCAACAAAGGTTGAGATCGTCTGTGAGGGTGCAAATATAAATAACTTCCAACATCACTGTCACATAAAAAAAGAGAGAGAGGAAACTACAATATCAGCCTATTTCCTAGTGACAAGTGTCACGGGTCAATGTTGGTACCAACCCATTAACGCGATGTCCGCCCAGCTGAGCTTTATGGCAAGTGCCTAACATGTAAAGAGAATCTACTGTGATCAGAGGTCAAGGGCTCGTGGATAACTCCCGTGTTTGAATATATGGCATAAGCCATGTGGTCTGATGTATAATCAGTGTGTCGTGCTCACCCGAAAATTATATATATATACCAAAAAATAGGGATAAATAGACTTCTATACTAATATCTAGTGTACGATTATAACCTACACAATATAGTTTTTGTACGACAATTTTATAGCAAACTTACTGTAGTAATAAATATGAAAAGGGTACTGCAGGCAGATTATCATCAGGGTAATATTAGGCACCCAGACGAATTACCTAATTTTATACAACACAATAAATTGATCTATGCACTTAAACTTAAAGAACCTTCATATGGAGATATATTAACATATTTTGACCCATCTTCCCCAAATATGCAAACAGTATTAAAAGCTGCACTAGATTTGCATTCTGGTGTTTTACTTTGCATGAATATTTATGTTATATCCATTGTAAATAATAACAATTCATATTATGTATTTGATTCACATAGCCGCGATAACACAGGAATGCCTCACCCAAATGGCACATGTATTACTATACAAATGGCATTTGATGAACTTATAGACTACATTACAAAACTTGCACAAAGTCTTAAGTGCCCCAATCTTAATTGTGTAGCATATGAATTGACTCCTATAGATATCAGTACAATTAAAAAAGAATCGCTACAAAAACTAATACTGACTAATGAAAAAAATAGGAATACAGTACCACCTAAAAATATTTATGTGCATTCTACTGAGGCATGTAGCAATTTTTTTACACACGCATTTCAAACACGTATACAAGCAGCCAAAAACCTCATTAAGATATCTAAAAACAGCCTTTTGTCAAATTTACAACAGCCATCAACATCATTAGATAATACTATTAGTACTACAACATATCCAGGTACACTTTTTACTCCTACAACACCTAAAACACTGTCTACAACTAATAGCAGTAACATAAGTATACCACAATGTAATAGTACACCACAGAATAGTACTACTGCTAACACATATGCAGATATAGTTAAGAAAACACTCACGCACAATAGCATAAACATACATTCCAAACAACATACAACATCAGAAAGTAATTTACATACCAACACATATACAGATAATAGCCATCATACAGATATCCGTATTACTGAAAGTAATACATTAATAGTCCCAGAAAGTATGCCCAATAGTACATTGCCAAAAAAAGTAACAAACACTGGCAATATCAACATCAATGCTAATATTTTAACACAAGCTCCACAACAAACACATACTTTAAATATAACACAAAAACAGCCAAAGGAGACCAATATTAATAACCTATCACCAAATTCACAATCTCTAACAAATAGTGTATTTGCTATTATCCATAACTACTGGAAACCAGCATCTACTTGGAATAGTTTAGATTTGCATAACATTATGGATCTTGGAGATGCTTTATATACAGAAATGCACGTGCTAAATACAGATAATTGTGAACAAAAAAATTTACCAAATTACATATGGCACAATTGCATAAAATATTCTATAAAGCTCAAAAAAGGCTTTGAAAGCAAAGTAACTGTAAAAGAACTACTTAAAAATGCCAAATTTCTTTCAACAGTAACTTCAACAATTAATGTAGAAACTGGTGGATTAATAGTTATAGAAAAATATGCACTTTCTGTATTTAAAACTATTGATGCATATTTTATTCGCATAGCCAAGATAAAAATGCAATACCTCATCCTAATCGAACATGTATTGCTATACGAATTGAAACTATTGATGGACTGATAGATTACATTAGAAAGTTAGTTAATAAAGAAAAACTAACACATTCACAGAGTGTTACTTTACAATTAACACCAGTGAAAATAATCACAATTACGCAAGCATCACTTAAGTCAACGCTAAAAAACCACAGCAAAGGTAAAATGAAGTCTAAAAAAAACATATATGTCCATAAAACAAAGATAACTTCTAGTGCATTAACCCCTATGCCAACAACAGACGTACAAGTAAAAGATGCAAGTTTAAACACAGTAAACAGCAATAACCAAGCTATTTTACATTCTAATGTAACAAATAGCAATACCAATGTGGTAACAGACACATTTACACATAATGGTGAATTACAAAGTAGTAGAATAGAAGTTCAGCTAAATAAAAGAAAAAGAAAGCGTACGCAAGAACAAGATAATACACATAGCACAGATATTAATAAAAGGTTATAAACAACAAATAGCATAATTACTAACTTTCAGGCCCAAATAACCTATGGTCCAGAGTATGCTTGCACAATTTGCAATCAATTGTGGCATAAGCAAAATTTGCTAAAAACAAACAATATGAGAAAGAACAAAAAATTCATAACATGCAACATTAGTAAACTACAAACAGATGAGATATGTAAAACATGTTATAGCTATATTACTAAACAAAAAATACCACCTTGTTCTATTTATAATAGGATGTCATTTCCAGATATCCCAGCAGCCTTACACTTGCATAATTTAGAAGAAAGATTAGTAGCACCAAGAATCCCTTTTGTACAAATTAGAACACTACCACGTGCGTTCCAAAAATGTCTCTTAGGTGCAGTAGTTAATGTACCTGCAGATGTTATGACAACTGTTACTGTTTTACCAAGGCAAATCAATGATAACATGACCATTCCCATTAAATTAAAAAGAAAATTAAGTTATAAATCTTATACCCATTTTGAAAATGTTCGGCCAAATAAAGTAAAACATGCTGCTCTATATCTAGCAACTACTAGCAGTATGTTCAAAGAATATGGAGTTACCATTAATCCAGATTGGGAATATACAATGCCAAATATACCACCTTGTAATAACACTTCAGATACAAATAATACATCAGATTCTGAAGACAACATTGCCGCAGGGAATTTAGATACTATGCTATCTAATGAAACAATAACTACAGAAAACATAAATATTTTAAATTTAGCACCTGCAGAACATAACACACCAAGAGGTCTATATGAAGATATAGATTCTGAATATTTAGCTTTCCCTACAATATTTTGTGGAAAGCGAAGCCCAACTAATAAAGAAAGGCATGTACCAATACATTATAGCACAATATGTCAATGGGATTTATGAAGTAATGATCAAAGAGTAGCAAAGTCTATAACAAATGTTTTCTTTAAATTGACTAAATTACGTATAAAACAAATACATAGCAAAATATACATCTCACTTAGAAAATACTTTAATAATGGGAAGATTATAACTGCCAAAGACATAAAAGAAAAATTAAACAGTATTCTCCAATATAATGAGGGGTACAAAATACTTAAAACTATACGTAGTTCACCACCATATTGGGAGCAATGCAAAAAAGACCTATTTGCTATGATAAGACAATTGGGAATACCAACTTTTTTCTAACTTTATCAGCTGCAGAAACAAAATGGTATCATTTATTTAATATATTATTACGTACTGAAAAAAAAAGAATGTACAAAAGAAGAATTTGCCAATATGTCATGGGAAACAAAATGCTCATTAATACAACAAAATCCTATTACATGTGCAAGGCATTTTGATTTCCAAGTTAGAAAGCTATTTAATTGTATTTTATTACATGAAAGTAACCCAATTGGCAACATTTTAGATTACTTTTATAGAGTAGAATTCCAACAACGGGGATCACCACATATACATGCTATAATATGGATAGCGAATGCCCCACAATATGAAAATTCTGAGCTCAATGAAGTTATTACTTTTATAAATAAGTATATAACATGTGCAAAGACACAAGATCCAAATATAGAGCCTTTCATACCCCTCCAAAGGCATGGGCATACCAAAAATTGCCGGATCAAGCATAAAAGAACATGCAAATATCAGTACCCAAAATATCCCATGCCAGAAACTTATATATTAGAACAATTAGAACTAGACAAAACTAATCAAGAACTCCTTCAACAAATTGAACTAATACATCTAACTATGAACACACAAGACTTCCAAAGATATACTTTTGATGAGTTCTTAAATACAATGCAACTAGATTTAAAACAGTATCTTTTATGTATACAGTCAATGATAGGGAAAAAAAACATTTTTCTCAAAAGAACACCAGCTGAATGCTTTATAAATAACTACAATACTACAATTTTACAAGCATGGCAAGCAAATATAGATATACAATACATCTTTGATGCATATGCATGTACTGTATATATAGTTTCATATATTAGTAAATCTCAACGTGGGATGAGCAGAATAATTGCACAAACTGCAAAAGAAGTATATCACAATCCTAGTATAAAAGATCAACTTAAGCATATAGGTAACAAATTCTTAAACTGTACAGAAATAAGTGCACAAGAAGCCGCCTATCTTATACTTCAAATTCCATTACGGAAAAGTTCTCGCTCTTTTGTATTCATCAATACAAGCCCACCAGAAAAGCGTACATACTTATTAAAAGACATAGAGACTATTAATTTATTGCCAGATACTTCTCATAAAATACAATTTGAAAATCTTATAGTAAAGTACAGCAAACGGCCTGAAGAATTAGATACCTGTACATTAGCTGACTATGCATCTAGGTATGATGAAAAAAAAAAAAAAAGAAAGGGAAAAAAAGAAACAGACCATGACAATTTTCTCGCAGAAAATAACTTTTATAGCTCAGATGAGGAAGAACTTGAAATTAATATACAAGACGAAATATTAGAAACTGACTATATAAAATGCAAAAACCCTAAAATAATTCGCTATTGTAGATTTAACAAAAAGAATGACTCTGAAAATTACTATAGAGAATTGATAATGCTTTATTATCCATGGAGAGTAGAACATCTAATAATTGGCCACAAAGAAACATATTATGAACGATATCTAGAAATTAAAAGCTCTGTTGACTTTCATCATAATAGATATAATAAAACACTAAAAAACAATGAGACAGAAAACATCACATTAGAACCATTGATTCTACCCCAAACAGATATAGATACAGATGACAACATATATCCTCAAATTCCAGTTAATGAACAATTACTATATGACTTATCATTCGATTTAGGAATTAGAAGTACAAGTATTGAAGAAGCACTAACCAATAATTTAATACCAAATGAACAGTATGACAACATAATGCAAAATCTTACAAATTAACAACTTAACTTTATATATCATCACTTAAATTGGATAAAAACAAAAGAAAAACCCTGCTACACATTTTGTACAGGTGGTGCAGGAATAGGTAAAAGCTTCCTTATTACAGCGCTTTACCAAACATTACTACGATACTACAATACTAGAGCAGGAGAAAATCCTGACAACATATATGTAGTGCTTACAGCTCCTACAGGCAAAGCAGCACATAATATTCATGGTAAAACACTACATAGTACGTTTAAAATACCAGTTTCACAAATACTAACTCATAAACCACTAACTCATGAGAACAGGAGTACACTACAAAACGAGTTAATGCATCTTAAATTGATAATAATTGATGAGATATCAATGGTAGGAGCTAATTTATTTAATTTCATACATAATAGATTACAAGAAATAAAAATGTACAATCTCCCATTTGGTGGAATATCTATATTAGCAATTGGAGATTTCTATCAATTAAAGCCAGTTTTTGACACGTACATATTTGAAAACCCTAGGCATTCATACAGACCAGTAAGTACTAATCTATGGCAAGAAAATTTTAAGTTATTTGAGTTAACAAAAATTATGAGACAGCTAAATGACTTGCCGTTTGCTGAACTGCTAAACAGATTAAGAGAAGGGAACCAAAATGATGCAGATATAATACAGATACAAACACGAGAATTAGAACCACCAATAAGCATTAGCAAAACTATACCTTATATTATGCTAACAAACAAAGAAGTTGATAACATTAATAGTGAAGTTTTATTACAACACATAATGAACTATCCTGTCTACACAGCAACAGCCATAGATACAGTAGCAGCTGACTTGACTGAAATAGTTAAAAAGAAAAAACTAGCTCAGTTACCTACAAACGCGACTAAAACAATGGACCAGCCATTTATAGTACATATTGCCTTAAAATTAAGATATGATATAACTTCCAATATGAATGTTAATGACGGTTTAACAAATGGTGCTACAGGTATAGTTGAATTTGTAGAAACAATAAATAACACCCCTACTGTAATATGGATTAATTTTGATAAAGAAAATGTTGGTTAAAGTACGAGGCTAGAAAATAAACACATGTATACAACTAACATTTTGCCTCATTGGACACCAATACATGCTATAACACGGCACTTTCAATTTACACAAAAATGTATAACAATTATACGCAAACAATTCCCCCTACACCAATCATCTGCACGTACTATACACAGAACACAAGGAGAAACAATTGAACCACTTTACATACATTTTAACAATAGCAAAGTACATCATATGCATTATGTAGCTTTAAGCAGAGCCAAATCATTAGCTAACATCTATATTAAAAACTTTCAGCAAGACAAAATAGTTGTACATTCAAAAGTACATGAAGAAATGGCCAGATTAAGGAGAGATATGCAATTGCAAATATCAGTCCCTCAATTATGTACCTATAACGAACTGTGTAATATAATTGTACATAATATACGATCACTGCAAAAAAATTACACAGCACTGAAATCAGACACAAATATAATGAATGCTGATATTCTATGCTTAACTGAAATAAACACTACTAGAACATCAGATAGCAATACTTTCTTGATAGAACAGTACCATCTTTTAATATTTGATAAATTCCACCATCACATAACTAAGCATGGAATAGCAATTTACTACTGTAAACATATTGACTTACTGCCAATATATGAAACACAACACGAAATTGATATTCTACATTTTACTCTACATCTTACGAATTGCAACTACTTATTTGTAATGCTATACAAGCCTCCACATGTACATATACAAACACTTTTCCAAATTTTAAGTAGCATATTAAAATTTTACCCTGATTATACCTACATAATAATGGGTGACTTCAACATAGATTTAACACAAGAAACACAAAACACAGCACTACTATTACAATATATGCTAAACGAGTTTCAATGTCAACAAAAAATAACACAATATACAACAGACTACAAGTCAACATTAGATCATATCTATACTAATGTACACTTAACGAACTATGGCATATTAGAGTCATATTATAGTGATCACAAAGCCTTATGGGTAGCAATTTAATAAGCATGTTGTATATATGTGTGTATAGGTGGCTCAGTATCTTTATGTGTCTGGCTCACTATGTGTGTTAGGTGACTCTGTATGTGTGTAAGTCAGTGTCTCTGTATGTGTATGTCTGTAGCTCTGTATATGTGTGTAAGGAAGTGTGGCTCAATGATTAGAGTGGCAGACCCTGATACAGAGATCTAGCCCGGGACCAGGGTTCAATTCCCCGCCTCAGCGGGTCTTGGGCTCAAAAATTCCACGGACCTGGTAATTCTCTCCTCGGTGCCTATTCCAATCATGGAGTCCCACTCTGCAACTCGGGCAATAGCTTGCTTAATCTCCACAATGGCCACCACAACGCTAAGGATGCCTGGCCTCCACCTTGGGGGTTCCCAGGAGTGGACGCCTCACAGGGAAAGCCCGGATTTGTAGAAACAATAAATAACACCCCTACTGTAATATGGATTAATTTTGATAAAGAAAATGTTGGTAAAAGTACGAGGCAAGAAAATAAACACATGTATACAACTAACATTTTGCCTCATTGGACACCAATACATGCTATAACACGGCACTTTCAATTTACACAACAATTTATAACAATTATACACAAACAATTCCCCCTACGCCAATCATCTGCACGTACTATACACAGAAGACAAGGAGAAACAATTGAACCACTTTACATACATTTTAACATTAGCAAACTACATCATATGCATTATGTAGCTTTAAGCAGAGCAAAATCATTAGCTAACATCTATATTAAAAACTTTCAGCAAGACAAAATAGTTGTACATTCAAAAGAACATAAAGAAATGGACAGATTAAGGACAGATATGCAATTGCAAATATCAGTCCCTCAATTATGTACCTATAACGAACAGTGTAATATAATTGTACATAATATTCGATCACTGCAAAAAAATTACACAGCACTGAAATCAGACACCAATATAATGAATGCTGATATTCTAAGCTTAACTGAAATAAACACTACTAGAACATCAGATAGCAATACTTTCTTGATATAACAGTTCCATCTTTTAATATTTGATAAATTCCACCATCACATAACTAAGCATGGAATAGCAATTTACTACCGTAAAAATATTGACTTACTGCCAATATATGAAACACAACACGAAATTGATATTCTCCAATTTACTCTACATCTTAAGAATCCCAACTACTTATTTGTAATGCTATACAAGCCTCCACATGTACATATACAAACACTTTTCCAAATTTTAAGGAGCATATTAAACTTTTACCCTGATTATAACTACATAATAATGGGTGACTTCAACATAGATTTAACACAAGAAACACAAAACACAGCACTACTATTACAATATATGCTAAACGAATTTCAATGCCAACAAAAAATAACACAATATACAACAGACTACAAGTCAACATTACATCATATCTATACTAATGTACACTTAACGAAATATGGCATATTAGAGTCATATTATAGTGATCACAAAGCCTTATGGGTAGCAATTTAATAAGCATGTTGTATATATGTGTGTATAGGTGGCTCAGTATCTTTATGTGGCTGGCTCACTATGTGTGTTAGGTGACTCTGTATGTGTGTAAGTCAGTGGCTCTGTATGTGTATGTCTGTAGCTCTGTATATGTGTGTTGAGAAGTGTGGCTTAATGATTAGAGCGGCAGACCCTGATGCAGAGATCTAGCCCGGGACCAGGGTTCAATTCCCCGCCTCGGCGGGTCTTGGACTCAAAAAATCCACGGACCTGATAATTCTCGCATCGGTGCCTATTCTAATCATGGAGTCCCACTCTGCAACTCTGGGCAAGAGCTTGCTTAATCTCCACAACGGCCCCCACAACACTAAGGATGCCTGGCCTCCACCTTGGTGGTGCCCAGGAGTGGACGCCTCACAGGGAAAGCCAGGATGGGTTCCACAGTGGTATTCGTACAAGCACCTTGAGACCCTTGCGGGTGAGTAGTGCGCTATACAAATATCAATTTACATTTACATAGCTCTCTGTGTGTATGACTGTCTCAGTATGTGTGGCTCTGTATGTGTGTCTGAGTGATACACTTTGTGTGTGTGTGTGTGTGTGTGTGTGTGTGTGTGTGGCTCTGTCTGTGTGGGTCTGTATGTGTGTGTGGTTGGCTCTCTCTCTATCACTACCTCACTCTCTCTCACTAACTCAATCACACTCTCTACCTCACTACTCAACTGTCTCTATATTACAGCATCACAATAACACTACATCACTAGCTATCTCACTCAATACCTCAATATCTCTACATACCTCACTCTCTCACTACATCACTCTCTAACACAATACCTCACAATTACACTCTCAAACTCAATACCTCACTATATCACTCTATCTATTTCTATCTCACTCTCACTACCTCACTATATCACGACTTACTCTCTGAAACGTACACTACATCACTCACTCACTAACACACTATCTATCTCACTACCTCACAACTTCACTCTCTCTAACACACTACATCACTCTCTCTCTATCTCACTACCTCACTCTCTCAATCTCTCTATCACACTAAATAACTTACACTCTTACTTTCACTAACTCACTCTCTCACTACCTCACAACATCACTCTCTGTGTCTATCTCACTACCTCACAACATTACTCATCCTCACTACATCACTCTTTCAATACCTCACTCTCTCTGTCTCTCACTACCTCACTCTCGTATCTACCTCACTCTCTCTCACTACATAACTCTCTCTAATTAATAAACATGTTGTATAATTTAATATGTTAGTTTGGGATAAAGTAAAATTTTTCAACAGTTATATTCAAAATGTATACTCACAATTTATTCTCATTTCAGATGATTTCTATACAAGAAATTAAGATGGGGAAACAATAGGAGAGCAAACCGTTTCAAAGGGCTATAAGAGCAAATATTGTAACATGTTCTCAAAAAGCACACTACCGAAATGCTAAGCAAGAAAACAAAATCTTGCACCACCTTGCACAAGCAGATGAAAGTGGTTCTATTAAAGCCACATGCTATAACGACGATTTTTACAATCAAACCAAACAAGGACATGGAATTATTATAAGGAATTTCCTGGCCAAGAACAATGTTGTTCTATTAACCAAACATACAAAAATATCAATGCTACCTTTAATGCTTCCAAGTGAAATCCTACAAGAAGCAAAAAACATACTAGAGCACCAGCTCCACCAATATCACCTATTAAAACAATAAGAGAAGCCAAATTACGGACATTAATGACCATATCGGGGACAATATCCGAGGTATTTATATAAGTACAATATCGAGTTACAAAGTTAATAAACATTTAACAGAAACTATTCAATACTCGCACACTCTTCAAAACACTCTCTCAGCAAAAAAATATCTCAGGACAACACTCTCTATGCACAACACTCTCTTCCCACACTATTCCCACGCACTCTCTTCCCCACACTCTCTTCCCCACACCACTCTCTTCCCCACAAGACTCTCTTCCCCACACCACTCTCTTCCCCACACCACTCTCTTCCCCACACCACTCTCTTCCCCACACTACTCTCTTCCCCACACCACTCTCTTCCCCACACCACTCTCTTCCCCACACCACTCTCTTCCCCACAACACTCTCTTCTCCACACCACTCTCTTCCCCACACCACTCTCTTCCCCACACCACTCTCTTCCCCACACCACTCTCTTCCCCACACCACTCTCTTCCCCACACCACTCTCTTCCCCACACCACTCTCTTCCCCACACTCTCTCTTCACCATACTCTCTTCCACACAATAGCTCTCCAACACAATCGCTCTCCAACACACTCGCTCTCCAACACACTCGCTCTCCAACACACTCGCTCTCCAACACACTCGCTCTCCAACACACTCGCTCTCCAACACACTCTTACAAAAAACTCTATGCACCACACTCTCGCATCACAAAACTCTATTAAACACTCTCTCTTCAAACACTCTCTCTGCACCACACTCTTTCTTCACAACTCTCTATTCCCCAAACTCTCTCTACACCACACTGTCTTCAACACATTCTCTCTCCACCACACTCTCTTTACAACACACTCTCTCTACACCTCACTCTGTCTGCACCTCACTCTGTCTGCACCTCACTCTGTCTGCACCTCACTCTGTCTGTACCTCACTCTGTCTGCACCGCACTCTGTCTGCACTGCACTCTGTCTGCACCGCACTCAGTCTGCTATACTGACACGATATGTACAAAAAAAAAAAAATATTTGCTTTATATTTTACAGGAAGAAGAAACTAAAAACATTTTTGTGGCAGGACAAGAAACAAAATTAAATTCTATTACAGTTATTGACACAACAGACTGTTAAAATCACATTGTGGAGAAATGCGACGGAATTCCCAATCACACTTGGAACTAATGTCAAAATGACACACTTGACTGTCCACGAATTTAATAATGAAAAAATGTTATATACTACTCACAATACACATATAGAAGTAAGTAAAAAAAAAATATTTGTGTACCTGTGTGGCTCTATGTGTGGCTTTGTGTGTGTGTAGTAGGCCTGGGCAAAAATTTCATTCCGTTCGCGGAAATTGCGATAATTTGACATTTTTGCGTTCCGCGGAGAGCGCGAAAATGTCAAAATTTCCGCTTTCCGCAGCTTGGCGATAATTTGTTTCTTGCTCGTGCTGTAAAATAATACATTCTCGCGCGCGCGCGATCGCCTTACCTGAATCCCTGCGTTCGCCGACAAGTTTTCTTGATCCGGTCGCGTTCTCCATGAGATGTTGGATTGTTTTTAGCCATTTGCGCTGTCTCGCGACAGTTCGAGCCCGCAGTGACGTCATGCGTCGCGCGATCACATCTTTCTTCTCGCGATCATGCACCGCGAGACAACTCAAAACAAGATGGCCGCGCCCGGGAGCAACCACATGGGTAAGTTGGCGACCCGCAACCATGCAGAAAATCTCGCGAACATGCGGGAAATAAAATTCCGCATCTTCGCGATATTTCCGCTTGTTTGCGATAATTTTAAACATTTTCGCGATAATTTGCAAAAGTGGATTTAGCAAATTCCGCCCACCCCTAGTGTGTAGCTCAATGTATGCGTAGCTCAGTGGGTGCATGGGTGCCTCTGTGTGTGTTTTTCAGTGTCTCTATATGTGTATGGGTAACTCTCTATGTATATGTGAATGCCTCAGTATGTATGTTGGGTGGCTCTGTATGTGTATGTGGGTGACTGTGTATGTGTGTGGCTCTGTATCTGTATGGCTCGGTATATGTGTGTGAGTAGCTCTGTATGTGTATATGGGTGGCTCAATGACATAGTGTATGTCTACATCTATGGGATTAGGTCTATATGTCTATGTGGTTGATTCTCTCTCTAAAACTACGTCACTATCTCTCGACCTCTCTCTCTCACTATGTATATGTGAATGCCTCATAATGTATGTTGGGTGGCTTTGTATTTGTATGTGGGTGACTGTGTATGTGTGTGGCTCTGTATCTGTATGGCTCTGTATATGTGTGTGAGTAGCTCTGTATGTGTGTATGGGTGGCTCTGTATGTGTAGATCAATGACAGAGTGTATGTCTACATCTATGTGACTAGGTCTATATGTCTATTAAGTTGATTCTCTCTCTAAAACTAACTCACTATCTCTCTACCTCTCTCTCACTACCTCACTCTCTCACTACCTCACTCTCTCTCTCTCACTATCTCAATCACTCTCTCTCACTAACTCACTCTCTCTTTCTACCTAACTCTATCTACATCACTACACCACTATCTCTATATCACAACATCACTATCTCACTACTTCACTAACTCTCTCTCTCAATACATCATTACATCACTATAGCTCACTACCTCACTCTCTCACAACCTCCCTATCTATCTCACTACCTCACTCTCTATGTCACTACATCACAACTTCACTCTCTATCTATCTCACTACCTCACTCTCTCTCTATCTCACTACCTCACTCTATTTCTTTCTATCTCACTCCTTCACTCTCTCACTTTCACTACCTCACTCGAAATAAACATCACTCACTCTCTCTAACTCGCTCTCTCTCTCAATAAATATCTCTAACTCAATACTCCACTCTATTTATCTCACTACCTCACTATCTTACAACATTTCTCTCTCAAAACATCACTGCATCACTCTATCAATACCTCACTCTCTATCTCAATACCTCACAACTTCACTGTCTCCCTCTAAAAAAGTACCTCACTCTCTCTCTATCTCACTACCTCACTCTCTCTCTTTATATCTATCACTTTCTATGTCACTTAACATCTATACTACTCCAATAACTAAATATAATGAAAATGCACACTATATGCCTCTATTAACAATTATGTTTTACTTTGCAGATAATAGAACCACCTTTGGAAAAACGTACTATTACAATATATGGAATTAGAAAATACCATGCAGGAGAAAAGTACCATAACGGTACAAATACAAGACACTGACCTTTTTAAATCCATGGACATCGAAAATACTATTGTAATAGACTACCTCAATATACCAACAGACGTAGAAGACTTTGCAGAAGCTCTCATGCAGCACTTGCCAAAAACTTTACATGTTATATTTAGAAATGGATGCATTCTAGAAATAGTCGCTAAATCTTACAAAAACATCATTAGAACATAACACAAATGTAAACTTTCAATAATGTTTACCAATGTATATAATAATTCTAATTAATAAAAGATGTTAAACACTTTTCATTACTCATTATTTACAAACAATAAAAATGTATTTCTTCTTCAAAACTATAAATGCATATATACATATATATGCATAAACTCAAACAGTATAAATACATATTACCAAATATGTATACATTATATGCAAAAATCAGACCTTAAAAACAAACTAACAAATATTACACACTCTACTGCTAACTATCTACTTCTTACTGCTTAGCTGTGGGTGTATGAATAGCTCTGTATGTGACTCTATAGCTCTGTGTGTGTGTAAAAGTGTAGCTTTATATTTGTCACTCTATACTGCACTATGTGAATGTATATACATCTGTGTGTACACATGTGTCTGTGTAGATTGCTTTATGGCTAAGTGTCGCTATTTAGAAGTAGCTCTGTCTGTGTGTACCTAAGTTTAGGCTGGATGTATGTGTGTGGCTTTGTGTGTAACTGTGTTTGTGGCACTCTGTGTGTGTGGCTCTGTATGTGTTGGTGGCTCTGTGTGGCTCAGTATGTGTAAGTCTGTGTATGTCTGTGTGTGTAGCTGTGCGTGTGTGTGGCTCAGTGTATGTGTAGCTCAAAAAGTGCATAGGTGCTTCTGTGTGTGTATAGATGGCTCAGTATCTTTATGTGGCTAGCTCGGTATGTGTTAGGTGACTCTATGTCTCTAGCTAGCTCTGTATGTGTAAGTCAGTGGCTCTGTATGTGGATGTCTGTAGCTCTGAATATTTGTGTGGATAGCTCTCTATCTTTGTCTGGCTGACTCTGTAGCTGTGGCTCTGTATGTATGTCTGGGGGATACACTTTGTATGTGTGTGGCTCTGTGTGGGTGGTTCTGTATGTGTGTGGGGTTGGCTCTCTCACTACGTCACTCTCTCTCCCTAACTCTCTCTCACTACCTCACTATCTCTCACTACCTCACTATCTCTCACTATACTACATTCTCTCACTAACTCTCTACCTCACTCTCTAACTCACTACTCAACTCTCTCTTTCTCACAGCAACACAATATCACTACCACAGTAACTATCTCTCACTCTAACACACAACTTAGAAACTTCACTCTCTCTCTATCTCACTACCTCACTCTCTATCACTACATCACTATCTATTTCTATCTCACTCTCACTACCTCATTATATCACAACACACTCTCTCAAAACTTCACTACATCACTTTCTCACTACCTCGCAAATTCACTCTCTCTTTCTAACTCACTAATTCACTCTCTCTATCTCACTACCTCACTCTCTCTCTCAAATACACTAAGTCACTTACACTCACTCTTTCACTACCTCACTCTATCTCACTACTTCACTACATCACTCTCTGTTTCTATCTTAATACCTCACAACATCCCTCACTACCTCACTCTCTCTTTCACTACCTCAATCTTTCTCTATCTCACAACATCACTCACTGTTTCTATCTCACTACGTCAGAAAATACCTCACTCACTAACTCACTCTTTCACTACCTCACTCTCTATCTACCTCACTCTCTCTCACTACCTCACTCTATTTCAATACCTCACTCTCTCTCTCTCTATCTCACTACCTACCTCTCTCTCTGCTAATGCAATAGGTATCACATATGCAAAAAAAAATAATGCCAATAGAAATGACAATGCCATTTATTTAGGGATACAAAAATGATAAAAACATAATCAGCAATACCAATAGCTCTACCTAGAATATTGCCGAGACCATTGCATTGTAAATACTTGTTTGTATTTGTTTGGCATTTCACTACCCAGTTACAGCTTATTACTTTATTTAATTCATCAAATGGAAACACGTTTATTTAAGGTTTAATATGAGTTATTGACATTCAAATACATTCACAAAGTGGGATTCGTTTCCAATCACAGAATCACAGAATGTCACAAATACACTTAAAGGCCATTTGTCTCTGAGCCATGCAGTTTCTGTCATCCATACTTCTCCCTTTTTCCACAAGAGCAGTTCAAACATGAATGGCAAAATTAACTAGTTTGCAAATGTTTTCTATATAATTGTGGCTCTGCAATATTTGCCACATAATACATAATTCGCTGCATAATTTGACAATATTAACTAATAAATTGTTTGTAGTTCAAACTGATCAAAAGTTACTAAAAACTTCAGCCCGTGCTTAATTTGTAAATAAAATTAAGTGCCAAGGCTCTTATCAGGAGGCCACTTCAGCTTGCAGCACCTATTGCCCCTACCATGCTGCCAATGATAGTGACAGCACAACAACAAACCATCACACTACAAGTATTTCAGGCCTCCAAAGCAACAAGAATGGCTTGAGTAGCAGGTAATAATACCTTTTAATGTATATTGAATTAATAACATGTTGTTCTGGTCATATCTAAATTATCCAGGCAGCGCCACCTTGTGGCAAACTGTCACTAGCACCGGTGTGGACAATTAAGTGCCAGTGCCGAGCACAGGAAACCACCGGCTCAGATAAAGCACTGCCTTCAGCAGGCCCAGCTCAGCCATGCTTCCTTTTCAGGAAATAATATTAGTCACATCAGGATAGGTAGTCTATTTGGTCCATAACATGGGGCCATGTTAATGGTCATGTCGCGGGCAGAACAATATAGTACTCACTCTGTCCATCAGCAATTGCCTTCTTTACTGGAATCATTCACCAGGGTTAGTTCTCCTTGGACTGTTCCTAATCGGATGGAATCATTCATCGGGGGATACTCTTCATAGATCTCTTAATAGAGCTAAATTATTCACTAGGGAGTGCTTTACATTCTAGAGCTCTTAATTGGGTGGAATTGTTCACCAGGGAGTACTGGAGGTCTTAAATGAGTTAAATCATCCACTGCAGTGCTCTCCACTTGCATGAGCTCTTAATCGGGTAGAATTCTTCACTGTGGTTTACTCGTTATAGAGCCCTTAATCGGGTGGAATAATTTACTAGGGAGCACACCACGTTCTAGAGCACTTAGTTGGGTGGATTTGTTCACTGGGGAGTACTCTAAGTTCTAGAAATCAGTTGTAATTATTCACCAGGTTCTACTCCACTTTCTAGAGCTTTAAACCTGGTGTAATCATTCACATGGGGTCTACTCTTTCTAGAGCCCTTAATTGGGTGTAATAATTATCTAGGGAGAACTCCACTTTCTTAATGAGGAGAATACTCAACTGGGAGTACTTCCTAGCTCTTAATTTGAGTGAATTATTCACTGGACAGTACTCCACTTTCTTAGCACTAAATCAGGTTTAATCATTCACTGCACTCCAGTTTCTATGGTTTTTATTCTGTGTAATCATTTATTGGGGAGCTTCTCTTTCTAGAGCTCTTAACTAGGTGGAATAATTCACCAAGAAGTAGCCCTCTTTGTAGTAGTCTAACGCTCTTAATCGGGTGGAATCATTCACCTGGGCGTACTCCAGTTTCAAGAACTCCTAATTGGGTGGAATCGTTCACTGGGCAGCCCTACACTTTCTAGAGCTGTTAATTGGGTGAATCATTCACCAGGAAGCACAACACTCTCTAGAGCGTTAATTGGATGTAAATGTTTACCAGGGAGTACTGCACTTTCTGAAGTGCTTAATCAAGTGGAATTGTTTACTGAGCAGTACCCCACTTTCTAGAGCTCCTAATGGGGTGTAACTATTCACAGAGGAGTACTTCATTTTCCAGATCTCTTAACAAGTACCTTTTCGCAAGCACTGAATTCACTAGGGTGACTGCAGGCTGGTTGTCTTATTGTGCACCATGCATGATTATTAACATACTCGTTATTATAATACCCTGTAGCCTACAGAGGGTCTCGAGCCACCACCCTTTGTGAAAGGTAAGACCTAGTGCATAACGCCCATGTTGTAAGTCTGAGGAGTTCCCAACGGGCCCCTTTACTTTACTGGAGAGATAGTGAAGCAAAAGACAGGAAGATCTGGAAGAGAACTTTCAGACCCAAGGAGTTACAGCCATGGATGTCCATTAGGGGTCACCAGGGTTCGCAACTGCGACCCCTAGGCCATCTGTTGCGACCCCTGCCACCTTGCTTGCGACACTTTGGCCAACTCTATTGTCTCGCGTGCGCCTGCATATGATTGTATGCATGTGCACTATACATTCTGCCTGGAAAATTGTATTTCTGAGCTCCCAGCACGGCAACAGTGCACTTTGATTGGTCCCCAGGTCGTGTGTCAGCAATGTCAGAACTGGACGCAAAGCTCTCAGGGAGAGATGGAGAGGAATGAGAGGGCTGTGTGTGTGCTGGGTGCAGGGCACGGAGTGGAGGAGAGTGAAGGTAAGAGAGGAGCCTGGCCAAGGGTGAGAGGACGTGATGTGGAGGGGGCGGCAGAGCTGGACTAGGCTCATGGGACTGTGCGATTTATGAGGTAGTGAGTCACTGTTTGACACCCTTTCTCGCACTTCAAGGGAGACAGCAGGTATCCCTTATAATCTGTAGTGTGTAGGGTGAGGTGTACGTCATGGCATTGCATTGCATGCCCTCAGGTACTGTGTCCACTGTGCATCTGGCCGCCCTTCTTCCAGAGACCCTGTCCTCAGGTTCACCTCTGTTGTGTCACTCCAGTGACGTAACTGGAGCGACCAAGGGTCTGTTCATTATTGGTTTTGAACAGGTGGTCCTAGGGATGTGGCCCCTGGTATTTTCATCTCCGTGGTATGACCCCGAGGTCACGTGGGCCAATTTAATAAATAGTCCCCGAGCCGCAGGCGGAGGTAGAGTGAGTTCTGTCCAGGGACAGACGAGCTCATACATGCATGTGGCTCCACATTATTTCTAGGCCTTGCCCCCACGTGGTCAGCGCTGTAAGTGTCCACCTCCCGGATGGTGGTGAGACACAACATTGACGACAAGAGGGGGTCTCGCGCTCATCGTTGTGCCTGACGTCGAATGGCGGCCGCGTCCCTCGCACTGTAGAGGGCACGGTGCTCGGGCACGGCGTCCGCAGTGCCTGTTCGCCATACCTTCAGTGAGCGGCCCACTGACCTGAGTACTGGAGTCCGATCATCTCGAGGACTCCCCTAGTGGCCACCCCGCATTACTGCACCAAAGAGCAATGAAGAAGGAGCACTTCACCGGTCGGCAGAACTGATTAGACCGGGATGCTCCACTAATAAAAAACTAAAAAAAGAGACAAGCTGCAAAACAGTAAATAACTGTGCTGGTCACACATGGCTTGGTGACCATCTCCCAGAAGTGAGTGGAAAGAAGGCCACGTGTGACAACACGCCCGGAGCAACCACTGGGCCCCCCTGGCGAAGGTGCCCTTGCCATCACAGCTCCCAGAGAGGAGTGAGTACTGACAAAGACGTCCCCAGGTGTGAGACAGTGGCGTGTTGCACTGCCTGTGTGGAAAGGAGTGTGGAAAACCGCAACAAAATCCAAGAGTGAGATTGAAGGTGACCCCTAGAGTGACAACTACAGGCACTGTAAGCCATGGCAAACATTCCGGCAACTGAGCCTTTTGTCATTGAAGGTGCCCCGTCAATGCAATCCACAAATGGGAAGAATGGGTAGACAGAGTGTTGCTGTTCTTTGGAACAACAGGTGGAAAATGCACAAAAGCGAGCACTGATCTTACACCTGGGGGGAAGAGACATTTACAAGATAGCCAAATCCATCAATGAAGCAGCCCTGAAAATGCACTTCACCCTCATAAATGCTCTCACAGCACACTTTGAACCAATGGCCAATCAGGGTTATCTTATTCATAGTTTGACAGGCAAGGCAACAAGCAAAGGCACCTATCGATGTATTCTACACTCGCCTCAAAGAGTTGGCCAGCACATGTGGGTCCAACGATGAGAATGAACAGATGAGAGGGCAAATCATTCAAGGGTGCGCATCAGCAAAGCTAAGGGAGCGCATATTGGAAGAGTCTGGGAAATCACTAGCGGACATCCTCACATTGGACGGTACAAAAGATCTCTCCAAGGCCAGAGCGGCACACATGGAATCTGCTCTCCAGAACCCGGTAAGGACCGAACGTGTAAACCTGGTATCTACGAACGCCCTCAGCAAACCCAGCCGGGGTGAAAGGGCAAGACCATGCACTTGTGGATACTGTGGAGGAAACCCCCATCGTTCATCAGAATGCCCGGTACGGGGAAAGAAGTGTGCTGGGTGTAGCAAGCTTAACCGTTTTGTAAAAGTATGTTGGTCAGGCAAATGAAAAGGGCTGCTTACATCTGTCAATGCAATACCTGAGGTAAAGGAAAAACCACAGTGACATGGATGATGACGCAGTGGAGGAACACACCATACACTTGGTGTTCACCATAGGAAATTCTGCCAGAAGAGCGGGCGTCACCTGAAGTGCCAAATACAGGTTGGAAATCATGTCACCGCAGCATTAGTCAACATGGGGTCGACAATCAACATCATGTCTGCCAAAGTATTCAACACCATGAAACCGGCCCCCACACTACATCCGTTCGCCATAAAAGTGTATGCCTATGGACAAGACAAACCTATGATCATGCAAGGCCAGTTCAAAACCAGCATCGCCTACGGTTCACACGGGATCGAGTCAAGGTGTATGTGGCTCAGGAGGGTCATGGGATGCTTCTCGGGTGCCGAGCAGCCGAGGTGCTGCGGATAGTGACTTTTGCATTTGGAATACACCACGAAGCAATCACTCAAATCCTCAACAAATTCCCAATGGTAAGGTATTGGATGCCTGAGAGGGAAGGAGATTTACCTGCACATTGACCACTCAGTCAAGATGGTGGCTCTTCCGGCACTGGCAAATTGCTTTTCACCTAAGACCACTGGTCGAAAAAGAGTTGGAGAAACTGGAAGCAGCTGGAATGGTTGAAAAAGTAATCGGCCCAACTCCATGGGTGTCCCCCATTGTGGTGAGAGGTGAGGATATGTGTTTCACTTGAGCCTGCCAAATGTGGCCATAAAAGGAGAGAGAGACATTTGACGCCCACGATCAATGACTTGATAGGAGAGCTGAGTTGTGTTTGCTGGTTTTCAAAACTCGACCTTAGGTCGGGGTACCATCAACTGGTTTTGGACTAGGAGTCCCGCTCTGTGACAACATTCTCCACGCATGTAGGGTTAAGGAGGTACATGCACTTGAGCATCGGCATATCCAGCGCAGCGCTAGTGTTCCAAAATGTCATTCAAGAACTTCTAGGTGATCTACCGGGACTCATCAATGTCAGCGATGACATTTTGATATATGCCAAAACTGTACAAGAACACCATGACCGGTTGCGAAGGGTACTGAGAAGAGTTCAAGAGTCCGGGTTAACCCTCCTTCACAACATATTAGAATTCCTCCAGAAAAAACTACACTTCTTTGGATACATATTCTCAGAGGATGGAGTCACCCCGGACCTGGAGAATGTCAGGGACATCAAGGAAGCGCCGGCCCCGATGACGGTAACCGGGGTGAGGAGTTTCCTGGGGATGGTCAATTACTGTGGCCAGTTCATCAAAGACCTCACCACCCTGACCCAGCCCCTGAGAGAACTGGCCAAGGCTGCAGTCCCATGGACATGGGATCCTGACCAGAAGCTGCCTTCCAAGCCACCAAGGACGCCCTCTCCGTGAACACCACCCTGGCATACTCTGACCACCATTGCCGTAGATGTGGGCCAAGAGGGCTCGGAGCAGTCCTGATGCAGCGATCCACTGAGGAAGAGGAGTGGGTCCCCATAGTGTTTGCGAGCTGCACGCTGACTCCCACCGAGCAGAGGTACTCTCAAATAGAGAAGGAGGCAATTGCAATTCATTGGGCATGCAGTCACTTCCACCTGTAATTTTATGGCAAGCCGTTCACAGTGACGACAGCCCACAAGCCCCTGATACTTCTGTTCAATGGCACTGCCACCAAACCTCCTCCCATGATTGAGAAGTGGATGCTACAGCTCCAGGAATAGCACTGACCGGGCTCGCTAAATCCAGCAGATTACCTGTCACACCATCCCGGGCTGCCACCCTCAATGAAGAAGCGGTGGCGGAAGAGATGGAAGAATATATACGATAGGTGATGGAACAGTCTGGCCCGATCCCCCTTTCCTTGGATGATCTCTGCCAGGCCACTCGCTAAGATGATTGTCTCCAGAAGGTGCTGAAGGCTGTCAAGAATAACCAATGGCGTCAACTAAAGAAGCAGTGGACGGCCCTAACTCCAGAAGCCCACCGGATAATGGAAAGCCTATTCCATGTTCGCCAAGAATTGAGCCATGCCGTAAATGGAAGCCTGTTGAGAGGACATCGTCTGGTCATACCTACCAGTTTCACAGACGGGTCATTCACCTAGCTCATACTGGACACCAGGACATGGTGAAAATGAAGAGCCGCTTACGGAGCAAAGTATGGTTCCCCTTAATGGACAAGCAGGTTGAAGGAGCTAGTTCGGTCTTGTCCATGGTGCCAGGCAGCCAGGGGTGCAAACACTCCCTCTCCCATTGTTACCGAACAGGGTCCCAAAAAGCCCTGGGTCTGTGCGAGTTTAGATTTTGGAAGCCTACTAGATGGACGACACACTCTGATAATGATTAACGACTACTCCAAGTATCCGGAGGTCGAAGCCATTTCTTCCCTGGGTGCCAGTAAGGTTCTGCCCAAGCTAGAGAAAATAATGGCTACCCACGGGTTATTCCACGAGTTACGGACGGACAATGGTCCGCCTTTCCAAGGACAGGAGCTGGCCTTGTATCTTAAGTCGTTGCGAATAAGTCATAAGCAGATCACTCCCAAGTGGCCCCAAACCAATGGAGAAGCTGAGCGATTTAGGAGCACAATAACCAAAGTAATCAGAATTGCCGCTGGAAGCCACCAACCGATAGAATTAGCCATATACTCATTTTTGAGGGATTATCATAAGACCACACACTCCACCACCGGGTGTGCTCCCATCCACCTCTTAATGGGCAGAGTGGTTGAAGACACCATCCTGCACCATTCCACCTGGGTGCCTGAGCCTGTTAATGACTTGGCAGTGCATGAAAAAAGAAAAAGGTCCAATGATCAGGTAAGCCGTAGGCGGAGGGCCAAGCCATCTGACTTTCAGCTAGGTGACCAGATGTTGGTCCAGGATCGGTGCCCTGGAAGCAAGTTCAGACTACCCTTTGAGTGGCATACCTGGGCCATTGTCGGTATTCATGGTACCTGGATCACTGCCCTGCGAGCTGGTGAATTCATCACTCGAAATGTGTAATTGTTTAAAAAATGTAATCAAGCTAGTGACAGTCGGAGGGGAAACGTGGACATGGCATTGTTCAGGGATGATTCGAGCATCCGTAGCGCTGAGGAGGTTGATGAGCGCCCTGCTGCTGGAGGTATCCCTCTAGCCCGGCAGCCTCTGGACTGGCTGAGTTGATGGTAGTGGACAGCCCCGTTGGACGGTGGCTGCATCCAAGTGGACGAGCCAGCTACACCAGGTATGGTCTCCTAAGTAACCCCGGTCCGTCCATCAGACTGCAAGATCACGTTGTGTAAGTAATTGGGATGCACCCGTCAAATGGTAACCTGTAGTGGTATTGGGAGATGTCAACCCGCGTCTTGAACCTAGACTGTTGAACTGTACTCTGGGAGTGACAGGGACTTTTATATTGTTGGGTCTGGGTTTTTTCTGGCATGTTTGGGGAGGAATGTTGTGTCGCTCCAGTGACGTAACTGGTGCAACCAAGGGACTGTTCATCATTGGTTTTAATCTGGGGGTCCTAGGTATGCGGCCCCTGGTGTTGTAATCTCTGTGGTATGACCCTGAGGTCACATGGGTTGATTTAATAAATAGTCCCCGAGCCACGGGTGGAGGTAGAATGACAGTGGTGGCTCGCAGAGGGAGCGCTGAGGGGCGGTGGAGGGGAATGGCAAGGGGGTAGTGGACTCAGACATACGACAAGCAGGTGTAAAGTAAGTAAATAAATCAATAAAACTATTTACCTTGCGCTCGCTGCATCACCGAGATAGGTGCCCCATAAATTACTGCATAAAGTATCCTGACATTGGACTGGGGCTTTTTAAATAACATCGTACCACTATTTGGATAATAGGACACTGTAAACAGAACCTTAATAAGTGAGGTGGCAGGTAATGAGAAGGTGGCAAATGTGTGCATGCATCGCTTTGTGGATGTGGGTACGTGGTTTCTCCCAACCCTTTCTGGTCCTTATGACTTCCCCTGTTTGCTGCCCACTATCATGGAGTATGAGTCGAAGGATAGGAGGTAGACTTTAAGCTGAAGATCGTAAGGTGAGACTAAAAGGAAGTAATAAAAGCCAAGGTCAGGGGTTTTGGTTCTTTCTAGCCCTCTTCTTTCTGCACCCACCTCCTGATCCTCCCCTTTGTGGGTGGCAAGGGATGCCAAAGTCCTCATATTTTTCTTTATTTCATGCCGGCATGCTGGTGTGAAGAGTTGTTGGGATACAGGACTCAGCTAATTAATCCAAACCCCCTGGTCTCCCCCTTCATCTGCCGCTATCAAATTCCCTTTCCCCTCTCTGGTTGGGCAGGGTGGTAGCGACCAGGTAGCCCTCCCATCCCATTTCCTCTTATTAAAAGCTAAGCATGTATTGAAAGGTATGACCTGGACGAAACGTCCATCTTCTCAGTGACGTGGAAGAAATGCCCACCTTCTGATTCTCTCATAATTGAGAAGCGAGGTGAGAGCTGGAGGTGCGATAGAGATACCTTAAAGCCACATTGCTGAGGTACAGACACAAGACCTTTTCGGAGTGGCAAGGAAAGGGAGTCTTTCTGTACCAAAAAATCAGAGGCACAGGTGAGAGGCGGTGCGCACCATCACATTCTTAAGTACTCCCTCCACCAGGATTTTAACTACCTTCGTTATGTGACCCCACCATCTAAATTGATGCTTTAACTGTGTACGACCTTTGACCAACTGCTGCTGTTGTCTCATGTGCTAACTCTTGCACGTATTCACTGATGTAAACATTAGAGTTGAATTAATGTAACATGCAGTAACCCTTGTATCCTGCTACGGTTGTAAAGCTTTTTGATGCCTTCTAGCCTTTTCTGCATTATATAAATAAATAAAATATGTTTAAGGAATGTCTCAGGCGTGGATAGAGATCATGCCTCCTGGATGCGGGAGATGTGTCCTCGGTGTGGTGGGAGTGTCCCCTGGCGTAGACTGTCTCCTGGGAAACATGGGAAGTTCAGAGTGCATGCTTATCATGGTGACCTCCTGGCTTCGGCGGTGTTGTCATTCTCACCTAAATGAAGAGTCTTGGGTGTCTCAGAGAGTCTTGCAGCATCCTCTTCTCCTACTCTTTCATTTTCTGCTTCATTTCCCCACTCTCATCCTCACTCTGAGACCTTGAGAGGTTGAGTGAAATCAAAGGCAGTTAGCATGCCCAGGAGCCTGATTCTGTGTGTACTAAGCACTTTTCAAGTTGTCTAATACATTAATTATCTTACTGGATAGATCTATTTTGTAATTTTGTCTCTGTCTATTGTGAAGCACACTTATGTCCTGAGACATGGTTTGTGCTATGTATGTTTAACTGCCAAACATACGATGTGGGTTCTAATGTTGTCCAAGAGTTAATAGCAAAGTGTTAACATTTGATATTACACAGAGATACCATCAAGTGGCCGAATTGCACAGTGTGAAATTGGAAATATGGGATTAATGCCAGTTTCCCTGCTTGACCAAATTGTGTGATCGTAGGCAAACACTTTATTTCAGACAATCTGCTTTTTCTATTTGTCAAATATAAGAACACCTTTGAAAACCTTAGTTCAGGATGTGCAGCATCTCTTCTTATCAGTAATGCAATATCAACATGACAGCCAGTATCTTCGTCCTTGTGAGTAAAATCTGCCCAAAGTTTCGTAAAACTCTTTCAATTGCTAATGCAGATAAAATGATCATCACAAGTGTACTGTGTCAGTGATGTGCTTGTTTTCTGTAGAAGAAATTAATGATAGTCAACCTGGAATGCTTCAAGGGCTCAACAGGTTTAGAAGTATGTATACCATGTCATGGAACGGAAGGTTGCTGGAAGAACTTAACCTGCATTAAATAATACTGTTTTCTAAGTTCCAAGAATTAGATTTAATTACATGGTACTGTTAGTTTCTCAAACAAATGATAAAGTGAACTTGTTTTGAACATTATAGGCTCATCTACCTTCCCATTAAATAAGTTATTTGATATTGATAATGGCTGATTTCAACTTGACTAGTATGTTCTCCAATGTTGTACACTGTTTGATATGGTCTTGATCAATGCTACATTATCTTAATTGTATATCTGAAGATACTACCTGAAACAATGTATGTAGCTGCATTTTCAATACGATTTGAATTACGTCTGTTTATAAGGTACTTCTTTTGTATCTATAGAGATTTTCCAGCCTGTGTGATGTAAGTAACCAAAAGTTAGATGTTTCACTTCCTGTGATAACACCAAGTCAAAGGTCATGCAATGTCGCTTCCTTTGATTTCATGGGGGTTCTACGGGAAGGTGATGGCACTTCCTGTGATGTCACCAGGTCAAAGTTTGCGTGATGTCACTTCCTGTGACATCAGGCAGTGGTCACATGGCATGTGACGTAGCTTCCGCTACCCAGGCATCTTGCTGAACCGATATCCATGGTTACTGCTAGGACAAGGACTTTCATTAGCCTCTCTTACTGAGTTCAGTCATCATCTTACTAATTTTTGTTGTTATTATAATCAATTGGTCTTGCTCCTGGATACTTGATAATTTATATTTTAATAATTTATCTTAATATGTAGATGAAAAAGGCAGAATGGTTCTCTGGATTGACCCATTCAAGATGAAAGTGGATCTAGATCTAGTAAAAGATATGGGCAGCCAATTACATCATGTTATTGACAGTGTGTAGAGGGCAGGTAATGGCAACTGCACATCTTCTCAAATGTGGTAATGAGGAGAGTTATCCAACAGTATAGCGCAGTGTGGAGGTTATTGGGGGTGACTTGTATCTAGATATAGGAAGGCTGCCACCTGTTTTCTGCTACTCTAAAGAGTTAATCGCCTACAATTGACAATGAGGATAGGAATTCAACGCCAACATGCCATACTCTTTTTTTTGGTGGAATGTCCCAGTGACACTATAATGGATTGAATGTTGTGGGATTCTCTGAAAAGTAGCTGGCTTGCAACACATTTAATAACGTATTATAGAGTTTTAGAGTAGTGATTTCATAATTGTACTTCTTTACAATTTCCACTGTTCATCAATCTCATAATTCAACAAAGATTGTTTCCCTTGGTAGTATTAATTTATTCTTTATGGGGCAGATGTCCAACTGTTTTTTGCGGTAGCAAACGGGAATTTACCCGTTTGCGACTTCAAAAAATGTCAGCCCCATGTACAAACTATATTTTGCGAGTCACTTACCTATTAGCGACTCGCAAAATATGGTTTGCGACTCGCTATTAGGAAGGGGAATGCCAAGGGCGTCCTTTCCTAATAGCGAGTGCAAATGGCATGTAAGATTGTTTTGCGACCGAATTTGCGGTCGCAAAACACTCGCAGTTTACCACCCTTTGCAAAAGGGTGGTAAGCCACTCGCGAATGGGAAGGGGACCCCTTCCCCTTTGTGAATGGGTGCGTAAATATTTTTAAGACCAGACAATGAAACAGAAAAGTTTCATTTTTCTTTTTTTAAATGCATCCCATTTTCCTTTAAGGAAAACGGGCTGCATTTAAAAACAATATGCTTTATTAGAAAAGCAGTCACAGACATGGTGGTCTGCTGACCCCATCTGGCCACCATCCCTGTGAGTGCGAGTCATTCCCAAAAGGGTCGCAAATTGCGACAGCCTCATGAATATTAATGAGGGATTCAATTTGCGACCCCTTTGGGAATCGCAAACAGTGTGTACATGTTGTACATGAATTTTTGTGAGTCGCAAAGTACGAGTTGCACTTTGACGCAATTCCCCGGTAGAAGGAATTCTGTGTGGTCAAATGTTGACAAACGTTTTTTCTGTCTATGAGCATGTCGACGAATTAAGTGCTTTTTTCTCAGATCACAATATCTGTGCTTGAAAGTGAGATGTGACACTCAAATTTGGCAGCATTGTGATGTTCTTCTGCTTGAAGTTGATGGGTGGAGATTGCACTCATCATCAATATGAGACCATTTAACTTAGATGTATGAATAAAGGAAATGCGTTGCTGCTCTCTCTTGTCAGCATACATTATTCTGTCAGTGCACCTGTTGTAAATGTGATAAGGACAAGGAGGAGTGGCAGGCAAATGGTGAACACCTACTACTAAATTGAATGGGATTAGGGACAAATATGGAAGGGCTTAGGGAGGGGTAATCAAATAAACAAACACACCTGTAAAATAGTATGACAATTGCTATTCACAAACTACACTTCTAAAGTTGCTACAGCCAGAAAGTGAACGACAGAATAGAAAATATACTCCAGCCTAACATTGACGCTAGTCCAGCACAGCAAAGTTCAGGTCAGCTAACATAAGGTAAAGTAATCTATTCCCAAGGAAAATAATGGAGGAACCAAAAAACAATAGATATACATAGAAAATAATGTGATGCTTTAAATTTAAAAAAAACATTCAGTAAATGTTTTTTTCTTAAATAGTAATTTTACATTTTATTGCAAGGCTTAAAACACTTGTAACACATCTGGTAATACAGGCAGTGGTGGCTTTGGACTCTGCCAGACATCTACAGGTAAAAGACAGACAATTGATGGACGGAATGCAATACAAATCAAAACATTCTCCCCCAGTCAAGAGATCTGGGTTAAATCCATCATTCTTTTGCTCACCATGCCACCCCAGTTTAGACCTGGCCATATGCAAATCAGTCTTGACCCTGTGCCTCATGGGAACAGTCCAGCCCGAACTGCCAAGCCAGGTCCTCCCTACCCCAGACCCGAGACCCTCACGCTCCTAGGGGAAAAGCATACCGAATTTACTGAAGAGGCTGACAGAGAACTCGCCTTCCTGGGCAGAGAGGAATGAGCCCGTCGCTTCGGGGAGGGCGATCGGCCTGGAAAGACTTTAGCCAACCTTCTACGCCCCTCCCGTGCTGCGTCCTACGTTACGGCTCCCTGGGATGGCGGCCCCACTAGAACTACCTCTCCTGTGGAAATCATGGCACATTTCACAGACTATTATTCGCAACTTTACACCGTCGGCTCCCCCCCCCTCGCGTGAGGACTTTGAGCAATACTTTTAAACCATCGCATTAGTCTGGTTGGAGGATTATCATCGGAAATTCTTAGACGAGCCCTTCACCAGGGAAGAGAGACTTGCGGCTATAAACAGCTTACCTAGTGATAAGGCCCCGGGTCTGGATGGTCTTCTGTCTTCTGGCTTCTTTCTACAAGACTTTCTTGTCTCTCTTGGAACCACATCTGGCTGCCATGTACAATGATTCTTTTGATAGTGGCCTCTTCCCACAGTCCCTCCGGGAGGCGAGGTTAACGCTACTGCTCAAGCCGGACAAACCAGCTGACTGCCGCGATTCCTACCGCCCCCTCTCCCTTCTTAATATTGATAACAACATTTTTGCAAAACTATTGGCCTCCCGCCTCCTCATGCCCCTCATTGCTCTCCCTGACAAGTCTGGTTTCATCCCTGGCCGAGCCACCTCGCATAACCTCAGGACTATTTTTTCGGTTCTCCATTAAATTAACACCAATCTCCCCGCGATGGCCGCTCTACTTGACACCACCACGGCGTTTGATACGCTTGAATGGCCTTTTCTATTTTTTCTTCTACCACGCCTTGGCTTTAGCAACATGTTCATACGAAAGATATCCCTTCTCTACACTCGCCCCTCTGCTCGTCTCCGAATCAATGGTCAGGTATCGGATCCTATTTTGATTGAGTGCGGCACTCGTCAGGGATGTCCACTATCACCTATGCTCTTCACCATCATGATGGAGCCTCTCGCGGCCAGACTCCGGCAACACCATACTCAAAGGGGTATAGGTTTTTCGGCCCGCTCCCTCCTGGTCTCCATTTATGCTGCCGACGTTACATTGTATGTTCGCCACCCCAAGACAATCTCAGCCCTCTTGTGCGTGAGATAATACGATTCAGTGGATTGTCCGACATACAGGTTAACTGGAGCAAGTCAGTGTTGTTCCCTCTTACGGATGCCACCAAACCATTCACGCCGGATTTCCCTTTCGTCTGGGCCTCTTGCCCCACCCGCTACCTAGGTATTTGGTTGAGTAGGGACTTGGACGACCTCTGGAGGGTCAACTTTGGGCGTGCGGTGAATTCCGCATTAGAATTGGCTCCCACTGTCCCTTGCTGGCCGCATAGCCATTGCCAAGATGGTGGTCCTCCCGAAATTCCTTTACCTCTTTTTAAATATCCCTATCCTCCTCACCGCCCAATTCTTTCGTAAAATATGCTCCTTGATCATCTCTCTTGTCTGGGCTGGCAAACAGCCCAGGATTGCTACGATATCCTTATTCTCCCCATGTCTGTAGGAGGTATGGACGTCCCTAATTTTAAGCTTTACGCCTTAAGTGCACAGGCCAGTTTTCTACATTTCTGGATTCACCCCTCTCCATATCAACCACACTTCGCGATGGAGGTGGACATCGCATCTACCTGGCCGCTGACTACTGCCCTGTTCGCCCCGGCGAGTCACCCGCATGCTGAGGTGGACACAGTTGAGACCCTGCGCTGGGCCTGGTCCGGAATGCGCCAACTCTCCAATGCCCCGATATTGACGGGTAACGCCATGCCGATTGTACCAACCGGTATGTCTAAACACGCTTGTACCAACCGGTATGTCTAAACACGCTTCCCGCTTGGCTCTGACGACTCTTGCGGATCTTTATACTGGCGACACGTTCTACTCTCTCCCTTCCTTTTCAGGCCCGTTGGACACTTTAGTTTTTTATCAGTTGCGAGCTATATGTAGGAAGTTACATCCAACGTTCCCCGAGCCTCCGTCTTCGATGCCTGCTCTTGACTTTATATATACATCCCCCACTCCTCGCAAAATAGTTACCAAATTATATGCTCTCACGCTCTCGTCCACCGCCATTTCCACGGATCACGCACGCATGGCATGGGGCAAGGATTTGGGCATGGATATCGCTCAGGCTGACTGGCTTTATTGCGGCAATCAGACGAAGAAACTGTCACCCAACTAACGGCTTCGTCTTATAAATTTCAAATATTTACATAGACTATACTGCACTCCTGCTCAGCTCCACAAACTGGGGCTTATACCTAATGATAGTTGCATGCGTTGCGCTGCCCCTGCCGTGGATTTCGCTCATCTAGCATTGTTGTGCCCGAAGGTGTAAGATTTCTGGCTGGCAGTATGTGCCGCCATCTCCGAGATTACCTCCACTCTGGTACAGCCCGACACACCGCTGTGTCTGCTGGGCTTTGTTAAATTCTGCATGGCTTCCTCTCACCGTCTGATCGCAATGCTGCTCGTTCTGGCTAGGCGTAGGGTGGCCATGTGCTGGGGTCACAGACCAGCTCCCCAGTTCGCTCACTGGCTTGAAGATGCCTCGAGATGCCAGACCTTGCTATCTGAATTCTGGGACTTCCCGCGAGATCTCGCCCAATTGATATATGGGGCCCTTAGTGACATATCTTCAGTCCCGACCTCATTTGAGCCGTGCTGCCTCCCCCCCGCTCCCCGCCGGCACTCCGCCCACGGCGGCCACTGGTGCTGGTCAGTAACTGCTTCCCTATATTCCCCTGTTTCCCCTTCCGATTGTGTTTACTCCCTCCCCTGCAGTGATGTCCCCACCTCCTTTTAGCAATGCGTCAATTATGATGCCATAGCAGTGCCTCACAGAATTACCCTCTAGCTTGATGGTATTGTCATTACATCTATGATATTCAGCTAATAACCTACTGTGTACGATGCTTTGATCTGATGCAAAAGTGTATTTTGATTACATTGAATTTGTCAATAAAGGTTTATGAACATTTTAAAAAAATTAAAAAACTATTCCTCGATATCCCTCATGGGTGACATCAATCACTTGTCGTAAACTCTCAAGAATAACAATTTGTGTACCTCGCAGAATGAGGCCTTCTTGAGTCATTGAAAATTAATCTCTTACATTTTTTGACATCAAATACTCATTGTCTTTAGTGAATGGTTTGAAGTGCGGGTTTCACGACTGATGAGCAATAATGTTATTAATCTTAATGTGCCACTATCTTGGCTTATGGGAGTTGCAATTTATTCTTAAGACATGGCAGCTGGTGTGCTCGACTTCACAATAAAATTGATGTAGGCCTCTGCTGTCTTAGATGGGGTATCAGGGCATTGTAACTGCACTCTTGAAAAATAATCAGCCAGATTCTGATCTTTCCCTGGATGATGAACAATCGTATAGTTGTATTCTTGTAACCTCAAACCCCAACATTAAATTCGAGGAGCCATTTTGACTTTTCGATTGCCAAATATCATCAACAGGGCTTGATGATCAGTCACTACAGTGAAAGGCTTTCCGTTCAAGAAAACATGGAAATATTCACAAGCCCAGACCACTGCCAAACTTTCTTTCTCAGGTTGGAGTAAGCATGTTCTGTTTGTGACAGGCTAATTCTGGCATATAGACACACAATTGATGGATGGAATACAAAACAAATCAAAACATTCACCCCCAGGCAAGAGATCTGGGTTAAATACATCATTCTTTTGCTCACCATGTCACCCCAGTTTACCTGGCCATTTGTAAATCATTCTTGACCCTGTGTCACATGGGAACACTCCAGCCCGAACTGCCAAGCCAGGTCCTCCCTGGACCAGAAACAAGCATCCTAGTACCGGTTTCGGGGTTTCACCCCTCATCAGCCAAGATAGCTTGAATCCAGTGGCACAGTGAGCCCTGGACCCATGTCTGGGCATACCCAGCGCAATTAGGGCGAGGAAGCAAAAGACACGCAATTGATGGACGGAATGCAGATCAAATCAAAGCATTCACCCCCAGTAAGAGATCTTGGTTAAATCCATCATTCTTTTACTCACCTTGCCACCCCAATTTCAGACCTGCCCATATGCAAATCAGTCTTGACCCTGTGCCTCATGGGAACAGTCCAGCCCGAACTGCCAAGCCAAGTCCTCCCTGGACTGGAAACAAGCATCCTAGGACTGGTTTCGGGGTTTCACCCCTCATCATCCAAGATAGCTTGAATCCAGTGGCTTAGTGAGCCTGGGATGCACATCTGGGCATACCTAGCGCACTTAGGGCGAGGAAGTAAAAGACACACAATTGATGGACGGAATGCAGAACAAATCGAAAAATTCACCCCCAGGCAAGAGATCTGGGTTAAATCCATCATTCTTTTGCTCACCATGCTTCCCCAGTTTAGACCTGGTCATTGGCAAATCATTCTTGACCCTGTGCCTCATGAGAACACTCCAGCCCGAACTGCCAAGCCAGGTCCTCCCTGGACCGGAAACAAGCATCCTAAGACCGGTTTTGGGGTTTCACCCCTCATCAGCCAAGATAGCTTGAATCCAGTGGCACAGTGAGCCCGGGATGCACATCTGGGCATACCCGGCACACTTAGGACGAGGAAACTAAAGACAGACAATTGATGGACGGAATACAGAACAAATCAAAGCATTCACCCCCAGTAAGATATCGGGGTTAAATCCATCATTCTTTTACTCACCATGCTACCCCAATTTCGGACCTGGCCATATGCAAATCAGTCTCGACCCTGTGCCTCATGGGAACAGTCCAGCCCGAACTGCCAAGCCAGGTCGCCCCTGTACCGGAAACAAACATCCTAGTACAGGTTTCGGGGTTTCACCCCTCATCAGCCAAGATAGCTTGAATCCAGTGGCACAGTGAGCCCTGGACCCATGTCTGAGCATACCCAGCGCAATTAGGGCGAGGAAGCAAAAGACACACAATTGATGGACGGAATGCAGATCAAATCAAAGAATTCACCCCCAGTAAGATATCTGGGTTAAATCCATCATTCTTTTACTCACCATGCTACCCCAATTTCGGACCTGACCATATGCAAATCAGTCTCGAACCTGTGCCTCATGGGAACAGTCCAGCCCGAACTGCCAAGCCAGGTCCTCCCTGGACCGGAAACAAGCATCCTAGGACTGGTTTCGGGGTTTCACCCCTCATCATCCAAGATAGCTTGAATCCAGTGGCACAGTGAGCCTGGGATGCACATCTGGGCATACCTAGCGCACTTAGGGCGAGGAAGTAAAAGACACACAATTGATGGACTGAATGCAGAACAAATCAAAACATTCATCCCCCAGTCAAGAGATCTGGGTTAAATCCATCATTCTTTTGTTCAAGCTAGCCTGGCTGATGAGGGGTGTTACCCTGAAACCGGTCCCAGGATGCTTGATTCCGGTCCAGGGAGGACCTGGCTTGGCAGATCGGACTGGACTGTTCCCCTGAGGCACAGGGTCAAGACTGATTTGCATATGGCTGGGTCTGAACTGGGGTGGCAAAGTGAGCTAAAGAACGATGAAGGATTCAACCCAGATCTGTGACTGGGCATGAGTGTCTGAAAAGTTTCAGCACTGCGTCCATCATCCCCTTGTGTTCGTTTCTTTCTGGCATATGCCACGATATGTCTCTGAGCATTTTACTGTCCGCTATGCTATGTAAGAATTGCGCCAACCTACCACGGCTAGTGTCAACTACAAACTCTGTATGTAGTTTGGGATCAAAGTAGGCTATTTCGGTGGCACTCTCAATGTCTTTCTTGATGTGTTGGAAGCTCTTCTCACACTCACGTGAAAAAGGAAAAGATACATTCTTTTTCGTGAGTTCTCGTAACAGTAACGGTGCAGTGACCGTAGCAAAGCCCAAAGTGGAGAGTTCAATTATGTCCTGTTTAAGTATCGGATTAAATTTCTTTTCAACAGCTTCTTGCAAGTGAAACACAATTCATCTGTGTCTTTGAGCAACAGGATGAACACCCTAATTTGTTTAACTTTAATTTTATTGGGGCATATTCTCAAGAACATGTGATAATAATCGCAAAAGTAACTTAACACAACCTACAACATCGCAGTCTATTGCGGGGAATTTACGCCGTGTTAACCAAGTATTCACTACACCACTGTACCATGCGATGGTCACCAGACAACGCGTCAAATGGCCATGTTAAAATCAATGCCACACTGCAAAAATGCGAAACACAAGCGCGATACCAAAATCAGTGAAAACCAGCAACAGGCCTGCAATTCCCACACGTCATGCGTGAAAATGTACTATAAAAGCACCAAAAAAAACCACCAAAACCAATTTGAACTGCGTAGCACAATGGATGCACTCGGACCGAGTGCAGAGGACAACCTGAATTCCACAAGCCCCACGGAGGACCTGCCTGGAACCCCGTGTTCGGGGAAGGGCAAGGAGAAGAGGAAGACAGGGTTCAGTCCTCAGGAGGACCGGATCATCGTCACGGAGGTGATAGAACACCATCAACAACTAACTGTTCATCACTTTCACTGCGGCACTGGCAACCCAAACGGAAATATGGCAGTCCATCGTCACCAACATCAATGCAGTCGGAGTGTCGAGTAGGTCAATGGTGGAGGTCAAGAGGCGCTGGCATGAAGTGCACAGCCAGACCAAGGAGAAGCTCGCCACCAACAGGAAGGCAGCAAGGGCGACTGGAGGAAATGGTGGCCACAGTCATCAGCGTGGAGACGATGGCAGGAGTTGAGGGCATGGACACAGCTCGATATGACCTGACCCAACAGCAACAGGGTGAGTAACGACCAGGGACTGGGGGGACGGGGGCAGATGGCCACAATGGCACACATTCACAATCATGTGTAGCACACTGCACACGGACAGTGACTGTGGAACATGTCCCTCATCCCCGTGGCACACTGCAGCACACACACATAGCAATAACAGCACATATGATGACAATGTGGTACAAAGTGCAACACCTACACTGCAGAACAGAGAACACAACATGTTCCGCTTGTGCGTAGTAACTGTCCACTTACATCTGGCATTGCCTGACACTGTGTGATGATAATGTACGGGTACTACCACACATGCATCATGTAGTCGAAAATAGCCAGCTCCACCAAAACAGTCACAATGTGCCTTGTCATGCAGTCTGTATGTAAACATCTGCTAAGCGTCAACATACATGGGAAACTGTGTTAACCTGCATCTCCCCTTAACATTGCAGAGGGACAATCAACACTTACTGCAGAGCAGACCACAAACCCCATCATTGATGATGCAGAGGACACCCTGCACATATATCAAGACACCCTCCAACAGCTAATGGACAGCCTCCGCACACCACTCCCAGGAGCAGGGCAGGCCAGCTGCCTCGAGGTGACCCCACCACCTGCACAGACTACACAGCAGGAAACACACACCACCACGGCTGTCTCCCAGGACCCCCACTAACATACATGGAATTTCATCGCCATGTGTTGGGTTGCCAGGTGGATTTGGCGGATCAGCAGCAGGTGGGTTTGGAGCTCGTGGCAGCCAAACTCGAAGCCATACGTGAGTGTCTGAGTCCCATCAGGGACCACGTACAGTCTCTAACGGACACCCCCTGTCCGCACCATGCTCACCGACAATCCTTGGCTGACCTCGCTGGGGCCATTATTTGGATACAGGAACTGTCTAGTCAGACAGGCACTAGCGATGACAGGACAGAGTTGGCACAGATGTGGAGGACATTGGAGACCATGGAGCAGATGCAGGCTGGAAGTACGTCTGCCACGGCTGAACACCAGCGAGATGTAGCTGGGATCTTCCATGCCCTGCAGTTCATCATCTTGCCATTGCTCCCACTGAGCCAGTCCCAGATAGCTGCAGCAGGAACTTTGACACACACATCTCTGACCCCTGATGTGTCAATGGCACACAGTGATGCAGCCCCATCACCTTTGCACCCTGATGTGTCAGGGGCACCCAGTGATGCAGCCATTACACCGCCACACACACCGGACACAACGGACACAGAAGAAGTATCAGAGGAGTAAGACGTGGATGGTAATTGCTGTGTGAGGAAGGAGGTAGTAGCATCCATCACCGCCAGATGGCCTGTCCCTGCCTGGTTCTGCCCTATGCATCATGCCCTGGGATAAATCTTCCACTGACCCCGGGAACACTCTGCGACATCCGCCCGGACACCGACATGAACTGCCACATCTTCACTGCTTGACAATTACACAGCAATCCTGCTGCCGACTGCAAACTCCCTCTACCAAAACACCTTTCAATCCCCAAAGGACTCTGATTGGCCCACCACTGGGCTTCCATGTTATGTGGGCTTGGATGGCCATGTTCAGCTCCAGCTCCGTCATTCACCAGTAGGTATGCAACATGAAGTTCCATTGTCACATGTGATGTAGGACACCACTCCTACATCACATGTGACAATGGAACTTCATGTCGAATACCTACTCACACACATCTATGTGGACACATTCTGTCATGGTTTATGACATTGCTCCACATGGTCAGAGATTGAACGCCATACTCACATTGCTGAAGACACGTAAGTGCACATGTCTGCCAGCAACATTTCCAAAAAAATGTCTGGCTCACAGTGGTGGAGCTGTCAAAAGGGACCCACCCCCATTGTACATGCGTCAGTCAGATCCTCCCTGTGTAGGGACGATCCTCATTGTGGCACACAAGTGGTCAATCTAATCCACACTCATCACGATTAGACACCGGTGCAGTTGGGTAGACTTTATTGGCATGTGCGTGTCAGTACGGACAAGGCAATGGCCACAACAAGCAGGGACATGCTTAAGAAACTTACACGCAGCATGGGCACATGTCGAAGTGCAGGAGATGGAGAGGCAGAATTGAACACCATTCATTACGGATGGCAACGGTCTCAGCCCACCTTGCCATGCTGGGCGAGTCATGTGTTTGGGGTATGCCCTTTGCCCCGTGTGAGGGTGCACGACTTACATCCCATGGGGTCTGCATAGTGCTCTGCCACAGGACTGCGCCGACTGTCTGCTTTGCTGACAGTGATCAGGTGAAAGGGTCCAACACGGTCACATGTCGTGCTACGTTGCCATGTGTGTGCTCTCCCCCCAGCATTGTGTCCGAATTGGTAACATTGCCAAACGGCGCTGTGCTGCTCCGACCATGGAACTGCATCACCTTGCACAGGTGTGTGTACACACGCGTAGTTCCACGCACATGCATTCAGAGTCCAGACAAAGGCAGACATGTCCTCTGTTGTGGTGGGATATGTGAGCATTCCCCATGATGCAACAAGGTGTTGGGACCTGTGCTGTGGGTGACAATCCGATGTGGCTGCAGGAACGTAGTTACTCGTCCATGAATGCCAGCACAGCTTCATGTGCAATGTGTTCCAAAAGTACGTCGTTGTCGGGTTCTAGGAACACCAGGGTCAGCCAATCCATTAACTGGTCCGGGCAGATGTGCTCAGTCCACGCCGTTTCCCCAATCCGCAACACAGCCCAATAGGGGAACGCCTCGATGTGGTCCTGCACACAAGGAGTTTGCAATCTCCCATGCGCAACTGCCAGCACATACGCCAAAGATCAGTGCATCCCATGCTCGGCTATCCCGGTGACACTCCTGGTCGTGGGCCAACAGGGGGCACACTGTCAGGTCATAACCCAATCAGCTACCGTTGCGTTGGATAGGCAGACCTCCATGGGCCACTCGAATGTGCATGATCGACAGTGGAACCAGGGCTGGATGCAGGTGACGTAGGCAAGACAGAAACTCAGATGGAAACTGATTTGCAACCGTGCCAGTGGCAGTGATCCCAACAGATGCAGCATTCATGCACGGTACAGTTCCACGTGACAGGGGTTGTGCATGTGCCCAGGAATGCCTGCCATTGCGTTTGTTGGGCTTGTGGCACCGGCACTCCTCAGACCGGCGGAAGGGTGATGGACGATATGCCACAGCTCTGGGCAATGAGTTGTATGTGTGTGCAACTTTTCGACATATGGGTAGTTTTTAGCCAATGTGTCAAGGGCATCCCTTGCAGGTGTAGGTGGTGCAGGGACAAGTGTGTGTGGGGTGTTGGCACATTGGTGTTTCATTAGCGCAGTACCTGGTTTGGGAGTCGTCGGAGGCTGGTATGGTATCTCACGTAGGGTGTGCCAGCCGCATTTAGGACCAAGGTAGGGGGTTCGGTTGGCCTTCAGCCTTGTGTGTTGAGACAAAGGGACTTTCATTCCTGATTTCAGTCTGGCTACTGCTTGCATTTCCTAAATGTGATGTGGACTTTGCGCTGACTTTGATGCCAGGCCTGTGATCTGGGGTGTACAGATTTTGAGACACACGCAGCTGTTGGCATGTTTGAATGAGCCAAGGGCCTGATTGCCTTGCGCTCCTTGTTCAGTCTCTCTCTTTCTCTCTCTCCCTGTCCTTTGATGAGTGCCTGGCACACCTTCTTATCTTGGATATTGTCTTGCAGGCTGTGAGTCACAGATTGTCTAGGGATGCCCCGTCATGACTCTTCAAAATAGTTGTTTGTTGACAATTTAGGATGTGACATTTGGTTTGGTCTTTCAATGGTGAATGTGTGAATCAGGGTTTCAGTGCTCACATATATGTGGATTTTTGCAATTGTGCGACATCAGACAGGTGCTTTTGTTCATATTTTCGTGCCGTTGATGTGCAGTGTCTTGGTATGGGGGAGTTGGGAGGTGTGGTCCTGGGGGTGGTGGCGGTGGGTGTTGTGGCCCTCTTGGGTGTCCGACACGCATGTTCAGTGGCTCCATGGCATCTGTTGTTCATCAGGTGTGGCTCTGGTCTGGGCTCCCTTTTGTGGTGCAGGCTGCCGTCCAACTTTGCACCGGGTCAGAGTAGGTGTTGATTTTCTGCTGCTAACGCATCTTATTGCATGTTTCGTGGTCTTTTCGCCGATCTGGCTGGTCGTTGAGAATGTTGTGAAGTGGTGTTGTCACGGTTTTTTGCACAGGAACGCCTACTCTGCATCTCATTAGCGATAGTTGCCGGGGTCATCTGTGGCGATGTTTTTTGCGGCTGCTAGCGCAGGTAAACTGGTGATATGGGCTGTTAGCACCAGCTTGTGAATGGGGTGATACATTTATCGCGACTTTGGCTGCGATAAAGTGCCGTTAACTCAGCGATAGCTCCTTGAGAATATGGCCCATTGTTTTAAATTTTTATAGCCCATGAAATTATGAAGGATATTGACTTACAATTTCATGATGAGCATTCATATTGTAGTTCACTGATATCAGTCCCATGTCAGCAGCAGTATTAAAACTCAGTAAACGAGCACTTGAAGCTGTCCCATGAAGTACGTGAATAGGGGCTTATACCAAATTTTTTTTGCATTTCATCGTGGCTACAAAGGATCCTTGACTCTTTAAGGGCGTCGAAGCAACCCATGTCTATACTTTTGCTTTTGACTTGGTAAGCTGTGGTAACAGAGACAGTTCTTGATACTTCTCCTCAGGCATGATATGTATCGACACACCACTGTCAATTAAGAATGATATGAACACCCATTTATTTTTAGAGTGATCTTCGGACAATGTTTGAATATATTGTGTGCTTCTCCACGTTGATTTTTCTTCACTTTGAGTTTTTTCTCACATTTGACCAGTCCCACGTACGCATGCCTTTCCTGAGGTAACCATAGACAGCACCCAATTATCATTGTCACTTTCACTGGAAATTGAGACTGAGGAACTCTTTGTTGATGATTTAGAAGATGATCGACTTCGTTTGGTGCGGATGTGCCTCAGGTGATGTGACCACTTTTCCTTGTGGGAGCGCATCGAACATTGCTGAGGTAGCGTTCGGTCAGCCATTTTGTCTTCACACTGTGCCGCACTTACTTTTCTCTTCATTCTGCAGGTCGTCATGAAACGGTTCACTTTTCCACAGCCAAGGCATGTTTGTCCAATGGTGGGACATCTACCTTCATGTAGAAATGACAATCTACATCTCAACACATTTTCTTTTTCTGTGGAGACATCGCTTTGTGTCCATCAGCCTTGTATCTTGGCTTACTCTACATGCTCATGACTGACGCACTTTGGGCACCTCCAGCCTCCATGTCAGGTGCTTGACGTTCAACACACCCTTCAGTGGGAGCAGCCTTGATGACTTGTTCTAAACTCAGAGTTTCCTTCAGCATTTTTCCTCTAAAGGAATCTGACAGACATTTGTTGATTACTCTGAAGCAGGTAGGTTCCTCATCAATAAATTCATTTAATTTACAGTGCTTCACTAGAACATCCAGTCTCTCCACAAACTTATCGATGGTTTCAGCTGGTCTCTGGTGCTCTTGACTGAATATGTATTTTTCGTAATCCACATTTGGCCCTGGATTGAACTTGATATTCAAGGCTGATTTGATTTGTTCGTACGTCACTTCACCTTCCTGTGGTATCTTTTTCATGGCTTCTTTCTCTCCTTCACCAGCCACGTTCCTCAGATACTTTATAATCTTTTAATTATCTTTTTCATCTATCGCATCTATGAAGTCTTCATAAGTCTCTATCAATGCCATCCATCTATTGCCAGTATTGTGTTTTTTGGCAGTATCAAATGCAGTTGGCAGTTATAAGAAAGCGGCAGGCATATGTACATTTGTAGACAGTAGTGGTCTCTCAGGTGTTTCTTGTGGAACTTGATTAGACAGAGCTTCTCTAGCACCTTGTGACGTGTTGGCTTTGGGGTCAGCCATAACAACTTGTGAAGCTTGAATTTTGCCCTTACTCTCCATTGGAGCTTTCTACTTGATGACTGTCTGGGGAGTTGTTCTGCGCCCCTGTGCGGCAGCTTTGGTGGTGGGCCGCTTCGCCTGGGGACAACTCCACACTCATAACCCCTGACCCTCTTCCTGGGGCCGCTTCGCAGCATGTTATGGCACGACAATTCATTAATGGTTTGGGTAAGCAGAGAAGCCTTGACTTCTACCAGTTCATGAAAGCATATAACATTATGATATTTTGTTGGATTTATGCTTAAATGTTTCTTCATAAACACCTGGTTAATCTCTGCTTCATAGCACATGAATTTCAATTTGATTTGTATTGAACTATTGCTTGTGCACCGCTTTTGTAACCTGGCTGTATTCGCCTTTAGCGTTCTTACTCCATATAGCATAAGGCATTAATTTGCGTAACGGCACACTAACTTTTATTTGAGGCTGTTTCATTCAGTTGCTGGCCACAGAAACTTAGACTTTCAATGTCACTCTTTTTATCTTCAAGCATTTATACACAGGCTACCATTGGGCTGAGAATCCACTTGTGCCAGCGTCGATTCTACACTTTAACTGCAGTACACGTGGCACACACAAGCAGTTTGCTGGACCACAGCAAACTCTCTGGAAGAGCGCTTTTAGTGCACGGGCTTCAGATCCCCTATCTTGTCGCCAGTTGTAGTGTCCTGCCAGCCTAGACACTCACCACCAAGTACGCCACACACGGAGAGTAATTTTACATCTTTATTCCGCTGCATGTAAGTCAGAACTCAACATTCTAAGCCTGCCTTCAACTCATCCGTCCACCGCTTAGGTCACAGGCGTACGGTGTACAGTGGAAACCAAAAGAGTCCCAGCATTCTTTTATTAAACGACACTACAAATAGCACCGCCAGGGCAAAGCTTTGGGCACCAGCACCCTGTCATTTACAAATTAAGCACTGATTATTTTATATGTAATTTCCATATCTATGAACTTTATCTCTTGAATAAAAATACACTTTAAAATAAAAATCCTCCCTGTGTGCGCATTATCACGACTCTTTAGGACACGTGGTAAAAACAAAATCAATATTACAATAGTCTCCTGGGCAAGGGTTATTATTAAATGCTGTAAGGCAATCATGGGTTAGCATAGATACTAAACTTTTGCCAGCAGTTCTTCAAGGAGGTATTTAGCCTACGGCCTTATAGCCATCTTTGATCTGGTATTGAGCATTTAATACAGAAATATCAAAACACTCTTCAGATTTAAAGGTGAGAAAATGCAACCGGCAAAAGTCTTACTAAGACTTCAAGGTAGATATTGTAACAGCATCCACAACTTCAATCTAAGTGTACAGAAGACTGACACATTAAGAATAATGCAGAAACACACACTTCTTAAAACTCCACAAGAAACTGCAAACTGCTAAAAACAGAGAAGAAAAATCTGAGAGCAATTATCAGAATGAAAATTAACTTGTTTTAACTAAGAAAGAAGCATCCAACTATGACAAGCTTCAGCAAAGCCAATACATTTTACGATCTCACTCTGGAGTGCTGACAAAAATAATAAACAATGCCTGTTGCAGTGAAATACAATTTAAGAAAAAGATTATTTATGTATACAATGCAGGGTAAGATAAAAAAAAATGCCTGCTTCGTGACAGTGTATTTTTCAGATGTTGAAAGGCCAGTCCAATGGAGTGAGAAGGATAGACAGCAAACAAATAGTAGGAAGAAGGTGAGACTGCGGGAAATGATTATCTTTTGCATGGTATTTCCTAGATTTTTACCTTGACTGAGTTTTTTGTCAATAGGCCTCTGTGCACTTCACCACTGCTAATCAGTGGTAAAGTGCGTGCTTGCTTCCCTTTAAGCATAATAAAACTGGTATACACCTGATTGGCTCATTTAATTTTCCTATAAATCCCTAGCATACGGTGCAAAGTTTACCCAGGGTCTGTAAGTTAAATGTTACTAATGGGATGCAGCACCCCTTGTGGCAGTCACTCCAGTGACAGAGTAAAGCATGTCTCCAGGCCTACCACTGTAGCGCGACTGTGCAGTTTTAAACTGTCAATTCGATCTGTCAAAATAAACCCTCTGGAGAGGTCCAAACTTTCTTTTTAAATATTAAGAAGTCACCCCTAAGGTGGACCCTGTTGCCCATCGGGTAGGGTGCACGGTATTTAAAAGTACAACGTGTTGGCGTTTAATATTACACATCTCCTTACAGTGAAAAAACACAAAAGCTTTTTTTACAGTAGCAAGGACGATTGCTTCCATAGGGAAATGTTGGCTTACATTATAAAAACTTACAATGCTAGTTTTGCATTGGTAACACCTAAAGAAATATTTCAAGGACTCAAGAATTTTCTTTCACTATTGTTAAACAAAATCCAATGTAATTGTAATGTCAATTTTTTCTAACTATTACAGAAAAGGTATTTTAGAAAAGTAGTATCTTGCCTGCCTAAAGCATCTAGAGGCCTTTCTGTACATATTCACCTTGCAGCTTGATGGCTCTCCAGTGGAGAGGTGTGTCCTGCTCATATGGTATGAACAACGGGCTTTGGGTGTGGACAAGTGTTATCCTCCCCTTGACAGGATGCCTGAGGGCTGTGCCTAGGCCCATGGTGTACATCAAAGGGGCCTCCCCTGTCACAGGCAGATGTATGTCACACCTGGGCCTGCCTCCAGGGGGAGGGAGAGCTGCCCAGAACTGGTTTGGAGTAACCACCATGGTGAGGCTGGGAGAATCCTTTTTTACCTTAGAGCATCAAATCCTGCTTGAAAGCCCATCTTGCTTGTCAGGTATGCAGAGTTTTACATATGACATTTGGGGGCATACTTCAAAAGAGGAAACAGAATACCTTGTGTGTATCCACAGCCCAGTTGTTAAAAGCTGAGCTTTGATTTTACCACACTTTTGTCTCTCAGTTTGTGGGTTTACAGGGACTGTATAAAACTGTATTTTAGTGTTAGATGTAGGAGGACACTAGGATTATCATAGCAAACTCCCAACACACATCCCCAGCCCTGAGAGCCGATGTATAGCGTATGGGGTAAATGTTTTATTGCACCTGCGGAATTGGCAGAATTTGGCAACTCCACGTTACTCGTGTAACGCAGAGCTCCAGACAAATTCCGCAAATCGCTATCTGGCAGAATTATCCCCCCGAAGGTTCCAGAAGCAAGATTTGGTGTCCCCAAGCACCATTTTCTAACACGGGCAGTCATGGTCACAGAGCTGCTTCTCAAGTAAGATTTAGTTATTGACCTTAATGGTTCACCCTGACAAGGATTGTGATTATTACTGTGGTTGGATACTTATCCGCCTCAACTAATAACCCAATTTCTTACAGAGACCAAAATACTACAGTGGACTGATCCATGATGCAAAGCCAGTGGCTGAAGGTTCCTGAGCTAAAGAAGCCAATGGCTGTAAGAGACTGAGACAAAGGCCCCTGCAGTAGAGACAGAATAAAACGTATTCCGCATGTATGGCTTTACACATCAAACCTAAAATGCACAATATGCTCCCGCTATTGCCCTTACAGGCACTTCAACATTCTCCAAAGCTATCACGCCATGCCGAACAATACATTGAGCGAAGTCGGATTAAGGATCACTTTCAAAGCCACTGTTTTAATTCATAGTAGTCCTTATATGCCATTTACTAGTTAAAAAAATAACAAACTGCACCATTTATTTTTGGGTGACTTCTGAAACCATGGGTCTCTGGGTGAAAATTAGATACAAAAATATAACTGAGCTGAATGTTGTCTGCTTTTTTTCATCTGATTTTGACATCAGCGCAAATAATGGGGAATAATGCGTGCCAACGAATTTAATTACCATTTTTGTGTATGTTTCTTCGGCATTTTCCAGTTATTATGCTTGCTGTTACCACCAGGAAAAGGAGAGAACATAAAATAGGAGTGAATTCTGTTGGTGCTCCATTCTGCTCTAAAACTTCATGATCCCATATTTTGAAAATATTTAGTAAAGTTTTCAATTTGTGAGAGTTGGTGGATTTGGAATTGACTGAGATGTATGCTTATTGTGCAACGCAGACTGTAAATGACAATATCTCATGAACAGTATGGTACAAAGATGCTTCAATAGATTTTCGTATCAAGATTCAGCACCTCGCCAACCAGACTATGCTAAAGAAACAAATCATATTGCCTCTCGGGTGTGAAATGAATTAGAGAAAGGTGGATTCCCTCAAAGTCAAAGATGGTGTGGGGCAGGACAGGGATGATGCTGGGTCACCGCACTCGCATCCTAGAATACTCTCTACGGGCTGCCAAGCCTCCTGAAGGTGCAAAGGTTCTGGGTAGTTCATTTAATAAAAACAACACCCCAGTATGAAATGGACCCCAGGCCAGGTAATGCTTCCCCTTCTTCCAAAACATTTCACTATAGCAGGGCTTCTCTGATCCTAAGTTTGTATCCAGAATCAGCAAAAACATGATACATAGGGTCTTTCCCAGGGTCCTTAAGTGCTGTGCGGGTGCCGCAGAACGTTTTTATCAAATCCAAGTGGAAGCAAGCTGCTGGCTTAAAAAGATCAATATTTATCCAATTTGAATGCCAAGAGATGAAAGCCAGGACGAACCAGAATCTGAGCCACTTTTAAATTCAGCGCTCTAAGGCAGCAGCAGCCAAGAACATTTTCTGTGGCTTTCTTCTTTGTTTTTTGCATAGCATTAAATAGAACAGGCGCCAAATGGTGTATGGATTACAAGTATTTTTTTTTAATTGTCTTTATTGGATTTTCAAATTAACAACAAGCAAAACACATGTGTATATCATCCAAGAGGGAAAAGAAAAAAGAGACATGAGTACATCACCTAGCCCTGTTAGGTAGACAGCATTGCCATATCTATTTGTCAACCCAGGTATGAGCGATTATCAAGGACCTAAAAAAAATATTCCAAGAACATATGTGGGCGTGACCCATAGGATACAAAATAAACTGGTGTATATGATGGGGGAGGGGTCACGCAGTGGCATCTTGTTCAGTGGAATGGAGGTAGGCGTGAAAGGATAGCCAAATATCCTTAGGGCGAGAGGTCAGGGGTTGAAGGCGGGCATAGTCTTCGCCCACATTCTCACATCGGTTCATGCTGCCCAGCCAGTCCGAGGGGGTGGGTGGGCGGGCGCTTCCCCAGTGTAGTGCTATTTCCAGCTTACCCAGTAGTAATGCCAAGGAGACTAGGCGGCAGACGGAGCGAGGTACACTCTCAGTGCAGCCTAGAAGCACAAGTAGAGGGTCGGGCGCTAGCTCAGCATCCCTCATGGCATGTTCAAACACTGCTAGCCAATATGTGCGCACTACCAGGCAGGTCCAGGTGAGGTGTGCAAAGTCTGCTCCCGTGGCCTGACACTTCAAGCATCTATCGGATCTAGTGTGATCAAATGTGGTGATATCAAGTGGCGGGCAATAGGTAGTAGCGGTGTAGGAATTTGAAATGCAAATGTTTTTGCCGATGGCTGATAAATATACGCTGAGTTTGTGTACAACAGCACGTCCACATCTCGTCCATGATTGTTATCCCCAGTTCCGTCGCCCAGATCTCCCACATCCGTGCAGTGTTGTCAGGTTTCAGAGCAATAATGCTTGGCTCAGTCTGGAGGTCATGTGGTCCCTCCCTGCATCCTCAATAGCCAGCGTTAAAGGAGAGAAATCCTCGGGGGAGTAAGTAGGAGGGTGTAAGCGATCTCAACGTGTTCTGGAGCTGCCACTAAAGGAAAAGGTTCATGTACGATGTGTTCCCAGCCCAAGGCCCCTCTACCAGAGGCGTGATATGCCCATCCCGGAAGAGATCCCCCTTGGTGCGGAGATTGTGCCGCTGTAGCGTGTGTTGTACTATCTTCTCCCGAGTGAGCAGGAGCCATGGGTTGTCGTGTACTGGAATGGCACTAGAATAGGCGAGACCCCATCCAGCATGCGCCGTAGTCGCGCCATGCCCAGCATGTGGTGGACACCTTCTGGATGTCTCTAGTGTCAAGTGATATGCTATTAGGTAGCATCTGGGAGTGGAGGAGTCCATCTAACAGAGCACGGTCTGGATGTAGGTATGGGATACAGGCATCCAGGTGATACCAGCGATGTGTGTAAGGGCACTGAGCTGCTAGATAGTCAAAGCACAGATCTGGAACCCCAAGACCTCCGCTCTCGTAAGGAATCATGAGTGTGTCCCTCCGGGAAGCGGGGGCACGCTCTTTCCCAAACCAGTCGAATGAGGACTCCGCGAAGAGTACGGAAAAAGGATTGTGGCAAGAGAATTGGGATGTTGGAGAAAAGATACAGGAAGTGGGGTAATACGACCATCTTGAGGATGACTACGTGCCCTGCCATGAGAGGAGCACGATCCACCTGTGCAGTAAGATCAGCCATCCCTAGGCCATAGTTACATTGTAGGACCTGGTCCTTGTCTCTGTGGACATGGATACCAAGGTAATTAGTGCCATTCACAGCCCACTTGAGGGGAAACTCCACAGTGGCTGGTGGGTTATGTCTGTCAATGAAAAATGTTCCAATTTGGCCTAGTTTATGCGGCGGCAGGAGCGATCGCCAAATCATGCAATCTCCTGCATAAGTGGGGGGAGATTGAGGTGTGGATGTCTTATAGATAGCAGGATGTCATCCGCATATAAGGATAGTAGGAGAGGCCCGTCCATGGCTGAGCTGCAGTCCATGATGCAGATGGCGTTCCTGCATTGTATGGACCAGAGGGTCCATTGCCATTATAAATAGAAGAGGAGATAGCGGGCAGCCCTGCCGGGTGCCGCACAAGATTAGGAGGTCATCAGATAGGGCACTGTTCACCCGTAGTCAGGCCATGGGGCTAGTATATAGAAGCATGATCAGTGCAAGGGATGGGGGGGTCACCAAGTTTACCCAAAACAGCCCTGAGGCAAGGCCACTCGAGAGAGCCGAAGGCCTATTCTGCATCCAACAGGGCAACAGCTGCAGGAGTGGGAGGGGAAAGTCTATTAAGCAAAGCAAAGATGGTTAGAAGATTTAATAAGGTGGATCGATGTGGAACAAAGCCAGATTGGGCTAAGGAGATGATCTGCTCCATCAACAGTGCCAACCTGGTGGCAAGCACTTTAGCCAGGATTGTATTATCTAGGTTTATCAGTGAAAGAGCCAGTATGAAGCACAGTTGCTGGGATCTTTGCCAGGCTTTAACAAAAGGGTCAGTACTGCTTCACGAAGAGTGGGGACAGTACTCCAGTTGTCATTGACTCCTTATACAGTGCCAAGAGGTGTGGGGTGAGCTGCTGCTTAAAGACATTATTGAAAGCCCCAGTTAAACCATCGAAGCCTGGCGTCTTGGTTCCATCTAGAGCATCAATGTCCTGTGTCAGAACCTCCAGCATTAAGGGTTTGCTCAGGAATTGTCGCTGACCATCTATAAGCCACACCATCGCAATGTCTGCAAGATACGAAGATATGGCATTGGGAGCATGAGACGCATAAGAGGCATATAGCTCCTGATAATAGGCATGAAATTTAGCTATGATGCAATTCCCACTCAAACTAGTCTCTCCGCCATCTGTTCGGAGTTCCGTCACATAGTTATGCGACCTATTTGGGCATAACAGACTGCAAGAGTGCAGCCCAGTCACTCCCGCTCCCCATAGCGGTGGGCCTGGACGTGTTTACCCATGATATATTTCCCTTTCCACAAGGTCCTGAAACTCAGCCAAGAGTTCTGATCGTTAATGCAACCAGGCATCCCCGTCGGCCACCGTCCTGTGCTCCAAATCCCATAGTCCATCCTCAACCCACAGTAGCTGTGCACGGATATCGCGGAGGTTACCCACAATCTTGGAAATACACCCCCCCGGATGAACAATATGGCACAAAGTGGCCTGCGTGGAGACAGTTCCAGTGTTTAGCGTGTAGTGCTCAATGATAGAGCTTTGCAATTCACTACAAAACACCTGGTCCTGGAGCGCATCGACATGGAATCACCAGCTGCGTTCAAGTCTGCAGCCACATGGAACCTGAAGTTTCAAAAGGACAGGACTATGGTCCGAGAGTGTCCGCAGAAGGACATAGATCTCAGACATTCATGAGTTGGCAGTGGCCGAGAGGAACCAGTATTCCAGCCGTGACCAAACAGAGTGTGGTGCTGAGTAGAATGTAAAGGTGGGGGGGAGGGGTGGTGAGTCTGCCATGCATCGTGCAGTGCATATGTGTCAGTGATGTGGTAAAATATTTCCCTATCGCGTGGTTTTTCAGCCGGTTGCGTGCTTGTGGAGTCGGATCGTAAGCAGTATGGCATGTTAAGATCACCACCCACTATTAGGTGGTCTGCCTCGAAACCATCCAAGCAATGGTATAAATCTCAGAAAAAGTCAGGGTTGTCTATGTTTGGGGCATATATTTTTACTACGAGGACACTTTGGTCTGCAAGCGTGCAGTGCAGCAGCAGATACTGGCCCTCTTGGTCCTTACAGCAGGAGTGGCAAATAAATTGCACAATTCTATGGATTAAGATGCAAGCGCCACGTGAATGTGAACTGTAGCACAAAAAAACGATGTGTACACCAATTCTTAGCGAAGCCATGTTCAGTGCACAGGGCAAGATGTGTTTCCTGGAAGAAGGTAAGCTTGATGGAGTGCCTATTGAGATAAGACAGAACCTGCTTCCCTTTTCCCGGATTATTAATGCCACGTATGTTCCATGAGATGACCAAGAGGTTGACTGTTCTAGCCATGATGAGGACTGATGGTATACGAAAAAGTGTGGGACTATACCTAAACAACCCGTGGCAATGTGAGCTCCGTGTGAAATAGCATGGCATGCAACATCCATAAACAATCCAACTACAATTCCAAAAAACAACCTCACCCATCCCCCACCCCCCACCCACACCAGATTAAGAAATATCCAGTGAATCCCAAGTAAACTGTTAGGAGTAAAAAAGAAAAACCCCAAATTGTGAAAATTGGTGATCACTATGATCCATTGTTTCCAGGACCTTCTGCATTGTTGTAGTGGTGGCTTCTAGACCAGCGATTCTTTCCACCTGCGTCGTCGATCCTGACCCTATGCCAGTCCATCCGCTCTCCCTGCTTGTCCATGCAGCTTGCAAGTATATCGAACCACGCCTCCATAGTGCCAAAGCCTGCCTTGAGCTCGCCCATTACAGTTGAGATGTCACACGAAGAGGCCTTATCGACGCCGTGGCATGAGGCAGCCTCAGTGTCTGAGTGGGAACCATGGCTTCCGGCCGGGCCAGCGCGGTCAAAGGTAAGCCTCGTCTGCTTGGGGTCTGATCGGCCCATAGCACAGTGTCATGATTCAGTACTTTAGCAATATAGGATGCAGCGTCGTGGTCCAGAGTGTTGTGTGCTTAAGCCGGCGTCGATGGGGTAGGATTGAGCAGCCCACTGCTATCTGGTGGTGTAGGGAGGCACACTGTGGCTGAGGAGGGATGCCCACCGGCCAGTATATCAGGCCCTGCAAGGCGCAAAGAGGATAAAGACAGAAGGGCAGCGATTAAGGTACTGTCCATGTGGGACACGGCACCACACGACCGATCAGAAACAAGGGATCCCACCGAAAGCTGCCCATCATTCATGGAGAAGCGGGCCCACCGGGCCACAGCAGCCCTCTACCGGTGAGTCGGCCCCCGCATGCGTCAGCAGAATATAGCTGTTTACAACAAATGCATTGTTCACGCATTCCTCTACAACACGGTTGTTACAACAACCGCGTTGTTATCACGCAAACCATTATATCGCAAGTCGTTTCAAATGTCGGGGGCACTGGGCAGGGATCCACGTGAGGGACAGCACTCACCACATTAGCCCAGTGTTGTAATCCAGTTGTAGGGGGATCCCTCTGGATCCAGGGAGCGCAGTGGCAAGCGGGTATCGATTTTGGGTGTGTCCCAGGCAGGGCGCAGGTCCGAAGAGGGTCTCAACAGCCCCCGGCTCTCACAGGAGGCTGCCGTCCACCAGATCTTCAGTCTCAGGGGTCGCTGGGCTCTGCATCCCAGGAGTGGATCGAGCCCTCAGCCAGGTGTTGTATAAGAAAGGAGGGGCTGCCTGTGGCCAATGAGATCGGGAAATCCTGGCCTCAGGCTCGCCGGCGGCCCCTATTGCCGCAAAGCCTCCGAGGCTGTGTCGGCCGTGTAGGCTCGTCCCCTCGCAATGCTGGCCTCCACCGCCCAGCTCAGCACGTCCTTCGTGTCCGCCCTGCTCACAACACCTGCCTCCAGATTTACATGGTGGCCTGCAGGTGTTTCATTGGCGATTATCTTCAAGAAAGGAACCGCCGGGACCTGAGCCTCACAAGAGTGTGGCGGTCGTGGCCACGCCCCAGTGTAGATTACTAGTACGAGTGTGCGAAATTGCGAATTTATTTCATGTATATTTTTCAAATCTCATAAAAAATATGTGAAATTACATTAAATAATTCTGCATTTCTCAAGTGAATATTTAACATGAGGCCATACCTTGCTTTCGAAGGTCATACCAAAGAAGCTCCATGTGAAAATGCCTCCTGCAAAACAATTTTTCTGCTCAAACTAGTACCCTTCAATAAATGTTGTGCTTGAGTAAATAATACAAAACACAAATTAGTGTGAAATTCTGCACCAAAGATATTCTCACAATTTTGTGTACTGTGTTATGTGAAAATCATGATTTTAGTTTGCACTAAACGTATGCACACCCCAATAAAATGAAGAGTCTGGCCAGAGACTCTAACCATCTCTCTCTCTCTCTCTCTTATCGGGTGAGCCACAGCACAGCGGAAGGTGGGACATACTGTTTTCTTGCAGGAATGAGATGCATGTGTACAAGTCACTCACAGATATCTACGGTTTTGGAGCCAAGGCTTCACGGGACAGCATCACGTTGGTTTCCGTGTCTGCACTAAAGCCAAGGACAGCCTGGGCAAGGACCATGATTTTGAGTGCCATTTACTCATTCCATATTGTGAGCACAGGTCATACCACACAAGGTCTCCCAGCCACACTACCTATTTGTTTATACAGACACAGTGCACAAGTAAAAGTTCCAGTTAAGGGTGCTGGACATGTTTTATCAGGAAGGGTCTCTGGGTCTAATGCCCACCAGAGAAACAGGAAATACCACTGCCATTCCTGAGCCAAGAATTAGAGGCCACCAACCATCGGTCTGTCATCATTGAGCACTAACTTCCCGCAACTATGTATGTGAGAAGTCCACCAGTCAAGTTACATACTGTCCTGTTTTACTCGTTTAATCAGGGAAATACTCCCAACAAAAAAACATATATACCATTGGATACACAGAGCTCCACCCAAGATTCTTAATTTACAGTCAACAGGTAGACATATTTGTTTTTGTCAATTATAAGCCACTTTCAGCAAGGTGCAATATACATCCCTCCCTTTTTTGTAAAATACGGTAGGCACCTTGCTGAGATGAGGAGATTGGCAGAGATCTTTTGAACCATGTTTAAATTCACACTCTGAGTTACAACATGAGTAAATGGTCACCTCTACTTGGTACATTCTTGAACAATGTGTAATTACTCAAAATGTGGTGGAATTTCCTCATATAAACATGAATAATTTATAAATCTTCACTTAACCTACAATTTCTCTGTTGCTGTGTACAAGCAACTTTTTTACTGGGGCTTCTGTCCACACGTACAGATGGATAATCTTTTGAAGAAAAAAATCTTTGACTCTTCTCACACACTTTTGGCAGGGGCGGCTTCTCCATGTGGGCGGAGGAGCGTCGACTCACTGCTTTTTCGCAGTGCTAGAAGCAGAAACATAACATGGTATAAATACCATGTTATGTTTCTGCTTTTTGCACTGCAAGAAAGCAGAAGAAGGGTTTGGTTGGGGGCTGGCGGGCGGGTCGGGGAGAAGTGGCTAGCCCAATGTTGTGGGTGCTGACTGTTTGGTCAGCCCCAGGGCCGACCAAACCAGTCATGCACACTCTCCCGTTTTCTCCATGTAGGCTGCATGCAGCCTGCATGGAGAAAACGGCCTCCCCATAGACGCCTTTGCGGTCGGTGTCCCAGCAAATCACAACGCTTCCATTGCAGCGTTGTGATTGGCTTAGGGGAGGGGAGGGGAGGGAAGCTGCCTGCAGCTACTTCCTGCCAGGACGACACAACGCGATGCGGGACCCGAAGGTAAGGTTTTTTATTTATTTTTATTGAAAATTACACCCTCCCTCCCCATCGACCCCCACCGACCTCCCCACTAGCGAGTCATGCCGGCAGCGACTGACTTTTGATCACAAACTTTCCCATTAAAACGTGTCTTTGCAATCCAAACCAGGTATGTTCAGACGTTGTCTTGTTTTAGAAGCAGTACAGCTTGCACCCAAATCTTTACTGTACATAAACCATGCATATTATGAACACAGCTAGGCACAGCTGCACTTGGCTCCATACCGTATGTATTTTATATGCACGTACACATGTAATCGCAGTACTCTTTGCCTGTACACAAATGCAGAACCTTTACTAACAATTATATTTTTAAAAATATTGTAAGGGATTATGGAGAAACATGAAATCATGGATGATATTGTCAATTATGTTATTCAACGTCATGTATGTGAAGCCATGAGCATTGCATCTCGGGACGCATATTATAGCTAGTTCACTAGATCATACCTAGTTAATTTCAGTATTTTTTCAGTTTTTTAACGTTTGCTGTTATCTCATTTGAAGCCGTAGCTATAGTGTTACATTAATCTTTGTTTCTTTCAATGATTTTTTCATATATGTTATGATCTTATTAACATACTTAAATATAATGTCACCATAATTTTTTTTTCTGTGAATTGCTGTGGTCTTGAGTATACTCCCAACCACACGTGATAGACTTGTGCCCAACCCACCATGTGTGTTAAACCTCTGATGCACATAGACTTCAGCACTGCACAACAGTGTGTTGGCGGCAGTGTCTGGCCTCCAGTCAGACCCTCCTCAACTCCCTGTGGGCGACCTGTATCTAAACTCCCTCCGAAGTCAATCCCCCTCATTGCATACAGCATTTGGCCTTGCACCGCAGGGCGGGTGTCAGGCGGGCAACTAGAGCCAAATTTCGGGGGGGGGCTGAAAAAGATTTCGGGGGGCTGAAAAAGATTTTGGGGGGGCTAAGTCTTCCAGCCATAGGCAGAGTGGCTGTAAGAAGGGGTGAAAACACAACAAAAGCCTCATTAACGAATAAATGGTCTTTTAAAGACCTGTGAAGTACTCGGGTGCGGCTGCAATTAAACGGACGCCAGCCCGCGAGGCTGTCTCAGCCGGGCTGACACACATGACGGGGGGGGGGGCTGAAGCCCGGTGAGCCCAATGGGTGTTGCGCGCCTGGCGGGTGTCCCTTAGGCCCTGGACTCTGGCTAAACCATGCACACAAACCCCATGAGCAGCCCACTGCCCTAATGTCCATATTCTTTGCCCTTGCACAGTGGTGGGTGAGGTGCATGGCCTGGCCTCTAGTAGGCCCTAAACCCTACCTCCATCGACTGCCAACTGCCTCAGTATTCATGGCCTTTGGCCGTTCGCAGCAAGGGTTCACTACAGGGCCCAGCCACCCATTGTGCGCACCCTTTGGCTGCACGTTGTGGGGGCTTGCAGGGCCGGACTGACTACTGGGCGTTTTGAATGCTGCTGGGCTGGGGGCTGATTTTGTTGATGGGGACCTGCGTGTACTGAACGAAATTCGTTTTGCTTTAATTATTTCGAAGTACATGCAGGTCTCCATGAACGAAATCAGCCCCCACCGCAGTGAAATCAGCCCCCTGCTCGGCAGAATTCCAAAACGCCCGGTAGCCAGTCCGGCCCTGGGGGCTTGACTGCATGGCCTGGGCTCAGGCCTTCCATTTGGCTGTGCCCAGCATGAGGTTGGCCACTGGTGACCTGTGCCCCATGTCCCAGCCACTTAGAGCGACTTTTGGCCACGTGCAGTGTGTGGTTGATCGTAGGGCCTGGGATCTGGCCAGGCCCTGCGTCCAACTTCCTCGCCCCGTGGACGGTTATCATTCCTGTCACTGACCAGATCCTTCTATATTTTTTTACATTTATTTTTGGAACCGCAGTAGTAGGTTGCTACCACAGTTCGGCAGCAGTTCACACTGTGTCCTGTGGTACAAGATGATACTACTTCAGTTGCTGATGACGTCACATATTACATCACTCATGACATGGTCAGTGACATCACTCATGACATCACTGATGACATCTCAAATGACATCACTGATGACATCACTGATGACATCATCCAGTGAATGTCTGTTTTTCGAAAAATTAAATATGTTTTATATATGTATATCTCAAGGTCGATGGAAGAATAAATGGGTATATAAGTGTCTAAATGGATGATTTGTTTTTGAAAAATTGATTGTGTAACTGACTGATTAAGTGTATCATAGTGAATACATGGCTTAGTGAGTAATATTTAAATATGTAAATATCTGTATCAGTCTCTCACTTTGTGTATAAGTGGCTGCATGGGTTGGTGATTAGCTACATGGGTGTCTATATAGGTTATTAGTTGGTTTTTTGAGTATCAGTCTGAGTGTCTGCATGGTTCGGTGGGGGGTATTACGTAGTGCATAGGTGCATGAATGAGTGACTCACTGTTTGTATGTGTTGAAGACAGCATGTGTGCAGGACTGTATGGGTGGATGAGTGTGTGTTTGGGTGTGTTAGTGAGTGAATGACTGTCTCAATAGTGTCTTTATGAGTAACTACATATGTTTTAAACTAGTTTATGTGACTATTGGTGTATATAAGTGAGTATATGTGAGAGTGAGAGATTGAAAGAGTTCCTGTATAAATAAGTATGTGTTTCTATAAGTGATTGTTTAAAAGACTAAGTATGTGTAAGTTTCCGTAGAAGTAAGTGTGGTGGTGTGTGTATAACTGTATATGCAAGTAAATGTATGTTTGATTCTTTATTAGCATGAGTGACTATGTCTGAGAGTAACTCTATGGATGAGTGGCATTGTGTAACAGGATGTATAGGTGTATGAGTACATATGATGAGTGAGTACATGTATGAGTGACTGTATAGGACTGTTGGTGAATGCGTGGATGTGTATGTGGATCTTAGAATTACTGAAGAGGTTGTTGTAACTGGTATTGGTATGTCCATTGTTTTGAAAATGTTAGTCTCTATTTTTGAATGTGTGTATCAAAGGGTATATTAGGGTGAGAGGAGGTCTGCCACTCTATCACAAGGATGATGTCATCAGTGATGTCATCAGTGATGTCATTTGAGATGTCATGAGTGATGTCACTGACCATGTCATGAGTGATGTAATATGTGACGTCATCAGCAGTGCTTTGCGGGCGCGCGAGTTATAGTTAGCTGAACTAACTATAACGGGGGAATTTCAATGGTTTTGTACAAGTGAAAAGTCCAGCTAACTATAACACCCCTGAAACCTATGGTTTTTTCCAGTGAATTTCTGAGGTTTTTTAAATGCTAATTTCTAACTATAACGTGCCTGAAACCTATGGTTTTTTCTGTGAATTTCAAAGGTTTTTTAAATGCTAATTTCTAACTATGCCTACAGAGATAGGACATGTGAAGAAAGAAGAAAAAATGCACAGAAAGAAAAAAAAAAGTGCAGAAAGAAGCAACAGAAGTCCGCAAAGACGAAGAAAAGTGCAGGAAGAAGGATAACGTGCAGAAAGAACAAAAAGAAGAGCAGAAAGAATCCTTGTTGCAAAATCATCCTGTACCCTCAACTTTTTCAGATGGATACTGGTGGTAACTGAGAGTGACTAACCAGTCCTAGAGCCAGTGCTATGTTAAAAGACACTTAGAATACAGTGAAAACACCTACATACACTAGGGAACATTATGCGTTGGGGTCCCCCTGTGATTAGCATGACCTCCTCTGTAAGCCCCTAGTATATAATAGGGCAGGGGGATTACAACTACCTCTTAAAACAGGCCACAGGGCGTTTTTGCACACGTTAACTCAGGCCCCGTCCCCTCCCTTCACCACTGTGTAAACACGCCCTGTGTCCGTTTTTAGTTGGGAGATTAAGTTCATTTGAATCCTGAGGGTCCCTAGGGTCCAACTAGCCCACTAGGTACCTCTAGTAGGTGCCACAGAGCTGTGTTGCAGAGAGGTGTAAAAAGTGGCACGGCCTGGACCACCTCTCTGCAATGCAGCTCAGTGGCGCTTACTGGAAGCACTTGGTGGGCTAGTTAGCCCCCAGGGGCCCTCAGTATTGAAGGGAAATTATATCCCCAATTTAAAACGTGCCATAGTGCGTGTTTGCACACGTCACCTCAGGCCCCGTCTCCACCCTTCACCACTGTGTAAACGCGCCCTGTGGCTGTTCTAAGTTGAGAGATTAAGTTCCCTTGAATCCTAAGGGTCCCTAGGGTCAAACTAGACCACTGGGTACCTCCAGTAAGCGCCACAGAGCTGCGTTGCAGAGAGGTGTAAAAAGGGGCTTGGCCTCAGAACACCTGTCTGCAGCGCAGCTCCCTGGCGCATACTGGAGATGACTGTTGGGCTAGTTGGCCCTCAGGGACCCTCAGTATTGAAGAGGAATTAATTCGCAACTTACAACTCACCAGGGGGCGCGTTTGCAGAGTGCTGCAAGGAGGGGGCGTGGCCTCCGGCACGATGCCAGTCTTTTATTTATTTTAATTTTTTAAGAAGGGGGGCTGTGTGGTTCCCCTTCTTATTCTAATTTATTGGCCCTGATGACCCCATCCCCCAGGGCCTGTCTCGTAATTATATTTTTTTGACCCCAATCCCCAGGGCCGGCCACTGTTTTTTATTATTTTTAAAAAATATATATTTATAGACACACCTAGGACATGCTGGACAAACCGTACGTACCTATCACCATGACGATTTGCGTGATATTCATTAAAAGGCGACTATGTATACAATGAATCCACGTGGAATGTATTTACACCACTAGTGAAGCTCTGACATGTCTGATGCCCTACCGTGCCTAATCCCGGTAGACACCCTTGTCGTTTATTTATACAAACATGGGTAGCTATTGACGGGCACATTTAATACACATGCACACCAAGCCATTCAAAGGGGATTCGACAAAAATTCGACCAAAACTATGCAAGAAACCCCCCTCACGGTTAATAAAACACACATCCACTGCTGGATGTGTAATACTTTTTATTTAACTCTCTGGAAAGTGGACGAACATCACTTGAGAGTCACAGCGCGCTCCTGGTAGAGCCCAATGCTGTGTTATACCCACCATTGCCTGCCGAGTGCCACACACCTCTGTGTTGTATTCCACCAGCTAGTGCATATGCTATGACACTCTCTGTATCTGCACTGTATCACCACCCCGTGAATATGTCATGCCACACTTGTCTTCGCACGGGTTATATTGCCCCATCTAACGTGCCTTCCTCGATGCCTATGTTATAACGCACAGTGCTATGCCATACATATTACAATCTGGGATCCATATCTTTGTCACAGTGCATATGCAACGTTACACTCCCCAGCACATATTTTATATTACAACTTTAGAGACTAGTTAGGTTACACAACACTGCCCTGTGCATATTACACTCCAAGGCGCATATCGCATAGCACGCGCTAGTGCCTGTGCTATCTCAAGCTCTCCAATGAATCTGTCACTCCGCACAATGTATTGCATATTATATTTCACGCCCGGTTCATCTTATATCACACTTTTGGGTGCATAGTTTATACCATACACTATATCTAGTTTTCATTTTCAATCGTGCTCTCAGGACTATGTTCTATATAACACTGTGTTCACCTACCCTTTTCACGGGCATTACATTTTGCGATAGGGGGTGGAGGGTCAGGGGGTGTTTCTGCCAAGTGAGCCCGGAGTCACAGTCACAAACATACTCTTCTTCCTGAATAAAAGTGAGATTATGCTGCATACTTGTTCATATTTTAAGTAGTTCGCACAGACACACGTTTTAAAAACAATAAAGTTCCTAATACCCGCCTTCTCTGAACAGTTAGCTTGCTGCCCCATCCCCCTCCTCCCTATCCTCTGTTGTGTGAATCCATGGACTAGCCTCCTCCCTCCTGCCATGCATGGTCTGATGTGCTGCCACTGCCCTTAATGTAGTATGATGTACCAGTCCACTCCTCCTGCCCTCCATTGCCCAATTCTATGCCCCATCATTGACCCCCTGCTTAAACTCTGTGCTTAGCTTGCTGCCCCTATTCTCCTTCCCCCTGCCCTCCGATGTCTTTGTGCATGCCCCTGCTCCATCCTTTTTGCCCACCATGTCCCATGGACCTGCCACTCCTATCTACTCTGAGTGTTCTGTTGAGCTGCCACTCCCCTCCCACCTGCCTAGCATTGTCAGATGACTGTAACCTGTCCCTGCCACCTCCACCCTGCCTGTCCACATGCCATGCCCCTATCCTCTTCCTCCTGTCCTACATGGTCCATTGTACTGCCACACCCTTCTGCCCTCCCTGGTCTGTTGTGCTGCAACTGCTCCTCCTGCCTGCCCCGTGCGGTCTTTTGTGAAGCCCCTTCCCCTGAACTTTCTTGTCTGTGCACAGGTCCTGACCCTCCCTTCTATCCTCCATCGTCCTTTGTGCATGACCCTGCACCCTCCTTCTTGCCCATCATAGCCATTGTGCTGCCACTAACCCTCCCACTTGCTATGCATGGTCTTCTGTGCTGCCATGGCCCCTCCCACCTTCCCTGTGTGGTCAGTTAGCTGCCCCTGACCCCCTCCCACCTTCCCTCCATGGTCTGTGTGTATGCCATAACAGTCTCACTGTTGCTCTTCATGGTGTGTCTTGCTTCTAGTGCCCATACTGCCTGACCTCCATGGCTATCTTGCTGCTCCTGCCCTGCCCCCTTGCCCCCAACCCTCTGTTTACATGTGCAGACCCCTACTCCCTCCCTCCTGGCTTGTCTGCTCCATTGTAATGCCCCTGATCCATCCCTCCTGCCCTTTATGGTCTATTATGCTGCAGCTTTCTCTCCTGTCTGTCCATTATGGTCAGCTAGCTACCATTGCCTCTTGCCCCTCTGTTCTCTGTTGTCCATGTGCATGGTCCTGTCCCCTCCCTCTTGCTTTCTATGGATTGTTGTGCTGCACTCCCGTCCTGCATGCCCTGTGTGGTGTATTGTGCTGCTGCAAACCCTGATGCCTGCCCTGCAGGGTCAGTTTGGTGCACCTCTCCATGTCCCTCCTGTCCTCTGTTATCCAAGTCCATGTCCCTACCCCATTTCCTTCCATAATCCAATGTACCATACTTGCGAACATTTTGAACTTGGTAAGAGGGAGATTTTGAAAAAGAACTGGGGTATTGATTTTCCCCTTTGAGTTACATTGAAAAAGAGGAGATTGTAGACAGGAGACAGATCAAATAAAGCCCATTTGAGCTTAAAAACATTGGACGTTTCCTGGCTGAATCGGGTCTGTTGACATGTATGGTTGTACTACCATTGCCTCTTCCTTCTGCCCACAATGGTCTATTACATTGCCACAGCCTCTCTTACAAGTCCTGTATTGTTGGTTTGTTGCCCCTGCCCCCCTTTCCACTGCCCTCCATAGTCTGTTGTGCTGCCACGGCCCTTCCTGCCTGCTCAGTGTGGTTAAATTGTTGCCTTTGCACCCTCCTACCTGCCTTCAATTTTCAGAGTCCGTGCCCCTGGCCTCTGCCTCTCAACAGTATCCTAATGAACAACTAGATTGCTAACATTCTATATTTATTACAAAAGTGTGGAACACCTGATGCATCTTGATGTAATTAAAACTGTAATACCTAGAGCATTTCCTTTAGAAATTACATATATGAGAGGGTCTTATTGGCATCAAAATTATGGTTAGTGCTCTAAAAGACTAAAATAAGGACATATTTTCTGAGTTTTCAAATAGCGACAAAGCACTTTCAAATTATTTGTAATCTTTATGTTTTTTTATCCAGTTGACCACTTGATTAAATGTTGCACCTTGGCGAGAGGATGTGGTGTTACTTCCAGAGCTTCAGACTTTGCAACTGGGGAACCAGGTTGGAGATTCTGCTTCAGCTCGACATTCTGTGATTCTGGTCAAATCACTTAGTCTCCCCATGTCTACAACCAAAATGAATTTGTTCTTGTGTGATGTAACCAATGCTCATGTAAAGCACTCCAATACCTGACAAGTCTGCACTATATAACACTGCAAAAACACAAAATAATAAGTGTTTTGCACACTTCTGTCATTGGGCTATATTAGGGCTACATCTGGGTGATTTTGGGCTACATTTGGGCTCTTTTGTCTCCGGTGGCCATCTTGGGAGATTTATTTGTTATGAAGTTTCCTAATTTCCTCATGTACTGCAGTCTCCTCAGTGGGAAATGCTTTCAGTTTTTTTACTTTGATTCCATCATGAAGGTATTCAGATATGTCACATATTTGCCATAAATTCTGAAAGTTAGCACTCTAGTTGCTCATTAGATCACTGTAGTAAAACTACTGTTCACCATGGAAGTCTGCTCCTGGTATTAAAAGTGCATGTTTCAGTCTGCATGTCAGAATTTTTTAATGAAATAGAAGAGGATTTGAGAAGTCACTCAAAATGTGCCCTCATTTTCTTTCTTCAGCATTAATCATAATTTCTATGGCAAAATGAACCCCCCCCATTGTGTTCCTTTTTAAATTAAATGTTTTAAGTGTTACCAGTTTATTCTCAGAACAACAGAAGGAGAAGGGTCCGTGTTCTCCGGCTTGGAACAGTGCATGCTGCAGGAACAGCGCCTTCAAAGCAAGGCAATGCAGTCAATAAATCGCCAGCTATGCCGCATACATCAGGACAATAGGAACATGGCAGCGGCAATACATGAGCTCTGTGCCACTTTGAGGGACACCCAAGCTGCCAATGACAGGGCTGGACGACGTGCCAATGCACGCATACACAATTATACAAAGGCAGTCAACCGCCTCTGCACCACCACCAGTGCACTCACACGCAGAAGCGTAACAATGCAGGTGGACATGGCACATTGCTGCCAGGACATTGCACGAGTGCTTGCGCAGGTGACCACTGCTGTGGAACAGCTGCAGACAGCCAATGCTGGTGGCAGCGCACTAATGGCCTCTGCTGAGAGTGAGGACACATCAAGCCGCAGCAGCATCACTCCAACCTTGCCAGGTGAAAGACGCCGCAGTGGCAGACAGGTAGCAGGCCAAGGGAGCACCATGGGTGCACTCACCCTGGACGGCACCGACGGAGGTGATCATCTGCGGGGACACTGCCTGCAACACGGGTGCATTAACCCAAAAAGGCTGTTTGCCCTATTACTTGTGCCTTCTCTGCACTGTGTGTACAACATGTGCTGGGGGCAATTACTATTTCTTGCATGTGAAGTGTGATTAAACACTTGACACATCATCAGGCTTTGTTGTCTCATTTCATCCATACTCACCTAAAAGTAGTTTTGTGTGATCTCAGTCCGTCTCTGGCGTCCAGCAGCTGCCCCAACTCCTGGTGCTGGTCTGGCAGGGAGAGCAGGGCGCTCGTCATCCGATGTGTCTGTTTCGGTCACATCAATTGTGGTGCCTTTCCTCATTGCCATGTTATGTAGCAGTGCACAGCTTGCCACGATTTTACAGCAGGTCTCAGGGCTGTATTGCAGTGCGTCTCCACTTTTATGCAGGCACCTGAAGCGGCTGTTCAGGATTCCAAAGGTTCGCTCAATGACGCAGCGTGTAGATCTGTGTGCCCTGTTGTGTAGCTCCTCTCACTTGCATTTGCAGGATCCAGGTATGGGGTCAGGATGAAGTCGCGCACTGCATAGGCACTGTCACCTGCATGGAAAAAAACACAATAGGTGAGTCAATGTTCCCCCCCCTCAAGTGATGTAGTGGATGTATTGATGTGTGCAATGTATTTACCAAGCAGGTACCCCTCCCCAAAGTCTCCAGCACTCAGACGTCTGTGTATTCCACTGTGTCTGAAGATGAAGGAGTCATGTGTACTGATGGGGTATTTGGCTACGATGTCTGTGATGTGATACTTAGCGTTGCACACAATCTGTATGTTGAGGGAATGGTAGCATTTCCGATTCCTGTAGACATATTCAGTTTCTGCTGGGGGTGTGATGGCCACATGGGTCCCGTCAATGCAGCCAATGACGTGGGGGAAACGTGCAATCTGGTAGAAGTCCAGTATCGTTTGCTGTAATGCCTGTTGGGTGGTGGGGAAGTAAATGTGATGTGAGAGCCTCAGTAGCATTGCATCTAGGAAGGCATGGAAGAAGCGCGAAAGTGCACTCTGTGACACCCCACCAACCTCCGCTATGACCCGTTGAAAACTCACTGACGCCAGGAGGTGCAGGGAGCACAGGACCTGCACATGTGTGGGAATTGTTTGTGTCCTGCGTGTAGGGTGCTCCAAGTGGGGTTTCAGCTCCTCAATCAGGTCCATTATGGTCTGTGGGTGCAGTCTGTACTTGTCATAGATGTCCTCTTCAGTGTTCTGGAACAGGGTGATGCGCAGCCTGAATATACGTTCCTGTCTCATTCTCCTGTGAGCAAGGGCCCGAATATGCAGCCTCCTGGCTATCACGTACATTGCAGCCATTGTGGGTGTGTTTGTTGCATTGTGGGCTGGTTTATGTACCTTGCACCAGTTTACCACCTGCAAGCAATTGGTGTTAATAGCGATTTCTTAAATTGCGAAATTAGTAAAATCGCAATTTGCGAAATTTTCATACATGTGTTGGCGATTTCTTAGCTTGCGATTTCTTGTTAGCGATTTTCGCTAAGCTAAGAAATCGCAAATTAAGTATTCGCAAGGAAATTCGCTGTTTTCATGTTTCGCAGCCTAAGAAATCGCTAATTTAGCGATTTCTTATTTTTCGGTGTGGAAGTGTGTCATACATATGTAATACCGAAAAATCAGTCTCAAACGCTGTTTTTTGCGATTCACAGCGTTTGCGACTAATTTTTCCTTTCATACATATGCCCCTAGATCACTGTAGTAAAGCTACTGCTCACCAGGGAAAACTGCTGCTGGTATTGAAAGTGCATGTTTCAGTCTGCATGTCAGAATTTTTTAATGAAATAGAAGAGGATTTGAGAAGTCACTCAAAATGTGCCCTAATTTTTCTTTCTGCAGCACTAATCATACTTTTTATGGAAAAATGAACCCCCTCATTTTGTTCCTTTTTAAATTAAATGTTTTAAGAGTTACCACTTTAATCCAAGCAAGATGGCTTCAGGTGTGCCATACGTTTATCATAAGTAGGACTGTTAGCGCTCTAGTTGTTCTTTGGAACTCTCTGGGAATCTGCAGTAGAACACAAAGGAATCAACTGACAGTCTCTGCCCTTGTTGGATGTACATGTTTTACTGAGAATGTCAGACTTCATTCTCACATGACTGAGAAAGATAATGTGAATTTACAGAAAATAAGCTCTCAGTTTAGCTTATAGATCACCTTCCAAACCTCTGTGGGAAAAGCATGAGAAAATATTTTTCTCTCAATCATGATATCCCAGCAGAAGGCTTTTTCACATGGTGAAATCACCTTAGAACATACCACAATTCCTAAAATGAGTATGGTACCATCAACAAATGATTTCTAATGTAACTAAAGTCTTAAAACCTTCTATTAACTGCAATGCTTTTTAATGAGGTGCTATCATGTATATTGGTCCCAAGATGGCTGCCAACACTTCTTGGATGAAGTGCTGACAGCCAATCAGATCTCAGGATGAGATGTGTGGTTAGGCTCTGCCCACATATATATATGATTTTACTTTTGATTTTCTCAGGAACTACTGAACAGATTGACACCAGACCTGCAAAAGGCACTTCCCTGAGCTGAGGACTACCTCTCTGCCAAATTTCAAGTAATTCTGTTCAGCCGTTCGGGCTGTACCTTGGACTAAAGGTCCCTATGGAAAATTGCATGGGGAAAATGCGTTTTGGGACCCCCCTTTTTTCTCAGCCCCCGCTTGACGAATCCCCCCGAGACTTTCAGGGTAGGAGCGGAGCGGAGCGCCCCACCTATTTTGAAAATTTCGCAAGGATTCGTCAACCGGCGCCAAAGTTATTCCAAATAGAATGTTGCGGATTTCCTATGGAAACACGGTCCTAACTATAACTATCTACTGGCGACCGCCAGTAGATAATATATATATATATATATATATATTACTTCCACCAATTCCGGTCAACAAAGCCAGGCTGTCACGGGCGGTCCGAGTCAAGACACCGGAAGTCTTCCAAATTCTGCACACCAAATTACTGATAGTTATCAGGAACCACTCGGACCTTTGTATTTTCAGACATTCTAGTTATCTGCGACAGGAAAAAATTGGAGGTGGCCTCATGGCAACTGGATTAATTATGACGCAACAATGAAGATATGACTTAAGATGTAACAAGTAATCAAACCCACTTGGGTAATGAAATGTTTTTCAGCATTGAATTGGTAGGGCTGTTAATTATGAGTTATGACCCACTGGGGTCAAATTCGATAGTCAACACTGAAAATCTCTGTACATATGAATGTTGTGTCGTGTAAGACAGTCTAAAACTTTATCAATATGTTTGCCGACAAGATGTAGTTTGTAATTATCAATGCAATGCTCAGTAAGCCCGAAAATTGGCAGGGTTGCTAACTATGAGTCATGACCCACTGGGGTTAGTATGCGATAGTCGGTACTAACTGACGTTTAATTTGGTTAAATCCTTACATATAAGAATGTTGTGTCATTTGCAATAGTCTAAAACTTTGTTGATGAGTCTGTTGACAACATGTAGTTTTCCACTATTGAAGTGAAAATGCATGAGATACTCCGATGTGTGTATTGTTACATATACGGTTTCAAATCAGTTGATATGTTACAAAATGGCCGCCATATTCGTGAGCAGTAACTTATGAGTGTTTGACATTAGTCCTTTGTTTATTTTCGGTATAATGAATTTAAAAACAGGGCAGAACGTGACTTCTATGAGCGTGAACAAGGCGTAATGCTGAAACGCGGAGTTGTTATTTGCCATTAAAATACGAATTTGTGCAACACGTCGAGGTGTCCGAGTGGTTCCTGATAACTATCAGTAACTTGGGGTGCAGAATATATATATATATATATATATGAAAGCCAAAATCCTGGAACAATCCATAATAAGATCCAACAAACAGGTACGGACCACGATGTGGAGAATAATTCCTTTTATTTCAGCAGATTAAAGTGCAAAGTGCATAAAAGTCTCACGCAAGTGCTCAGCCTGACGCGTTTCGACTGCCCACGGCAGTCTTGATCACATGACGCGCAGGACCAATGATTCACTTTATATAAGGTAACCAATAAATTTGCCGCTTAGATAATTGCCTACACAGTTTACGAGTTAACATAAACATAGGACTGCGTCTTATGCCATGTATACAGGTAAATGCTTATATACTTCCAAACGCTAGCACATTACGTCAATACAAGGAAATAAATACAAATTATCACCACAGTCGGTATGAGAAAACATTTGTCGAATTAGAACATAGTGTTCCTGTATGCTCATTTCCTAATCTAACGTTGCTGTTCTAATATTGAACATACAATGCTTTATGAAGTTTTATCTATTTGTGAACAATCTGATTAACTATTGCGAAAAAATGTTCATAAATCACAATTCACAAATGTCCGACTTCATTGAAAAGGAAAATAATTTATCCGTTAGTGCTGACTCTATCTAAAATATCTAATACATTCCTTTTAACATACATTGACTGGCGTTATTGCTAATCAGCAAAATTATTTTATAATACTATAGTCATGACCCACTGGGGTTAGTATGCGATAGTCGGTACTAACTGACGTTTAATTTGGTTAAATCCTTACATATAAGAATGTTGTGTCATTTGCAATAGTCTAAAACTTTGTTGATGAGTCTGTTGACAACATGTAGTTTTCCACTATTGAAGTGAAAATGCATGAGATACTCCGATGTGTGTATTGTTACATATACGGTTTCAAATCAGTTGATATGTTACAAAATGGCCGCCATATTCGTGAGCAGTAACTTATGAGTGTTTGACATTAGTCCTTTGTTTATTTTCGGTATAATGAATTTAAAAACAGGGCAGAACGTGACTTCTATGAGCGTGAACAAGGCGTAATGCTGAAACGCGGAGTTGTTATTTGCCATTAAAATACGAATTTGTGCAACACGTCGAGGTGTCCGAGTGGTTCCTGATAACTATCAGTAACTTGGGGTGCAGAATATATATATATATATATATATATATATATATATATATATATATATACACCCTCCATGGGTCCCTACACCCCAGAAGAAGCATCGTCTAATTTTGGTATTTCGAGTGAGGGGTGCGATTTGGACCGGCCGTCGAGGAGTAACCAAACCGTTGGAATTATAATTGCTGAACGCGATGGATGCGATGACACTGTGATCCGTGGAAGGTAAGCCTGGGCTTTTTTTCCTGTTCGTCCCTAAGGGGGAGCGGGAAGCTCTCTTGTTTGTTGGAAGACTTGATAACTACGCTCTCCCGGGGTTAACGACAAGGGTAGCCGGGTTTGCCGAGCGGTTCACTGGTCGTAACTCGCATGATCCCTGAGTCGAAGTCTTGCCCTGAATATACTCCGGGTGCATTATTTGTGCATCTTGTGGATTATTTATTTGTTGGCATTCACTGGCTCATTAAGCAATACACGCCTCGTGCATTCCTGAAACTTATCCCTTTAAGTATAAGTAGACAAGATTCTTTTGAGTTACTGACGGCAGAGGGAACTTCTGATCACAGAAGGGTAGCATCGGTAATTCAATAACATTGATACTGGTCAGAGCATCAGCCCGTATGGAGGAAGAAGCTGAAAGAAGAGCGGCGGCTCTTACCCTTTTCAGTAGGAAACCTACAACCAGTTCACAAATTGGACAATCGACAAACCCCACCAATCAATCTCTGGAGGATAAAATTAAGAAATTAGAGAAACTCAAAAGAAGTGAGATCTCAAAGTGGTGGGAAGCCACTTCTCTGCAAAGCTATGTCGATCAAGCTATGGCGCCGAGAGGACTTCGCATCTTTATTACCCCCACTTACGAAGCTCCGAATCCAAAGATGCTGGAAGACTGGTCACAACACTCAGCCTCCAGCTCGAGAGGAATGATGGAGATCCTGATTAAGTACGCTTGGCAGGACAGGGAGGATCTTCTAAAACAGATCACCGTGAGCATGGCCGAATTACAGCAACTGCTGGATGCAGCATCTTTGAAAAAGGTATTGGAAACCATGAAAGAAAAACTTTCCAAACATGAAGAAGAAATAAAAGCACGCAAACAAAGAAAAATGAACAGAGACCATTGTGACTATGAAAGTGGAAGAATATTAACTTTCAGCAAAAAATATGACCATCTTTATAAAATCCAAGAGTCGGATAAAACAACATCCCTGGTGAACTGTAATCCGATTGTTACTGACAACTCCATCATAAGTGACACTGAGTCTGATGTCTCCGGTGGTAATACATCTGGCGAAGAAAGAAACATAAGGCCGATTAATTTTTTAGAGGAGTTTCGGGTCCTGCAGAAGGACCGACAATCCACGAAAGACAACAAAGCACCAACATCACGGGGTCGTGGACGGGGAAGAGGCAGGGGAAACGTCGGAACAGAAGGAAGAGAATCCAACAACGCTGGGAACACAGGCAGAGGACGGGGCGCAGTGGGAAATCGTCGTACGCGCTCAAACAAAAACTATTAATGGATACCGAAACGGTAAATAGAACAGTGGTGAACTTGTCTAAAAGACCCATGACTGATACAGAAAAACGTACTCTTTGCCTAGGACTTTCTTTTTGCCCCTCTTCCCCCTTCAAATACACGGATACGAGAATTGATCTTTTTAAATATGTCAGAAAACTTAAACTTAAGAAGTGGCATGCTTTAAAAAGACTTGGTTACCAACAACCCTCTAAAAAGGCCAATACTACACCTGACACGAATTTAATGATCAGTGATGTAGACACATTGATTACTCTAGCTGAGCTAGCCCAAGAAAATAATGGCGTTGAGACCACTCAGACGCTTGAAGACATGGAAGTGACACATGCAGCAGCAGCTATGACCCCCTTCAGGGCCCAATCTACCTTCCTACCCATTTTGCCACACGATAACATTGACTCTTTTCAGGACTGTACCATCAAATCTCTCATAGAGCTTAGACTCAATACTTCCAAACGTACTTTTGATACTAAAAACAAAAATAATTTATCTTTTTCCCAGAGACAAGCACTTAAAAAATTGGCTGATGATACCAGCATTGTGATCCGCCCGGCAGACAAAGGGGGGAACGTGGTGATACTGGACAGGGAGGATTATATTAACGAGGCAATGAGGCAATTAAGTGATGATGATTTCTATATACCGATTACCATCAATGTATATAATCAAAGCATCACTGACATTTGGGATAAACTCAGCGTATGGCGAGACAGAGGTCTCATTGAATGGGAAGAATTTTGTTATTTAAAAAAAGACCATCCTAAATTGCCTATTCTATACCTTTTACCTAAATTGCATAAATGTAAGACCAAACCCCCAGGACGCCCCATTGTGTCTTCTATCGGATGTGTCACGGAACACATCTCCAAGTACATTGACCACTTTTTGAGAGAATTTGTCATCCTTCTCCCAAGTTACCTTAGAGACACAAAAGATTTTCTGGCCAAGATAGAAAATCTAGAATGGAAATCTGATTATCTGTTTATGGTACTTGATGTAAAATCTCTGTACACGATCATTGACCATACTCAAGGGCTCGAGGCATGTGAACACTTTCTGAAATTTAGACCTCTAAAATATCGTGAGCATAGCCGGATGGTAATGGAAATGACAGACTTCTGCCTCAAGAACAATATTTTTTCTTTTTATGGCGCCCTCTACAGGCAGACAAAGGGTACTGCGATGGGTTCTTGCTTTGCTCCCAGTTTCGCCAATTTGTTTATGGGATACTGGGAGCAAGAAATCTCTGCTAGTACCACCCTGCAGAAAGACTTCCAACAAGTTATCTTATGGCTACGCTATATAGATGATTTGTTTATCATCTGGAGCGGACGCCAGGAAGAAGCAGAATCCTTTCTGACTAAACTTAACACCAACCAGTATAACATTTCTCTGTCTGGTACCATACATGCCAACTATGCAGAATACCTTGATGTTCGCTTGGAAATCAAGGGGGACAAATTATGTACCTCTTTGTTCCGCAAGGAAACAGCAGGTAACAGCATCCTGCATGCCCTCAGCAGCCACCCAGAGGCTCTCAAATGGAGCATCCCCTTTGGGGAGCTGCTGAGGGCAAAAAGGAATTGTAACAACCTTGAATCCTACAGTGTAGAAGAGGACATTATTGTTAAAAGATTTTTGAGCAGGGGATACCCGAGCTGGGTTCTCAAAAAAGCTCGAGAACGAGTTAACACAGTACAGCGCATTGACACTCTCAAAGATAAACCCTCTATTGAGGAGAGCAATGATACGTCAGGGACACGGATGATTTTAACCTACAATTCTGAGGTACAAAAAATCAGACACATACTGACGAAACATTGGAGTATTCTGAAGTCTGACAACATTTTGTGTAGTACTCTACCTGACCGCCCAAACATCACTTACAGAAGAGACAAAAACATCCGTGATATGGTAGTTAGACACGACATAACCCAGTACCCAACCAATGAAGGACATGGTTTGTTAGGTTTTTACCCGTGTGGGCATTGCAAGGCGTGCCGACACAGTAAATTCATGAGTACTGTAGAGTACAATGGGATCAGTAAAAAATTAACTCAATTTCTAACATGTAGTTCCAATTTTGTATTATATGTAATTGAGTGTACGTGCAAATTATGGTATATAGGGAGCACTATTTGTCCAGCAAAGAAGAGGATACTAGAACATATCAGAGCCATCTCCCACAATGATCCTAAATACCCGGTTGCACGCCATTTCAATGAACGTCATTTTGCTAATGTTGCAGATTTAAGCTACATGATCTTGGAACAAATCCCCAGGCATCCTCGAGGGGGTGACAGAGTATTGACTCTGAGGCAACGGGAATCAAGATACATTATCGAATTCCTGACCAAGAGTCCGAGGGGATTGAACTTGGATGAGGAACTGTCCATACATCTAAAGACATGACTTGATTCCCCTGTTCTACTACTGACCTGTGCCCCACTAGTACTCGGAACTACATGTTCTATTGTTTAATGTAACTGAATTTATTTGAAGCTGTCTCATCGCATTCTAACTTTGATACTTGTTTTTCCTCCTTTTAGGCTGATGTTTGTCATACACATCAAATTCTAATGTGAATTTTTTGTATTGTTTTTATACAGGAGTGAAGGAAGGAGCCCCTTCTTTGGCACACACCGACACGGGCATCCTACCCTTTCCTCCGTTCCTGTTTCCACCGTCACAACTCTGCACACTGGTATTTGGTACTCTCCTTAGTGATATTCATGGATAAGTCAAGATGTAACTGAGATTTAGGTTTATTTGGAATGTCCATCCTTCTCATGTGGTTTAATAACAGCACTGTGCATGCAGATAGTCACTACCACTTCTGAGAAACTTAATGTATTTGACACTAATTTTCGTTTGATTGTTTCCTTATCTCTTGGAGGCATTCGCACACTTTAGGTATGCGTGTTGTATTGGTTGAACACAGTAGCTACCTCAGCACCACGCAGCGGATGTGTTTTGATTTTATCAACCTTGATTCTCACTATGAACACGCTCAAGACCTTTTTATTTTATTAATCCTAAGTTAATTGGCCATATGGCAGATAACTTTATTGCAATTGCAAATGATACCTCTTTTAATTACTCATGGTTGTTTCATGACCTCCAAGATGGAGACTATGCCGGTATGTCAACATCGATGAAACTTGCGAAACACGTATAACATTTTATCGACATACTGTATTGGAGTTAACTGTCTACATAGCAGATGAGCTTATTTGCAATTTTGCGGATCATGCCTCTTTTAGCATTTCAAACTGTTATGCAATGTGCATCATGGCGACTATGCTCGAGAGCGAGTCGAGATATCACTGATTTGGATATTTGTGACATTCACGTTTTTTCAGTGTGTTTCTGCTATTTGTATAATTCTTTACTGTGCAATTAATGGCATTGTGCTACACATCGTGTATATTATTGATGTACGCTTTACCACTCCAATATGGCGACCTCATTTGCCCTTGCTCAGTCTTTCCTTGATTTCCATGATACCGCTTCTCACTCGTAACTTTATTTAATGCCAAGTGGTGGCAACTTTTGTTACACGTGATCAAGGCTTCTGCCGAAACGCGTTGTGTAATAAACACTCTGACCTGAACTACGTTGTTGCTGTGCCTTTACTACTGAGAGCATACGAACATTGTTTGGAGTTTTTTGTGGAACATATATATATATATATATATATTACTTAGCCTAAGGTAAAGTCCTTTTAGGACACCGCACATTGGCCTGTGGATCAATGCATGCTCCCCTTGCCCCTCTGCTATGACCTTTTTACTTTTTTTCCAGACTCAGGGACTGAGTCCCCGAGTCCTGTAATATTGGTTGCCAGATGTCTCTCATCTTGCAGTCAGCCAATCATAACATTTCCATACCATGGCTCCTTCTCTGGATTTGCTGTAACAAAATGGACCGTTAAAACAAAGGGTAAACCCAAAAGTCACTGGGACCTGGGTGTCAGACAGTAGAAAGGAAATGGTCCCAGAACATACGTGCTTTTAAAGCCTGAACAAAATCAACAACAATGAATATTGCAACAATCAAGGCAAGTCCAAGTGTTATTTAATCACACCTAGATAAAACACATTTATGTGTAAATAAATTCACATTGATCAAAAAGTGCGGGGTGCCAAGGGGAAAAGGTAAGGGAGTGACGAGTTGGGTAAGGTAATGGGATAAGTGACGAACCACAACCGGATACAATAGGGCGCCCGGGTGGATGAAGTATATCTTTATGTATCTTCGGTAGGGTGTAGATGGTAGGTAGTCGTGGGCATTTCTGGTTCAGGTAATCAAATTCCAATTTGCTTAGAAAGCCGAAATTCAAAGCATCCAAAGTGATTTGGTGAATTTCACCCATCAAGTCCTTGGTGGGATCGGACTTAAGCAGGGAATAGCTAACACCATCTTGCAGTTGTCTTAGAATTTCCGACTTATATGCGGTCGTGTCTTGTACCACTATGGCTCCCCCCTTGTCGGCGGACTTGATCACAATGTCTTTGTTGTTTTTGAGGGTCAAGAGTGCCGCTTTTTCAGACTTGCTGGTGTTGGGTATGGTGTGTTTGTATGTCAAAAGCAAGGTGTTGACATCGTTCAGAACCATGCTCTCGTATGCCAAAATCCTACTACTCATAGCATTGGCAGGTGGGACGAACTTGGATGGAGGCCTTTGTATTTGTATGATTTATTTTAAAGTATTTCCTCTCTGTCACACAACCATTTGCCCTTTTACGCTCATGAACCCGTTTGGATCATTTTTGTTGAGTGACACAATCTAAGGTTTGGAGATTATTTAAACAATTTATAAATACAACTCGTGTTTTTGAGAAACATGTTTTAGCCCTTAGCATTATCCACTTAATTATTCATCACCTTTATATTTCATTAGTATAGCCTAACTAGCCAATTGCTCCTTCCCCCAACAAACTACTCAGGTTGTCTTTCTTCTAATACACCGGCGCGGGCAGCATCTAGCGTCTGCGCCCGGTTGAGCGTCACGCGGCGCGTGGCGTCTCCTTATGAGTGCGCTTCCTCACGGGTCCAGTGCTTTGTCAGAAACCCCGAGCACCGCATTCATGGATGCCGTCTAAGGTATGGGAGCTCCCTTTTCTATCCTTCCGTTGAGCCGTTGTTTCACAACCCTTTACGCTGGGAACGCGACCCAAGGTTTAATGTGTGGCACTTTTTCCTCACTCTGTATTATAGCACGTTAAGATCTTTTCCGTCTAAGTATATGACAATTTCTTTCCTTTTTAGGTCTCGCCTGAGACAGCGCTTTAGCGCTGCTCTGGCGAGAGCTATAGAAAACGGGGATCTGGAAGTGCAAACAGTGCTTTTCAGGCCCCCAACTACAGTGCATGTGCGCCGGGCGCGCGCACCATTTGGCAGCCTGCCTGTACATTTCGGGCGCTTTGATGTTCTCAGTGAGCTGCGCGGCCACTGCGAACATCAAAGCGCCCGCGAAATGATTACTTTCACTTTAACGTTCGACCCTACTTGGCAGACTGGTTCTCTGTTGCTCTTTCCTCATCTGCTCTCTCTCCTCAGAGTCCGTCCCTCTCCCTGTTGCAGCAGCTGGCATTACACGGGGGAGGGTGGCTCTTCGTGCCTACCAAAAAACAAGCATTGGCATAGCCAATAGGTCTCGCTTTTGAGACCTTATAAGTATTTAGTTATGCAACTGTTGCATAGTTAAACACTTATAAGGTCCCAAAAGCGAGACCTATTGGCTATGCCAATGCTTGTTAATCTTGGATGTGATGCTACTCTACCGCGCATGGCATTGATTGAGATTCCGGATAGGTTTTCTTAAGATAGGCTTGAACATCTGTTGTTTTCCCTATTATTGACGCACAGTTAAATGACAGATTGCACGTCCCACCACGTTTCACGGTTTTGACTATTCCCTCTTTGATTGAACGCTATTCTGTTGATGACAGATTAGGGGACCAGGTCCTTGTCGCCCTATATCCTCTTGGTTTGGATTACAATTTGGGTTTTTTAAAATAGTACTCTTTTCATTTTATTTATAGAGGCCGATTCCCCCCGTGATTAATTTCACTTACCATACCGATGTATGCTACGGCATGTGATGATGGAGTAATTAATACCTCCTTTGTGATTTGATCAATACTAGTAAGTTCACATTTATACTCATTTATACTATATGAATCCATTTAGCCGTTTTATGGATCATCACATTGACACCCTAAATTCGTTATAGGTGTTCTTCACTCTCACCCGTCTTTGGAGCCCACCAGCCCTTGCGCCTTTTGACGCCAAGTTGACAGTGACTAGATGTCCGTTCTCTAACATGGTAACTATGGTGATGCCTTCCCTCACCCAGTCTCCCTGATTAATCCTTGTGGGACTCGATACAACTTTTAATACCTACCCAATGTCTTTATAGGTGCCTACCCTTCTTGTCTCACCGTCCCCTTTGTCCTGAGGAAGACCCCGCCAGTAAGGACTGAATCAACCTACCTATGCCTAGGGGTCGAAACGTCGACATATGATTATGCCAGTACTCTCAATAGTGCAATGAGCACTGTGTCTCTTCGATTGTATATGGTTTCTGTCAAATCATCTAATCTCTCATGAATGAATTTCATCCTGACTATTTGGCACAATATTACGTGCCCAGCAATTGATTTGTACCAGTGTTATAAATATTTGTATGTCACTTATCCCATTACCTTACCCAACTCGTCACTCCCTTACATTTTCCCCTTGGCACCCCGCACTTTTTGATCAATGTGAATTTATTTACACATATATGTGTTTTATCTAGGTGTGATTAAATAACACTTGGACTTGCCTTGATTGTTGCAATATTCATTGTTGTTGATTTTGTTCAGGTAACAAAATGGACGACAGGAGAAAAACTTCCTGTGACCAATCAGAAATAAGCAGATTTTGAATTTTGTATCAGCAGAAGTACTCCGATGCTGGTTCCACTGTACCTTAGTGAATTAACGGTCCAAGTATCTATAACTTATTCTGTTGGTTAACCCCTTCATGCCCAACCAGAGCACCTCTTTAAATGCTAATTTCTCAAAAACTACTGAACTGCACAGCTTCAGAATAAAATATATCACTTCTTTTGCGTTATTGTTACTCAACATTTAAAAATAGCATGTATACCAAGACGGTTTCATGGTGCTAAGTAAGTAGAGGGATGACAAGGTCAATACTTAGTAATAAGTCTGTTCTTCCCTATATCTTCAAGGTGAATGAATCAACAGTTAGGACCAGTAATTCCTTACTTATCTTTACTACAGTTTGGTAGTTGATATTTTGGCTATGGTATACACATACACATGTTAACAAATCAGTTTTCTACCCAGTAGCATGTCAAGACACCGTCAAGCCTTGCTTTAGATACGTTTTGAGAAGTACTTTTAAAATTCTTGAGGATGACATATCTGCACAGCCTGAGTGCTTTTTAGGGTCCTACCGTGGCTCTTGTCCATTTCAAACGGTGCAAGAACAGCATTTTGGACATGAGCGAGATCTGTAGTCCTTCCCACCCTCTAGCTTGGACAGCTGGCACCACTTCCTGTGAGTGCCACGGGAAACGAAGTGGCATGGAATAAAGGCAATTATAAAGAAGGTTATTGGTTGGAGACCAGTCTGAGAGACAAGCTCCACCAAAAGAATTACAAATAGAGGTTAGCACTGTATACAGAAGGAAGTAGTCAAAGATTCTATTTGGTGTCTGCATTTTCCATAGGAGATGGGTGGAGCCCATATTTCCCTATCTGCAGATTACAGACTTGGCTCACGTTTCTTCCATTTCTGGTATCCACACCTTTGGAAGAAAATGGCAGACAAATAGTGGACAGAGTTACGCACAAGGAGCAATATGGAGTGCCTGGAGCCCCTCTGCACAAGTACTCCACTTGTTTTTCTGGATGGCAAAGTGTGACTGAGGAAACTCTGACTGCCCCACTTGTCTGGTCCGATGACAGAGATCGCATTTCAGTGGTCGAAATGTGGCAAATCAGAACTGTCGAAATAACCTAGGGGCAGATTTATGTTTCCTGGCGTATCCCTGCAAATCAGCAGGGATGCGCCAGGAAAGATGCGTCACGCAAGTTTACCCTTGCGCCACCACAGATGCGCCGCATTTACAATGCAGAACATCATGGCGCAAGGATAAACAGATGCGTGACGCATCTGATGGCATAAGGGTGGCGCATTGCTGGAGTCGTGTCGCAAGCACGACGCAACTCCAGCAATGCTCAGGGGCTGCCCATACCGAACATGCTGTGTCATGCCTTACGCCTGCTTCAAGCAGGCGCAGGGTTTTGACGCAGCAGCGTCGGAAAAGTGACTCAGTGAAATCTTGTAGATTTTACTGCGTCACTTTTCCGAGGCTTTTTCCGACGGAACACCCATCCTGCATACATTAAACCTGACGCAGGTTTAATGTAGGGCAGGGCTTTACAACGTAACGCATCTCCCTAGATGCGTCACGTTGTAAATAAGGCACAACATGGTGCATGGTTTACGCCGCCGCTGCGTCACAGAAGTGACGCAACGGCGGCGTAAATGTCTCGCAAGGGGCTTGTAAATCTGCCCCCTAGTGTTTCTCAAACTGATAATCCTACCTGAAACCAACCAGAAATTGTGCGTTTGTACAATTGTGGGTTCGACTTAGAATACATAGGAGAACCTATACATTTCAGACCAGCTAGGTAGTCTTGTAAAGCCTAGGAGGCATGAGGCAAAGAGTACCGTGCAGTGGTGGCGAGGTGGACAAACTCAGCAGCATGGAATTGCAATGCAGATTGAACTTGAATGTGGTTCTGCCTGCTGAGTGTTCAAACAGGTGGGTTCCTCCAGTTCAAACCCCTTGAATAGTGTTTCCCACCCCTACTCATTATACATGAAATAAAGCTAGACACAAATGCAAGAGCTGCACATTTTCAAATTTGATCACAATGACAGAAACTTACATTATTCCAACATTTTATTATCGTACGTGACCAGCAGCTATCGCATTCTGGTATAGTAACAGAATATAGTAACTAATATATCACCTCAAGCAAAATTGGGTCCTAAATTTTGTTTACAAAAATACTGCCCTCTTAGAGTTAATTATAAAAATAAATCCACACCCTGGGACAATTAAACAATATTTACTAGACCAGATTTGCGTCAGACGATATTTTTGCTAGCAATAGTCTCACGTTTCAGTGTTTGCGACAGCCAGGATGCAGAGCCGGTGGATTGGCTTGTCTGCCACTTGGACCCTTGCATCACCGGCCCCAAAGGGCATCACCAAGGAAGGATGGCGACTCGCGAGGCTGGAAATTCTGATTTGTTAATTACCTCCCGGCCTGGGAATGGCGCCCTCATTAGTGCACGCAGGGTGCAGGGCCGGGAACAGGCTCCATTTAGAAGTCGTCATAGTGTGAAAATATCATTAGAACCCGCACTTCGCTCGAGCTCCTGCGAGCGTGGAGCGCCTGCAGCCTGTCTGTGGAGGCGAGGAGGATGGCGGAGCCGAGATGCCTCGTGGGCTCTGTCCATACTTGCCCACAGGCCGCGATACATTGTTTCCCTCCCAGCTGCTGGAGGAAGGAGGCAATCTGCATAACATGAGGATGGGACGGCAGAAGCGTGAACGCATTTTCTTTCCTCTCGCCTAGGGCGGGCGGGGGTCATTTCCCGTGCGGCTCCAGAGAAAGATTGTTTAGGTCGCCAGGAAATGGGGTTGATTTCAATTCGCAGATGCATCACTGCGGTAGTGGAATGCTAGAAAGCCGGAAATAAATGTATGAAGGCAGAGAGTGAGAGGGGGAGTGAATGAAGAAGGGGGGAGCGTGCCAAGTTTGAAGGGAGAACTGATGAATGAGGGAGGAAAGAAGTGTTGAAAGAAGAAAAAAAGACTGATGAGGAGGAAAGAAGGGGAGAGGAGAAAGGGAGTGGGAAGAAAGAGAAGGAAGGGGGAAAGGAGGAGTGGAAGAAAGTATACCAAGGGAGAGAGATGAGAGTGAGGAGGAAAGAAAGAAAGGATGTGATGAAGAAAGGAAACAACGAAGGGAAGAAGGAAGGAGGGAAGGGGTGGATGGAGGGAGTAAAGGAGGAAGATGAACAGAAGAAGAAGGGAAAAGGGGAGAGAAGTGTGAATGAAAGGGTGAAGAAGGGAAAAAGAGGAAGGAGAGAACAAAAAAAGCGTAAAAAAAACAAACTTGTGTCGGGGGGAGGGACGAAGAAGTGCTTTCCTTATTCTGCTCCAGGAGGACTTGAGTGACGTCCACTCCACGCGTTGGGTGCTGAATGAAAGACCCATATGAAACTGCAGACAGAGGGCGCAGTTGGGCCCAGAGGTGAACGTAGTTATAGGATGTCTCAGAAGCTGCCGCGCCTCGCGGGAGGCGACGGACCCCTGTGGAAGCGCCTTCGATGTTGATCATTAGGGCTAAGCACAGGGGGGACCCGAGGAGCAACTCTTACGGATGCAGACCGAGGTGCGTGACGCAGAAGCCTTCGACTAAAGGATAACAACAAAAAGAATAAATACAAATTGAGATGTAAAACGTTTTTATATAGTGCACAGTTTATTTGATGCAAACCGAATCAAACTCATGAGCATTTGTTAAAGGTTAATACTGGGGTTAAACACAGGGACATGAATGACTTGATGCTGTGATGCCTGGAAGAGACCACAAGGGAGGGGGGGGGGGAAATGTGAAAATATGTATATAACACATTAAATGTATAGAGTGATTTTAAAACGGCAGTTATTTTATCATCCGAGGCGTTGTCTAGTCTAATGGCTTTGTTTGCTGACTCTTTTAGACACGCCAGATGGTCCGATAAGCTTGCTGGATCTTTCTTGTCGTCGCTGGCATCTGCGGGTATCTGAGATTCTTAGCACCTCAAAGACATGTCTCGCGCACATATTGAATGGAGCCTGGAAGAGAGCTGAACATTGTAAGGCAACACAAGTGACTTGTGGTGTGGATGCTGTATCATGAAGAGAAAGCAAAAGACACACAATAGAAACCGGTCATAGGATGCTTGTTTCCAGTCCAGGGAGGACCAGTCCAGGGAGGACCTGGCTTGGCAGTTCGGGCTGGACTGTTCCCATGAGGCACAGGGTCAGGAGTGATTTGCATAAGGCTGGGTTCAAACTGGAATGGCATGGTGAGCAAAAAAACGATGGATTTAGGCCCAGATCTCTGTACAGGGGTGAATGTACGACATTGTTCTGCATTCTGTCCATCAATTGCTAGTTTTTGTATATGTCACCCCGAGTGGGTATGCCCAGACGTGGGTCCCCATGCCACTGGAATCAAGCTATTCTGGTTGAAGAGGGGTGAAACCCCAAAACCGGTCCTAGGATGCTTCTTTCCAGTCCAGGGAGGACCTGGCTTGGCAGTTTGAGCTCGACTGTTCCCATGAGGCACAGGGTCAAGAGTGATTTGCATATGGCTGGGTTCAAACTGGAATGGCATGGTCCGCAAAAAAACGATGGATTTAGGCCCAGATCTCTGTACTGGGGTGAATGTATGACATTGTTCTGCATTCTGTTCATCAATTGTTGTTTTTGCATTTGTCACCCCGAGTGGGTATGCCCAGACGTGGGTCCCCATGCCACTGGAATCAAGCTATCCTGGCTGAAGAGGGGTGAAACCCCGAAACCGGTCCTAGGATGCTTGTTTCCAGTCCAGGGAGGACCTGGCTTGGCAGTTCGGGCTGGACTGTTCCCATGAGGCACATGGTCAAGACTGATTTGCATATGGCTGGGTTCAAACTGGAATGGCATGGTGAGCAAAAAAACGATGGATTTAGGCCAAGATCTCTGTACTGGGGGACATTGTTCTGCATTCTGTCCATCAATTGTTGTTTTTGCATGTATCATGAAGAGACAATCTGACTGCACGACAGGGCCCCAATTGGCAAAACTATCTCGAACCCTCTTCCGGGGTCCCACACACAGATGCCAGGCTTTAAATCAAAATTTAGTCAGCTGGTAAACAGATTATTGTCCATTCTGTATGAGGTCCTCTATGGCAACTGAGACATTTGTAAATGTGTAAAAACACAGATAAAGATCATTTGAAAGACGAACATCTAATCTTACTTATAGTCATGTATTTTAGGGGTGTGTGATGTACATAGTTCACCCCATTACCAGAGCACTGCAGTATTTCCTCTAAAAACTACCGAAATTACATGTGCTATGTGGAATCACCACTATTGAGCCCGTCCCTAGAAAATGGATATTACAGGTATATTTTCTCATTAAAAACACTAGCAAGTTACCTACATAGGCTCCTAGCAAGAGAAAAAGACATATTGCACCCCCAGTTTCAAAATTCTCCCAAGACATTTCCACACCAAAATAAGTTTTGCAAGAGAAAATTATTCAACTTATATAGGCATAACAAAACGAGAAACTACACATACAATGAATAGTCCAATAATCGGTGCCTACAAGACATTATGTTCACAAAATAACAATATGTAGACCCCTAATAATGTTATTTCACACATATCTTTTATTCTCTCTCTTCATAGGCAGTGCTGTGTGTGTTGCTTCTCATGAGATGCTGTAGATGGTGGTGGATTATTTGGTGCTGTGTTTGTCTTAACTAGCTGCGGCACCTCTATTGTGGCTTCCACATTGGCTTCTGCTGTGTATCCTAGGCCTATCAGCAACTTTATTGCTCCTCTTGGTCTCCTCCCAGACTCGGCTAGAGAAACTCTTGGTGGCTTCATGTGTTCCGGCTTAGGGGTGAACTGGCAGCCTGTACTCCGGGTTTAGGCCTGAGGTATGAGAGGTGAAACCATCAAAGAGATTATTCCACATTCAAATAAGGGGTGATTTGTTCTAAATATTTCTGAATTTAATGCAGGGGACCAACCTCAAATTCACCATGGAAGAGTACCTATAAGGATACAAACTCCACCATATTGCTCGCCTCAGCTACAACCAGCCACAATTACGTTTGGAGTCAGCAACATATGACGATACTCAGCCACAAGGCCCTAGCCCGAACCTTGTATAGTCAGTGGTAAAGGAGAACCGGGGAAGCGAAGAGGGAGCCTGGAATAGATGCTCAGAAAGAGGAAAGGCCTAGGCTCATTCAAAACAAATAAAAGCACAGAACTGAGCCCAAGGTTGTCGAGGCCCTTAAGGGTCAGAGGTGGAGAGACTGATGCTGACGATCTTTGAATCAAAAAAAATATATAAGTAACGTATTGTCCAGTGTAACCAGAATTGATCAACCAGATAGCCAACAAAGAACCAAGCCCATTACAAACCCCGGAAGCCCTGGTTCCTTTAGGCCTTCAAGAAAGCAACACAACAGAGGGGCAATCGTTAGACTTCCGGGTTGACAAATAATCTAACAATAACAAGGTGGCTTTCAGACTCTGGTCTTGAACACAAGGTGGCCCCACAGGAGAATCAATCCAACAAGGGATACTTAAATAGTAAACATGTCCAGAGTATTACGTTTAAAACCCTTTGGCATGCAGATTTGGTTTGGCCGCAAGATGTCTCGGATGTATACATGAGCAAAGAATAGGACAGCTGTAGGAGAGTAGGATCTGCACGTATGTTGCCCCCAATTTTTTTCTAATGTTAACACTGGTTTCTGGCTATAGTCTGGCTGGGTCCCTGCTAATCAGGGCCCCAGTCTCTCTGTTCTCTCTAAACAACTTGGAGTGCATATTAGATCCACTAGTGATTGGATACTGTGGTACCTTATGAGCCCTTAGTATATGGTATATTAGGTACCAAGGGCATAGGTACTTCACAGGCCTAGGGGCTGAAGCATGTATTATGCCACCCCTGGGAAGCAGGCTAAATCTGACACCACAGGCCTGCTACTGCAGCCTGGGTGAGGTAGTGTTAGCACTCCTCACTGAGGTATAGGTTCCTATATCTCACCATACACACATATATAAACCTATCAGTCACCCCTAAGGCAGGCCCTATCAATCCTGAGGGCAGGGTGCTTGGTTTACAATGTGAGGGGGTGCCTCTGCCTGAGCAGGGCCCCTCTGCAGCGGTCAGGGTCTATTCCCTGTGGCTGTTTGTGGATGCGGTTAAACCATATACTCTTAAGTGCATTATAACCTACCGGTAAATGCTAACTTTGGAATGACTGCATCAAACATGTCGTCTTTGGTGTCAAACAACTTGGAATCATACCCCCACACCAGTAACTGGTGTGGGAGTATGATCCCACCCTTTTAGAGGGGACGACATGTACCCACTGTGGAAACACAGTAGAAATCTGAAAGCGCCCTGGCATCACAAAATTGATGCCACCAGCACAGACACTGGGCTGCCCTCCTGCTGCTGACTGAAACTCGCAGTGGAGGAGGCCCAACAATAGGCATCCTGTCACATGGAGGTGTCACCACCTTCCAGACAGGATTTAGTGTATTGGGGCTGGGTGTGTGCACTCCTAGAGTGCTTTGAAGTCCTGCACTGGGGGAGCAGTAGGCTCCTCTGTGCATATGCCAGCTCAAACCGGTTCAGGGGCTACCTGTCCCTGCTCTGGTGCAAAACTGGACAAAGGGAAGTGGGTGTAACCACCCACTCCCCTGACCCTCCCAGAGGAGTGGTCATAGAGCTAGTCCCTCCCTGTCTTTTAGTATAAGATAGGGAACCCTTGCCATTGCAAGTTAGATATCCCTGGGCGACGCTTTACAAGAAGAATCCTGGCCCTTCGACGTTCCACTACCTTTGGAAGACTGAAGAATCTCCCTTGGAGTCAAGGAGCTGTGGAAAAGCAGCCAGTTACTGTCGAACGCCCAGGCTGTTGGCGCAAGGACGCCTCTAATTTCCCATAGCAAATAGTTACCAAATAAAGAGACAGGCGCTGGAAGCTGGAACGCAAGAACAGAGTTTATTTCTCATGAGGAGAGCCTGTCATTTCGGACACGCACACAGAATGTCTTCGGGAGGTGCTCTAACCACATCTCTGAGGCCTGGCCTCTTATACACAGGTTTATTGCTTTATTACACGTGACACATTCTTGTTGAGACTTTGATGTACGGAAAGACATCCTTGGAATCCCCACTTCAAGCTCGTTCCCACACATATCTACAGTAAGTGATGGCTATTCCACAGCAGGATACTCTGTCGATTCCCGGAACGGGGTATCTGATCGGATCGCACTGGGTGGGAGGCCTTTGATTAGTCGGAGATCCTTTGAATCGGGGCAACTGCTTACAGGAAGGGGGCCAATAAATGGCAGCTGCAGGACCAGGTGGTGGCTTGGGAGCGGGGCAGGGCAGAGGAAGGGGGTTCATCAAAGGACGGGGAGGTGCTGGCCCCGGGTTTTTTTTTTCGCTTCCGAGGTAGGGTCGCGCTGGGGAGGGGTGTATGGTCAATGCACGAGAGAGCGGGGGGGGGTGTTCGCAGCGCCAAGGGAACGCGCTGGTGATCGGCGAGGGGCAGAGGGGCCATGGCGCTTTCAAAATGGCTACTGCTTAAGTGAGCGTACGGGCCTGAGAGGGGACAAGGTGGCGCCGATTATGTTGACATCGCAAACCAGATTTTAACAGTCCTCCCTTTTCAACATATCTAGCCAGCTTGTCTAGCCGACATCCACCTTCGTTAAATTCTTAGCCACGACATCGTAAATGCTTTCATGCGTTCCTGTTTTCAAAGTACAGAGTCTTAGGGCAGACAGGAATAATCTGACACAATTGTACATAATTACATGTAGTTGATGTGATAGGCGAGGAGGTAGTGCATACAAAATTACATCAGCTGCGTCATATGTCAGACCCGGAGATAGGAGGAGGGAAGCTCGCTTGAACACAAACATGATACCGTAAAAAATGTTCTGGCAAAACAAGGAATATTACGTACATTACTTAAGGCCTAGACTTCGTGTGGATCAAACTAGACAGCATAGCCATGTGCACGGCTGATGTTATACAATTGTCATTATACAAAGTTAATGTTTCTTAACTATCAGTGTACAGTTGGAAGTGACCGATGTAATATCTTGAAAACTCGATTGGAAGATAGTCAATACGAAAGTGGTTGGGAGAGGAATTCAATTCAACATGAGTTACAGTCAGAGGGGGGGGGGGGCAATGTCCAAAAGGGAGTTCTTCTTTCCAGTGTCCTATTACAGCGAGCCAACACTCGTAAGCTCTCATTGTTCTTCTTCTTTCGTTGGCACTGTTGAGCACCGGCGGTGGAGCTAAGGTCCAGCTCAAATCCAGGTTTTCACGTTGCAGGGTGTGACCATTCTTTGCTCTCGGATCACAGTCCTGTTTTGTCCTGTTTCCTAACTGATCTTATCCTAGGTACCTTGAGACGGGGTACCCGCATTTCGTTCTTCTTTTGTCAAGTCAAGTTCAAAATCCCATATGAAAAAAGGGGGGGGGGATAGGGGCGTGCTTTGGGAGGCCGAGGGAAGAGGGGGTGGAGTGGGATCGGATCAAAAAGCGGACCAAGGAGAGCAGAATCTTTTAGCACTGAGCCCATCAATCGGGCTCGACGGGCTGGGACTTCAGGCACGAGCTGATCAGTGAGCAGGGGGGCTTCGGGATAGCCCTTCTTTCTATCGCTTTCCATGCTGAGAATGGTGCCTCGTCCTGCATTTTTTTTCTCCGTGGCTCCCCCTTGGTCGAGGCCATAGATGTTCCATGATCCGCAGCCAGGCTGTGCGTCACGTCCGACCCCTCTCCTCCGATGACCGCATGTTATCTTTGAATGAGTACAAGAAACAAAATCTTAGAGAACTGGTAGGGAAGACGTTTACACACTTCATTCTCTCTCCCAACCCCAAGTAGTCGGGGAAACGTTTATCGGTCACTCTATGGTGGATGTCTCTTAACTCTTATGTCGGTGTATGCTACTAACTCATTAATCATTGCTGTGGTGCAGGTTTGCGAGTGTTCCTGCAAATTTCCATCATCAGGTCTGCTAGGTGTTGATTCCTGTACCTTATAAACGTGGCAAGAAGTCTGACATCTATCAACTTCCTGGTCTATCAAAATTCGAACCGGCTTCTCCGGTAGAGACTCGTCTTTCTAACACAAGCCCTGTTGATTCATATTTTTCTCCAGGGACTGCTAAGTTTATGAAAAAGTGCGAGGTGCTACTGTCATGGGCTCACAAATATCTGTTTCGGGGAGGAACACAAGCTAAACATTTTTCTTGCTGGAGACAATAGTTAACCTTTATCAGTTTTAGGCGATGTATCTTTAAAAACAAGGTCATCAGCTGTATTGCTTAAAATATCCAGGGACGGCTAGTACAGAACTGGGACTATTCTGGAAGGACGGGGTGCTTAGACGCTCTATTTCTGTGCAATGGGCGGGGCGATTCTGAGCGATGGAGGTGGAGTCGTTAGAGCCCTAAAACAACAAAAACCACTGACATATAGTTCCCGTTATAAGGGCCAGATTGGGAGACATCAGTCGTCTCACCTGTCCTTTCTTTCTCAGCCAATTAAGTTCCATCATTTTACAGAAAGGAGAGGTAGTAGTGTGGCAAAATACGGTCGTTTTGCTTCTGTCAATTTTTTCGAACACTGTCGTGTTTAGGCCAATTATACATATACTGAGGAGGTACAGTGTCGTCATCTATTCAAAAAGAGGGTAAGGGAGCCTTCAGCGAGGGAGAGAGAGAGAGAGAGAGAGAGAGAGAGAGAAAGTGAGAGAGAGAGAGAGAGAGAGAGAGAGAGAGAGAGAGAGAGAGAGAGAGAGACGTGCGCATCAAGTAGGCTATTTGGTACACGTACGACATAAAACGAGAGAGAGAGAGAGAGAGACAAACGTGTACGATAATAGGCTACTTGGTGTACACACAACATAGAGCAGCACGGGTCAGTTTTACGTACAAAAACACAAGCTGGGGGAAAACATAAATTCAACGTTCACGTACACACAATACCGGATAGGGTGTAACAGTACATACATCAAGCACAGAAACCTAAGACGAAGACACAGAGCTATTTTGGGTAAGGGGACCTTTCCTTTCTTGTCCTTTTTCTATGCGTGCTGCGTATTTTCAGTATTTTCCGTAATTCATTTTGGGGGGGGGGGGGGGTCGGACCTTTTACTCCCCTCCCTTTCTGGGCAATTTTGTTGGAGGCCTCATTTTGAAAAAAAATACTTACTCCTCTTTTTCAGGTCGGACATTAGTCCAGTCGTGTTTATACTCACGGTGGAGCCTTCCAACCCCTGGGCAGGCGGTGATCCAAACTGAGGCAGAGGAGGGGTATCGGTCGGACGTTCAATGGTACAACTCTTATTTTCTAAGTGGATGGAAGAAGAAGTGGTGAATCTAAAACGTGCCAGTATCCCTAACTTCTGGGCTGAGGGGGGGTTTTGGATGAACCCTGACCTGGGGTATTCTTAACTTCTCTTATTTAGTCAGCACACAAATCGACGCACTGGTGGTACATTTGGGTTATCAGTTGGAGTCGGGTTCGTCGTACTGAAATGACCCTTCAAGTTTCTGGTGTAAGTCACCCTCCAATTTATTAGCTTCCGGGAGAGGGAGAGTCGTTTCTTCAAACGAGGAGTTACCATATTCGGGCTTATTTTCCCATCCCCTTGATCAATAGACAAGCATTCCAGTCATACAAAGACGTTCTCTCCAGCGACCCAGGCATATGCAATACATACACATTCATACCGTACAATCAGGGCACGTACGCACAGTCATACCATACAGTTTTTCACGTTCCCAGTGATGGTCTGCACTCCACGCACCATCTCACAGCGCTTGTCTATGTCTTTCCCTACATGGAGCACGGTGCGGTCCATGTCCACTCCATTCTTCAGTCGGAACTCCGATGTAACCTACAGAGAAGAAAAGAAGGGGGGGGCAGCATTCAAAGCACATCAGCGCACATAAACACGAAATAGTTCTACTTACCACGTACCAGACTAGCTGCAGGAACGTATAATACCACAGATCTTGACTATCCTTTTCGCATTTTTTTTCTGTGTACTATATCCTTCCTTTCTACTATACCAAAAATGCTTCATTTTATTTGTCCCTAAATTCGAGTTCCCTCTTCGTGCATTTGTTTCTCAATTAGTCGTATATTATGGGACAAAATACCATACCTTACATTCGGCAGATACCTTAAGCTACAGTCAACCATTTTCTAACAACTCTGGAAAAAGACAGGTGTGATGGATACAAATTTTCATCAATCCAAAATTCAGGCAACGGGTCTGCATTATCTGTCTTCTATTGTTTGGGAATGACAGCCATTATTCAAAACCTTACCAACCTAGGCGATGGTTATGACGCTGATTCCATAATTCCTTCAAAAACCCTTTATTGTGAAAATGTCAGTATACAAATACGGGCCTACAACCGTATAGGCCGGCCACGGTGCAAGAGGCGTCGAGTATCATGAGCAACACTACCTTAACGCGAAAATAAAAATAATCAATAATGAGAAGACCAGCATCAATAAGGTTGTTCGCATGCCCAGTCAGTACCCTCCCCGTCCCCCGCCCGCCATGTGCAAAAAGACCGTATACATATCCCTTAACATCAATGCCAAGTAACCGGAACGCCATAAGGAGTTGTAGGTCCCTCCTACATCGGCGCCATTTTGGGGCGAGGTCGGGTGGGTCCAGGGTACAGTCTAAATGTTTCCACTAACTAGCGGCCGGACCAGAATCCCTTTTCGCAGTTCAAAAATTTTTTATTAACGCCAACAGAAAGAACAGACAGCATGAACCGTGACTCGAAGGTGGGGAAAGCAAAGTTTTTTCCTACCGGGTCATGCTGAGGTTCCACCGGAACTGATTCGAGTTGGTAGTCTACAGTGTCTCCTGGTAATTCAAACAGAAGCTGGCGTCAGCATGAGGGCACCACCATCTCGCAGCAACGCCGTGGTCCTTTCGGAGAGCGGGACAGCAGGCGTGTCTCTCTGCCGACGCCCTGAATCAGTCTCTCTCACGGCACCAAATGGGGACAAGATGGCTGCCGCCCGGGGCAAAGACAAGTTAATGTGGAATGATCGAGCAATAGTGGCGGTTGCCCCCACCGGAAGTCCGCGGGAGTCGAGGGCCAATGACTCCCGTAGAATCTGCAAAGCTGAGAGGACGTCTTCAAGGGTGGGGCCCATGCCCGAGCAGGCAAGCTTCCGAGTTCCAAGGTAGCCCAGAGCCATCTTAGTGGACCAGGCCCGAATCCGAAGAGCCGGCCGCCATTTTGAGAGTCCTGTGGCAGCAGCAGTTCTCCACCACAGCCACCGGAGTGGGTCCCCCGACCAACCAACTGCGGGGGCCCACTTCTTGGGTGGAACGCTAATGGAAACTTGGTGCAGAAAGGAACCTCCGCCTGGGTGGTCGTCCGGCAGGTGAAACGTTAATGGCTGTCCTGCTGCAGCTGGCCGGCGAGGGAAACGATAAGGGGCGCTCTCTCAGCTGGTCGGAGAGTGAAACGCTAAGGGGTGCTCTCTCAGCTGGTCGGCGAGTGAAACGCTAAGGGGTGCTCTCTCAGCTGGTCGGCGAGTGAAACGCTAAGGGGTGCCCTACTGCAACTGAGGAGCCTCCACCTGGGGAGGCGGGGGAGGCCCGTTCACGTCGCCTCCCCCCCAGGGCACCCCACGCCGTCTTTCGGCGCAGCATTGTAGGATGGCCAGACCAGCGTAACAACTTGCTGGACACCACCTCGGTGCCGTCCGGATCTCGGCGCGCCGTGTTGCCTCCGGCCTATTCGCACAACAGTCCGCCACTGATGCCGCCTCACAGGCCGATGGATTTTGTAGGCTTTTTTAAAGCCCAAAGCCGACTAAAAGACAGACCAAAGCAGCCCAATGTTGCTACTCCGAGGAAGGAGGGACAGGGACTGTGTCAAGCGGACGGTGAATGCTTTGGGATGGATGTTGCAGCAGGCTGCCATGTAAATAGTTGTTTAAAAAGAGTGTTTTAACGTGTTTACTCTGTTGGAGTGTTGCATATACCTACAAGTTTTTAAAGCGTTTTAATCATACTACTTTGTTGGAGTGTTGTACATATTTGTAATCTGGCAACGAGCACAAAGATGTTACTGCATAACCAGAAAAAGACATAGCCCAATTGTGCGCGATTCCTTTTGTTTTTCTATAGCGATTTTTATGCCATAGTTTGCTAGAAAGGTACAGCGGCTAATCCGTATTTTATATGTATGTCCTCTTTATTAGGGGTGCCCTCCGGTGGGGCCGGACGAGCTACCTCTAATAAATGGTCCGGGTAGAACCAAAGAACCAATTACCAATCAGTGGGGAGAAGATAGGCATGACGGGTTACAACGGGGACAAAAGTCTGCACTACCTATCTTTTCACTGCTTGCAAAGACTAGACAGAATATCTCTATTCCACGTTATTTGTAAGCAGAGAATACCTCCAAAGAACCAATATCGAACAACCAGTGTTCGGACAATCAAACAATCAAATGGTGAGAAAGAGATAGGCACGACGGGTTACAACGGGGGACAAAAGTCCGCGTTACCTACCCCTCACTACCTGCAAAGGAAGAGAGAATCTTCGTATTCTTCTCCGTTTGCAGACAGAGAATCTCCAAAGAGAACCAATGTATCAAGTAGCAACCAAAGCTAAATGGACCAATCAATGAAAAATACTAGTATTTCCAAACAATTCCAATACAAACAATCAATCAAATAGTCAAATCAGATGGATAAAACCATTCTGCCAATCAGACGTATAAAACGTCCTACTTAACCTTACTCGGACCACGTGGACAGTTCTTCGCCTTCCCCTTCCAGCGCCCGATCGTCCTCTTACTCCAGTTTTAGCACAGCACTCCTGTGGGGTCCCAGTCAGGACAGCGGGTCACTCGAGAGAGGTCCGTTCAGAATTGGTGAAGTTCACTCGATCGGCAGCCAGACGAGGGTCCTCTCCAGGCAGGTATACTCCAATCGTTTAGACGTTCACCCCGTCGTCAGGACCTCTCTTACTGAACCCACATGTCACTGATGGGCCCCGCGTTGGGACGCCAATTGTGGAAAAGCCGCCAGTTACTGTCGAACGCCCAGGCTGTTGGCGCAAGGACGCCTCTAATTTCCCATAGCAACTAGTTACCAAATAAAGAGACAGGCGCTGGAAGCTGGAACGCAAGAACAGAGTTTATTTCTCATGAGGAGAGCCTGTCATTTCGGACACGCACACAGAATGTCTTGGGGAGGTGCTCTAACCACATCTCTGAGGCCTGGCCTCTTATACACAGGTTTATTGCTTTATTACACGTGACACATTCTTGTTGAGACTTTGATGTACGGAAAGACATCCTTGGAATCCCCACTTCAAGCTCGTTCCCACACATATCTACAGTAAGTGATGGCTATTCCACAGCAGGATACTCTGTCGATTCCCGGAACGGGGTATCTGATCGGATCACACGGGGTGGGAGGCCTTTGATTAGTCGGAGATCCTTTGAATCGGGGCAACTGCTTACAGGAAGGGGGCCAATAAATGGCAGCTGCAGGACCAGGTGGTGGCTTGGGAGCGGGGCAGGGCAGAGGAAGGGGGTTCATCAAAGGACGGGGAGGTGCTGGCCCCGGGGTTTTTTTTTTGCTTCCGAGGTAGGGTCGCGCTGGGGAGGGGTGTATGGTCAATGCACGAGAGAGCGGGGGGGGGTGTTCGCACTGCCAAGGGAACACGCTGGTGATCGGCGAGGGGCAGAGGGGCCATGGCGCTTTCAAAATGGCTACTGCTTAAGTGAGCGTACGGGCCTGAGAGGGGATAAGGTGGTGCCGATTATGTTGACATCGCAAACCAGATTTTAACAGAGCGACTCCCCTGCTTGGCAGGCACCAAAAACTTGAATCAATGGTCGCAAACTTTCCCGCTCCTGCCGGAGTCCAAAGTTCCTGCAGCCCCAAAAGTGGATTTCCTGACTTCTCAATGACCATTGTGAGTCCCCAGCAAAGCTGAGGTGAGTGGATCCCACGAGTGACGAGGAACAGCAATACCTGGGTACCATACACTATTGTCAAGTGCAACCCCTTCACGATATTCTACGAACTTGTGCTTTGGACCATTTGTGGCCCAAGCCTCCAGCAGGTAGTGCACCGAAAATCAGAGGCCTACCCCATCCCGAGTGACCGTGGGCTTCTGTAAAGCATTTCCTCATGAGGCATCTTTGCGATCCATTGCCCATTGGCTTGTGGGTCCCCTGAAGACTTTCTTATCAAACCAAAGAGCTCCCCTGGTTGCTCCAGGCTTGCCCTCACTCACCCTTGCTGGGCGAGTCCTTCAGACCTTGCTGGTCTGCCCCATTGACTTTATTCACTTCTCATGAGACTTGCTGTTGCCAAGGCTTGTTGGCTCCAATCAGGTTGCCGACACCTCAGTCAGCTGCAGACGTTATGAGATACTCGGAATCCAGCTGCTGGTCATCATCGATCCCTCCTGAACCTCATGGGCAAAGAGTCAAAATACCCTTGATCACCAGAAATCACCCAACATCGGTGGGCATCCATCTTCCAGTCCCGGGTCACTGGCAAGTGACTGTGAACACTGTCCCTTCTGCTTTCAGGTCATCTTCATCTTGAATCCAGCCTTGGATTCCACCGGACACTTCTCCAGTCTTCGCAAGCAGCAAATCTTCTTTGGCTTCCATAGAAAACAGCGACCCGACACCAAAAGACACCTATGCACCCGGCTTCCCTGGGTGAGGTAACTCGTGCACTCCGGTGCCCTAGTGTGTGTTGGCCCTCGAATTACTTACCTTGTAAGTGGCTTGCTTGTAGACTTCCTCGAAGTACCCTAAAACTTTAAAAATCCAACCACGACTTGCTCCATTGAAATCAATAGGGAACCCGAGGCTGTGTTCTCACACTGCACGCGTCTCCCGTGGGTCTTTTACTTACCTGCCTTGGGTGGATTAGTGAAGCCCCAGCGATTCTACAGGCCCTAGGCCATGTTCCCTTGCAAGTCGACTTTCCTAAACCTCTTTTTTAGTATATGGTCTGGTACGCCCTTAGGGCCCCAGCCATATTTGTGCTTAACTTATTGTGAAACGTTGATATTTGAATGTGTTCCTGACTTCTAATCTCATAAAGAGATTAGTAGAGTGTGTCTAGAAATAAATACATATATATTTGATATATATACCTGTGTGGTGTCCTTTCATTTGATAATTCAAGAGATTATAAGGTAAAACAAGCTGCTTTACATTCCTCTGAGACTTAGCCTGAAGGCTGCTCTCCACAGCTACCACTAGGATAGCTTTCTTTAAAACGTTGTCTTAAACCTATCTACCATAAGAGTCGAATTGGACTGGTGCAAGGTGGCCACTATAACTAGTGACCAGCATATGCCAGGCCAACTTCTCACATTGGTGGGCAGCGTGTGGGATTCCAGCTTGCCATTGTTTTACCAGAAAATCTCTATTTGAATTACTAACTGAAAACCACTTAAGGTACTCAAGGTACATATAAAAGTCAAGCTTAGTATCAATAAGTTCTACTGAACTTAGAGCTGTTTATTAAGGGATAGCACACCCTTGCTACAGCTCAAGCTAGGGTCAGTAGGCCACAAACTAGTGTAGGTAGTACAACACTGCACAACACTAGAATGTCCTCAAGGGATGGAGCCAGTGGGTCCACCCAACCTCAGTTTAAGGACATGACCTTCTTTGACTTGAAGTCCATGTGTGTTGCAAGACACCTGGGTTTAGGACAGAGTCCCTCCACACTACACCTGATAAATCTACTGATAGCAGATGATCTTAGACTAGCTCTAGGAGCTAGTGGATCTGGATCAGGGGGTGGGTCAGCCATAGTCTCTGGGTCAGATGATGAAAATCAAGATGACCTGGAGTCTGTGATTGAAGGGCCAGACCCACAAGGGTCTGAAAAGGACAGATTAATTCTCTCTAAGAGAGCTGACAGAGTGGAACAGAGTGGAAGAGAGGCCTAGGTCCCCTTCAAGGGAATCTAACCACTCATATCACTCTGACAGAGAATCTGTAAAGCAGAGGAACTCATACTCTAATAGAAGGGAGCCCTCCTCTGAAAGAAGGTACAAAATGCTCCAGTATGAGGAAGCAAGACTTGCCCTCAGAACCAAGCAGTTGGCCTTAGATAGAGAAGCCTTTGAGCTCCAGAGAGCTTCTAAAAAAGAGGGGTTAGAACCCCACGGTGGCAGCAGCAGTGTCCCTAGAGGGAGAGATTACATTCCAGACCATAGGAACCTGTCCAAGGTTGTTCCTCCCTACCAGAGTGGGGATGATATCCACAAGTGGATAACTGCTATGGAGAGGGCCTGTAAAGTACAACAGATCCCCCAGAAACAGTGGGCAGCAATCTTGTGGCTCTCCTTTTCTGATAAAGGAAGAGACAAGCTCCTCACTGTTAGGGAAGAGGATGCTGATGATTATGAAGTCTCTGAAGAGTGCACTGATAGATGGGTTTGGCTTAACCATTGAACAGTACAGGTTGAAGTTCAGAGATACCCAGAAAGCACAGACTCAGGACTGGACTGACTTTGTTGATTGTGCAACCTAGGCTCTGGAGGGTTGGCTGGTTAGTAGTAGAGTTACTGATTTTAAGGGATTGTATAATCTTATAATGAGAGAACAGATCCTTAATAATTGCCAAAACCAGTTGTTGCATCAGTACCTGGTGGACTCTGATCTGACCTCTCCCCAAGAATTGGGAAAGAAGGCAGACAAATGGGTCAGAACCAGGGTGAGGCAGAAAACCCAGAACCAAGGGGGTGACACCAAGAAGCAAGATCCTAAAGGCTCTGAGAAAGGTGGGGATAAGGCAAAAGACCAGAAGTCTTCACAAGGGCCCCAAAAATCTGCATCTGGTGGGGATTCACAGTCTACAGAGGGAAAAGGCCAAAAAAAGCCCTGGTGCAAATTCTGTAAACAGAAAGGGCACTGGACTTCTGATTGTACCAAGTCCAAAGACCAAACCACCACCACTCCTGCCCCTAAGGCAATTGTTCCTTCTAGTTCAGCTACTGGTGGAGGTGGTAATCAGAATAAGGGTGTAGTAGGGTTGACCCTGGGTTCTGATGTGGACTCTGGCCTAATCAGAGTACCCACTCAGGCATTGCTGGTTTGTGAGGGAGACCTTGACATGTCCTTCCTAGTGAGCCCCAGTAATCTGGGCAAATACAAACAGCAGCCTGTAATAAATGGCAAACAGGCTTTGGCATTCAGGGACACAGGTGCTAGTGTCACCACGGTGACAGAGGATCTAGTGGACCCTGCACAGATCATCCTGGGTGAAATGTACCAGGTTACCAATGCAAGCAATGTCAGGACCAACCATAGTCTGGCAGTTGTGAATTTCTCCTGGGAAGGGGTAACTGGCCTCAAGTAGGTGGTAGTCAGTGCAGACCTCCCTGTTGAATGTCTATTGGGCAATGATCTGGATACTTCAGCCTGGTCTGAAGTAGAGTTATGGACTCATGCTGAGATGTTGGGCATACCTGCAGAGATATTTGCTGTGACCAGGTCACAGGCCAAAATTCATAAAGCTGAAGCAGCTCTGGATCCTGAAACTATGGACCAGATGCTACCCAAGAGGAGGAGAAGTAGGGTTAAAGCAGTGCCTTCCCCTCTGTCTCAGATCTCAGATTCCCCTGCTGAGGGAGGAGAAGCAGATCCTGAAGAAGGAACTGCCCCAGAGGGACTTGAGCCTGATCAGGTTGAGTTCTTGGGGGCAGGGGGACCTTCCAAGGAAGATCTTAGTAAGGAGCAACAGTGCTGCCCCTCTCTTGAACCCCTCAGACAGGAGGCTGCTGCTGAGGCTGCTGGGAGTGCTAGCGGGTCCCATAAAGTTTATTTGGATGAGGGACTCCTATATTCTGAGGCTAGAGATCCTACCCCTGGAGCCACCAGAAGGTTGGTAATACCTCAGAAGTTTAGAGGGTTCCTCTTGACCCTAGCACATGACATCCCTCTAGCAGGACACTTGGGCCAAAACAAGACCTGGGACAGGCTTGTTCCACATTTTCATTGGCCACACATGTCAGAGGACACCGAGTAGTTTTGTCGCTACTTTGTCACTTGCCAAGCCAGTGACAAGTCAGGTGGCACAACAAAGACCCCCCTGATACCACTACCTGTGGTGGGGGTACCCTTTGAAAGGGTAGGGATTGACATTGTTGGTCCCCTTGACCCTCCAACAGCATCTGGGCACAGGTTTATCCTGGTGGTAGTGGATCATGCCACCAGGTACCCAGAAGCAATTCCCCTCAGGACCACCACAGCCCCTGTGGTGGCAAGAGCCCTCATTGGAGTTTTCTCCAGAGTGGGTTTCCCTAAGGGCGTTATATCTGATAGAGATACAAACTTCATGTCAGGGTATCTAAAAGCAATGTGGAAGGAGTGTGGTGTAAACTACAAGTTCACTACTCCCTATCACCCACAATGCAATGGGTTAGTTGAAAGGTTCAACAAAACCCTAAAGGGAATGATTAAAGGTCTCCCAGAAAAGCTTAGGCGAAAATGGGACCTTTTACTTCCCTGCCTTCTGTTTGCATACAGGTCCCACAGAAGGGGGTTGGCTACAGCCCTTTTGAACTTCTGTTTGGGCACCCTGTCAGAGGTCCACTATGTTTGGTGAAGGAGGGCTCGGAATTACCTCTCAAACCTCCCAAACAGGATGTGATGGACTATGTACTTGGTCTCCGCTCCCGGATGACTGAATACATGAAGAAGGCAACCAAAAACCTGGAGGCAAGCCAAGAACTACAAAAAACTTGGCATGACCAAAAGGCTGTACTGACTGTCTATCAGCCAGGACAGAAAGTGTGGGTGTTGTAGCCTGTGGCCCTAGCAGCTCTCCAAGACAAGTGGAGTAGCCCCCATACCATTGTTGAAAAAAAGGGAGAAATCACCTATCTGGTGGATCTTGGAACTTCCAGGAGCCCCCTTAGGGTGCTCCATGGCAACAGATTGAAACCATATGTTGTGTGGTGTCCTTTCATTTGGTAATTCAAGAGATTATAAGGTAAAACAAGCTGCTTTACATTCCTCTGAGACTTAGCCTGAAGGCTGCTCTCCACAGCTACCACTAGGATAGCTTTCTTTAAAAGGTTGTCTTAAACCTATCTACCATAAGAGTCGAATTGGACTGGTGCAAGGTGGCCACTATAACTAGTGACCAGCATATGCCAGGCCAACTTCTCACAACAGCGCAACTATGAAAAAAGAAAAGAGAAGCCCGCAAAACAGCAACAATTATAAATGTTGGCTGGCCAGTGGCGGCTGGTGACATTTGAAAGTGGTGAGGCTTAAAACTTTAGTTGGAGTGTACTGCGGCGAGCAAACGTAGCAAGCGTGCTCTAACAACCAAAGGGGGGTTCGGGGGATCTCTCCCTGAGAAATTTTTGAAAAGATTTGGGCAAATGGTGAGTTTTCAAGCTAATTTTAGAAATGAAAGTTGTATTGTGCGCCTTTCTTGCCAGTATGAATGTCTATGCATTCTGGACAAACATTGAAGTGAGCACAAATCGAGTTCTCCTACTCCCATTTTTATTGTTAATTTACTGCTCTTTCAGACCATTTTCACCACTCCTTATTACATGACATTTTTCCAATTAAAATGTGCCACAATCTGCTTTATTCCAACAGTGGAAATTAATCTAGTTATATTCACATGTACTAATGCTGAGCTATCACCCAGCCACTGCTGCCTTCGTTCTTCAGCCCCTGCCGCCTAAACTCACAACCACACTTTTGTCTCATCCCCACTTCCTTCCCATCACACTAGCCCACCGCATTCTTTATTTATTATATTTTGCCAAAAGTATTTGTCATAATGGCTCTCTAATTCATCTATAGATAAAGATCTTTAAACACAATCTAGATAGTAGCATATGAGCATTTACTTTAGTCATATCACCATAACAGCTTATATGTTTATAAACCATTGTAATAGCCTTATGTCAGGATTCCCATTGGGGACCATTTTGTTTTAAAACATTAGGCATAGTTGGGATGCTGTTCAAGTTTATGTTTTTTATTTTTGTGGTCCAATATGTCTCAAAGAAATCCTGGCAACATTGCTGAAAGGGATCACACAGAAACTAACGATTTAAGCTCAGCACCACTTATTTATGATTGCTGAACTTTTATTTATTATTATTACTGTATTTATATAGCCGGGACGGGAGTAGCGGAGTGCCTCATACAAAAAACAAGATTACACAGAACTGGTTAGCAGCACAGATAACACTGTACATGTCTAGAAGAAGGGAGATATAAACTACAGATGGTGTCCAAATAGTCATATTTGCTTTTAAGTATACTCCGAAACCCCAATACAGAATGTCCCTGAGAACCGGTAGGAGCATCCCACAACTACAGCCAGCAGGTCTCCACAGCAGTCGCCGCATCAGTCGCAATACTCGCAGGGGGTCGCACGGGGTTAGGGACCGGAGGGAGTTTAAAATTAAATAAAAAGAAAACTTACTTGACCGGGTCTTTGGCAGGTGTCCCGCGTTGGCGCCTTCAACTTCTTCTAAACAGGAACAGCCGCGTCACTGACGGCAACCCCTCTCAGCCAATACTGACGCTGCTCCAGCAGCGCCAGGATAGGCTTAGTGTCAGGAACTCAAGCGCTCAAGGGAGCCGATCTGTGGGGGGTTACAACCTCCCTCTTATCCCAAATTCACGGGGGTTGGTCTGCCTTGGTTAGAAGGCAGCATCTCAAGATGGCAGCGCAGCGCTAGGTTAGCGCTGCAGCCTTCCCGTAATTGCGCGTGGCTCAAGAGCACAGCTGAGGCTCGCGCTGGCTCTGAGTGCCGCGCACTTCACCGAGTCCGTTAAAGGACGTAGAGGAATTTCAACTGCGTTCGCGGTAGATTTAGTGTAGTAAGGCATTTGAAATCCTGTCGTCGCGACGGTAGTTTAGTTTATCATCTACGCGTCGGATCCTTGAAGAAAAGACCAAAAGAAGAGATCACGAAGCGAACTTACGGACCTCCGTTTATTCAGCTCTTCAAGTCTCCTTCCATATCCAGTCACGCAAGTATCTTAAGGGGAATAGAAGAGATAAGACATTTTAAAGTTTAAGACTTGTCAAGTAAATTATTCACAGAAGTATTTGCTGAGAATTATAGAGAATAGATTCTAAAGAGCCATAGAGTCAATACTTACCTGAACCCTTCTTTCCTGTAAAAGTCAGCACAAACTCTTTTTCTAAAAGCAAGAGGAAACAAAAAGGTAAACAAAAAGGTTAACATTAATGATTGATACTAGTGATAAAGAAAAAAGGTATTATAAAGAAAATAGAAATTTCTTTACACAAGGGTAATTGTTTATGTTAATTTTACAGGATATACCACCTCACCACCTTTTTTACAGTGTAGATACAGCACAAGGCAACAATATCCTAAAGAAGAGAGGCTATAGCTCGGTCTCCTTAGGTGTAGGTAGTCAGAAGCCAGGGAGAAAGTGTGCATGTTAATAATTTGATTTATGAGAGTAGTTTGACTTTAGTAACCTTTTGCTTGTATGTTACAGTGTGAACAGCGCCAGAAAAAACTAGCAGAGGTAGCTGTAGAAGACACCAGACTAAAGACCCAGCAGTCTCTTCTCTGTCCCATCCCCCTTTCCCCCCGGGAGTTCTTTCACGCGACTAGAGTTACTTTTGGTGCATGGAGGGAAGCTCGGAGAGGCATTGGGAAAAGTTCACCATTCTGCTCCTGTGAGTTCTTCTGGGAAACTTCAAGTAAGACTCTTGACACTTAGCAGGTATACTCGCCGCCTGCCCGCCCATTAGGAGACCGAGGGTTGCAGCGTTGATTAACCGTCCCTCTCCTAATGCGCAGCCGCCAGCCAGAGCAAAACTAGTGCGCATGACTGGGCTGGTCGGAAAACATTCTCCGACCTAAACCCAACATGCGCACTTGTGCTGCTGCCTGCTGTGCGCTAAGCGCCACCCCTGGTCTGACAATGCATGTCAGTCAGCATGACGCCACACCGCCCACCCCCTTCAAACTCTGAAGGGGGGTGGGAGGTCCGGCATCATGCTGACTGACATGCATTGTCAGTTCAGACAGAGCCGCCGAATGAGCTGCAGGCGCGGCTTGTGGGTCAACGCCCCAGCGCCCTAATGGACGCACGGCCACTGTGGCTGGCTATACTGCTTACTTTACAATCATAGCAAACTCATTAAAATATAATTCTGACAAATCCAAGTTGATTTACTAAACACATTCGCAATGTTCGTTTCAGGGACTCCAAGTTAGAAGCTCTACATAACTTTATCATCTGAGCGTAGGTGTCCTACATACAAAAAACATTGAATTAGAGCATTATGCTTTCTCCCCTGCACTAAACAAACTCAGTACATTACCTGAGGTGCTGGCTTCACTCATCTCACACTTAAAGCAGCAAATTGCTGTACGATCTTCCCTAAAGATTCAGCTCAAAGGACAAATGGACACTACTTTAATGTCACATCTGCAAATGGTAACGTGCTGTATCTTCGATCCCCAGGATGATTATATTAAATGAGGAGATTACCCCCATTAAGGAAACTGCTGGGCATATCATAAATCATCATAAACAGTCTCGGATTGCCACAAACAAGCAGCAAACATTCAACGAGTGATGTTCAACTCAAGCAAGAGAGAGCGCCCTCAGCTCCAGAAAAGAAACCCAGACTATGCGAGATTAGGAGACAAAGAAAGGTGAGAAATAAATGTATAAAACAACTAAGTGCATTAGAAACAGACGTAAAAAGATCAATCCAATCTTTAAAGTACGAAACATGCATTGTATAGCCCATGTCCACATAAAACGCCTACAATAGTGAGATTGGAGTAACACACACTGAGGCTGCAATAAATGCGGTCACAAAAGAGCTTATAGAAAAGGCGTCTATACCACCTCTAAAAGACAATCCAAGAGCCAATTCTGTAATCACTGTCCCCAAAAATCCCACGAAAGGCGGGCTTCCTGCCAGTAAGGGGGAAACGACCCAAATATTGAGACAGAAGAAACAATTTCCTTCCAAAGCCCAGTACAAAGGTGAAACATATGACATTCAGGAAATGTGTACCTGATAAACATTGATTGAGATGTCAAACTTAAATATTAGACCACAATAGAGGCTAGGCAACTCCCGGTCAATCCAATTGGAAATTCTATCCAGGCAAGTAGGTTAGCAAAGGATGAAAAGAGCTATAATTGCCAGGAGCATGCACCTACGTCAAGAATGCACCTGATCACAAAACACCAACATTTCAGTCAACTGAAAACAGTCGAATTCAGCATCCCAATGATCACAGGCCCATCCCAGGAGCTTACCAACTCAAGAGGAGAATCAAGCTCCCTTCAAGACACTTAGGGGCTAATTACGATGTTGGGTGGACTAAAGTCCACCCGACACAGTCTCTGTCCTGGGACCGACCAACCTCTAGTCGGCAGTTCGGACTGCGTAATTAGGATGCGATGAACACTGTTCGGTCGCATTTCTGCATTTCCCTATTGGAGCATGCATTACGGCCGTAAACCAGCCCTAATACATGCTCCCATAGGAAAATGGGAGTTGCAGTTCATCCCTGCACCCTGTGGCAGGCACCTCAAGGTGCCTGCCACAGGGTGCAGGAATCAACAGGGGGGCCCCATAGGTGCCCCTTCGGCCACCAACCTTAGGCAACACACACAAGAGGGCCCTGCTGGGGACTCCCAATCACGCTTTCCGACATGATGGCTGGCATGGAAACCATGCCAGAAACCGTGCAATCCCAAGGGAAGAAAGGCCCGCCCTTTGGGATTACGAGCCGGTTACGACTGGCCGACGGGCTCCTTGAGCCCGTTGGAAACCAGCCAGAATGACCGGCCAGTTTAGTTTCCAACCACCAGCATTGTAATGCGGCGGTCGGAAAGTAAACAGAGCGGCGATTTTGATGCGGCTCGGATGGCTCAGACGGTTGTGACAGTCAGAGACTTTCCAGGCCCCATCGTAATCGGCCCCTTAGCTGCTGTTCTACTCTGACTATGCCTCCAAAAGCACCCCTTGTGGAGTGTAATTGTCAGCTAGTTATTAAGAGAACATATTCCATATAGCAAAACCCCACTGGAGAAAAGTAATCTCAAAGAAATACAAGTGACCAGGAGAACACAAATAAATTCTGGAAAACTCGAAGGGTCCAGCAGGGCAACAAGCAAACAAAAGATCATTGAACTGACTGGTCATGGCTGCTATCAGCTCTAGCAATAAGCACAGGAAATAGACCTACAAAGAATCAACGCTAGGATTACATACAGCCGGACTAAAAGAGTGCTCTTGGAATGTGAGTGGCCTAATAAACGACCCTAACGTAATAAGCTACTGCCGTGAATTTAATATTATTATTTTACAAGAAACCTGGAGCTTGGATTTCACCCTACTAATTAGCTAAATAGTATTTACCACATTAGCACAAAAAGCAAAGGCAAATGGCAAGGCCAAGAGGGGGGCTTGCAATTTATGTTGCATCAGACCTAGTAATAAAAGCCAACCAAACTGATGTGGGGGAACCATGGGTCTTAGTAATAAAATTGGAAAACTGGCCACAGGCTCATCAGGAATCATTAATCATAGTGAATATGTATATTAGTCCCTGTCCAGCACAAAAGTGCAAGATCATCCTATCCTTAAGCTGAAAGCATTAATCTAAGACTTAGCTCAAATACAGATCAGCGCCCAAATAATATTAACCGGAGATTTTAAAATGACTTTACTTCATGCCCCTTATTAAGAAGAGTTGTTAATGCTACGGGATGAGCAGTGGAATATTCCTGAGCAACAGCAGTCAACTTTCAAACAAAGGGACTTCTTAGGGTGCTAAGCTCATGCAAGCAAGCAGGCCAACGTGCTATAAGTCTATACACCGCCAGCCAGCACACACATTTCAACGAAATCTGAATCCACATTATAGACTACATGCTACTCAGCCTGTCTACACTCAGTTATATAAAAGTGTTTAAGATTGGTCAGTGCCCCGCACTTGGAGTTAAATAGTGGTGAAACACCGACAATATGGAAAGAGTTCCTGGATAAATGATTAATACCCTCAAAAAGTTGAAGTGGAACTGACAGGTGGCTGATGGCATTATGGCGAACAGTCAAAGGTTATTGGACAGCCCTGCCAGAGCTTTAGAGTGCCTAATCAAAGTGTGGGAGGTGGCAACAGAAAAACTGGTTAGAGACTTTAAGCCCAAATTAAAGAGGGCCTATACATTGGCCGCAAAGAGAAGCCATCCCATTTGGTTCACAAATGAAATAAGAACTATCAAAAGGGATCTAAATAGGAAGTTGAGACTCCTGGGACATTTCCCAAAAGCTATTGCCCATATCAGTGTAATCAGAACCTTGAGGAAAAAATAGGCAATTGATACATTTTGCCCACGATTTCGCCACACAAGCAAACCTAGGAATTCGAAGACCTTTTGGGTCATTGTAAACAACCAGAAGAATGGGAGTGTCACAGCAAATAGTCCAAACATCTCAGGAATCAAATGGGTTACCTTCTTAAGTCTTAATCAGGAGGGTTATGAGAAAGCCCAAAAAGACCACCTTGTTGCATAGGAAAACCAACTGATTCCTCCGATTGAGTCTAAAGGGGAAGCCTCTAGCTTTACCCCCAAACAAAATTGCTTACAAAAGCACACAAAGATGGTGCTTCAACTGGGACTTAATGGCATGCCCAAGGCATTGTTTAAAAGCGAGTCTGAAGAGTATGCCTCTAGCTTCACCAAACAAAAGATTATTTGGGAAAGCACACAACAATGGTGCTCCGATCGGGATCAAATAGCCTGTCTCAGCCATTGTTTACATTTCACCTTGGATACTGGGCAGCCACACTATCTCAACTTTTCAATCATTGTGTGGCAACTCACCAAATCCCAAGCTCTTGGCGGGGGCAATAATCCATCCTATCTACAACGGAGGAAAACCAGCTAGCCCAGCTAAGTACCATCTAATTTCACTCTAACACAATGAGGCAAACTATTTTTCAGGTCTGCTTTTGAAATGTGTAAATGAGAAGCATTTTGTCAAACTAGTTTCAGAGAAGGGATCGCAACAGCAGAGATCTTTTGTCACTTGCCACCCTTATGGATACAGCAAATTTAGCCAAATCTTTGCTGTATTTTTATTTGTGTCCTTTAAAGCTGCTTTTGACTCGGTCCCTAGAGGTCTCTTATGGCAGGGACGTATATGATTGATTAAAACACCTTTCTTTTAGGGCTAACTGATGGCCCGTTTCAGTGTGTCCGCCCTAATGAGAGGACCCCAGTCCTATGAGTAATACCCTACTTACCCACCAGGCGAGTTTTCACTACCTTATCTAACTTAAGTATGTAGGCTTTCGGTAACTTGCATCTAATCTCAATGACTCTCTCATTTATTTAGATACCAGGTGCTCACACACCTTATCCTGATGATGACCTCACAGCTATAGCGGTCGATACGCCATCGACATTAGACATACCGACTCCTCTTTTACTATATAAAAATAACCTAAGGAGTCATGCATTCTGTTTTTATTAGTTGATGCATGCTTTTTATCACACACTTGTCACTGCATGCTCTAGCACCCAAATGTGAGCACTGGATCCTGTTCTACACTATCTGAATGATATGCTTCAAATATTCTGCAACAACAAATACACATTGAATAAATTAATTGCAGTTTGAACACAGTTTTTTTTGCCTACTTCTATATTTGCCCTGGTGCATTAACTAATTGTCTGGGTAAAATCTATATAGACCAGTTTTTCTTTTGTTTACATGATTTATTATTCATAGCGACCCACTGATTTTAACAATATGGTTTATTACCCCAGGTTTTCAAAACAATTTCAGGTCTTCATATTTTCTAAAATATATAACCATAAATATAGAGAAAGCCGAAGTCATGATTATGGGAGCAAAAATTAAGAAGCCAGGTGTTTGGAATGTAGATGGCTTACCAGTCAAGAGAGTAACAGAGTATACATAACTGGGGGTGGTGACTGACAGACCAGGAACTCTCCTGCCCCAAAAACATTCCATAAAAACAAAAGCTTCTGCTCTATGCCTTCTTAAATATTCATAAAAAACTTTGAGGCCCTACCTTCGACCCAATGGCAAAAGTCACATGTGCCAAATTATTGCCAACCATGGCATATGCGTCAGAAGTAATTCCTGGAAGAGAGGCCACACTCTTGGTTCAACTCATCTCCAACATCTATAGTCGAGTATTTCAGCTCTGAAGAATAGCTCCCCAGCTTAGATTTGACTGGAATTCAGCTTAACAACACAAGCCATTGAAAACCAAGGAAGATTCATGAAAACCTGTTTTAAGTTAAGAGAGGCTAAGGAAAACACGCTAGAACATCAACTGTGTTTGGAAACATTGCACTTGATAAAAAAGACAGCAGCACACACCAATCTCGACAAGTCACTCTACAACGTGGAGATTGGGAGTCTATGGACTGCAACAAAGTCTTTTCCAAGCTTCAAAAGAGCCCTAACAAAATCAATTAGGTGACAATCCTGAGGGGTGGATAAGAAACTTTTGGCAAAGCGTGTGCATGAATGGATGATTTTACATGACTATGTGTAGAGTATCCCCCACCCAATCTTGAGCTTTACTCTCACTAAGCAACTTAACCAAAAACGTCTGTAATTTTGGATGGGTGGACTGCCAATACTTGATTGTATTTCAAAAGGGTTAAAAAAGTCATCAGCGGTATCCTGTAGACTCTGTAATACCTATAAGACAGAGGTCTTCAAACATTTTTGTTCTAACCCCCCCCAAATAAAATGTTTTTAATTCAGGGCCCCCGTCCGAACTTTTCTGACAAGGATTGGGGGAGGGGCAGGGTGGAGCACAGGGGGGGGGCTTATGAGATCAATTCAGGGAGATGTTTTTGATACCGTACAATCTACAATACATTTGAGACTTATAAAAGAGCAACCTCAAAGAACAACATAAATTACCCAAAGAAACTCTGCTCCCCATAATTGAGGTTTTGTGAGCCCATCGCACTCTCCGGTCCCAATAAAATTGGGCCTGCTGCAGTAATGATGACAATGACCATGAGTAGCAAGACATTTCCTCCAATTACATTACACAAGGTGAGATTTTTTTTTTAAGGATCAGGAAAATGAAGTTCTTTGACAAGAATCACAGGATGTTGAGTGCACCCTGGGACTTGAACCTGGTTCCCCAGTTGGCACTTTTCAATGTTGTCAGTAAGTACTCGCACTTTTTAGTTTTTTATAATAATAATGTTTCTTATCTATGAATTGAGATAGTTGGGATCGTCCTTCTCTTAATATTTATAATGTATTTTACATTTCCTATCCTGTGTTATCTTATTATAAAAAAATGTGCCCCAAAGTGCCAAGACACCACACATCTATGCACCACTTTTAGCATGGTTCAGATGCCACAGATGTTGTTATCTTTTATCTAATGTATTTCACCTAGCACTTTACTAGGTTGACACTAAGCATTTATACTTTTCGTATGAAAGCCCCCGGGATCTTCTCCATGTTTTATGTTATACAGCAACGTGTCCTTACATTTATCGTGTATGGTTTTAATGAAGTGTGTCATGATATAAATACATTTGAAGCTTGAAGCCTGAATCTTTTCCAAAGTGGCCTACACACCACACAACCAACGGTGGTTGTTTGTGGACAAATTACGGTGCGGAATTAAAGCTGGAGAGGCACTGTAGGGATGTAGATTCTCAACAAAGAATTACCACTTTCTATGTTGAAAGACTACAGGTATAATATAATCTACGAATAATGCAGCAGTCTAAATGAAGCGCCACTCTACATCTGTTTGTTAGCCGCAGACAGGCACAGCTCAAAGTTGTTTACCAATCACATCTGCAATGCTCCTTGAATGAGCTCATCACAAGTGGTGCCCTCGGCATGCTCAAAGAGACATCTCAAAGGACCTGAATGTTAAGGCACATAAAGAATATATGACAAACCATCAGAAAATGAACAGAGCCCATCAGCACACCTCACACCCCCACTGCCACCCTTCAATTAATCTGTGTACACAACAGAGGCTACATGTTTGTATTTTCTCAATGAGAATTGACCTTTTACATTCAAATAGCCCTAGCTGCCAGTTGTAGTATATTTACAATGTTTACACATGACTTAGGTAGTATAAAATGTGGCCTTGGGACCTATTATAATTAGAAGACCCTGACTGGCTTCTCAAATAAAGATTTATTCTATACATAAAGGCCACCAGAAAACTCAGTCATCAAAACAAAAGTTTAACTGGAGAAAAACATGAAGCAGAAATGTCCATAAATGTGTTCTAATAACAATAGGGGCCATTACGATGGCGGTCGGACTTTTGTCCGACCGCCAGTGCTGCAGTAGTGGTACTGACTGCCTACGAGGCGGCCTGCCCAACCACTGCATTATGATGCAACCGCCACCCGGTGGTCGCACCGGCCATACTTTACATTGCAGCGGGTGCCGCTGGCTGCAGCACCCACCGCAATGTAAATATGGCACTTATTACATTTCCCTGCACTACGTGGCAGGCACTATGCGGTGCCTGTCACATGGTGCATGGAAATGTAGGGGGGGCATCATATGTGCCCCCAATCCCTGAGAGAAAGTGCCCGGGCTGAAGGGAGGCCCGCCACAGACCCCCAAGGTCCCTTTCCACCAACTTGTTCATGGCTAGTTAACCGTCATGAACAGGTGGGCGGAAAGGGATATCATAATCCCAATGGCAGTGTCTGGCAGGTACTGTCACAATGTTGCTCCTCCGACAGGCGGTCGAAAACGCTTCCCAACGCTTCCCCCCGCCATCATGGGTGGAAATTCGCATTGCGATGGCGGAGCAACCGCCACCGACAGGCTGTCAATGGCGGCCCTTCCGCCATCATAATCAGGCCCAATGTTGTGGTTTTAAAACCGACCTGCCATAACAGTCTGTTCACGATCTCGAATACCAATGTACTGTAAAGGTATCTATGTAAAGAAACGTATTGATTTACTCTTCTTAACTCCACATCGAGATAGCTTAGAGATATGCTGGTAGCCAACATCATCGATACAATATTTTGGCAAGTCGATATTAAACCACTGCAATTTACATTTGAAATGCCAAGGTCCTACGTTTTCAGTATTTGCACTTCGCAATAGGAAATATTGGCCCTCATAACATGTTGGCCAGAAAAAATAAATGATGAGATACTATGATACATTGGAGTAATTCACCATGAGTAAATAATCCAGTGCAGTATTACCTGATTATTAATTGTTATTGTGCTTGGAATGGAAACTAACCATTAAAGTTGATATTTGAGCAGCAATTTGTACTTGCTTTAAACCAGTTTTCCAGACATGTTTCTGATGCGCAATGTACTAGATTTTAATTTAATTTTTTATTTTTTATTTATGAAGTTTTATGAAGTGTGAACAAGACCAAAATTTGGCAGCAGAACGCTATACAACACAACAAATAGCATCAATTGTACAAGGAGCAAAATATAGAGTCATTGGGTGGCGCCCGAATGCTAAACAAAGGGGAAAAACATATAGGGTGAATAGATAATACAAAGAGACATAGTGAAAACACCAACAATGAATTCAAACTGGCACAGATAGATGCTTCAGATAGGAAGAAGAGTATTCAGTAGTCTCATTTTTACTTCGTTTTTTGAAAAGAGTGAATGAAGGGATGGTCCTGATCTCTGGGGGAAGAGGGTTCCAAATTTTGGGGGTAAATCCAGATAAAGTTCTCTTATATGTTTTCTTTTTGTGAATTTATTAGGGTTTCAGTAGTTGGGAGCTTGTACTACGAGAAGCTCTGTTCCTTCCAGATAGAACCAGTTTCTGAGCCAGGTAGCGAGGAGTGTTGTGGCGGCTGTGTACGTCATGCATGCTATTTTTAGGTGGATCCTAGATTTGTAAGGTAGCCAGTTCAGAGAGTGGAGGGCCGGGTGATATGATCATTTTTCTTTATGCCTTTTATGAGCTCTGCAGCCACATTTAGGGTAGCCCTCAGTGATGCTAGTTTTATTTTGGTAGGCCAGCAAGGGTAGCATTGCCATAGTCAAGTTTTGAAATAAATCACAAGAGCCTTAACTGCCATTTTGAGATCAGCATTGGGTAGGAAAGGCTTTAGTTTTCTTAAAAAGTGGAGATGGTAATTGGCCCCTCTGGTTGTGGCGCTGATGTGATTCAGCATGAACAGGTTGTTGTTTAGTGTTATTCCTAGGAATTTTGCAGAATCAACAATATGTGGGGCACAGTCCAAGACAGTGAGTAAGGGGAACCAGTCTTTGATGTCAGAGGTGGGGTTGGGTGGCGAGATTAATAGGAATTCGGTTTTGAGGGCGTTAAGTTTGAGGTGGTTAAGAGATAACCAGTGTTGAGTTTTGATCAAGATGTTATTTACCTCAAAAATTTAATGGGGTATAATTGTGTGAGATATTAACATATGCAGCATTACCACAACACCCATAATCCCAAATTGTGTTGGAACTTGAGTTTTCCATCAAATCGGAACTTCCTCAAAACTTAAAATGTGGACCATTGTGTTTTGTCGTAAACTAAAACTCCTATTTGTTGATCTAAACCTAGATTACGAATGTCCCTGTGTTGATGCATTAATTATCACACCCTAAATTATCCAATATCGATGCGTATGATGTTTTCCAGGTGTCATAAGTATCAACTATTCCAAGCTGTGCCCTTAAAAATGGAGCCTAACATGCACATTTTGATGCTTACCACACCATTGTCTGCAGGCCCCAGTATTTACAGAACATATTTCCACAGTAAATTTCATCCGGTTTGACCAGCTGAGATTTATCCATCGGATGGGTATTTTATTGCATCCAGTAGATACCTTCATTGCACCTGGTAGGCACAGGTTGCAATAAAATGTGCACAACTCATAATTCAATATGACTGGTAGCAGGAATTTACACATGTCGGAATATACTGAGTCCCTCACAATTGAGGCCCGAGGGAGATATCAATCTTTTCACACTCAGGAAGATTTCTCCCTAGCCTAGCATAAAATAGCAGGCATCTCCCTACAGTAGCATGAAATAGTGGACATGTTGCTGGTCACAAAAATATACCTCGCAAATACTGAAGTGCACATGCTGAGCAAGAAACAATATTAAAAGCAAAGAACTGCAACCTCCATGTAATGCAAAAACACATGAATGGATTATAATTAGGGCCCCCGGTTTCATGGTATTTATTTTCTTGACATTTCCGTCTGTATTTATCCATATTTCTTTTTTGTTAATTTTACCTGTATTTATTCATTTTTATTTTGGGTTTTGTGAGACAAAGGAAGCAAAAATAGTACATTTCCACATTTATTTAAATGATAAATGCAAACTCTCATCTGAATGTATGACAGATTTCAATAATATGAAGTCCGACGCAGGATAAATCAATGCACATATATGAAAATATGAACAGTTTAGCATCAACATTTTGCATATCTACTCGCTATTAGCCTGACAGTCATGACTGACAGTATTCAGAATAACTCAACAAAGATACACATTTCTGTTTTTATCCACATTTACATATAAATACATACAGGAAAATAAATGATTTTCTGTCTGTATTTATCTGTAAAAACAGAAAACAGGGAGGCTTCATTATAATTAAAATTTTGTGAATAGACTCAGGGCAGCAGCATTTCTATTCACAAGTTTTAGTTTCCAATTCTGCAGGCACATTTTACAAATATTTTGAAGGGACTACCAAGGGTAATGGATTTCGTTTATACAATGCAAGAGAACTTCAATATTTAATAAATGTATCAGTAAGTGGATATGAAGACAGAGACTGGAACTGGGATACTGCACTTCATCGCTCTGATTCACACATCAAAGTATTTCAAAATCAAGATGACTACACTGTTTGCAAAGCAGTGCAGTGAACCCATTTCTGAACTAAGCTACAACGGCATCACCAGATGATAAAGGAACACTGGATAGGTGATACATAAAGAGTGGCATGTATGAGGCACATCAAAACGCTGCACAGTGCCCACAGAGTCCCATTGTCAACTGCATCAGCTCTACATTGGTTTCAGAAATCCCCCAAATGTAGTTATTTATTTATTTATAACGTTTTGTATAGTGTGAACAGGACCCATGTGGGTATCAGAGATTTCATAGAAGAACAAAGATAACAGGGACGGAGAAAAGTAGGTCAAACAACAATCTTAAAGTGCAGTATAAATGAGTAAACAACAGTACCGAAATATCAGAACATCAGAGCAAGGCCTCAGGAGGGAGTAGGTTCAGAGAATATGCATAAGTAGTGCTTACGCTTCTTTTATGAAAGAGGACGTTGAGGGATTCTGTCTGGTTTCCGGCAGCAAGGCATTCCAGCATCTCGGGGCAATACCAGAGAAGGCTCGGTTATGGGTTTTCTCTCTTTGAAATTGTTGTGGTTTTAGCAACAAAGTGCTAGAACTCCTCAAAGATCTGCAACCACCCGAGAGTTCCAGTTTCTGGGCGAGGTACAGAGGAGTATTAAGGGGAAGGGCTTTGTGGGTCATGCACGCAATTTTAAGATGAATCCTAGCCTCAAATGATAGCCAGTTTAGAACTTTCAAATCCGGAGTGATGCAGTTATTTTTTTAGGATCCTGTGATGAGCCTCGCTGCCGAATTCAAAGAGGCCCTAGGTGGTGCCAAATTGTAGCTCGGAAGACAACAGAGAGTTGCACTCCCATACTGCAATCTGGAGATGACTAGCGCTTGAACAGCAGAATTGAAGTCTTCCGGAGGAAGGAAGGGTTTTATCTTTCTTAGTATGCTCATTTGGAAGTGTCATCCTTGGTGGCAGCGCTGATGTGCTCCTGCATGTTCAGGGCCTTATCAAGTATTATTCCAAGAGATTTGGTAGTGTCAATGATCTGTGGAATACAGTTGAGCGCTGTTAGCTGTTTCATGTATTCGACGATAATGGGCTCATGTTTAGGAGGAGAGATAAGGAGGAATTCAGTTTTGAAGGAGTGTAGCTTGAGATGGTTGGAAGTCAGCCAATGTTGGGTTTTGAGTGGGTTTGAATTGAGTGAATTAATATCTTCAGGAGAGGAGATTTTCAAGTACAATTGGGTATCGCCAGCGTACATGTGAGTATATTGGATCATTTAAGCATTTGCGTTAAGGGCTCCATGAACAGGTTAGAGTGTTGGTGAGAGCGGGGAACCTTGTGGGACCCCCAGAGTAGAGTTGGAGATGGAGTGATTGGCTTTAATTCTGTGCAGTCTGTTGTGACGAAACAAGGCAAACCAGTTTAACACTGATCCTCAAAGACCCATCCTGTTATCCAGTGGGTCTAGGAGGTTGTCATGTTTGAGCGTATCAAAAGCAGAATAGAGGTCAAGGAGGATTTGAAGGCAGGCTTCGTTCCGATCCAGCATTTTTAGAGCGTCATCCAGTATGTGGGTAGTGGCTGTTTCAGTGCTATGACCCTGCCGAAAGCCCAATTGGAATTGATCCAGAAGCTGGAATTGATCAATGTGGCTACATAGTTGGACGTGGGCACATTTGTCTAGCAGCTTCAATAGAGTAGGAATGTTAGTGATTGGACGGAAGTTGTTACGGTCGTCTTGCTCCGCAGTAGGTTTTTTAAGAATGGGTGTATCCTGCCCAGACTTTAGAGAATCAGGAATCACACCTTGCTGTAGGGAGGCATTTACTATTTTGGTCCAGACTCTAACTAGGGACCTCTTCATTTCATTGAAGAAACTGGGGTGTAACGGGTCACTGTAGTGGTTTGAGGGTTTATGTGTAGTAAGTATGTTAAGCATAGAGATTTTGTCATAGAGTGTGAATTTGCTGCAGGATGCGCTGTTTTTGGGTGTGAATCCTGCAACAGGACGTGGCAGGGGGGGAGGGGATGAGGGGCAGATAGGAGATGGGTCTGTCAGTTGGTTCATCGATGTCCGGAGAGCAGTTTCAATCAAATCCATCTTTTCGAGGAAGAAGTCAGCAAAATCATCAGAATTTGGCTGTATAATGGAAGCCGTTGGCGAAAGAATGGGAAGACTGTTGGATTGGAGTTTAATTAATTCAAAAAGCTTTTTTGGCTAGTTTCTGGCATTATCTAGTTGGCTTTTGAAGAAGTTTGCTTTCGCACTTCTAATATGTTTATTGTAAGTGCTCCTCCTAGATCTCAGGAGCCTAAGATGTTCAAGAGACGGCGATCCTCCCCAGGATCGTTCGTCTAGTCTCAGATTGCGTCTATCTGTATTTAAGCTATCATTGAACCAAGGTTTGGAGTCTATGATGGACCTTCTTTTTAGTTGAAAGGGGGCATTAGCATCAAGAATGTTAAATATGGAGTGGTTTTAATGCTCAGTGAGGTCATGGACCTCTGGCATGTGAGAAGGTGGAGGCAAGGTCATGTTGCTAAGGGATATCATTCTATTCAGATTTGCATTTCGTATGGATCGTTTCCAATGCCTAGGTTTCTTAGGTTGAGATTTTAATTTAGTTCATGGTTACCTGATGCGGAAAAAGATATAGTGATGATCAGTCCAGTCACAAGGGTTAATCGAGTCCAGTTGAATGAAGTTGGGTTTAGCGATGATTAGGTCCAGGATTGAGCCCAAGATGTGAGAGGGGCTGTCACAGATTTGAATCATGTTATGGTCAACTAGGAAAGTTTTGAGGCTATTAACTGCTGGGTCCTTTACGTAATTCCAGTGAAGATTGAAGTCTCCGAGGGAGATTTAGGGACAGTGATGATCCACATTGGAGGAGATTGTTTCCATAATTTGTACCACAAAAGGTAAGTTATCACCTGGCGGATGGTAGAATGTGTGCAAGGTGCATAGAGGCCTGTGGTTGCTTGTGATTTCTAGGCACATCTATTCGCAAGAGGGGAGAGTAGCCATGTGTGACTATTCAGGTATATACAGTCGATTCCTCCACCATGTTTGACCGATCTGTCAAGTCTGATAATGTTATGGCTAGGAGGGACTAGGATGTCAAGGACCAGATCAGAAGACTCCTTTAGCCAGGTTTCCGTAAAATTTATAAGGTCAATGTCCTGCGCCAACATGAGATCAGCGATGTCTGCGGCATGTTTCACAGCATTTTTACTATTGATAAGCATGCAATTCAAGTGGGGAGTTGCGTCGGATGAGGTACACTGAGTGATGAGAACTTGTTTGAGGTTGGTGGTGTTTATAGTATTAGGGTGGTGTCTGGGCCTTCTGTGAGAGTTTGGGGGAGTAGACTGAATATGGTCCTGCTTATCCAGTTTGACTGTATGAGTGGAATTGTGTGTAAGAAGGAGGGAGTGATGTCACTACTGTTAAGGAATTTTTAAATCTACAAGGTCTAGAGGCAGCATTCGGGCAAGGAGTGGTTCTCCACTTTTGGGGGGCAGACCCCGCATAGGGAGATAATCCCTTCCCTGAAAGGGGAGATGAAAGCTTAGTGTAGTAGTTAGTAACTGGTACTTGATTATGACTGTTCTTCCCTAAAGACCTGTGAGCCAAAAACTCATTAGCCAATTCTGAGGTGATGATAGTAAGCTTTTGTAGATCAGCCTTAAGTAGTTGAAGATCCCGAGAGATATCAGCTAAGCAAGAAGCAGGTAGGAAGTGATGATCAGACGGCAAGGAGTGTATCTGGGAGCCCGTATGTAGGGAGGGAGATCTGATAGTGGAGTTTGGGTGATGCTGGCCTGGGAGATCCAGAGGCGGGGAGGTTGAGTTGGAGAGATAACTAGGTTTTTCAGGGAGTATGTGAAGACTCCTAAACTGATTACTTAGAGATGCTAGGGTCATATGATGAATGATGTAGTTAGTGAAAATGGTTTTAGACTTCGGGGTGGTCACCTTGTGAGACATGGGATGTGTGGGGGCCATATTAGTAGCGAGTGGGCGGCAGGGGCTAGCGCAGGATGTGGGTGTATGTGAAGTGGCAGAGGGTGAGCCGTTGATATGACTGCCAAGATTATGGGGGTGGGTAGAGTGGTGCTGGGTAAGATCACTGATAATCATGTGAGACTCATATCCCAATGTCAGAGGAGGGGAGATGGGAAAGTGTGAGCTGATCGAAGAGAAGGTGTTGAGGAGGAAGCAGGTATGAGCGAAAAGGTGGGAGGGACTGTGCTATTAGATCACTTGGGGGAGATGTGAGAGGGATGAGGGGCTTAGCCACCAATTTGCAGTATCAAGATCGTTGTTAGTTATGAATTTCTTGATGTTGTGAAAAGTTTCCTCAAAAGTACCTAGATGACGGTCAGCAGCTTGGATGAGGATTATCCCTTTGTTATCTGTGGTGATGGTAAATGAAACTGCAAATTGTATATTTTATGAAGGAGGCACTCTCTCTGTAGTGAGTGTTCAGCCTAGGTCACATGACTTGCCATTGTACTCATGAGAGTACATGGCCTGTGTACCTACTGCTTTGGTCTTGTTAGGTGGCAGTACTGCACACCGCCTAGTAGTGTTGGAATAATTCTAGGTTTCTCCTAGCTACAGGAGGCTGGAGTGATAGACTAAATGGGCAGAGCGTCACTCTCATTGTGAGAAGGATAATATTGAGATTGACCAGGTTGACAAAGAAGAAGCATGAGAAACCAGAGCACAAGGCAACCCTGCTTTCTGATACTAAGACCTAACCGCAGGGAAAGAGCTTTCTATATGACCATGGTTCAACGAAACATATATCTTTATTATAAATAATCTTAACCCACATTAGATAACCTCACTATTAATGGATGTATTTGTGCAAAAAAGTGTTTGTGTTAGAAACATAAACACAGCGACAGAAAAAAGTGTGCAAATTGTGCCAAATTAAAAAATGGTAGTTTAAAAAAAGAGAGACTATAGGGGGTATCTTTCTTTTTTATATTGTACACATACTTCAGGCGGCTTTTGGTTCTAATGTCTAGCATGCTTAAGCTTACAAAGATTTTCTTATATGAGTCTTGTTGTGAAGAGAGGACAATAACTGACCAAGTTAAAACCGAAACACACTCATTGACATTCATAGACTTGCATGTAGTTCCACCGAACTATTCAGTCCATTGGGATGCTTACTGTCTAGGTTTAAGATGTAATGCATCTCTAATAATCTAAGGGATTTTTCTCTGTCACCTCCTCTTTTATTTTTTGGAACTGAGTCAATGAGGAAATATCTGAGGATTCCAAGTTTGTCTCTGCCCATTCGCGCATCATTTCGCGATCGGGTGCTTCATAACTTGGAGCAATAAGAATTCTCAAACCGCGGGGAACCCTCCCCACGTCTATATATCGTTGTAGCGATTTGGCTTCCCACCATCGTTTCTGCTCCGTTCTCATTAGCTTTTCCAGTTGTTTGCATTTGTCCTTAATCCCTGCATTTTTACCCAGTGTTGTTGATTTCTGGGTAATGTAGTCTTTTGCAGGGACTTTGTCATCACTAAACAGTGCAGCCGCTGCTTCCTCCCTCTCTTTGAGCGTGTCCGCTGCTAACATTCTGTCTGTGATTTACACTCTGATTGTAATATCTGAAAAGTGGTTGCTGGTGGCTCCGTGACTGAATGAAGTAATCTTCTGATAACCCTTTGTCACTCAGCCAATATGCCGCCCAGCTCGAATCACTCTGCACCCAACTCGGAGCTATACTTTTGAAGCTCAATCTTTCACCCCTCAAAACACCGGTCCCGCGGAAGCAGCGTCCTCTGACGTGCCCCTCACTTACCTTAGTGTTTCTAACGGGTGTCCGACTTCAGCTTGTTCGTCTTTGAAGCTCCGCTGGGGGTCTCGGTAGCTGGTAATCCTTCCGGATTTCGTTTAGACGCTCGTTGCCGAGCGAAGACTCTTTTACAGCAGATGAGCCCGTTTAGCAGAGGGGTCCGTGTAGAAGACAGGAGGGGTTCGAACCTGTCTTATTATATCCAAAAGCACTCTTCTTCCCCGTGTAATTTCACAGCCACGCCAGAGAGAGCACGGACCACAGGATTCTTGTTTAAATACCCATTTGTTTATTCAGGATGGCTATCACAGACAAACGGCAGCCATAACGTGTTTCATCCCTCCCTGGGGACTTGATCATATGTCGCGATTCTACCAATGGTATTTCTTTTGAAAGGTTTACACTTTTTTTCTTTTCTTTCAATTTTTTATCGTTGATTGTGATTGGATAATTCCCTATCACGTGATTGTTGTGCAAATAGTGCAGAGTACTCATTAAAATATACTGTATAAAATATAAAATACATTTAAACATCCATGAACTACAATCTTAATGGTTCATTTATCCCGGGATAATCCCTGCGGCAAAAATAGGTACTCGTTCCACCTACTGACCCCCTGTGCAGATTACGCTGTTTAAATACATTGTGTTGGAAACCAGAAAGAGCTATACTGTTTTTATATCAAAGCAATTGATCCAACTATTACTTCATAATTGATATTTGTTATTGGGATAGAATAAATAAATAAATATATAAATAGATATACAAGTATAAATATAAATACATATATAACCATATACAAACCTACATAAATAAACATCTGTATATATTCAATAAAAATACAAATATATAGACATAAATATATTCATAAAATCACCAAAAATATATAGAGAATATATAATATAATATTACTTTGTGCAAAAATGCTGATAAAAAATATATATGCGCACACATTAACTTCCCACAGAGTCCAAGACCTGACCGCTTTTTTTGCTATTGTATATATATATATATATATATATATATATATATATATATATATATATATATATATATATATATATATATATATATAATCTACTGGCGGTCGCCAGTAGATAGTTATATAGTTACAACCTAGTTTCCATAGGAAATCTCAAAATTCTATTTTGAATAACTTTGGCGCCGGTTGACGAATCCTTGCGAAATTTTCAAAACTAATGGGGCGCTCTGTTCAGCTCCTACCCTGAAAGTCTCGGGGTGATTCGTCAAGCGGGGGCCGAGAAAAAGGGGGGGTCCCAAAACACGTTTTCCCCATGCATTTTTCCATAGGACCTTTAGTCGCAGCTACAGCCCGAACGGCTGAACAGAATTACGTGAAATTTGGCAGAGAGGTAGCCATAAGGTCAAGGAAGTGCCTTTTGCAGGTCTGGTGTAAATCTGTTCAGTATTTCCTGAGAAAATAGCATTCTGATTGGTTGTTAGATGTTGGTAAACATTCGAATCGGTCGAAACCAGGAAGTGTCGGCTGCCATTTTGTCTCTCGCAGTCTGAGGGGGTGAAAAAAAAAGGTGGAGAACGTGAAAAGGGGGCAAAGTGGACAGTTCCTGACCCCCCTAGCCTTGGTCAGGGGGTCAGAGAAGGACAATTTTTTTGTAAAATCGCGAGGTGCGCGCACGTTGCGTGCACGGTGAACTGTAGCTGCTCGGTGTGCAACGCGCACCGAGCACCCACAGCTCGCACACGGTGCGCGAAGCGCCCACAGCGCGCGCACGGTGAAAACCCTGAAAAATAAATAAATACATAACTTAGCATTTGAAAAACCGTACAAATTCACTGAAAAAACCATAGGTTTCACACACGTTATAGTTACGAATTAGCATTTAAAAAACCTTGCAAATTCACTTAAAAAACCATAGGTCTCACACATGTTATAGTTAGCTGGACATTTCACTCGTAAAAAACCAATGAAATTCCCCCGTTATAGTTAGTGCAGGCAACAATAACTCACGCGACCGCAATCCTCTGCTGATGACGTCAGATATTACATCACTGATGAGATATGTGTCTTTATGAAAAATAAATATTTGTAATATATGTATAGCTAAAGATTAATGGAAGAAGACATGGGTAAATAAGTGTCTAAATACAGTGATGTAATATCTGACGTCATCAGCAGAGGATTGCGGTCGCGTGAGTTATAGTTGCCTGCACTAACTATAACGGGGGAATTTCATTGGTTTTTTACGAGTGAAATGTCCAGCTAACTATAACATGTGTGAAACCTATGGTTTTTTAAGTGAATTTGCAAGGTTTTTTAAATGCTAATTCATAACTATAACGTGTGTGAAACCTATGTTTTTTTCAGTGAATATATATATATATAAAATATTGATGTTCTGTTCCTTTGCTTTTTAGCTTTAGGTACAATTCATAAAAACTGTACTGTCGCGTGTGTCCCCGCATTATTTTAAAAATGCTTGAATAGATAATACAACAGTTGTAGGGTACTTCCTTCAAGTTCATTCACATAACATTGATTAACAGAGTAGTTTGTGTGAGGGGTAATACACATTAAAAGTGATGATGACAACTAATGTACACCTGCTTCCGCAATTCTAAAGCATACAAAAAGATGCCAAGTTTAACTAAGTAGTGCTTCCGAGTCTGAATTTGTGATGCTATTTTCTTTACAAAGAATCTATTCATTTTTATATTAATTTTGAGAATTATCATACTGGTCATTTGGCCATGAAAGAAATGTTGATTATGGAAAGTGCCTATGATCATTTCAAGATAACCCTCTCAGTTTCATTTGTACCAACATGCCAAATATCTTACTATATCTCCAATGAAGGAGATACAGTCTATTTGCAACCACAAAGCAAGTCTAGCCGCCCATGGAGATTCAGGGATACATGTATCGAGCAATTTTGCGTTCGTAAACAGGCCCTTTTGCAAATCACAGAATCAGCCCTTTTGCAAATGCAAAAAAGACTTTTCCCATGTATCAAACGCTATTTTTTGCGGTTCAGTAACCTGTTACCGAATCGCAAAATGGGTTTGCGATTTGGTATTTGGAAGGAGCATGTTCAGGGCATCCCTTTCAAATACTGAATCGTAACGTTATGTATGAATGTTTTGTGACCATGAAACCATGAAAGTGGTTGCAAAACATTTGCATTTTACCATCAACTTCAAGTTGGTGGTTACCCATTTGCAAACAACAGGAAGGTTTGGGGACCCCTTCCCCTCTGTAAATGTATGCAAAAGCTTTTTTTAAGAGAAGGCAGTGGTCCCACAGACTACTGCCTTCGCTTAAAAAATGAAAGGAAAACTTTTCATTTTTCTATTTTTAAAGCATCCCATTTTCGACAGAAAACGGGCTTCTTTACAAAAATAATTATTGCTTTATGTAAAAACAACCACACACATGGTGGTCTGCTAACCTTAGGAGGCCACCATCCCTGTGATTTTTGCGATTCCTAATGGGTCACAAATAGCAAATTAATATTCATTAGGTAGGTCATTTGCGACCCACTAAGAATCACAGAAAGTGTTCAACACACTTTCATACATGCCGTTTTCGCAATTAGGTAATCGCAAAACGGTTTCTTAATACATCTGACCCGCATTTCCTTTCTGTAGGGTCAAATGGAGGCAGCCCTATTGGTAGCCTGAACTTCCATTCAGAGCTAAATCACTGCTAAGATTCGTTTTTCCATTGCTCATGAATACAGAACATCACAAGTGCTGCTCCCACAATTCCAAAGTGATCATGAAATGGAGCTCTGCCTCTTATAATGAAAACCTTATTTCCTCAGCCGTTATGCAGTAACTTCCAGCACCTCCTCACCCTGATTCTTATGGATACCTTGACAATAATCCAAAATGACACGTTCTGCTCTCCTTAATCTAATGAAACACTTAGTTTTGTCAAGCTAATGTTGTAACCATTCATGTGCAAACTATGTTCATATAAGATGAATCTGTTCTTATGTGACACTGTCTGTGAATCACTTCTTATGTAAGCTGCTTGCATGCAACATGAAGGCCTGGCCCACTGCACTAAACACCTTCCTGCTCATAGGTCTTCGGGTCCTGATGAGTGGAGGACCTATCTCAGTGTAACAATGGACCCACCATCTCAAGTCCTTCCCTTATGTGGTTGTCGATAGGTTGGGGAGATGAAGGACTCCAATATTTGAATCTCTCAACCATCCTCTTTCAGATCTCTTTGCCTCTTCAAGCATGATGCACTCACTGGGGCTACTATTAAGACCACAAATATGGTGCACATGGGTGCCTCGTCTGTACTCCTCTAAGTAGAGCAGCGTTTCATGGGGCCAGGGACAGTCAGTGGATCCTTCATTTCCACAGTCAGTTTGACATTCACTTTGAGTCAAGTTACTCTCCCAGCAACCTGATCCTGGTCTCCAATATTGGAAGTTCAGTTCTTTCAGTGACAATGGACAACCCGCCGCTAAGGGTGCTGAGTGGGTGCGCTGGGAACGGCAGGAATTCTGATGTGCCTTAATGAGTGAAGCGCCTGAGGGGCAAAGGGGCACCAGGTGGTGGCATAGGACCTCCCAGAAACAGCCCGACATCTTAGCAATCTTGCCTGGACTTTGTCTCATCTTGACTCTAGTGTATGCATCAAGACAAGGAGTGCACACTGCTCAGTGAATGAATAGAATCATGAAATGTGTGGAAACCAGTGCACTGCATAATTGCAGAGATTCCTAATGTCACTGGCATGTTTCATTATCTATAGCTATCTCGTTCACATAAATTATTAATGTTTCAATTAGCCTTACATGACTTGTTGGTAAAGATCGCACTTAAAATGCATTCGAAAAGTCCCATTAATATTAGATGTAAGATCTTTCTCGAAACTGTTCTTGAACTGCTACTTCCAGAGAGGAATGAGGCTAGCATGCGGTCTCAAAAATTCGATCAATAGGAAGCTGGTAGCTTCCATCGTCCAATAGGAAATAGAATTTCTATCCCATTTGATCAATCCCTAACAAGCTTGGTCTCCTCCATGCTTCATCAGTAGCAAGGTTGCTGCTCACTTAATTGGCCCATCATCAGCAAACGTCTCCTGAATGTCATTTACGGCTGTTTTCATAGTTCTTCTCCACTCAATCTGTCCTTATCCTCACCCATGTTTATACCTTTAGTGTGTATTATAATCACTGCTAATTATTGCTAAACGACATGTTGCTTGGCATCTACTGAACTTTGGAAAGTTGGAACAACAGAACATCTGAGTGTCCACATTCTGCCGGATTGTGTAGGCGTTGTGCGCAACAGCAACAGGGCCCCGTCATGGCGCTGAGAGCCCAACCGACCCAGCCTGACCCATTCCTCGCTGACTTGGCGCCAACCCGTTACCTGTCCCTGAGGGCTCATCGACACCAATTAAGCGATGTGTACTCAAACCAATTAAGACTTAAGATGCTGCAAATATCCACTTTCTACATGTTTGTCTAATGAATCCGTGGAGGCGTTCTCCCCTCTGGAGGTTAACATTAACATGGTCAGGTTACAGATATACCAGCCAATTATTTTTGCGTTTCTTCGTCTCGTCTTAAGAGGTCGAAACATTGTGTAGGTCTGGACTTCTTTGTCTTATGAAATAGAAAAGAAGAGACACTTTTGGAAAGTCTGGGCGCAGCTCAGTAATTAGAGGTGTGAAATGTGGGAGCATTTACTTTTTAGGTCTTGGGCGAATGTGTCTTGACTTTTTCAGTTCATCAATTACAAACTCACTAAAAAGCACAATTAACTCAGCTCCTGTGTACAACTCATATTTGCAACCTTTCAAAATCAAAACTGGGGAATTTGAATAAAGTATCGTAAAGCCCAGTCCAAGAATGTTTGAATGAGTAGATGGAGGGAGAACTCCTGGTGAAGTGGGGAAGGGTAGAGGAGAGTGAAAAATGAATGCACAATGTACCAGCAACACATTTTGACCTCAATCCAGGAGATGGATGCCAGAGACAAGTGACTGTTTCAATTACTTGCATATCTGTTGTCCTTGGCACCGATCAATAAAGTATATGTTTTATTCAGAGCGTGGCTTCTGGTTACATGTAACATCAACAGTAAGGTGTAGTTGATCTAGGATGCAAATCTCCCCACCCCCTGCCAGCATACCTTGGATTCAGAACGGGTCTGCATCCAAACAGCCTCACCAACAGAGGGACACCCCTTTCGCACAAGAACAAATCCTTACTCAAACTCCAAGACTGTGACCTGGTCCTTCTCTTCCACAATGACACCCGCTCCACAGTGTTGATTGTGGCCAGAAAAGATTTATAGTTTCAGTATTTGTATATTATGAAACTACCTCTTGTTGTTTGCAACAATTAGAAAGGAAAGGAACATTAATACAAAGAAATAGTCAGAGGGGAAGAGAGAGCTGTGAAAAGTGAGAAAGATTGTCTTAAACTAAGTCCTTTTCCAGGATCAGGAACGTGTCTCCCAGCTGGTTACTGAGTGAGTGTGAAGACATAGCTGCAAACTGTTAGAACGTGGGTGTAGGTGAGTGCACAGTCTGCTACAGAATAAAGAAGGGGCCAGGCATGTGCTATAAAGAGATATCTAGTCCTGCTCCCCATTATAAATTATTGAAGGTGAGTAAGTGTGTCACTGAGGTGTGATTCCCCTCCACACCAGCTCCTTCAATGTTCCTCACCTACTTCAGTACTATCCTTGGACTTAAAAATTATGCCTACGAACCGGCTGTTCAATTTTGCAGCCAATAGCAAGCAGAAGTGAATCATGTTCCTACTAAGTGACTATGTGATAGCTTTAGATACTTAAAAAGTTAAAGTAAGAATACTAATTGCTTATTTGTTGGCAACATTCCAAGCCTCGGTTTCAAATTCAAGCAGAGCCATTCTCCTGGTCAGCCTTGCAAAGGCGCTGAAAGGAATGTTTTATGGATGGTCAAAGTTACCCCTATTAGCAGTTAGATGTTGATGCTAATTCAAGGATGTGAATGTTCACCACTAAGGAAGTCTTGTATAGTTGGTGAGTAGGAGCACTTGCGTAAATCCCTGGTGGCGGCTGCTTCACCAAAGGCACAGGGATCCCACCTGACTGGTGGGGATGTCTAAGTAAGGTCAGAGTTCCCACGCCCTGGGAATGGAGCTGGTAGCCTCTGCTTTCCGGGCAGGCTGGCAGGTTGCCCGCTAAGCTCTAGATGGCCCTCTTAATTTTCCCTGGTGGTTGTTTAGCAGGTCTATGTATAAATAAGCTTCATTCCCTCCCAACCAATCAAGACCTAGTATGTTTAGGCCATTACTTGATTTTCCAGGAACTCCAACTGGGTCGTCCATTGTACTTTCAAAATGCTGGATCCAACAACATTCAAAAGTGGCCATTTAGTTACTGGCAACATTACTGCTTATTCTGTATGAGACTGCTGTCTGCAGAGATAATACTGGACACACTGGTAGTTTTCTCTGATGTGGCTTCCTGTTGTGCACTGGCTATGTGGCTGTTAGCCATGGTACTTTTCACTAGACAAGTGACTGCTGGGAGCAATGTTTTAAGCTGGGCATTAATCATTTTTCAGAAGTGTGTTTGCAGATCATGTTCTTTTATTGTGGTTGTTGTGCTCACTGAACATGTGGCTGCTGGCGGTAGTGCAGTTAATTTGGGACAGTCATTGGTGTTCCACCCTGGATATTTGAAGGTGATTGTTGACAGTTTAGCTGCTAGTTATACTTCTGCTACCTTGGCATTTGTCTGCTTGTCCTGGTTCTATTTGCTGAATGCATGGTTGCTGCTTTCAGTGCTTCTTGATAAGAATGTTGCTTATGGTGGGGTCGCAGTTCACTTGATTTGTGATTTCTGGTTACTTTCCTGATTACTGTATTGCTACTGCTTGTGTTTATGTTTAAGAGATGTGGCTGCTGTCAGTTGTTTTGTTAAATGAGCATGTGTCTGCTGCTTCTGCTAGCCGTGGGTGTGGCTGCTGTCTGTATTTCTTTTTGGTGTAATTTGCTGTGTATTAGCACTGCTTGTTGGGCATTTGTTTATTTGTTCGCTTCTTTGATTGTTTAAAGTTTTATACAACACACTGGCACTCAGGTAGTAGACAGCTTTATGTGGAATCAAAACAGCGAACTTTAAAAGTTTCAAGTAAATGGCATGCCCATAGGTGTGTTGCCAAAGTCGGGACAGGCAATAATAACCAGTGAGTGAGTAGCTCTTCATGGGTGGCTACCTAGAAAATATCGTTTGTCTTCACGAGAATCCCTAACTAGAAAATCACTGATTTGATTTGCAAAAGTGATACATGTGTTGAATGAGGGCGAGTATCAGATCGAGGGTTAATCCTAGCGATTGAACTTGGGGTGAGAGCAAAAGAAAGAAGTCATCCTCGTTTAGTTCTTTAAGCAGTAGGCTGCCATCTTTGTTTCTAGGGGTGATGTGAAGGAAGTTAGCGATTTCCGTTTGCAACATAAGATCGCTTGCAAGCATGTAACGCTATATTACCGGTAACTAACTAGCTCAGCAACTGGTTGGCCTCTTGGAATTTTTTGCAGACTATGGCCTACGGTTGTTTCTCATCCACCAAATGTGTTGCCCTAGGGTATCTTGTTCCTGAACCACATTGGTGTGGGTGGGCGTCTGGCTGGATGTGAGCTATCCTCCCTGAGCAGATGCATGTGGCTGGGTGGATCTTGTGACTTTTTCCAAGCAAACCTGTGTAAATGTTGAATGTGTGCAGGGTGGTCTCTGGTTAGGAGTTTGGGTTGTGAGGTCCTTCGTTTAATCTGTGTCAGCCATGCTAGTGTTGTTGTGAAGGGGCAAGGGATCTTATGGACTTGAAAATGGCCCAGCTAGTTGTGTGCCAGAGTCTTTCTAGCGCAATATCTTTGTCTTATGTTTCTTGCCGCTGATGTAATGCTCATGATCCAAGTTTAGATAGAAACGACCTTCTCTGGGTTCTTAATTTCTCGTCTCTTTTGGCTTGGAGCAGTCCTGTCCCTGTCGTGCACACTTTCTGTTGTTCTTGGCTGTAACAGGCCTTTACTGTTGTATCTCATGTTTTCCACCCAAATATTGCTCAGTTGTGAGAGTCCCTCTGTCCCCTGACCCCATGTACCCTGTCCCTTCGTTTTGTCTGTCACAGCAAAGACACCTCTGAGGTTCACCAGCATTGTCTTTGAGGTTTATCTTCTGAAAATGGATGCTGTTTCCAGGTCCTCTATCCCTTGAGAATCTTTGTCCTCGAGTTCTATAGACTCGTTTACTGAGATTGATGGGCAGACGTAGGAAGACAAGCAGAACAGGCCAATGAACAAATAATCAGCCATGTATGCACCTGACCAGGAATAGGCCCCAGGTGCAAAACGCTGCTCTGCTCCTTGTAACCAATATGGGATAGCTCCGCTATTCCCAAAAGGTGAGAGGTAGCTCTGCTGTATGAGACAGCTGACAGACACCATTGCTGTCCGCACAGAGTGTAATATTATGTCAGCTGAGCATGGGGTTGATCTCCCAACTATAAGAGGTAGTTTAGCTGCTGGTGTAAAGTGAGGATAGCTGTGCTCTGTGACAAGTGAGGGGGATTTCTTCTATCTGTGGCATGTGACAGATAGGGCCCGATTACAAGTCTGAGGGGCCGAGGACTGCCAGACTCGTGGTGGCGGGGCGGATCCAGGCACCGCCGCTCAGACCTCCCCATCACCAGTTGACTGGTCAGACTGCCCTGGGACCGCCAGCTCCACCAGGGAACCTGGCATCGGAGTGGCAGACAGAGGCTGCAATATGCTTGGTGGGACCGCCGTGCTCCTACCAAGCATATTACAAGTTTCCTCTCCTCCAGGGTTTACATGGAGGTTCTTCCTCCATGTAAACCTTGGAGGAGAGTAAACAAAGGGGGCCCTATAAGTCCCCCCTTTGCCTCAACCGCATATGGATGCGCACAGGGGGGCATAACATGTGCCGCCCTATGTGCATTTACATATGTTCCTGTACAGTATGGACTTTCGAGTCCTTGCCGTGCAGGAACCTTGTAGTGCAGTCCCATTGCGGTGTCTTTTTTTAATGGCAATGCCGCCTTTAAAAGAGGCACCGCCATGGGTCCACCGCCTGCCTGCCAGACTACTTGAAAGTAATTATCTAATGGGCAGGCCGGGCGACCTTCAGCGGAGCTGTGGCGCGGGGGTTTGCACCACCGCTCCGCCGAATAGTCATAATCAGGGCCATAGGGATGCTGTCTTCTCTGAACAAACTGTAAGCGAGAAGAGCAAAGGATTGCTCTATCAAAAGTGAGGAATAGCTCAGCTATGTGTGGCAAGTGATGGATAGCTTTTCTCTCTGTGACAGAGAAGAGATAACTGTGCTGTCCGACCTTAGGAGGAATAGGTCAAACTGAGCAAGAGGTGGTGCTGCTGTTTGTGGCAGGTGCAGGTGAGGCCAATTGCACCGGATTCTAGATGAGTGTCAGGCACTGGTCCTGTGCTGATGTGTTCTCAGACCTTGCCTGGGGAGGGGGAGAGGCAAGCCTTGTGGTTTCCTTTCATTAGGCAGGCAGGCATGCCTTCATACTGTCTCTTGCTTAAGAGCCCAGAGCTGCAGAGAGAGATGAGGTCCATCATTGGATTACGCAGAGACACGCCCTGCCACCTTTATAGCCACAAAGCATTTAGCATCTTTTTTTGTTATAATTGTAATTGCATTTATATAGCTTTCACTGCCCCTAATGAGACATTCAAGCACTTTATGGTGCATTGCACGCTGCTGCATAACCCAAGGTTAGGAATAATCCAGTGGTTATTGGGTACTGCTGATTTTTGTCCGTTATTGGGATTTGTCAACTGAAAAGAAACCATCCCATACATTTACTTCAGTTCCTTTGTAGTATATTAAATTATTATGAATTAGTGTGATCATCAGCTGGGGGTATGTGAGCTCGTGCAGATAGTTTCAAAGAAGTCAACAACGAAGTGCCAGGTTTGAAGAGAAGTAAAATCTGTGCATTTCTTTCTGCAAGCCACAGCAGAAGTCACATTGGTCTCAGAGTTTTACAAAACTGTATCAATAAACACTGGATTCTATCTACAATGTGAGAGGGAAGTCAACCTGATAGTCAAACACAAGCTCAGAACACTGTATGTGGGAAACAACGTTTACAATACGGGTTTTACACTGCATGCAACACAACGCGCTCTTTACAAGGACCGCGTTGTTACAACGCAGTGCCATTACTACGCAAGTCGTTACAACAACTAGTGTTAGATGGCACTCTAGGTTAAGGAATAGTATGATTTACTATTCCAACACTTTCCCTAGTGTTGCACACACTGGAGTTGGAATAGTAAATAATACTATTCCTAAATCCAGCATGCCATCTAGCGCAAGTCGTTCTGACGACTTGCTTTGTAATGGTAGTGTATTGTGACAACGCGTTCGTTGTAACGACCGCGTTGTGTGTGCATTGCGGCGTAAAATCCGCGATGTAAAGAGACATATTCCTGTATGTCCACCAACCTCCTCTCTCCCTCACTCTAAGCACATGTCGGGCGGAGTTTTTCGGCTGCGACTTCCTATAATGATCATAGTGGCTTTTCTAATGTTCTCCAAAGACAGTGTATTTGACACCATGGTGCATGTGTAAATCTGCACATGTTGTGTCTACAGTAATGAATTCACAGGGAGGATCATACAGAAATGAAGGTGCTTGTTCTACAAGAAAATTGTATAGGACACATTTCTGTGATTTCCTACTCATCAGAAATTCCAATGTCATCTTGGGTCTGTTCACAGGTGCCAGGTATGAGCAGCAAAACAGGGGGCCACTCCAGCTATGCGAATAGATGGGAGTGTGGCTGGATAGTATTTATTTCACCAGACTAATGTATGTACTGAGATTTATATGGCGCTAACCTAGCGAGGGAGTAAAGCACATGAATGAAAACAAATAAAGACTTCGTACAAAGAGTGGGGTTTCATCAGGGCTTTAAGTGGGTCGGGTTCCTCCGGGTCTCAGACCGTGTAGTAACTAAAAATGGACTTTGAAAAGGGTCCCTACCAAGCCCTCTGTATATGTGCTTAACTCAAGTGACAGAAACATAGAAATTTGCATTCCCTAAGATTGTTAGCTATTTTTGGGATGTTGAGTTTTTGAATTTCTTTTCGTGTAGCCTATTACTCTTGTCCAGAGCATACTTTTAACTACGCCACCTCTGGGTTTTCATAATGTGCTCACGATTCAGAGCTCTTGATGTGAGGCAGTGTGATTTTCTCACAGTTCTTTTCAGTGGGTCAAAAAGGTGTTCAGAACATATGGTCATCCAATCCTTAGCCTCTGGACAGGAAAATGGTCATGTATTCCAGTTGCATTTATTATTCTGTGCAAATATCTGTGAAAGAGGTACACAGTTGTCAAAATATTAGCAAAGTGAAAGTTAGATAAAATGCAGCGCTTACAGGTGATTAGTTGTGACGTGTGTTTAGTGCATTCAGGAGATAGTGCTGAAGTGTAAACAGATTATGTAAAAAATACATATGGATGAAATTTGAAGAGAAAAAGGGCATGTATATCTAAAAGAATGCACATAACAAGAGTGACTGAGACACTCTGAAAACCACTACCACAGGTGGAGGACCGTACCAGGACCTATCCAAATCACCCACTCACCCCCCACAAGGTTGGAAGTCCCTCTAGCATGATAGAGTGATTGAGACAAGTTGAGGAATTCCTGTGTTAGAGAGTATAAAAATTCTCAGGCCGTATATATTACAAATTATAAACATGACATTAAAACATTTTTACAGCATTCTTGCATCCTATTTACAATATGTAAATCAACATCATTTTAGGGGAACTAATAGATGGTATCTCCTAACCACAGATCTTTAAAGGAGTCATGGTTGACCACCCCCCAGGCACTCATGGTATCAACTACTATTCCAATTGACTCGGGCATTGATCCCCCTTCAACAAGTTGCACATCACAAGGCGAACTCACATGCCCCTTCAAGATAGAGGTAGCATGGGCCATCATGAAATCTGGACCCCCAAAAACACAACCATGCCAGAGCCAACCCAAAAGGGGATCTCCCTGGCACCCAGTAGGAGATGGGCCTGGGCAGCCGGTCCATACCTTGGTCCCCTGGCACAGTCACCATCCGCCGAAATCCACCAGGGCCATGTAATGGAGTACAGTGGAAGGCTATACACAAACGCTGTAGAGGGCATCCTTAGCCCTTCTCTACACCCCAAGGCACCCTCAGCCCTGGTTTAAGCCAATGGCTTCCAATTCCATCTTGAAATTGGCCTGTACTTCTATTCCTGATGCCAAGGTTGTCCATCTGCTTTGTGTCCAAACATGACTCCTTCCCAGCCGGAACAGAAAATTCTCTGTGGGTCCAAAGGCAGCAAGGTCTTGAATGCAAGCGCGTCGGCAGTCATCATGGGCAGCCAGGCAAAAAACAGGTACAGGTGAGTGGGGATGAGTTCCACTTTTAATCTGCCCAGCTGCCCCTGCCACCCGCCCAGGTGCCCCCAATACTCTCCTATCAGCCAATTGCTGGCATTGCGGGATGTCCGCGAAAATTCAAAAAATTCAGTGCCCAACGCTGGCTGCTGACTGGAATAGGTCCGATCCGGCCCGCACCTGTCTTAGAGGCCTGCCATCAGTTGGCGTTGCCCCTTGTCCACTTCTACAGGCCTCAATGTTTAATTCACAACCTCACATTTAGTTTATTTTATTTTACTTTAAGTGTACCATGCTCCCAGGGCAAAAGAGTGCTGTATAAAAACAAAATAACAATCATAAGCTCATCAACCAATACAATTGAAAATAAATCATCATAATAAAATAAAAACATGGCGAAATTATATTGGTTTTGTTGTTTTGTGTTGTTATATAGTCGCACACATTCTATTGGCTCTTCGTGATTTGTTAACCAGCCCATTGGAGAATGGAATGCATTCTGCATATGCAGCGCAGTGTCAAGACTGCCTTCTCTTGTATAATACTACACAATAACCAATAGATTAGCGAGCTTTTTTCTCATTTATTACCCAAATAACAAGTAGGAATGGTATTATCACTATATACTATACTGTTTGAATGGAGATTGTGAAAGCTATAAATAATATGAAACAAGAGAAGCACAAGAAATACTGGAAGCAGATGTAGAAATGTGGAATAAATCAACAGACTCATAAAAAACACAAGATAAATTCTAGCAGAATACAAACAGGTTTCCCTCAGATCCCCTTTATATCTTACAGATAGTCCTTCAAATAGCATTATCTCATCTTTAAAATATCAATTATTTATTTTCTCCATCCTTTGAAAGTTCAGAATCAGTTATTTTTGGATCATTGTTCCTACCTAAAGAACTGGGTGATAAAAACAAAACAGCGGATAGAAGTGTAAAATACATCTCTAGATTATTTTTAAACCTTAAAGGACTCAATGTGGTAATAAAACATATGTCAAACTTCTAAAATGTAAAGATCCAGGTGTGACTTGTTTTTTTATTACATCTTCTTTGAGTTATGTTTTATTACATCAGGCTGCATTGAACTGCATTGTGTTATTCTTTGCCGCTAGCTCTTCTCTGGGCCCCGCTAATTTAGTAGTTACTGGGCAGCGTCTGTAGTGGGTACTGTTGTATACGACGCATGTCCTAGGGCCTCAGTACTGTACTGTGCTCCTATTGGATAATCCTGTTAATGATTTGTCCATGTGACTCTGTAAGCGTAGCTAGGCTTAACAGTCTATGCTTACTCCAAAAGCTAGTGCTAGGTTCAACACTCAGGTAGAGTATGACACAGGGCCTTATTATGAGTTTGGCGGTGCAGGACTGTCCTGCTCCACTCCCACACCGTCAAACCCATGTTTGAACAGCCCGCCAGATTAGGTGTTTTCTTCTGTCTGGCGGGCTGTTTTTTGGCATTCCCACGGCAGTGCCTATGAATTAGGCACCGCAATGGGAATGTTAAAAAGTACCTCCATGGCATGTACTGCAGTCCATGCCGTGCAGGTACTGGTGTGCATGCACACAGGGGGGTACAACGCATCCACGTGGTGTGAGCCTCAACCCCACACTTTTCATGGCGGTCACACTGCCATGAAAAGTGTGGTGATGAGGAAACCACACTTGGACCACAGGGCCCCCCCAAGCATATTGTGGCTTCAAGACCGCCGCACCACCACCAGGTATCACTAATCCCTGGCGGTTGCAGTGGTTCCAGGGTGGCCCAACCGGTCATAATAGGGTGGTCGGAAGATGGCAAATGCCGCGCCCCCACGAGTCTGTCGGTTCGTGGACCACCAGACTCGTAAAAGGCCCACAGTATCTAACATAATAACTGCATTATCCAATATTAACATTCTCTTTTAAAATAATAAAGTTATGCTTATACATATGACCGATGGAATAGTGAACGTCATAAACAACGAAACAAGCCAGAATATTCTGGCATTTTATTAGCCCACATATAACCCCAAATGTTTTACAGCACTAACACAGTAAGGCACTATAGGCAAAATAGCAATGCAGACAATTTTATTTTAGGCATTGCACCTTACTGCATAAGTGCTCGTAAATACAATTATTCTATGGGGGTAGGATTGGGGCATATCATCGATGTCAGTATTTATCAGAGAAAGCCAATACTTTGGAATAGCAATTTCCACAGCCCTGAATGTACTGCTTTTATTGTGAAAGTCACAGAAATCATCGTAAAAATAATCCGTAACCTAAATATTTTATCAAGAACATGGGGCCTGATTATGATGCCGGTCGGACTCTATTACGACCGGTGCTGTGGCAGAGGAAGGACTGACTAGATGTCGCGGCCCGCTGCCCGGATTACGATGCGACTGCCTTCATGGCGGTGGCAACGTGTATATTTTCTATTGCAGTGAGTGCTCCGGGCTGCAGCACACGCCCCAATAGAAAATAAGCACATTTAGAATATCATTACACTATGTGGCAGGCATCATGCGTGGCCACGCCATGGTGCAGGGATGTTTATGGGGCACCATAAATGCCCCCACAGGCCCCATAGCAGAGGGCCAGGGGGAAGGGGGCCCTGGTAGGTTCCACAAAGTCACTTTCCGCCTGCCTTTTCATGGCGGTTCGAAGGCGGAACGGGACATTGTAATCTCTATGGCGGTACCTGAGCAGGCACGGCCCTCATTGTAGGGATTACTGACCCTCCATCTGAAGCGCGACGGATAGTCCCTCTGCCAGATGCCTCCACCCACTGCATCTTAATGCGGCGGGCGGACCGCAGGGGCTGATGTCGGTGGATGCGCCATAGACGAGCTGTCGGTGTTGGACTCACCGACATCGTAATCAGGTCAATTGTTACTACAAAAAAAAACTGAATAACGTAGACAATAATGTTTTTATGTAAATAATATTGTTTTTAATAAAATATTTGTATTTAATATTGTTTACTTAAATGTAGTTGTACTACATTTTGTTTTTTAAAATTAATTAAATATATATTAGGAAATTATTTTATTTATTAGATTCGTTACTATAATTGTATTTATTTTATAATGCAGTTCATTTACTTATTATTTATTGTGAAAAATAAATATAAAATAGATCATTATTTATGTAAATTTTTTCATTGTTGTATTATTATATTAAGTATTTTAGTTTCATTTCTTATTTTTATGCACATTTTAATTTTTTTTTGTGTTGGATATTTATACTTTAGTCTCGAGTTATTGGTATTGGGTTTATAGGGGAATAGTTTGGGAAGTTATTTAAATTATAATACATTTTATTTCATTGTTAATTTTGTATTTGCAATTAAATATTTTATGACGCATTAACTATGTAAATTTTTTAATTGTGCAACAATTATTTTATGTAACTACGTTTAATTTGTTTATTTTAATGTATATTTAAAATGTGACATTTTTGTTAATTATTTTATATTTTACTTGCAGCTTGTTAGGTGTGTAGGGAAATAAGGGTGGAACGTTATTTGAATTACAGTTAATTCTATATTAATATATAAATGGCTTGGTTTTTAATGTTGCTTAGTTTATTATTTTTTAAATGTTAATGGATATTTTAATGTTTATATTTTGGTTTGTAATTTAGGGGCTTATTTATGAACCCTTTGTGCGCCATCGAATCACTTTTTGTGATGCTGTGGCGGTGTAAGAAATGTGCCACGTTGCGACATATTTACAAAGTGATGCACTTTGTAAAGTCCTGCACTATGTTATACCTGCGTCAGGTATAGTGCATGCAGGGTGGGCGTTCCCCCATAAAACCAGGTCATAGAAGTGGCACCGCGAAATCTATGAGATTTCACTACACCAATTCTAGGAGACCACTGCATCAAAATCTTACACCTGCCTCACAGCAGGTGTAAGACTGGTTCAGGCACTTTTAACATGGGACTTGCACATGGGTAATGACCCATTGCAGGAGCATCGTCGCTTTTGTGAAAAACTCCAGCAATGCATTATTACTGCACCTACAGATACGTCAGAAATACTGACGTATCTGTAAATCCTTGTGCCATGGAGCACCGTCCAGTAAATATGGCACACAGAAAAGAGCTACATCGCTGTTTTCATGCAGTGATGCAACTCTTCATAAATGAGGCCCTCGTATTTTAGTAGGGGGTTCTGGTTTTGTAGAGGAGTAGGGTGGGAAGTCGTTAAAGCTATAATATTTTTCATTTATGCGTTTATAATTTGTGATTGATTAATTGAATATGTATCATTTTATTGGTTCACATAGTACATAAATTATTTGTTTTATTCTAAATATGTTTTAATTTAGTGATTAGGGTTTTTAATAGTAATATTTTTAAAATTATTTTTTTTATTTTACATTCTAATGTTCCTATGTAAGTAATATTGTAAATGATATATTTTAGATATTTTAGAATTTATTAGTTTATTTTAATTTTTTTTGTTCATTTGTTTTCTTTGAGTAGGGAAGTACATTTAACCCCTTGCAAGTCAAATACGTTCCCTTGTGCTCGTTAAACTACATTTATATTAACTATTTTTTTAATGATCTGTATTTTGAAATAGTTATATTATTTTTAGGAAATGTATTTTTTATTGGAATTTAATTTTTATATGCATAGCATTTATTTATTTTATTATATAATATATGTTTTTATTTGTTTCTGTTATTATTTTTGTAAATGCTTTTAATTGTAAATATGTTGATAAATATATATTATGAATTGTATTTGAACATATCTCTTTCTTTTACATTAGATTACATTTTACTATACTACTAATTTAAAATTATTACTTTACTGTCTATATGTATTTTATTCTTAAACAATATTCTTACCTGGATTTTAGGGATTTTCCCTTCACAATATTTTTGACGGAATATTTTATATTGTTTAAAAGTATAGGAAGATGATATTGTGGTAAACAATATTTTTGACACATTATTATGACTCCATATTATTGTACACAACGTTCTGTCAGATAACCATATTTACTGGTATACTTATCAGTTCTCTTACTGAAAACACTAAAGAGACAGTGGCTGTTCCCACCCCTTGCTCCGAATCTATTTACCTTATTAGATGATGCTGGTCAATGTAAAACATCTCACAGGCCTCCCATACTAAGTGCTAGTAAGTTTGCACCTAGAATTCTAAAATGGTAACATGAGGTATGGGGCCTGGGACAAAGACCCTAGGCGTAACTGTTTTCACTTATTCCTGTGGACCTTGGAACATTATTCCCTTTCTTGTGTGTGTGTAGAGGTGATGACTTGGGAGCAGGTTTGTCTGAAGTCGACCTTCTCTGAATAGCACTCTTTATGCCCAAATAACCTCATCAAGGCGAGTCTGGAGAGTGAGTGTGAGTGCTGAATCAAAAACAATGTTGGCTTAGAAAAGACACACAAGGGAGCCATTGTCGTGTACGAGCACAGGCAGAGGTGCACATTAATGGCACCTGGAATTATGCGGCATTGGACGGCTACGTTATGTGGCACGTTGACAAAATGATGAGGCACGACAAGGCAAATTATGCAGCAGACCGTGGCATAATTTCTGCCATTATTATGTTGCTGCTTTGTCATTTTAACACCTATTGATGCTGTCTGGGCATAGTTGCACCTCAGTACTACCATTTAGCACCTTAATACAGAAATCAGCAACAAATAAAGGTTCCTAGTTTAGGATGACCAGGCGTCTCGGATTTGCAGGAACAGTCTTGGTTTTTCACCAGCGTTCCCGGCAGATTTCTGCACATTTGCCTCAGGTCCGGGTTATCAGTGATGCTCCACTTAAAACAGTGAGAGGGTCGTTTTTTTGTGCTCCAAAACAGGAGCAGCTAGCAGCCTTATTAGAAAGCAATGTAATTAACATGTGTGATCCTGGGTTGAAAACTGGCTTTTCATTTATTGGGCTAGGGCCTCATCTGTATTTCCATGTTGACTAGCGCTGCCATTCTACACCCCTTGGTTGATGTAAAAAGTTGTCCTTTTATATTTGCGAAATGTCCTGGTTTTTGGTTTTCAAAATCTGGTCGCCATACACTAGTTAACCTTTGCAAACGTCTGCCAACTTTTGGAGCTTTTTAGTGGATTTTAATTCATTTGAAGTGCAAACACCTTTTTGAGGAGATCTGCAAATTATGTAGCAGACGGTGGGTTATTTGGCAAATCTGCAGGTTCGAACTGGAACAGAAAATAGGCCTGGGCAACAAAATTAAAGTGGTCCCCATTAATTAATTTGAAAGCTAAAAAAGTGGCCTATATTTATAAACGGGGGAAATTTTGAACTTGTAATGGAGCGTTGTTTACGTTCATTGCAAGGTATGAAAACTGCATGGATTTGAGCTTGCTGCTGGCAATGTTTGTTTCAATATCAGGGAAATCAGGTCCACAAAGAAACCGCCCACTCAGTGACCTGTCACACCAGCCCTTTGGGCACTTCCTGGTTCCCCTATAGGCCAGTCTGACCCTACAAATGTGGAAAAGCTATAATTGAGGGAAACAAAGTGAGTGCAGAATCCCATAATTCCAAATAACTGACTAACATATCCACCACTCAAACGACTTTCATATTTCACTATACTAATTCAACACTAATCCTTTATGGGTTCCGGAGTAGCCTGCTACTCACCCAAAAAGCGCTTCGACGCCTCGTCAGCGGTAGTATGCGCTATACAATTGCAATTACCTCAGATTTACGTCTGTCTCCTCTCTTTTTTTCCAGTGCAAATTTCACCAGTTTTTTTCTGGGGAAGTGTGGACGGGGGTTAAATCTCAAAGTGCACAACATTTGTTCATGTTGTCATCTCATGTCAAGAGCTAAAAAAAACTGTTTGTGCCCGAATCGAAATTAGCGAGTGAACTGGAGTGAGTGACAGAGTGGAGTGTGAGGCGTCGCAGCATGGACTAAACACAAAAGAAGGGCGTGTGCTGTAAGTATCTTTTCATACAGGTATCGCTCTAATCAGCAAAAACAGGTCGTTCGGTAAATCCAAAGTACTCCTGTTTATCGTAGAAGGAGGTGAGAATTGCTAAAAGGAACAGTTCCAGCTAAACCCATCTCAGACGGCGCGTCGACCGTGCAAAGGCCGCCAACAGGCTGCAGCGCCGCGAAACCACTGCGCATCTCAGCTGCGCCTTCTCCTCTCCCAATTATCTTGCGGTTCTTTCGAATCTCTCCCAGGGCCGAGACTTGTTTGTTGCAGCACAAGCTACCTATTAATAATCTTTAGGCAGTTAGCAGAATAATTTGCCGCATTCATTAGCAAGTATCACCTTATGGATTACTAAACTGCGTCTCGGCGCTGGCTAATGAGCCCCCAGCCCTGCCGTACTTTACCGGCGTTATCGCGCGGCAATTAGGGCAGGCTTAGCCGTGATTAGCTGCTCTCGAAATAAACCGCAAGCAGGCAGCGGCCAGGGGAACGGGCACCTGGAGACGGATGTGCATGGCGGAGAGAGTGCGGGGCCAGTGCTTGGTGCCCGAGTCTGGACGCCAGGGGGTGTCAGGACTGAGTCCTGGTGGCATATCCGGCAGGGGCGTGACACAAGCCCCTGCAGCCCTTCGCCCCGCCCCCCCCCCCCCCCCAAAAAAACCTTTCTATGGGCCCCTAGTCAGGTCAAGGTCAACGACTTTCGGTGAGATATGGTGGACCCCAGGGCCCCTCATCAGATTCACCAGGGGGGCCCAGCATATCGGTGGGCCCTACTGAGCAATGTCTGTATGGATCCTGGGCAGGAGGATGCGTTTTAACACACTACCACAAAGCCTATAGTTGTGTCTTTTGTACAAGAAAGGATCCCCCAGGTACAGGACAACAACAAAGCACCAACATCTGCCACACGCAGATAAACACAGCACAGACAGCAGCAGAGCAAGCTTCTCTCACACACCGAGAAGTCACAGCATCTGCTGATGGAGGAAGTAGGAGGTGTAGGTGGTGATGCAGAGAATGGGTGGTGTAGGGTGGTGCAGATGCATGTTGTTAGGTGAGATGTTCAATGTTGGCAGTGGTGTATGTGCAAAGCCACGATTTAGGTGTAAATGCAGGTGGTGATCTGATAGTAGGGTTCTGGGTGAGATCGCAGGGCATAGGTGGTATTGTAGGTTAGTGTATGGTGTAGGTAGTATGGGTTGTAGGATATAGGTGCTGTTGGTTTAGGGTGCTGATCTAAGGCAAAGGTGTAACTGCAGGTTACTAGGCCATTGTGAAATCTTATACAGGGGTGCTGGTTTCTTGGCCACAATTGTGGTTGCAAGACAAAACAAGCATTGGCATAGCCAATAGGTCTCGCTTTTGAGACCTTATAAGTATTTAGTCATGCAGCACAATATCCATGGTGCAACAACATCAACTGTTGCATGGCTAAACACTTATAAGGTCCCAAAGGCGAGACCTATTGGCTATGCCAATGCTTGTTCTTTCCCATGTGTCACATATTCACAGATTTCTCCTTCAGTATTCAAAACAGAGTTTAAAAAAATAATTTCTAGCTCTTTGTCATAGTCCCGCTTTGGCAGTATATTTCTTCACAGAGCTCAAACGTACAGCTTCATGGGGCTCAAAGCCCCTTAAACAGGTAATAATTGTTCATCAACACTCTAGTGGGGGTGCTTGGGGGAAGAAAAGGGAGGAAGGGGTTCAGGTTGGTTGCATGGTGGGAGGGTAACTTAGTGAGGGAAATGGAGACAAACAGCCCTAAAAAAGTGTGGATTGCTTGAGACAGAGAGTATGTTGCATAATCAAACGATATTTGTATTTCCCATCTCAATTCATTCCATAAGCACCTCTCTTTAACAGCAGATGCTACAAAAGACCCGATTCAACAGTGCTCATTGAATCAACCTCGGAAGTATGAAAGTCTATGATGACCCTGCTGAAAGATTCAAACCTCCGACCTTCAAATTACATGAAGATATCTGCAACAGGCACATAAACCCACAGAACAAATATGGCGATTACCTCCTGCACACCGATGGCGCCTGGTTCCAGGCCCGTCCAGTGGTGCAAGGTCACACGCTGAGAGAGTGATCGTCACGGGTGCGCTGAGAACGGGTGAAGTGATCCCTGTAGTGCTTTGTGTGTTCGCTATTGTTTGTGTGGTCCTTTATATATTTTGCCAACGTCAAAGTGAACCCTTTCCACTTACGCTTTCATTTTTAACACTGCCTGCATCACTTCCACCTATTTGTTCTTCATACTTATCTCCTACACAGATGCTGCAAACGTAAGAGTACCAGCTCGTTTTACAATAGCGATAAAGGATGATTAACCTCGCTGATTACTTGCCAAGACACATTCTGCCCGCGACCCCTCGTGAACCACTCAGGAGCACATTTGTCAAGTCACCTCAAGGACCTTACCAAAGTGTGATCGGGCGCTGAAAGTTGGAGGCTGCGCGCGTGCACGTACCTTACCAAAGTCGTGACAATGATTCCCGCCCATGTGATCGTATGTAGGTGTAGCAGTCACAATGTCATCGAATTCTAGAGATGGAGACCTTAATAAGCTCCTACCTGCAACAAGAAAAGCCCGGCTTCAAAAGTGGTGCATGCGTGAGTGCCCGCCGCGGCGAAAGTGAAAGCAGCACGTTTGAACATATGTTTCCAATGAATGCGAGACGCAGCGGGGGAGGAGCGTTGAGAGAGTAAGCGAGAGGAAAGCCATATGGCGCCTGATCGGGCGCTGAAAGCTGGCGGCTGCATGCGTGCACGCACCTTACCAAAGTGCATCCGTCTGAATGCAAGAGTAGATCGGACAAAGCCACATCCTCCAAGCAGTCAGTGAAGTATAACAACAACAAAAAATAGAAAAAGGCAGGAGACAAGAATCAGCATTAAATCCCCACTTTAAAAGCCAAAGTCGTGACAATGATGGGACATGCTCCTGGAAATCTCAGTAACTTCTGAAGAAATGGTTCAGAGAGGGTGTCATATCACCCTGCCCGGTACACCCCGGTACAAAATGATTCTCTTAGCAGAGTATAAATGCTGCCCCTCACGTAAGTATTGCCTAGTAGTTGTGCCGAAAATACCTAGAAGTCAAAATCATGAATACCACGACTGCTGCGGTAATCCCAAAACTTGAAAAGAGAATGCCATCCCATTGATTGCCCACCAAAATACCGAAAATCCTGAAAGGTAATTTACCTAACTCTGGTCCAGAATCAAAAGTGGAAGCTAAGTGTCGTTCTCGCCCATGTGACCGTATGTAGGTTTAGCGGTCACAATGTCATTGAATACTAGAGCTGGAGACCTTAATAAGCTCCTACCTGTAACAAGACAAGCCCGGCTTCAAAAGTGGCGCGCGCGCGAGCACCCGCCGCGGCGTAATTGAAAGCAGCACGTTTGAACATATGTTTCCAATGAACGCGAGACACGGCGGGGGAGGGGTGGAGGAGCGTTGAGAGAGCAAGCGAGAGGAAAGCCAGATGGCGCCTGATCGGGTGCTGAAAGCTGGCAGCTGCGCGCGTGCACGCGCGCATAACCGCAAGCGCTAGGCCAGCAAAAGCGTGTGGTAGCACTTTTAAAAGCCCACTTACTAAATGTCTAGCAGAGCAGCGTATGCGCTGGCTCAGGCAAGACCTAAAAAATTACAAAGTCCAGTTGTCTTATACATTTAATAAAGTGCTCTGCATTTTCGAAAAGAGTATCAGAGTTATTATTTTTTGCACTTACTTCAGCTGATCACTAAAATCTTGGACCTCTGTCTTGGCTCTTGCCCGTAGGGTGAGTGTTCTTGTATGTGATTAATTCTGAGCAGAACCTAACCGAAGAAAGACATTCTAAAGATCTATCCTGAAATGAAGCTTGAAGATAGACACCTTAATTACATTAATTTTCACCACAGTATATTTACTGGTGGTGTTTCAACTGTAAATATTGTTTTACATATTTGGTCTTCCAGCCTTGAAAATGTTTCAATTGGTTCTCCATGCCCCTGAGAGGTTGCAAGGTCTCTCAATTCTCCGTGTTTTTACCCTTGTTTGTGCTTCCTATTTAAAGGATATTTGCAACATAATTGTGATTGCATTTGTGAAGCTCTCCATACCCTGTGCAGAACGCCGAAGCACTTTATCGCAAGGTGGCATGCTCCATTGTGTATAAAGTCCCACAGTTCAAGGGCTTCTCTTCCAAACTATCAGACCTTGCAGACTCCCTCACACCAGTTCTTAGGGGTTCTTCTCTTCAGTGCCATTCACTCAATAGAGAAGAACATACAGGAGATGAAAAGTTGAAGATGAAGCTTCTTAGAACTCGTTTAGTAATGTAGTGATGTACCTTTTACAGTTTACAAACCCTCCTGTTGGATCATGTTTATAAACTTCAAACTTTTCTAATGGTCCAAGTTAAGTTTGCCAAGCCATCTCATGCCCATATTAGTTTTCAGCGTTCTTATTTCATGGCTAAAGACCTCTCCTGGTGAACCATACTCACAGTTTTATCAAAATTTACAAGCCCTCCTTGAAGATCAAGGTTACAATTTGCAAATCTCTCATAGGCTCCCTTTATGAGTGGCCCGGTATTTTCCCAACTTTGGAGTTGCCAATGCCAATGCCTGTTGGATCCTGAGGGTCTTCTAGAAAGTGAGGATCTACCAGAGAATCATTAATTCTGGTCCTGGTTCCTCCAGTAATGGCTCATTTCCCCCAATACTTTCTAAGCCTGGGCATAGTTGGCGGAGTTTTGCTACGCGGAACTCCGCAAAGTTACAAAAAATCTCTGTGAAGTTCCACAAGTGGTGGAGTGTAGTGCAAACTGCTGTTTGCGCTGGTCTTCCTGCCGCTCGGGTAAAATATCTACCCGTGCGGCAGTTTGCGCTCGCAAACTTACTGTTCGCGAGCACGAACGGTGAAAAAACTCTGCTGCACTACTCAAAGCGGTGTTTTCTGCACTTCGCAAGCTCTGCGGAGTGCAGAGTGCAGAAAACTCAGCGAACGGAGCGGAGTTCACCACCCAGGCCTAATACTTTCCCACATAGGTTTCGGCTGTTTTCAGCAATTGAAATCTCTCTGTGAAAGCAAAAAGATTTGGTGTGTTTCACACAGATCTAACAAATTCCGAAGGGACCAGTAACTGCCCCATCTGAATTATTAGGTCACTTGTAATGAGGGACTAAGACTCCATATGTTTACTGTTTATATATTGTCTTGCAGTAGCGGCCTGTGCAGGTAAGCAGGGTGGGGCAGAGTGGGGGTGAGGGGTGGTTGAAAGTGACAAACGTCGGGATAGGGAATGTAAATTAAATCAATAAATAAATCTACTTACAGTATGCTCGAGTCGGCTATGCCACGAGCGCAAGGTAAGTGGTTTTATTTATTTTACATTCCCTACCCCATCGTTTGTCACTCCTCCTCCCCTCCACCCCGCCCGCCTCACCACGCTTACCTGCATGGGCCACTACTGTTGACTTGGTGGTCCAAATTTACTGACCTGGTCTGGTGGTTTCCAAAGGTATCTGCATGCAGAGGCCCCAGAACAATTAGTGATCGACAAAGATCCAGTGAACATAATGGCACCTCATGTGACTGCGGCCACTAGTGCATCCACCAGTACCACAACCCTTCCACTTCCCCCTCCGTTACTTCGACACTAGCATTGACTCGTTTATTAGGACGTTGACTTTTGGTTTCAACTCATGGTCCTCTGGAACAAATCTTTTGGTGACCCACTGCCACCATGTCTCCTGTCTCCGCCTTATGCCATTGTGCCACCTCTTTCTTTTTTTGCTAGGGGATGTAGCAAGGGTTCTACCACTCTCCAAAGCCCTCTTCTGCATGCTACCTCAGCAAAATACATCACAGAAGTGTTTTTTTGTGGTTAATTATACTTCAACAGCTTCTACGGCTGCTGTTATTCAATGTTTCTCTTTGGCCCTTTCATCACCTCCCTGCAGACTGTGAATAGATTTTTGCTAAATGCAGACTTTTTGAGTGCAATACAAATTTGTTTAAGATCGCTTCTTTCCACTTGTATTCTTTGGACACTACCACCATTGCAGATAATTCTTTTTCAAACTCTTTCTTCGACTATTTGACTTTTCTTTCATTTGCCTTTTTTGAAGGAACTGTTTTGTTAAAAAAGTGCATACTTGATGTCAGTTACTGTTGCTTCGCTTCCTCCATATTGCTTTTAGATGTTTCATCTACCCCATAGGAAGTGTAAACGAGTCCTGTTATGAATCCCCACTTTTACAGCTTGAGCAGGAGGGTGTAAGTTCTTCTAACAATAAAACATCACAATTGTTGTTTAAAGCTCCTTTCATTTAGAACGTCGATGTTGGCCTCCAAACAGAACTCCATAGCTACCAAAGCAAGAGGATCGAATGAGGTTGAGCTCTGGTGGGGAAGCAAATGGAACAAGCTAGCATGAAAGGAAAGCTAGAAAGAGAAGTAGAGGAGAGAATGATGGATTGATAATGAAAGGGTACATGGGCGGATGAAGTGATGGAAGGATGGAGAGAAGGTTGTACAGATAGATGGACAGAAGGAAAGACAGAGAGAAGAATGAATGGTGGATGGATATGTGGGTGGTTGTATAAATGGATGAAACAATGAATGATACATTGATACAAACTATAGTGGAGGGATGGATGGCAAGAGGATGGATGGAGAGGGTGATAGATAGATGGATGGGTGGATGATGGATGAATGAGAGGCGAGAGGGATGAAGGGGCGGCTGTAGAGAAGGCTGAATGAGTGGATGGTGTATTGATAAAGAGGAGAGTGGAGGGATGGAGTAAGAGAGGGATGCATGGATGAAGAGAAGGATAGATAGATGAAAAGGGAAAATGATGGAAAGATAAACAAAACCATGCATTGAAGGAGTGCAGGTTGGATGGAAAAAAGGATAGAAGGAGGGATTGAAAGATGGAGAGGAGGGTAGATGTTGGATGAATGGAGGGATAGATGGGTGGGTGGATAGATGGAGAGAAAGACAGGTGTTTGGACGGGACATTGATGAATGAGACAACGATGGATGTAGAAATGTATGGATGAGTGAATGAAGGATGTAATAGATGGATGGAGTAATGGATGAGAGAAGGGAGGATGTAAGGATGGAGAGTTTGATTAATGAACATGTGAATGAAAGATGGCTTGATCAATATAGAGAAGGAAAAAAGATGGAAAACTGGAACGAAGAATGAGAGAGGCTGAAATGAAAGAAGGAAAACAATAAAGAAGGACAGAGAGAGGAAATTAAAGATCGAAACAGATAGAAAGATGAAGTTAAGGCAAAAAGGATAACAAGACAGAAAGAAAGCTGGAATGAAGAAAAATGAAAGAAAGGAGGTGAGAAAAATAGAAAGGAGAACTGAAAAGAGATGAAGAGAAGCAAGGAAAAAACCAGGGAATAAAGAAGGACGGGGGACTGGACCAGAGGAGCATTATGCTGAAAACAGAGTTGTGTTTTAGGGTAAAAAGCAGACTGGCAGTGAGCCACTCTGTAGGGGGCGTTCAGTAGCAAGTTTGTCACTCATTCACTGGCTGGGAGTAGGTGTCAAACGGGAAGGGACTTTAAATAACTCTCAAAGTTTCTTCCTCCCACTTCTTTTCTGATAAAGGATCACATTGAGAATATTTTTGCACTTTAGGGAGGCCAGGCTGCACATAGCATGTTGACAATCATGCACTTAATTGCATTTTTAAATGAGATAACTGAACTGTGAGAAGCTGGCTTGGTATATGGTGTACACTTATGTAAGTGAACACCTTGCCCCAATGGTAATTTTAGTGGTCTTAGACAACCTTAGAAAGCTCTCTAAGTGGTAGCTGTGGAGCGCAGCCTTCAGGCTTAGTCCAGAAGGAGTGTAAAGCAGCTTGTTTCACCAGAACATAATCTTGTATGTATAGATTAAGTGAAAAAGAACCACAGTGTATTTATAAAAAATATGTATTATAAGACACTCACTAACATATATAAATATCTCCTAGTTGGAGATATACACAATGCACACAATACTTTTCAATAGAACCAGGTAAGTAGCACGAAATACACAGTGGTCTCCAGGAGGAGACCAAACGATATACTAAAATAGTGGTATGCAAACCACAATTTGAGACAAGACTATACCCAGTAGATGTAGAAGTGCCGAGGACCCAAGGAACCACCCAATGTAAGTAACCAGGAACCCCACGAAGGCCGTGTGCAGAGTGGGATCATGACCGCGGCCTCAAAGCAAGTCAATGGATAATTCGCAGTTGCCATTTTTAAGAAGAAGGACCCTTCCCAGTGGACCCTGAAGAATCCCAGGGAAAGACAGAAGGTTGGAGAGCTACCCCACCAGTGGATACTCTTGGAACCAGGATACCTGCACCAGGGAAGCTGGGTGCATAGGTGTGAAGTGGCATCAGAATGCGCTGTCAAACCCAATGGAGGGATTCAAGGAAGATGCCACTGCTGGAGAAGGCAAAAGTGTCCGGTGGAACCCAAAGGTGGATTCAAGATGTGAAAAACCTGCTAGCAAAGGGGACAGAGCCTATGCTACACAGGAGTGACCAGGAGGCATGGAAGGCGTATGCCCATCGCTGTTGGGTGTTTGCAGGGGAGCTGATGGTGACCTTAGAACTGCAGCTGTGTGGACCGGGTGATGCTGTGGAAGATCAGGAGACATACATGAGCTGTCCCACGTCAGATGTGGAGAGTTGAGGGGTCGGTGTCCGGTGAGAGCACCAATAAGCCTTGGCAACTGCAACCAACGTGGAAGTGGAGAAAGGTGCAATGTCGGGACCAGCAAGGTCCAGGAGACTCACCACAAGCAGGGGAGTCTGAACAGGCCCCAAACAATCAGGGGAGCACAAAGAATATGAATATTACTCTCAAGAAGATCCATAGGCTGGTGGCCCTGGAGTCGCAACAGGACCTCAAGCAGCTCATCAAAGATGCAAGTCCACGATGCAAGAAGATGTGGTGAGGATGAAGATCTTGGTCACTGGAGATGCTTGAGGTTGGGGCTACTTGGAGTTCAAAGATCTTGGTGGAAGGAAGCCAACAAGCCTTTGCAACTGCAAGTCAAAGCAGTGCACAGGGGTTCAGTTCCTGCTGCTCTGAAGAGGGAAACTGGCCTTAAACTTGGTGAGAGAACATGGCAGGCCTTGAGGGATGAGAAGAACCACCACCTGTGTTGCTGAGACTTTCGGAGTCCGTGGGAGCTCAGGATCAGCAAACTGGTCAGCTAAGTTGTGGTGCCTGCAGATGCAGGGAAGTGACTCCTTCACTTCAAGGGAGATTCCTCCAGGTTTCTTGGATGCCCACAGGCCTTGGAAGGTTCCTGTATTGTGCACAGACACAGACGTTGCAGCAGACAGGCAGGGCAATGAAATCAGGAGCAGCAGGAGTCTTCCCGATTGCAGCCTTGATGCCCAGAGCGAAGTCCAGAGTGCCCAGATGGTTGCAGAAGAAGCGGTATCAGAAATGTATCTTGTCCCACGATTAATCTAGCGACACACCTACAGGTAAGCTCTTAAATACCCTAAGGAAAGGGTTAGGACGATACAGAGGTCCCTCCCTAAGGAGGGGCTAGACATGGGGGAGGATTCTCAACTGTCCTTTATCCAGGTTCACACCAGAGTGGGAGCCAAATGCTCCCTGAACTGGTTTGAACTGGACTATGCATGGAGGGTACCAAGTGTGCCCTGCATTCACGCTATGTGGCACTGGCAAGCGCTCCCACCCTGCCCCAATACACTAAATCCTGTCTGGGAGGTGGTCACAGCTCCCTGTGACAGGATACCAATTGCTCTGCCTTCCCCTGTCTGAGCTTGGCTCAGCAGCAGGAGGGCAGATACATGTCTCTGCCCGGCAGCAGCCCTAGCTTGCTGTCTCGGGCTGGTAGACTGGCATCTGGAGCACCGTGGGCCTCCCAAAGAAGCTTTATGGTGTATGGAATCATACCTCCCACACTGTTTGCGGTGTTGGGGTATGATTCCAACATGTTTGATACAAAACATGATAGAATTTGTTGTAGCCAGTTTTGAGATGGTCATCGCGTAAAGATGCGGTGCCCCTCTATTTGTCATATGGCTGTCTCACGTACAACCCAGTAGAATGGACTCCATGGACTGTAGGGGTGCCCTGCTCATGCAGGGGCACACTTCCACTTAGACCCAAGCACCCTGCCTTCAGGATGGTAAGGCCTGCCTTGGGGGTGATTTATATGTTTTAAGTGTAGTGACCCTAGATATAGGGAAACCTATATCTTTCGTAAGTGGTGGGTGCACCAGATTACACAGACTGCAATGGCAGGCCTGTAGTTGCAAATTGAGTGGTCTCCCATGGGTGGCATAATGCATGCTTCAGCCCTGGGTACCTTAGTACCATATACTGGGCACTCATAAGTGTACACCAGTGTCCAATCTGGGATATACCTAAGTTCTTACCAAACCAATTTAGGGGAGAAAGCACAGAGACTGGGTCTTGATTAGCAGGATCCTAGTCAGACTAATCAGAAACAGCATTACATGAAGAAAAAAGTGGGGGTAACCATGAAAGCAGATCCTACTTTCCTAAACGAATATAATTGTAATGTTTGAATTGTTAAATATGTTTAGAGGTGCTATTTTTATAGAGTAATTGTGGGGAAAATTATTTGTCATTTTGTGGATCCCATATGAAATCTTTTTACAGAGCGGGGGATGTGGGGTGATATTGTAAAGTTTGTAGAGGGATCAGAAAAGAAGGTAAGTCAGAGTCACCGTAGATCGACCTGCTCCATAATGACTTAATCAAGCAACAGATCGGCTACTGAAAGATGGCTTATTGAATTGCTTAATCTGTCAAAAAAAATGTGTCAGCGCCGAAAATGTTCTTTGGAGGACACAACGGCTGTCAATGCTGGGACCACCCGTTTCCACTACTGACATCATCCACTGGCAATATGGATGTGTTAGACCTGGCATCTTTTGGCGTGGGTTCCCGTCTTTTTGACCTCCTGTTTTTGATTGTGTGCGCAATTTCATTTTTGCTGACTTTAAGACTCTGGACACTTTCCCATTTCTGACCGGTGCTAAAGTGCAAGTGCTCTGTGTCTAAAACCTGATGGTAATTGGTTTCTCCATGAAGAGTGCAGAGTTCTGAACAACTTCGCGTAGCGGTGTAGAGCGGAGTTTTTTCTTCTTTGCGGCTTATCAATGTTACATTGGCGTGCATGAGCGAGGAAAATCCAAGGTTAGACCACCTCCCAGGAAGATTTCTCAACACGGGCGTTTATGGCAGGTCACTACCGCTCACATTGAGAAACCTGCCACTCGCGTTGAGGAAGCTACAGCCCGAGTAGAACATCTACTCAAGTGGCAGAAAGAAGCTGCACCCTCTTTTGCTGCACATGGTGCAGTTCGCACTGATTTTACAGCGCAGAACAAACACCCGGTGCTAAAAATCAGCGTGAGCAGCGCGACTTTCCGCATAGCGCAGCAGAGTTTTTTTGTCACTTAGCAGAGTTCCGGGGAACTCATTGAACTCCACCAAAGCCTACGAATAAGTCCACCATATGTGTCCAGGGCATGTAAATCAAATGTTAACAGTGGGCCTGCAGCACTGATTGTGTCGCACCACACGATTAGCCCTGCAAACATGTCTCAGGCCTATCAAACATGTGTGTGCAGCTTTAAACTGCCATTTTGATCTGACAAGGGCACCCACTTGCCAGGCCCACACCTTCCCTTTTATTACATAGATGTCACCCCTAAGTTAGGCCCAAGGCAGATCCCTGGGAAGGGTGCAGTGTATTTAAAAAGTAGGACATATACTTTTGTGTTTTACATGTCCTAGTAGTGAAAAACTGCTACATTCATCTTCCACTACAGCAAGGCCTATCTCTCTCATAGGTTAGCATTGGAGCTGCCTTGTAACATCTTACAAGTGTATCTGCCAATTGGGCACAGATAGAAAATTGGAGTTTGGTGTCTCTGGGCTCAAAATAAAAAAAACATCTTTCAGTGAAGTTTTTTTTCAAATTGCAGGTGTAAAAATTCCACTATTAGAAAGTTGACATTTTCTTACTTTATCCATTCTGTGCCTCTGTCTGTCTCTGAATACACATCTGGGTCAGGGTGACAGTTGGGCTCTTGTACATTCACTCTACACAGTCACACAAAGGGAGCTCAGGTGTGCCCTACATATCCTCATGGCCCATCACCAGGCTTAGAGGTCTTCTTGAGCTATAGTTGTGGGTGGAGTTGACACTTACACCAGAATAGGGCTGTGCCTGTCCCCACTCAAATAAGTTTCCACCCCCTGCAGAGTGTCTGGAGTCAGGGCAGGATAAGACAGGGTCCTGTGCACTTTCAAAGATCTTGCTTTGAAGTCCTCCTACTTGAAAGGCGAAATTGGGTATATGTACTGAACCTCTGACACCATATACTCAGAACACTTAGGGACTGAGGACATTCTGCCTTGAAGAAGAGCTGTTGTGCTGCCAGGAGGGACTGCCACTTTGCTATTTGCTTTGCTGTGTTGGCCCGCTGCCTACTGCTTCGGTCCTGGAAGTGAGAGGAATGGACTTTGCTCTCTACATCCTGTTTTCTAAAGTTTCTCTAAGGGTTTGAGTGGAGCTTGCCCCCTGTTGGAAGTCTCATGGCCATCAAAGACTTCACTTGTAGTACCTGGGCTCCTCTGCTGAGAGCCCTACTTGCAAAGTGGTGCCAATTCCAGTTCCTGGGCCTTTGGAAGTGAGTTTCAGAGCTACAAGAAGAAACCAAAGGCGAGCGACTTTGGAACCAGCACCTGCCTGCACCTTTGACGCCATGCCGCTGCGTGCATCAAAGCCGTGGTCGCCGCTCTATGCAACTACCGTGACTTACAACGCAAGGCTCCGAGAATGCTGCAGCGCCTCCAAAGAATCACCACTGTGGCAGCCCTGAGCACTGCACAACCGATGTCCATGACGCACTGCTCTGGCTCCACCACTGCAGCTGTGGCCCAGTGGTTTGACACTGCAAAACCAAAGCCTTGCGGCTTGACCTGCATTGCCTCAATGACACTGCTCAGTAGTAAGGAACTGAGGGTGTCACATCAGAAACCACTGCATCAGCTCCCCTGCACCTTGCAATGTCCCTCGGCTTCAGCAACTCCACAACTCTGCACCACAACCAGGAACCGATGCCTCACTTGCTTCAGTGATGCCTCATCTCCCTCATACAACGCACTGTCTTCAAGTGCCGACATGACAACAACCTGCATAGCAGTAAGGAACCGACGCAGCACTAGCCTCTCCAATGCCTCACCTCCCCTGCGCCTTGCACTGTTTTTGATTTCTGACACCTACAAGGTAAAGTAACGGGGTACGAGTAACTCCCATCGCAGGCCCTTGCTCCATTGAGGTCAGACTGACTTTGTGGCGTTATCAACGTCAAGCATGACCAAATAGACCCATTGGAACTATTGTTATCTAAGAGCTTTAACACTGAAGAATTCATATCTTGACTTGTGTATGTTGGATTTTTTTTTTTTTTTTGTTGAAAAACCTTTATTGACATTTCAATCATTAACAAGTATGGGCCTACAACCCCCCGGGGCCGGCCGCTAAGCAATCAGAGCAATAAGAGCAAATGTAAACACAGGCGGCACCTCGGAGAGCAGGATCTTCATTCCAATATAGTCCGGCCAGTGAGCCGCGCAGGTAGGACACCAGGAGAAAAAGGGTTTTTCATTTTATAATGAAACAAGACAGTAGGATCAGGTGCCAAGCAATTTCCCAACAGCGATAAGGGACAAGAGTAATAGACGTAAGCAATAAGCAGCAATCTATTGGATCAATGGCGCAGACACGGGAAATTCCGGATGAGGAAGAATATCAAAAACAGTTGCGCCTGCAGGCCCCGGTACCTAACGCCCAGAGAACACCCCGGAAACTGTGGCACACATGGAGAGGCGACGATTCACAACAAAGGAGGTGTACCGCGCTGATCCCAGAAAAGAAGAAACAAGAAGAAGCGGAGAAGAAAAAGGAGGCCATGGAAAAAGAGATAAAGACTAAAGAGTCCCCTCCCCCAACCCCCCACCCTGCACCTCTGCAAATGAGTATGCCCCCCCCCCCCAGCAGTGTGCCTGTCGCCCTGGAACTAGACCCGAAATATAGAAGAAGCAGGGAAAAAGGAGTAAGAAAGAACCCCACCAGACGGGGGGGTGGAGAAAGTATAATAAACTGGAGGAGGGCCTTCAAAACATGCCCCCGGCTTCTCCCTCCCGCACGGTGAAGTCTCCCCACAGCAAACAATAAGCCGCACCAAATCGACCATATCAAAAAAGGGGGAATGGGGAGCATTATGCACCAACTATGCTAATAACCATGAGAGTACGCAACCATGAGTCCGCCCGTCTACTAGATGACCACCCCCGAAGGATCAGCCTCATCCTTGACCACTCTTTGCAATTCTGCCCATGCCTACCCCTCGACCCAGCACCATGTCCGATGTTCCAAGGTAAAGGAGTGTCCAAAAACAACCGGGAAGCGACGCACACAGGTGGGGTGGAAGTCTCTGAGTACCAACACAGTCCGCATCATGGAGGGACGTCTTTCCCAGTGCTGCCCCAGGATCTGCACTGCACACAAGGTCCAGGAAGGCTGAATCAGCCAAAGTAGACAAACTTTGCTGGAATTGTCCCTGGGTCGCCGGAGGCCGTGCACGGGACAAGGCCACCACCTTCCACTCAAGTCCAGTACCTCCGGAACAGATCAAACCCTCAGTTAGCCGATCACACGGTAGCATACTGTCCGGAGTGTCCGGCTGTGCACTAATCGCAGGGGTGGCCGCAACATTATCCTCCTGTGTGCAGTGTGGGAAACCCCTGTGTACCTGTGGACCAGCATGCCGCCACTGTCCCAACGCTGATGCCACACCATCGAGCTTACTCCCCAAGACCCCGGCGCCACGAGCCAAGGAGAAATGAAGGGCACCAAGGGCCTCTAGGAGGTCGCCGTACCCCAGCACAGCTCTCTGCGATCGCTCCGCCACACTCCCAAAAGTCACACACTCCCAATCCTGCTGCGACCCAGTGGACAGGATGGTAGGCTGCATAGCAACAAGATGGCCGCCGGGAAGGCCCGACTCGTATTGGGGCCGGGACCCAGGGACAAGCGCCTCGAGGTCCACGTCGCTGAAGACAGGGGTCCGGGGGCAGGCACAAATTCCGCCGTTGCGTGGTCACGGGCAACAGTCGTCCCCGCCACGGACCAGCTCCCGCTAAAAGCCGGGAGCAGCCCGCAAGGATCAGGGCGAGCTAGGGGCGGCGTCCGGGCAGCTCACCGTCAAAGGCAGGGGCAAGCACCGAAGAATCTGAGAACTGCACCCCCGGGCATGTCCTCGGTCCGCTACGCCCAGCAGTGGGAGCGACTATGGCAAAATGCAGGCCGAGGGCAGCACCGCTCCGGTGGACCGACTCCACCCAGTCACCACAGGCCGCTGTTGTTAAACTGCCACCCGGCCGAGGCGTCCACTCGAGGTCCCGGCTCCGGGGCTGCACGGGCCGCAAAGTTCAACTGCAGATTTCTCCGGCGGTACGGCAGCCAGAAACCTCGGAGTCACACAATCGGTTGCCACTCTCATTCACAAACACGATCTCATGGCGCAGACTGAGGATCTCGTGCAGGATATCCGTGCGGGATGCGGAGGTTCACGGAGCCGGGAATCTACGCTGCCGTCCCGGTCGCCATCTTGGCTCCTCCTCGTATGTTGGATTTTTGTCCTTTCGGTCTTGTTTTACTCAGATAAATATTGGCTATTGTTCTAAACTGGTGTGAAGTACTTTGTTGCTCTGTGTGTGTGTATAAATACTTTACACATTGCTTCTGGGGATAGCCTGACTGCTCTTGCCAAGCTATCAAGGGGGTGAGCACGGGTTATTCTTAGTGTGTAACTCACTTACCCTGACTAGAGTGAGGGTCCCTGTTTGAACAGGGTACAAACCATTGCCAACTAAAGACCCCATTTCTAACATGATGCATCCCACTGCCTTCAATGCTAGAAACACCCATGCCTGTAAGTGGTAAGTCTTGCACCAGCCGTGGAAATGGTGGAGAGTAGAAATAAACAAATGTCCAGACACAGAAAATAGGAAACAGAAGAAAGGAAACTGTACTAAGACAAGAGAGGAGATAAGGATCAACCCAAAAAATAGAAGAATTGAAAGTGGGGAGAAGGAGAAAAAGAAAGATGTAGATAAGAGACTAAGAGAAGTGGGGATAGAAGGTCACAGAAAAGATAGAAAAGTTGCAAAGAGAGAGCAAAAGAAATATAGATAGCAAGATCAAGAGAATGAAGAGATAATTAAGAGGGAAAGAGGACAAAGAGTATGTGTGACTCATACAGTATTGTCTACCTCTGCCTGACCCTACCCAACCCGTAGATTCAAAGGAGACAAGCAGGTCTCCTACCACCTGCTTTCAATCCCCAGCAGTAGGGCACATCAGCAGAAGGCCAAATCAATTTCACATGGTACATTATAAGAAATAGGGTCACACAATATAAGCATGAGTAAGGTCAGTGTGCTCCACGCATAGCATGAGCGTCAGTAGAACATGCTTCCTCCACACTCACTACATTGTCTGGGCAGCATTAGCGAATGCTTCTTTCACATGTTGCATGAATAGGAAGCGTTATGCACATACAGCAGGTTCAACTGTACAACAAAACAAGTAAAAACTAGGCCTGGCTGAAATTGAAATCACACCAGCATAATTTGCGCAAAATTCCTGAAAGTATACCATCACACCACTTTGCCTAATTATGTGCCATTGGCAGTAAAACTGTACTGCAAATGGCAAAGGTTTGGGTAAAAAAATGTCCCCATATGCACAGGAACAACAGGGCAGGAGCTGCTATGCTTATTTAAATGCATCCTTGCACCAAAACTTTAGCTAGGACACATTTCACATGAACATATAGCACAACGTGCCCACACACACGCACTTGTGTCATAGTGCAAGGGAGCTTGTGCTCTCTAAAGCTTAGATTTTGTACTGGTCGGGACCCTCTAAAACGTTTCCTACTTATTATTTGTGTGATACAATGCAGCACACATGCAAAGTGGATTTTCCTGGTTATGCTTGCACCCAGGAGGCATCAGATGTTGGTACAAATCTGTGTCTTGGAATGTTAGTAGGATCTAAACCCATGGGTGGTTGCCCCTTGATACAAAGTAGCACAAAGTAGTGCATGGCACTACTTTGCATTACTTTAGAATACTTTCCAATATAAATTGATTGTAATTCCCACCCAAATGTTAGAGCTGGGCTCATATCACAAATGTGATGCAAACCCAGAACAAAGCGTTAGTAAATCTGAGGCCCCAGTATTTTGTAGATGACCCCAAACTTTCATTCTGTTTCAAATTCCCTACTAAATATCCATGTTTCATCTTTGAATCGTCACCTCATTGATTTAAGTCTGCAAGAATGTGTATCATTTTCTCTTCAGACCTCATCAGTAGGGCCTCTAAGTAAACGTGGCCACATTTTGGAACACAGCTTTGTTTTCTACAGTATAATTTCCATCAAGTGATGGCAAAGCCAACAGGTCTCATCTTTATTATGCAGATGCTGAGTTGTTGGTTTTTCCAATGTCTGCAAAGTTTTGGTTAACAAAATAAAAGAAAGAAATTAAAGTTCTGGAGGAAAAGCAAACATTTTTCTCATGGCATTTCAAAACTGTAAATTGAATTCAGTATTTCCAGTCTTTAAATGTGTAATGGTTTTGCTTTCAAATACTTTTCACTCAGGAAACTCTGAACAGAATTAAAAAAGAATAAGAAAGGGTCAGACTGTAAATAGAAACAAGTGCCAATGCCTAATTCACTCACTTTCCACAGGATTTAGCCATGTGGTTCTCTATAGTAGGCAAGGGAGTAGGTTTATAGGCCTCCTGGAGAAGGTCATGCTAAGTACACCTTCTGCCTCAGACACCAGCTGAATGAATGCACCAGATGACCCTTCCTCCAACGTCATAACAGTCTTTAGGTATCAAAGCTTGAGATTTCTTGCAATGTGTGGAATGCAGGAGATAAAGCAAATCAACCCTTGGAGTCTGCTTTGTACTAGCCACACCCAGCAAAAACATCCCTCTTACTATGCTTTAACAGACAATCTGGTTGGGGAGCAACACCGTGTAGGGCTAAGGGCAGGTGTTTGTTCTTTAAAAGCATCACAAGAGGAAGGCAGCTAGAAAACACATGCACTCTGATGGAGTGCTGAATGAAAAAGTTAAACGTAGTTCCCTAAATGTGAGCAGTGGAAGGATACAAATCAGCCTATCAAACGGATCATAAAGATGATACGACTCAGGGGACAGACAAACACAAGAAAAGGATGAAAAGAAGGCAAGTCATTGAAAAAGAAGCAAGCAAATGACAGTGACAAAAATGCCAATAAATGGTAAGCCATGGGCGGGAAGTAAGTAAGCCCAGACAAAATATAAATCATTCTAGCGGAATGTGTGTAATTTCAGCAATTTTGTGATACACATGTTATGTGAAATTTCGCTAATTACACCATTATGCCACACTGCATAAGTACGCTGCTGTTCACTGCAATATTATAGACAAGGAACAATATGAACAACCAGAACATGAGAGGCTGTTGTTCACAACAATTGTGGTATTCGTGCTCATTTTTCTAGCACAAAATACATCCTAGTGTCAAACATTTACTCGAGAGTGCATTTCACATTGAAATAAGGTGCTATATGATAGATTTTAATTTTGTGTAATCATGGGTAATTTTCCTCAACTTTTTGCAATATTACACAAAAGCAAATTACACAAATTTCGCACACCAAGCTGCAGGTTCAATGTAAGTTCACAATAAGTCTTTTGCAACCAGACAGCGTGCACTGTCTGGTAGGTGAGACCTAAAAACGATAATTCAACATTCAAGCTTGTGATAGGGAATATAAAACTACAGTAATACTTGAGTATCTGCATCTGTGAAAAAGAGAGGGAAAAAGTGAAAGTGCCTGTGAGAACCAGAATCTGACAAAGAGAATGACATGAGAAAGAGAAGCCAGTGTAAAGTGAGGTAAAGTGTGTGACAAGGGCACATAAGTTATGTTTGCGAGAGAAAGGAGGATTTGAAAGAGGGAATGGACTGTGCACATTGGTTTGTGAGAAGGGCATTTCATTTAGAGATGAGGTGTGAGAGTGCGTGCAAGGTAAAATGGGATGGTAAAAGGAGTGTGTGGGACAGAAAAAAGGGCCTTTACGGGAGGTGTAAGAAGAAGGTTAAACTAGAAGGAATGGGAAAGGAAGTTGTGAAAAACAATGTATGAGGTAGGAAGAGTAGCGTGTGTACTGAGTTTGAGGGAAATCAGAAAGGATAGAGAGAAAGCAGGGTATCAGTAGATGGAAAGAAATAAGTGTGTGTGAGTGAAAAGTGTGAGAGAGGATGGTATGTGAGATAGAGAACCAGAGGTGGAGGTATGTGATATAGAGAATGGGAGACATGTTTGGATTGAAAAAGAGGTGGATCCCAAAACACGTTTTCCCAGGCACTTTCCCATAGGAATTTTGGCATACAGAAAAAAACAACTGAAGAGCATTTCACCAAATGTGGCATTAAGCGAGGGGCATATTTACAAGCCCCTATTGCCACAGGAACATCACTTTAATGACGTTCCTGTGGCGATAGGGGCTTCGCCTTATTTACAAGGGGGTGTTAAGCCACTTAACGTAACTTAATGCGCCTTGTAAATAAGACAGCCTTTCAGCTATAATTAGTGTGAAAGGGGTGGGCAATGGGTGTTGCGGTGAGCATTCCACCGCAACACCCATTCATTTTGATGCTGCCCCCTATTTACAAGAGTGGCATGAATAGGAGGAGGTGCCAAAATTAAGACCAGGAAAAACCTGGTCTTATCCTGGTGAAATTAGGAGAAATGCTTTATTTTTCCTTGTTTTTGCTGTTTCTATTGCGCAGCACCCATTAAAACAGCAAAACGTCATAAATGATTGTTTATATGCAGGAAGGTGTCCCTTAAAAAAATTATGATTTGAAACTTCTATGTGTGCTGCACAATGCAGCACACATAGAAGTTTCAAATCACCATTTGTGATTGTTTATGTGCAGGAAGGGACTCCTTCCTGCACATAAACAATCATTCCCTCAACGCAGGCATCCTTGCACTATGGTGCAAGGGAACCTGAGATGGCACTAGGCAGCTTAATTTAGCACCAGCACTAGTGAAAACACAGGGATGTTCTGTATCTTTGTAAATACAGCGTATCCCTACGTTTTCGGAATGGCGTAGCGTGGCGTTAGCATTTTGTGCTTAACGCCATGCTCTGTCATTCCATTGTAAATATAGCCCCTAGATCTGTTTGTGATTTGTTGTAAATCTGTTCAAAAGTTTTTGAGAAATTAAGCTTGAAAAAATAGTGATGTATAGATGGTTTGTCCCGCAGGAGTATGGAAGTAGTCCAACGGTACCGCAAATTTAAAAGCACAGAGATTTGATTTGTAGAGAGGACTTTTTTCCATGTCAACCTCTTTGGTACTGACTGTACTGAGCAATCTCACTGGCTGTTTGCAACATCAAAAGAAATATTGCCACCATCATTTTAGAACTTGGGGACTCAGTCTCCAAGTCCTGTGATGTAAATAAAATAAAGTTACAGGGTAGAGCTACTCCTTCCCTTCTGTGGGGCCAAACGTTTTGTGCAGCAGGCCCTTGCTTCTCCAGAGGGACCCAGTGAGACCTCTTTTGAGAACCTACAGGAGTTCCGCGGAACTCAGCGTGCCCCCCCTGTGGTCCTGTGGGAGAACCACAAGTACTGCTAGACTGTGCAAGGGCTAAAAAGTGAAGCTTGCACTGTCCCGCTGGACCTTGGAGTGCCACTTGTGTGATCGTGCAGCAGGATTACCAAGTAAGAACAATTAAGGAAAATAAATGAAAAATCTGGAGTGGTTGTCTATGGGGGTGTTGAGTGATCATGACCGGTTAGCCGGAAATGGGTTTGTAGGGTTGGCACCCAGGCTCTATGGCCAACCCCCAGAGTGGATGGCAAAAGTGACATGTTAAATGATAGAGTGATCTGATATGTGAGGTCATAAGCAGTGCATGGTGGGGGTGCAAGTTATAGATATCTCAGTAAACAGTCGCAAAAAAGTGTTTGGCCATGTGCAACACCTGTTTTAGGAGTTGGTAAAGTTTTACCAACTCCTAAAATGGTTTACAACTGGATACTGATTTGGTATTTGAAAGGGACATGCTTTGGGCATGAATTCCAAATACTGAATCAGTATGAGATGTAGTGAAAGGAACCAAACTCCTAAGTTGGGGAGGTAAAGAGACCTTTGCAAACTCTCACGGCAACTTAAAAAAAAAAAACTTTGGCCAGCAGCATCGGGGTTTAGGAGCACCTCACTTGCCCCCCGCCCCCCCTCTGCTCCGGATGGCTATCCACTGTTGCACAGATCCCTACCTCTCTACCTGACATGCTGTCTGACTTTTTTTCACCTGTTAAGAAAATTGTGAGTCACATCTGACTTGTGATTTTTCACAAAATGGCACTTAGATTGAGCACCTAAAATGACTGCTACCAAGCTCAATATTGTATCATGCCCCTTGTAATGTAGTTCAAAGCATAGTGCGGTTAATTCCAGCTCTCCACTTAGAGCAGTGGCGTAGCTAAGGAGAGGGCAGAGGTCGTCGTCTGCCCCCCCTCCCCAACAGCTCTTACCTCCACCGGCTGTCCCTGGGCGGTAAATGCGCTAGCTATGCCACTGACTTACAGTTCTCTGTATCAATCTCCAGGAAAGTAGGGAGCACCTCTTTCGGTAAGGGTAGGTGGGTTTAGGGATTAGAGATTAGAGAGAGAGGGGGACAAAAAGATACATACTTCCATCAGACCTGTACTGGACTCTCTGAGATATATGATTGCACAGCATTGCAGAGGCACACTACGACTCACTCTCAAGATGGAAAAACAGAAGACAGTGAGTATTGTATAAAGGAGTAGGAATGTTATAATAAGAAAGTATGACGTCAAAAGTCTAATGCAGCTTACCCAGTGTGAAAGGAAGTATTTCTCTAACAAGCCACCAAGCAAACCAGGAAACGTGCCCAAGAACAAAAGATGAGATGAACACCTCTCTACCAAAAGATGAAATCATAATCGCCAAACCAAAAAGAGGAAATCGATAGGCAAGAACGAAAGCAGATTCTAGCCATCAAAGCCTAATCGCAGAGAAAGCCAGGAGATGGTGCAAGAGTATAGCCATGTCGAAAACCAAGGTCAGTCCAAGATAAAACAAGTGTCAACACAGGGAGTAAGGACAAATGAAACTTAGGCAGCTAATGATGGGAAAATAACTAAGGTGAGGGAAAAGAGATAAGGATGCAAACTATATCCTCAAGCGAAATAGTCGAAACAACCGATGAAACGAGATTCAGTCTTCAGCATCCGCTAACACTTTTAGGCCTCAGCCCTCTCTGACCTGCAAATCAAGTCCTGGTCCTCAGGTGGCTGGGGCAGCATGTTTCAGACCCAGCGCCGGAAGCTATTAGCCTCCATGATTGTAGTCTCCACCGCCTGTTTTTAAACTCCTCCATGTGGTCCTTTTCCTTCTATGGTGTCTTATGTTGATACCTTACAGCAATTTACTTTTGACTCATGTGTCAAGGTTTTTCTAGTGTAGCCCATGAGTTGTCCTTGTCTCTGGATATATCTGAACAATGCCCTGGGGCAAGTCAGCTCCGGGGTGGCCTCCCATGGCTGCTCAAATTATTTTCCATGGGCAAAACTCATAAGTAACAACTCATGAGTTTCAAGATGGCCCAAAAATAATTCAGATCCTTCATCTGGCCAATCACATTTCATAAAAAGATCAAAATCAAGAAGTGAGTAGGAGGCTCTAATGTGTAATGGCAGGTTGTTTCATGCTTTAAGAATGATGTGGAAGAAAGCAAGACCACTGGATCTGGTTCAGCATATGCAAGGGATGTAGAGAAGTCCAGTCGAGTAGAGGGATCTCTGTGGTTTGTGAAAGGGGATGCATCTATTGAGGTAGGCTGGGCCACTGTTCTGTTGTGCCTTGAATGTGTGAGTGAAGAGTATGAACTGTGCATGTTTGTGCATAGCTAGCTAGTGGAGCTCCATGAGATGGGGTGTGATGTGAGTGCAGTGTGAGAGGTTGAGAGTGATTCTGGATGCAGAGTTTAGTTAAATCTGATGTGTTGTTTGCTGGTCCCGGCGTAGAAGGTGTTGCCATAGTGCAGCTTGTTAGTAACTAGGGCATGTGTAATGGTTTTACGGGGACTGGTCAAGAGCCCTCTGATGATTTTTCTCAGTATTTCCAGTGAATGGAAGCAGGAGCCTGTGACGGCATTGACTTAGGTGGCCATATTGAGTTTGATGTCAATGATGATCCAGAGTTTCCTGTAGTGGGTGGTGGTTGTAGGGTTGGGTGGGGTCCTGAGTCAGCCAGCCACCAAGTGGAGTTCCCCAGAGAGGTGATCTTCCTGAAGACCATTACTTTTGTCTTGTCGGTGTGCAGTTTGAGACAATTGTTTTCATCCAATTGGACTTCAGTTGTGCCAGTTCTGGTTGTTGGCAGTCTTGTCTGTGCGGGAGAGTATGAGTTCAGTGTCGTTGGCATAGGATGGACGTCAATGGACGATGCTTGCAATCGGGGTCATGTATACGTTGAAGAGGGTCTGATTAAGGGATGATACTTGAGGTATTCTACTGATAAGGTTGTGGGTGTATGAGGTGTAGGGGACCAGGCTGGTTGCTGTGCCCTGCCAGTCAAGAAGGAGCAGAGCCAGCAGAGAGCAGTTCCTTGTATTCCAGTCCCATGCAGGCATCGGATGAGGATGGGATACACTGTGGAATGCAGCGGAGAGGTCAAAAAGGGTGAGGGCCTGCTGTGTCTCCTCTATACAAGATCATAGGGATTCTGTCTGTGGTGGCGATGAGAGCTGTTTCCTTGCTATGATTGGGTATGGAGTCAGACTGTGTGATGTTGAGGAGTTGACCGTGGCTGAGATGGTAGGCGAGGTCTCACAGACTTAGATTCTTACAGATGCAGGGAATCACTGCAATGCCTTCTGGGGTGGCTAACATCTTCAGTGTTGTATTGCTTCCTTTTTAAAACCTTAACTGTTAGACTCTCCTCTTTTATACAAGGTGTCCTGCCTGCTGGAGATACTGCTCTCTTGGCAAATAAACCACTGTAGTGTAGTTCCTATATCCCTGATAGGCTCTGCGCATTGGAATAACATACACTATAGATTTGACATAGGACTAAGGTCAGTATGTCTCTATCGAGTATACTAAACTTAATTACTTGTGTGTGCCTGGTAACTCAGAGGTCACTAGAAACTTCTCGAATATACAAGAAGGGATTAGTCTCTGACAACCGCATAAACATGACAACTTTGTTTCCTTTTAAAAAGGGAACAGTCTTAGAATTGTGGAAACAATAGATAGCAGTTTCACTCAGTCAATCGTGCAGTCTTCGTTTCTACAGAGTTGCACAGAAATAGAGAGACGGGCATTTCAATAAAAGGGTTTATTGAACAGTCTTATTTCTCATGTAAGACAGACTGCAAAGTACAATATGTACGAGGTATGCAGTAAGATAAAATAATACTGCAATAGCATGGTCTGTAGCTATGACATATATTAATCAAAATACATACATAAATAACATAAGCTAAAATGTGATACTCATCTGATGCTTCTAAATTGTTTTACCCCAGTGTCCCTAACCTAAGTGCAGTACGAGGTTTGAAGTAGGTGCCATTTCTAAAGTATAGCTAGCTATATTTTTAGTTTAGCCAAGAGTTGCCGAAAGTTTCTCTAAGTTCTAGTCAGCTCCATACCTTCGAATGAGAGAGGTTGGAATCTCTTTTCTGGACTCGATAGTCTAACCCCCCGCAAGGGAAGTCAGAGAGCACTGGAGTTGGATTCTCTGCGAGGAGGATGGCAGCGTCAGGTCAGTGCATCAGGCTGGAACTCGATCTCCTTCCAAACTTGCCGTCGCGAACCGCATAGTCTGGGTTGAATCGAATCCTCCGGGAACTGCAATTCGCCAGGGCAAGTGCTGGTATATTTATACCTTGAAGGTGTCTAGGAATGCCAGAATTGACGTAAAAGTCGGCAGCGGAACGTCATGAATGAACCCCTAAGGAATAGATGTTCATGCATACTTAATGAGTTCCTGAAGAAATCAATATTCAAGCTGAGGGAAATTCCTAAAGGCTTAAGGGTCTGGTTTTCCAAGAATTCGTTGTGACGTGGATGGACGGATGTAGGTGACCATGCCTGTATTTGGTTTTGTACGGACAATGTCTAAATAAGGGACGGATTTCTATGTCCAAATAAGGGCAATGTGAATTGTACCTATAGAAGGGCATAAATCGGGAAAACCTATATACGGAATCTAAATCTGCACACAACACCCACTCCAGTTTCGTATGAATGACGTTACTAAATCCTAAACGTTCTAAACATATTTTAAAACAGAGTATCGCATGTGTTTGCTAAAATAAGCTAAAAACATATCTAAAACATATGTCCTAAAAATGCATTACAAAACCATTGCTATGCGTAAAGTGTTGTACATATTAAAGGCAATGTTCCATTCTAAGCATGGGATCACATTGGAATGCTAAATGAATGAACCAAAATATATACATGTGATGAAATGGCTCGTAAATACAGAAGAAAAAGGGGCCGAAACCATTTCATATCAGGTTACACAAGTCAATTTGTTATTCATGACAAGGTGGCATACTGTCCCTGGAAGTGTTATCAAAGAATTCTGTTCTCTATGAATAGTTCTGCTATAAGCAGATTACTGTACCAAAAAATGAAAAATACAATTTTGGGACAGGGATAAAAAAATATATATAATCATAGAAAAAGTTCCAATATCAGTATCACGTTTGAAAAAGAATGAAGGCCAAATTCAGAGTCTCTCTGGAACACTGTGTGCCTGAATCAAAAGTCAGTGTGTGGGGATGGAGAAAACATAAAATGTTTTAATCCTGTAGACAACAAGTCGTCTACCGTTGTGGGTGAGAGTTGGAATACCTTGTGTAGAAGATCAACAGCACATAGATGCGAACTATCGCCTTCAGCATGGGAAGCATCAGCAATGTCCGGATTGGATGTTACCTGCGCGCCTGGTGTTTCCTCTCGTACCTCAACAGTAGCATGTTGCGTCTGTAAGATCTCAATGAATGCCGCCATCAGGATTGGTAGTCGCTGGGGACCACACATAGCATACCGGCAGAGTATCGATATCCGTAGGCCTGACTGATGGGAATGTCAGACAAATGTCCAGCACGCATTCTTCACCGCATAGCAGGCAGCGTAGAACAGGTAAGATGCAATCTTGCCAGATTGGATTGAATGACAGAAACCAAGTGGTGTTTAATTCTCGTAGATGAGGTAAACCCAGAATTTGGACGATGCGCTCACGGCACTTCATCTCCAATAGAGTTCTTCCCATGGTGAACTGGGTGTCGCTGGTGATTTGGCTTGCCATATCGTAGCAGTAGGAGCAAAAATAGTATCCCTGCAACGAGTGCTAAAAGGAGCGGCAGTCCGCCAAACACAGAGTGCACGAAGTTTGGAAAAATTCCGAGGACTGCTTGAAAAGGTGCTAACAGTCCTGCACACACGTTCTTAAACACATGCACAATACCGCTCGTATCAGACATGTTTAAAATACGACCTAACACTTCTGAGAAATGCACAGGGCAGTTTGTGTACTTCTCTGCAGAAGTCCTTGCGACTTGGAGATCATAGGTTTCTTTGGCAGAGGTCAAAGGCACAGTTTTTTATAAAAGAATGGCTTTCATTCGGCTTAGAGTATCAACTCGTATAGAAGAGATATTCAGTGAAGGCCATAAAGGCGACTCCCTGACTATGTCTATTTGGGGAAACAAGACTTGCATACAGCAAGTGACCCTGGATGTAACCGTTACTAGATGTGGGATGTCTGGCAGCATGCCACAGCAGCTGTGATCATTCAACATAATGGAACTCCCATTTGAAAGTTGACCAAAGATTGGATTAATCACTGCTGCCGGTGAACCATGCAGGTGGCAGGATAAGTTTGTAGTGGAACCATCACAGGCCCCGTGTAAGTTAATACCCTGACAAAGGAGAGAACTGCTTAGTGTGTGTTCACAGTTTTCAACGCTAAGAAACACTTCACGTCCCCCACTCCAACATCTGTGTGTGTAAGGTAAATCCAAGGATGTCTTGATGTATTCTTTACCCAACCTTTCATATTTGCCTGTTGGTAAATTTTTTAGGCAATACTGAAAATGGAAAGTCATAACAGGCAGAGTCATCTTACCATGTATGATACACTCAGTAGCTAGTTTTTCTGCCACTGTGAATGGTAATTTCTCCAGTGTTTCAATGCTCAGCACCGTATAGTCTGCTCCCCTTTGTGCCAGTTTGATCTGTCTATCAGTGAGATTGAATTCTGCAAACAGTGACGTAGTATTGATTAAACGCCAAGGCACATAGCCAGAACACAGGTTTTGAAGCGCCCAGCCTAATAGCATGATAGAACGTAGCTATGACTGACCATGTTGCAACATGATCAAGTCTTGTTCCATGATGTCTATGACAGAGGATACAATGCTGTCCAAAGAATATATCCTGGACGACAGAGTCGTTAACCCATTGTCTACTACAGAGAGAGATTTCTCTAAATTAATACGATCAATTTCTCGTATTTGTTCTGCAGTCTCTGCTTGGGTGACCTTCCGTGCTTCATTATAAGCAGCTTAGATACCGGCATATATGAAACGTTTTTGACGCGTTTTTCTTGGTCCTAGCAAGAATTCCCTAAGGTCTGCGCCTTCTTGAAGTAAAGTTAAGTGTTGTTTTATATCCTCTAGTGTAGCTTTCTGTAGACAATCAAGGCAAAGTTTCCCTACACTGTAAGTTGTTACTACCACCGGATGCTGTCTTTGGACATAACGTGGGTCTGGCCTATGAAAGGTAAAACCTTGTGTTTTGTTCAGGAATCTATCTTGACAGTTGTTTGTGTCTAAGGGCCAGAGCAACCATTTTTTTCATTCAGGATCTGATCTGTTATTATTCAAAATAGTATGTACGTTGACCTCCCCCTGTGTAGTGCTTTCACTAGTAGGTGCAGGTATAGACGTGGTGTTCATGTCTTTTATCTTGGCTATTCCAAGGCATGATGTTTGTTGGATAGTGTCGTTCAAAAACATAATTTGTTCAGGGATGATACAGGCTCTAAACAAAGCTTCTATTCCCTGTACTTGCCAAACTTTAGTACCCCAGGCAGTTTTTGTCTCAATATTGTCTTTCCAAAAGTCGTAACCCTGTCTAGACAGTTGGGCAATAAAGGCTATAGAATAAATCTGTTTGGTATTCGTTAACATCGTTTTTATTCCTGTCTTATTGACATTCTTAAAGTAAAATGTCTCTGCATTTGAGATATTAAACCCTGAAAAATATGGAAATTTCATTGCAAATGTTTTCGTGCTACCCTTTGGTGGCGTAGGACAATGTTCCCATTGGTTATACATAAATACATTTCTAGGTGTTGCAGATTTATGTAAGAAATGATGACCATAGTGGTTATAACAATACAGTTGTTCAAAGTCTGATGAACCTTGTAAATATTCATTATTAGTGAATGCAGTTGACATCTCTAGATCAGACATCATATTCTTAACAGTCTCGAAGTCCCAATCATCAGAAAAGGTACTGGAAGTAATAAAGTCACTTAATTACTTTTTAAATAAATGTGGAATCTTCAAAAGCTCCAACGGGCCAAAAATGTCATATTCGGTTTTGTCCCAAACTAAACCATCAGGTATAGGAATCGCTGTGATGTTCACTGCTGACAAGTCTCTTGCTTCACGATGGGATGATTTGTGTGGCTGGAGAAGTAAGTTCACTCTTTTACTTGCTGTGTCCATTTGAATATATCTTCCATTAATCAGCATACCCAGAGTTATTACCAGAGCTAACCAAAGTAGAAAGAAGAATATTCCCAAAACAATCCATACTTCAATCCATGGTGAAACCAGATAGGTTTTTTCCAGTAGATGCAAAAAGTCTGTTGCTTGTTCTTTGAAAGTTCTTTGTACTGGTGTCATTTCAGGCTTGCTGGGATCCTCAGAAAACGTATCAAAGTTCATGAAATAGCCAGAAGCAGTTCTGTCAATGGTTGGAATTGCATCCGTATTTGATGAAATTGCTGGAGCCAGTTGATCACTTGTTACTTCGTTGTAAACAGGTGTATCTGGACGAACTGTTATTTGCGTCTCAAGAGGTACAAGGTCCATAGCATTGTTGCTTAGTCCTCTATTTCTTACTGTCGAATCTTCAAAGGTGATGAGTCTCTCAGTTTGAACCTCTTGGATTGTAGCTAGAGGAGTGCGTTTGCTACATTGGCGGAGTGAGTCCACTTGGCCTACTGTTCAGTATCGGCCACATAGTGTGGTTTGATCAGGCCGATGGACACAAATCTTTTCTCCTTTTTACCAGCAAGGGGCGGCAAAAGTACTGTTCTTGATCCGTGGATTGCTAGGACAGGTACTGGTTGTCTGTATGAAGGCCCAAATTCCTTCTTATCCGCGATCTTTTCTCTGACTAGATCCCCAAGCTTTGGGATCCAGACATGCCTTGCTGGGACGGCGGATTTTTCTCAGTAGTGGTTGGCTTCAGGACCACGTTGCTTTGTTGCGTTCTTAGTTTATTTAAGTCCTGTAAAACAGCCAAACGATCTTTGATATCAAATTGTTTGTTTTCTACCACTGTGCCTTTCATATCTAAGTCCGGAACCAACGTTCTAGTCCCAAACAGGACCTCATATGGAGTGACACACCCTAGAGAACTTCTTGGCAAGTTGTTTATTGCGCGCTGGAACCCATATAAATGTTTGACCCACCCATCACTCGAACCTAATACCCTAGCTGTTATAGACTACTTTATGTCCCGGTTTTTTCTTTCCACAACAGAATTTCCCTCAGGATGGAAAGGAGAAGAATACCGCAATTCTAAGCCCAGACTGGCCATGGCTTCTTTGTAAGCCCTAGAGCTAAACGCAGGACCCTGGTCAGAATGTAGTGTGCCTATTTCGTATGTGCCGATAAAGACTCGCAAATCTTTTATAACAGTTCGAGCGTCAGCCGAGCGCTGAGGCCACATCCATAGGAACCATAGACTTAGTGTTTCTGGGATTGCATTTGTCCATGAGGACGCATGTATATTGTTAGTCTGATGCTATCTAACAATGGTGTCTGAACTGGGCAGGCTACATTGTAGTCAGGTGTCTGGTGGCGTTCTGTACTGTGATCTCTATTGCATGCTATACAGTTATTAATGAAGATGTGAATGAGAGTATTCATCCCTGGCCACCAGTACATCTCTTTTAACTCTAAAATTGTTTTTGAGATCCCCTGATGTATCAGACCCTCTCCCAGATGTGCTTCGTAAATCAAAGCTGCTCTACGTTCCCTGCTTGGAATTACTCTATCCCCCACTCCAGGGATTCGAGTAAACGGAACGCCATTCGCATCAATTATAAATGAGTATTTGAGTGGAAACTTTTTAGGTAATGACGCACCGCTGCCTTTGCTTGATGCATTGACAGCCAGCATTATTTCGCTGTCTTTTTTCGTTTTTGAACGAGTGATTGCAGCTACGGAAGCCGTTTGCACAGCCCCTTTCGCGGCTTCATCAGCCAATGAATTCCCTTCAACGTGAATGCCATCACGTTGGTGACTCAGCGTGTGTATCACGTGAGTGTTCTGTAGTCCGTTTCGTAACTTAACTACTTGTTCCCAAAGCAATTTGTGCTTGATTGTGCCACCTTTTGCATCTTTGGAACCATTTTGAATCCAATTCGGTAAATATTCATTGTAAGATTGAACACAGTAAAAAGAATCGCACACTATCAGTGTGGGGAATTCGCGATCTGTATTTTCAAGTGCCATCTTAAATGCTTGTAGTTCAGCTCGCTGAGCTGTACAATCTCCTAGAGATTGGGTTTTTGTGACCATTGGTCTGAATTTGCCATCTCGCATGCGACCTTTAACGATAGCACACGCTGCACAGTAAGCTTGTTTACTCCCCTTAGCGGGCTATGCAGATCCGTCAGTATAAATTATACATTCGTACTGGTCAAGAGGGAGAATTTCAGTAGGCAGAGGACATTCGTGTTCATATTGCAGGAATGCTTGTGTTTTTAAATATGGATCAAAAACGTATTCAACATCAGTTGCAGCAAGAGAATTAACCCATTGTATCCATCTCGGATGTAAAGCTTTTGCATTTGGAATGCTAGCCTTTGTAACTACCTCTAGGGCTGGTACAGGAGTCACAACCATAATGCGTTTCCCCTGTTCTATGGCTCATTCTTTTGCTACAGCAGTTTGAACTGCTGTCAGAATTTTTTCTGTAGAAGTGAATTTCATTTCTGCTTGTGTATACAAGTGGGATTTGTATGCAATTGGTACTTTTTCACCTTCGTTAAAAGTTAAGTAGGTGAATTCGCATTGACCCGGAATTATTCAGATCACTAAGTTGCGTACGTTTACGCGTGTTTGCAAGTATTTCGTTGCTAACATATCTGTTTGGAGTGAATGCAAAATTTCTGTGTGTTTTTGTGTCCAATGTGTGATTTTAAAATCAGGTTTGATTAATTCGTAGATAGGTTTAACCCGTTCTGTGTAATTTAAAATGTAAGTTCTTACAAAATTCTGGAAACCTAGAATCGACTGTAAGTTCTTCAGCGATTTTGGAGGTTGGAGCAGCGCACACTTTTCTAAAAAGTTGGCTGCCAAGCTTTTGCCTTCACTTGATAGTTCATATCCTAGGAAAAGGACGTTGAGGTGGGCAATTCTTGACTTTTTAAAGTTGAATTTGTAACCCTCTGAGGCGAAGCCCAATATTATGGTGCTCACCCTTTTCAAGTGCCTATCCAGGTCATCGTCTGTCAGATATATATCATCGACATATGACAATGCCTCATCATCATAAGTTTGTAGTAACTCTGTTATCTTTTCTGAGAATAACCCGGGCTGTTTTTGAATCCCTGGGGCAGTCGACAAAATTGACCCTGGGTCCCCATTATTGAGAAAGCGGTCAAATATCTGCTTTCTGGTGCAATATTTTGACAAAAGAAACCATTTGAAATGTCTAAAGTGGTTTTATATTTTTTACGCACAATGTTATTCATTAATGCTGTACCATGTGCATTTTGCACTGCAAATGTTTTGCAACAAGAATTTAAGTGTCTGTAATCCAAAACTAGACGATATTTATTGTCTGGTTTGGAGACAGGAAAATAGGATTGTTCATTGATGAGGGGCATGTTTCAATCACCCCCTGATATTCAAGTTGATCTAAAATCCCCCTGACCTGTTTTTTAGCTTCTTGCTTAACTGGGCACTGCCATTGTGCAGTCGGTTGATTTTTTAACTGGATTTTATGGTGAGGTGAGTCCTCATCCCATCCTACATGGTTTTTAGGTCTCGCCTAGCTATTGCGTTTACGCAATCGCTATGCGAGACTCTAGTAAGAGGGGCATTTCAAAGTGCTCCCAAAAGTGTATTGCATGGCGAGCACGCGCACAATCACGTGCATCGTGCTGCCATGCAATCCGTTTGGGGAAGCGCTTCAGCCCACTGGCGCGTGCACGTGTAGCCACAGCCTCGGCATCATACTTCAATGGGTCCGCTCCCCCACCTGGAATGCGCTTCCCCGCCCCCGCCACAGCATGCCGAAAGATTGTTTCCTCATGGCTCCTCTCACAACTGTCCCTCCCCCACCACAGGGCTAGTCTCACGGACGCATTGCCATCCATTGATTTCACTTTCATGCCCGTGTTCTCTTTGCCTTTCAGCACACAGCCCGCCCTCCCCCCTCCGTGTTTTCTTGCAGCTTTGCCCAGATCTGAGTCTCAAACAACCAAAATAATAAGTTTGCCCTGCACGCTTTCTGCGCTTACAAAGTTAACATATGCCGAGCTCATTCCCTTTTCATCCTTCTAAGGTCGATAACATTAGCTCCCTTAATTCTGCATCTAAGGATTTAAATAACCATATGTTTTCTTGCAACTTTAGGCACTTCACACACACAACCCCACTGCTCACACACACAGGCATCAAGGCAGCAACAGAATGCTCTGAGCCCCACCAGTGTTTGCCTCACACACATGCCTCTCGCATCTCGTGTTTTCTTCCAGCTTTGGCCCGTGTTCTCTTTGCCATTCAGCACTCAGCTTCCCCGTAACCAACATTTAACTAACATCCTGCCACACTCATTCCATTTTTATCCTCGCTTTCACTTTCATGCCCGTGTTCTCTTTGCCTTTCAGCACACAGCTTCTCCGTAGCCACCATTTAACGACCATCCTGCCACACTCATTCCATTTTCATCCTCGCTTTCACTTTCATGCCCGTGTTCTCTTTGCCTTTCAGCACACAGCTTCTCCGTAGCCACCATTTAACGGCCATCCTGCCGTAAACACCATTTAACTACCATCCTTTTAGTTAAAATAAAAGAATTGCCTCTAAGGGTTTAAGGAACCATAGAAATACAAGGCAAGGCAGCAACAGAACGCTCTGAGCCCCACCAGTGTTTGCTACCCACACATGCCTCTCGCTTATCTCTCCCCGCCCTCGCCCCTCCGTGTTTTCTTGCAGCTTTTCCCAGATCTGAGTCTCAAACAACCAAAATAATAAGTTTGCCCTGCACGCTTTCTGCGCTTACAAAGTTAACATATGCCGCGCTCATTCCCTTTTCATCCTTCTAAGGTCGATAACATTAGCTCCATTAATTCTTCTTCTAAGGATTTAAATAACCATATGTTTTCTTGCAACTTTAGGCACTTCACACACACAGCCCCACTGCTCACACACACAGGCACTGATCACACGCAACCCTGCGTCTCAACCAACCCAAAAAAATAGTTTAGCCTGCACGCTTTCTGCGTTTACAAACTTAACATAGGCCGCGCTCATTCCCTTTTCATCCTTCTAAGGTCGATAACATGAGCTCCATTAATTCTGCGTCTAAGGATTTAAGTTACCATATGTTTTTTTGCAGCTTTGCCCAGATCTATATGTCACGCGCCCCAACAGTGTTTTCCACACACACATGCCTCTCGCCTATCTCTCAACCGCCCTCCCCCGATGTGTTTTCTTCCAGCTTTGCCCAGATCTGAGTCTCAAACAACCAAAATAATAAGTTTACCCTGCACGCTTTCTGCGCTTACAAACTTAACGATTGCCATTATAATTTACATTAACTTTTATTTAAGTATTAATTATTTGCAAAAATTAAAAGCCAATGTTATTTGTAATATCAATACATCTAAGTCACGTAAATACAACACATATTGCATTACAAATGCTATAGGTGTCACATTTGCAACAGTTAAAACTATTGACATTGTACATGAGAAAGCTAGTAATTTTAATATTTTCAATAGCAACACATAAATAAAAAATTAGTCAATTTACAATACAAAAAGCTCAAACTTTCCTAATGCGAGATATATTGCATTGCAAATGCTTGTTATACAGTGCTGGGGCTTGGGCTACTGCCCATTTCCTGGCTAATGTATTTTTTAAATGAACTGGAACATGGTTGGTGAAGGCAGGCATAATGATGTCCTCGCCATGTGGGCACTCCCTGACCGACTTTGGTGGCCAGTCCTGTTCTGCTAGAAGTATATCATAATCCTTTGAATGATGCTCCCAAAAGAGTGCTTTCACTTTTCTTGGTATGTCTCCCTCCATCCAGAGTGTTATTTCATATAACCTATGTGGAAAACTAACCCTGGTGTCTACAGTCTTAACTTGTATGTCTTCATTCAAGTCCACTGTCTCCAAAAGTCCCTTCAGGTTCTGGCGAGCTATTGTAACTTCTTCTGCACTGTCCAGCATGGTCTGGGCTCATTTTCCTTTCTTGAGTTGGGTTCTCAGTATTCTCGGCATGTCTGATCTTCAGACCTGCTACCTTTTTCTTGGAGAATTGAGGTTTTGCTTTATTTTTCTGAACGTGTTGATCGTCTTTGGACTTCACGCGTTCTTCCTTGTTTACTGACCGTCCTCTTCTTTCGGATGCCTGCGACGATATCTGAAAGGTACGAGAGGGACGTGTATCATTATCTTGATATCTGTCAGGTTTTCTCAAATTATCCCTATTCCTGAGGTTGTACCTCCTTTCCGAGGGCTCCTTCTGTGGAGGAGACCTGCCTCGGGAATGAGAACGCTTCTCTTTGGAATTCTGTTTGCTATTTTCCCACTTTTTTTTAGAAGAGGTAGGAGTGTTTTTAGGAAAGACCTTATCAGGACTTTCAGACAGTTGTGGTTTAACTGTATATTTCTATTAACTTTTGTATGTTATTAAGTAATTCCTTGTCCGACATTGATTCAATGTCAGGGTCAGGTGTATAGCTGGCTAAAATCGGCCATGTTGCTCCTGATCTACCTAGTGAACCGAGCCTGGTAATGTGATCGTAATGTTTTAGTGCGCCTTTAAACCAGAGCTCATGCTCCTGGTATCTTAGTGGAATTTCAATATCCTCAAAAGTAATATATTCCTCAGGTGGATCATCTTCTTTGTAGAAGTGAAACAAGTGTGTTACTGGATTTGATTCTGGGAATACTATCCATGAATACAATACCTCTGTATGGTGAGATTCATGTGCCTCTATTACAAAAACTGCTCTACCACCTGTTGGTGTTAGGCCATGTTTTATAAGTTTTAGAGTAATGGCTCTCCTTAAATTTGGAGTGATGATTTTCGCATTCTCATCGGTTTCATTAAAACCTGTATTATCAAAAAGTACTGCAACATCATCGGGTACAGCTCCACCAGTATCGGTGTTTGTGCTGTTTTCGGTCATTGTTTAATGAAAGTTTCAGAGCAAGTTTAAAGGGAACAAAGATAAGGTGCACAATATTTTTGGAACACTGTATCCTTCAACATTGAACAAAACCAAACAGCTAATACATAGAACTTTCGTCCTACTCAGCTATGGTGGATATTATCCCTACCCACTCCAGACGTCTTATGGAGTTTTATGAGTAGAGGGTCTCTGAGAAAAGCACGACTGAGTTACTTCAGTATCTAGCATTAAATTTAGTGCCTTACCAAACTTTTGGGCACCATGTAGTGTAGTTCCTATATCCCTGATAGGCTCTGCGCATTGGAATAACATACACTATAGATTTGACATAGGACTAAGGTCAGTATGTCTCTATCGAGTATATTAAACTTAATTACTTGTGTGTGCCAGCTAACTCAGAGGTCACTAGAAACTTCTTGAATATACAAGAAGGGTTTAGTCTCTGACAACCGCATAAACATGACAACTTTGTTTCCTTTTAGAATCGGAACAGTCTCAGAATCGTGGAAACAATAGATGACAGTTTCACTCAGTCAATCGTGCATGCTTCGTTTCTACAGAGGTGCACAGAAATAGAGAGATGGGCGTTTCAATAAAAGGGTTTATTGAACAGTCTTATTTCTCATGCAAGAGATATGAATTGCTACAATTGTAAGACAGACTGCGAAGTACAATATGTACGAGGTTAGCAGTAAGATAAAATAATACTGCAATAGCATGGTTTGTAGCTATGACATATATTAATCAAAATACATACATAAATAACATAAGCTAAAATTTGATACTCATCTGATGCTTCTAAATTGTTCTACCCCAGTGTACCTAACCTAAGTGCAGTACGAGGTTTGAAGCAGGTGCCATTTCTAAAGTATAGCTAGCTATATTTTTAGTTTAACCAAGAGTTGCCAAAAGTTTCTCTAAGTTCTAGTCAGCTCCATACCTTAGAATGAGAGAGGTTGGAATCTCTATTCTGGACTCGATAGTCTAACACCCCGCAAGGGAAGTCAGAGAGCACTGGAGTTGGATTCGCTGCGAGGAGGATGGCAGCATCAGGTCAGTGCATCAGGCTGGAACTCGATCTCCTTCCGAACTTGCCGTGGCGAACCGCGTAGTCTGGGTTGGATCGAAACCTCCGGGATCCGCAATTTGCCAGGGCAAGTGCTGGTATATTTATACCTTGAAGGTGTCTAGGAATGCCAGTATTGACGTAAAAGTCAGGCAGAGGAATGTCATGAATGAACCCCTAAGGAATAGATGTTCATGCATACTTAATGAGTTCTTGGAGAAATCAATATTCAAGCTGAGGGAAATTCCTAAAGGCTTAAGGGCCTGGTTTTCCAAGAATTCGTTGTGACGTGGATGGACGTATGTAGGTGGCCATGCCTGTATTTGGTTTGTACGGACAATGTCTAAACAAGGGCCGGATTTCTATGTCCAAATAAGGGCAATGTGAATTGTACCTATATAAGGGCATAAATCGAGGAACCTATATATGGAATCTAAATCTGCACACAACACCACCATCAATAGACTCTGCATTGGACTATGGTTTCATTTCTGCGGCTTTGATACACAGAAGTGGGCGATAATGTGTGCGAATACTTTATTCCACACCTACAAACACCTTACTTCCGGAGTGGAAAATAACGCTAGAAGGCTTAGATAAATGCATATAGTATTGCCTTTATGCTAAGCAGAGCAGAGAGATAATTCCAAATAGGAAATTACTGCTTAGAAAAAAGAATGCAGAAATCTATACATCCCAGCCAAAATCAATGTCCTGTCAATGTAGTCAATCGTGCAACGAGCTCAGGGTTGGATAATTACATATGCTGTGGCTTTAGCTTATCCTAAATGAAAGGTGTGTATCTTTTATACCCTACCCCTTGTAGCCCAAATGTAACTCGATTATGGCGTATTCATTGAAGCAACCCTTCAGAAAAACACAGGAAGGAAATCCGCAGCTTTATTTCTGGAATGTCTGAGAGCACACCGCTGCAGTGAGCAGCCAGAGAAAGCCATAAAACTGTCCAAAACAGGTGGCCACCTGGGTGGGAAAGTAGCATTTTGAGAAAAGCAGGTTGAAGGAAGAGAACAGTGGTTCGGTGAGCAAGTAATTAACACAGTAGATGTTGATATATAGTGCATTTGTATTTTATTTGTACATAAAGCAGTTTTCCGGACAGAAGGTGACAAAGCAGGACATTGGCAGAGGGCTGCCTAGATAGATCAAGGTGAACGAGACTGGTGATAGATGGGACAAGACAATGACGGTGCATTATGGACTATATCACGTAAAAAACCTCAATACTGGCAACCATGAGCGCCAAAAATGACGTTTTATGCTGACTGGCCATATTTTTTAACAGGCAATGAGTGCAAATGTTGTTTCAAGCCTGGCACAACATTTTACAACACTAGTCAAAGTTCCCACCATCAGTGCAAAAATGACAGCCATTGGTGCAATGTACATGACCGGACCATACATAGATCTCAGACGACATTATGTACATTTACAGTTTCTGACGCTGTGAGATGAAGTAATTTGCTCAGAATCTCACATTGTTTGGTCATGTGCCAAAGCCGGTGCAAAGGTCAGCCGCTTAGAACCAGACGAGACAGTGAAAGGTGCAGACAAACTATGTGCTGACGAAGGACGCAGACGTCTGTCAACACAAGTGTATTGCGCATAAATAGTCAGTCCACGTTTCAGTCTAAAATGCACCCGAGGTGAGTTCCTCGGATCTGTTGATCTGTCACGCACAGCTCAACATTTGGTTTTACAAGTCTTTTTTTTTTGCCTTTTTAAGAGTTTTGCATTCCTTTCTATTCCGCCCCTTCTTCAAGGCCCCAGATATTTGCTGATGGGCTTATGAGACAAATTGTCCGGCCCCGGGCATAAGTTGGTCTTTACTGTTGTCTGTAAATGACAGCTATTCCCTAGCCAAGCGATTTCCTGCAATAAATACCTCTGCCAATTTGCCAGGAGGCGGGTGACTGACCTCAGACACCTTCTGTTAGAAAATGCGGCAACGGAGATGATAGTCTTATACTGCACTGAAAACATCAATTATGTGGTGACTTAAAAGAGCAACTGATAGGCCCGGTGGCCTCAGATCTATGGGCGCGTCTCGAGCGAGAATGAAACTCAGCTTTTAAGCCATCCGCTCTTGAAGACAATTTCCCCAGCGATGACAAATGGTTTCTAGATTTTTCTTAAAGGAGCCACCCGGTGAATGATGTCACAGTGGATCTCAAAACCCCAGCTGACATCAATCTAAGGGGCATATCAACAACAACCGGCGATAATCATCGCTAAGCGCATTTAGCGCTAGGATAATTATCGCCGGCTGGCGTTGATTTTTATCGCTGAGATAGCGTGCTATTAGCAACGCTTATCTCAATAGCGATAAAAATCCTCACGCTAAGTGGCTAACGTGAGATTATTGCTGGAAACCCAGCGATAATCTGACGTTACCTTGTTGATAGGGACAGACAAACTTAGCCATGATGTCCTCCTTCCATAGGATATCATGGCTAAGTCAGAAAAATACCAGACGTAAAAAAGCAGCGTTAACCGCGGTTAGAGCTGCTTTTTTTGTCTCTAACAGGGTTAGCGATATTCTTGATAATAGGAGAAATGTCGCTTAGCGACATTTCTCCTATTATTTTAGTCTGGAACGCCCCCTTTGCATCTCATTAGAGATGCAAGGGGAAGCGTAGAGTAAAAGGGTGCTAACATGCGAATTTGCATGTTAGCACCCTGTTGTTGATAGGGTGCTAGTTTTATCTCTGCTTTTTTGGCTTTTAAAGTCAAAAAAGCAGAGATAAAGTCCTTGTTGATATGCCCCTAAGTGATTGTTAGCTATGCAGGGCTGGGCAAACTGAATTGTTTTTTTTTCACACTTGAAGGCCCATTTTATACTACAAAGTCTGATCCTTTGTAGCCACACTCAATGAACATTCACTCAGCTCTCAATACCCTGAAGAAATTATACCAGCCTATGAAGATTGTTTAGGGGTCTCTAACTTTTTCTATAATAAGAGTTACTTATGTTCAAAGAAAATCATCCTGTGCTACTAATATTATTAGAGTTTTAATACTGACCACATGAGACAAGATTACATTATTGGCCACCATATGCAAGGTCACCCAGCAGTGATCACCTCAGAGCATCAGGAATGTTGTCAGAAGTAATGTAAAAAATCTGTGTCAATGTTGAATGCCTCGATATGGGTAATACATACCTGCCAAACCTCCAATGATCTATGCAGCAAGGGAATGTTAGAAGTAAGTCTCCCTATTGCCACAAGATATATCACTCAAATATCAAAAATATATTTTGAAATCCAACCTTTCATTTTCAAACATCAGCTTATGAGTTAATACACAAATTTTACTCTCGAATAGACACTTTTCAATTTTGGTATACATGTATAAATTCAACCAAGTAAAAACCTCTAATTTAGTAGGCTGCGATGCACACAGGAAAAATACTTAAAGATAATTGGAGAGCTACCAGTACCTCACAAGCTACTCGTCGAAGAAGCCATGCGGAAGCTTTGCTTTCATTCCTAGGGAATATTGTCAGCCACACACTTTACACTGGTTTCACCCGCAGAAGCAGCGGGTGCCAAAATGTTGCCAGAAGGAGGGAAAAGTTGTTGAAAGTGGAGAATACAGTCAGAGTTTGTGACTTTCTGCACATTCACCCAGTAATCCAGACAAACATTTACAAACCTAAAAGTGACTAAAATATGCCAAATCGCAGCACAGTTTACAGTTTACTAGGTAAGCGAATATGGCTAATGTTAGGTGCAAGCTGTACAATATTCAGGGACTAAAGCAAATGCCATTTTGTCTTCCACCGCTAATGAAATTTTATCATTGTATCTGAGCATTTCTGGCAGTGAAGTCAAGGCCAGACTGGACGTAGCGGGCATCCGGCATTTTCAGTGGAGGCTGGAATGGTGGGGCCCCTTATTTCAGCAGTGTGGGCTGGTTTAATTACTGAGGGACAGTTTTGCAACAGTATTGCAATATCGGCCCCCCAGTAACAAAAGCAGCAGTGCACTCTGGCTCATCCTCCCCACCCCCCAGGCTGGCCAAATTGCCAGGGCAGCATTAGGTTCCCAATCCAGCCGTGAGTGGAGGTTGTGGGTGGATTTGCTCTTTAAGCAATCTAAGTGCAGCATGTGGCTCCTAAGAAGGCACAAACAAATATTTATTGTCTATCACCTGTGTCACAAAGTTTTCAGTTGTGAATTGTAGTTCACAGACAATCAAATATGATACTTAGGTTACCTGTAACACTTAGGGCCACATTACGATGTCAGTCAGAAAGCCTTCTGACCGACTTCTTGTCAGAATCGTTTCCGACCGACTCAGGTTCGGGGAGTCTGACCAGCTGATCACGATGATTCTGAACACCGTTCGGTTAGGCTCCCATTGACTTCAACCGACAACACAGGCTCCCATTGAAAAACGGGGTAGTTGCGGAAAAGTGAAAAACGGGGTAGTTGCGGAAAACCTTGCACCCTGTGGCGCACCCCATAGTGCCTGCCACATTGTGTATGTTTGGAAAGAGGGGATTCTTGGATACCCCCACAGGCCCCATCTGGAGTCCTCTGGGTGAAGGGGGGTCTACTACAGGCCCCCAAAGTCAGTTTCTGACAGCCAATTCATGTCGGACAGACTAATTTGGAAAGGCTGTCGGAATCTGACATCGTAATTGGTCGGTCGGAAAAGTGGCAGTTGAGCTCTGCGATTCGGCTGCGACTGATTCGGACTCTCCGAATGCAGGTCGGAACTGATTCTGAATGACCGACGGATACCTTCTATCGTAATCGGTCGGAAATGTTTCCGAGTCGGTCGGAAACATGGGTTCCGACACGTGTTGGGAAAATATGAATGTCATTTGGAGCCTTTCCGACTGACATCGTAATGAGGCCCTAAGTTGTATTATAGAATTTATATAGCAGTTTGTGGGGTGCAGAGGAGCTTGCCCACAAGGGTAGAATGTTAAGCTGTTTGAGGTGTGCTGTTGGCAGTGTGTTGTCTTTGAGCATATTAAGGAAGCATTTTCATATCACTCATGAATGACCAGCGAGGTGCTCTTACCGTGTCTTTAGACGCTGCCCTTTAGCTGTGTGGTGGATGAGGGGTGTGAGAGCTGTATGCACAGTTTATGACTTGTAGTGTCCTGGCAGCTGTGATTAGCTCTGCGGGTCCCATTATTAAGTTTATCATTTTTGTAAATTTCTGAGCCCAAATTAAGATGTTGACTGTGGCAGAGGTTACCGGCTCTGAGGTCCTATGGATCTGATTTAAGACCAGGCCTATGGAGGGTGGTGAGAGACAGAGGTCTGCCAGGATCGACTGAGTTTCAGTCATACCTTTATATAAAAATCTCTCCCGCGGAGTGGGGACTCATGTTGAAATCATGCTTTTAAACATTTTCAGTACATATAAACCACCAATTATTGACGGTCCGATATTTCAAAGATGGCGCCCATGGTATCGGTGGTTTTTGCCATTTCCGTCGTCCCACAATTTTGGGTGGGACATTGCACAACCAGGTGCGATCTCTTTCGCCCAATTACATGGACTATAAATATGGGACCCTCCCATTGGAGGTCCTACGGCTACCTGATTGGATGGGTGGATGTTTGACCCTCCTTTGGAGATACGGATTCTGGTAAGCGCTCGTTTGTCAGTAGATACTCTTTTATCTCTAATCACTGGATACATGGTGGTCTAGGAGTTATGTCATTTTTTCCTTTAGAAGTAACGTTTTGTGAACCCTAATTAGCCTAGATCGTTCAAATTGTTCCTAATGAGCAGACGAGTGAGTTTGTAGTTGTGTAGCCATATGCCACGATTTTTTCTCATGCCTCATATTGTTATAGGTATTGATACAACCTCAGCCCCTTAGCGCGCTATTTTTAATACTATTACAGCGTACATGAGTTTGTAGGTTGTGTTTGTTGGCTTTTTTGTTGTGCCTCCATCGACTTTTATCGAACATTTCCGAATAGAGGCGCTATGATGTAGTTAAATATGAGTTAAATTTGGGTTATATATTTACTGAGAAGGCCCCGTATACCATTCCAAGATGGCGGCCGTTATACTAGGACCGCACTTTTTCGTTAATTATCCCATAGATCGTATCATGATGGCGGTCTCAGCATTAGGGATCGCTTCTTTCTTTTTTCTACCTCTCTCCCCCCCCCCTTTTTTTCACTCAAAACTCTCCCTTATTACAATAGACCATTCAGATTATACGTACCCTCACCAATTGACAAGATTTTTCATTTTTTATTCTTGTAAATTCGTAATCATGGTCACGTTAGGATACATATATGTTGTTTGTCTTTTATCATAGGTATCTTCACTTTTCTACATATGCCTAACTTATTGGACGATACTCGACTCTGACCGACCTTCATTTTCCGTTCCAAATTGGATGTGATTTCTTCCATACATTAATTGGCTTTGCCATTTTGCCATTTGTTTTTGTGATATGAAGTGAGTACTGTTCGCTTGACTGATATGATTGTACTTTGATCTTTTATTTTTCTATCAGGTCTTTGACCTAATCACGGACGCACATATATTATACTTGTTTCCTTAGATATATTGACCTTTAATCTCATTACTGGGGACATCGGCAATTGTGAGGAAATCACAAGATCAAGACTAATTTATGGAGATACCTTTCACGTCACATTGAATAACTCTTCTTGGTGTGTATATATTTCATATTTTCTTCGTGCCCGTCTGGGCTTTTAGATACTTATACATGACTTTGACAGTTGGCTCTTCTCTGCGTTCCCTCTCTACCCCTTCCCCATCCTCCCCTTTTCAGACTTTTTTAGTTATTTTGGTTTTTTCCCTTCCCTTGGTCATCCCATCCCGTGTTGGCAGATAACTTAACCATACTGGTGTTGAGACATTTCGAGAGGAGTGCTCTTACACAAAAAATGTTTCTTGACCATAAGCCTCACATAGATGATTATATGTATACTGATTTTATGTATTTCTCTCTAATATAAATTATTGTGTCATATTGTAAACTTATAAATTTCTACATGTAATGGCTCATCCCTAATATGTCATGATTGTATTTGTGTGGGTTTGAATAACCTTTTTAAGAAAACACTTGTAGATGCGTCTGATAACACTTAGATGAAATTCTAAGCATTTTTTGTAATGTCTACTTGTGTCTTGTCCTTTTGTTAAAACAAAGTTTTCAATACGTCTTTGTATATATCTGTTACAGCCCTGAAGAAGTCCTTTGGTGGACGAAACGCGTCGGCTGTTCCGGCTGTTCTGGAAAACTTTGACTTTTAAGTGTAAAAATTATCGCAAAATAAAAGTGAATCTTTTGTGAAAACATAAAACTACTCAAGAATTTGAATTTGATTTAACTTACAGTGTTTAAGTGGTGCATTTGGTTTGGTGATTGTACATGTATTTTCCAGTTTTTGGAACGACATTGTGCTGGCGGGTGTCTACCAAGCTTGCACACTTGCGGTGATTGGATTATATCACCATAACTGACATTGAGTAATTTTCAAATCCGGTGCTGTTCTAGAGGGCCACCGCTAGCTTTGTGTTTGGTTGTATATACCTTTATATAGCTGTTAGTGTAAAGGTTCTTGACTATAGTCATCAAGAAATGGTAAAAATATATACAGCTTTTCAGGCATGATCTATGTTACAATTCTCCAAGGTAGGACTGGACTATAGGGCAATCAGGCAGTGCCCGAAAGGCTGGTCTGACAGATCAGTGTGTGGTCCTGTTTTCGGCTGTTTGTGGGCCTGTTTTATGGACTGTTGAGTTAATTTTTATGGTTAATTTCCTTGACATTACCACAAATATTGTCTGCAGTAAGCACAAATCTATGCAGTCTTGCATACCTAGCACAACACTTACAGAGCATGTCTGAACAAGTTCAAAACAACATTAATTTTCAAACATGATACACTTTTATAGCTATCAAAATCACCAACGGGGGCCACTTTCATTTTATTGCAAGGACCTATTTTCTGTCTCAGTCCGATATTGAAGTTCTACGATGACCAGCAAAGTGTACCAGATCTCTTTGAAAATTGCATGTCCCTCCAATTGGTATTGAGGGGATGGTTATAGAGAACTGGTTTAAGAACACAGCATTCACATAGGTGATGTCTTGACTGAATGTGCGGAATACCAAGGAGTGGGACTTCATCTTGGGTTATACCCAGGAGTAGCTATGCGCTTGTATATCTGAATGGTTACCATAACCTAGTGAGTTTGGAGGGACATTCAACCCAGCAGCCAGTAGCAGCCAGTGTTGTGGACAAGTGGTGGGCGCGCAGGGACAGTGGGGGTGGCATAGGTGTCTCGGTGGGCAAAATACATAAAAAATAATAATAAAAAAACTTACCTACAGCCAGCCAAGTCGCACTCTTCTGTTCCTCTTCTCACAGACCCAGGCTCCCAGTCTGCCCTGTGGCCAATCCTGAAGCTGCTCTCATGCATGAGAGCGTTACAACAAACAAATGATGGACGGAATGCTGACAATGCAGACATTCTCCCCCAGTCAAGAGATCTGGGTTAAATCCATCGTTCTTTTGCCCACTACGCTACCCCAGTTCAGACATGGCCATATGCAAATCAGTCTTGACCCTGTGCCTCATGGGAACAGTCCAGCCCGAACTGCCAAGCCATGTCTTCCCTGGACCGGAATCAAGCATCCTAGGACCGGTTTCTGGCTATCAGCCGTCAACAGCCAGGATAGCTTGACTCCAGTGGCGTAGTGAGCACGGGTCCCACGTCTGGGAATACCCATCCCACTTAGGGCGAAAAGCGTTACAACAAACAAATGATGGACGGAATGCTGACAATGCAGACATTCTCCCCCAGTCAAGAGATCTGGGTTAAATCCATCGTTCTTTTGCCCACTACGCCACCCCAGTTCAGACATGGCCATATGCAAATCAGTCTTGACCCTGTGCCTCATGGGAACAGTCCAGCCCGAACTGCCAAGCCATGTCTTCCCTGGACCGGAATCAAGCATCCTAGGACCGGTTTCTGGCTATCAGCCGTCATCAGCCAGGATAGCTTGACTCCAGTGGCGTAGTGATCACGGGTCCCACGTCTGGGAATACCCATCCCACTTAGGGCGAAAAGCGTTACAACAAACAAATGATGGACGGAATGCTGACAATGCAGACATTCTCCCCCAGTCAAGAGATCTGGGTTAAATCCATCGTTCTTTTGCCCACTACGCCACCCCAGTTCAGACATGGCCATATGCAAATCAGTCTTGACCCTGTGCCTCATGGGAACAGTCCAGCCCGAACTGCCAAGCCATGTCTTCCCTGGACCGGAATCAAGCATCCTAGGACCGGTTTCTGGCTATCAGCCGTCATCAGCCAGGATAGCTTGACTCCAGTGGCGTAGTGAGCACGGGTCCCACGTCTGGGAATACCCATCCCACTTAGGGCGAAAAGCGTTACAACAAACAAATGATGGACGGAATGCTGACAATGCAGACATTCTCCCCCAGTCAAGAGATCTGGGTTAAATCCATCGTTCTTTTGCCCACTACGCCACCCCAGTTCAGACATGGCCATATGCAAATCAGTCTTGACCCTGTGCCTCATGGGAACAGTCCAGCCCGAACTGCCAAGCCATGTCTTGTTGTAACGCTTTTCGCCCTAAGTGGGATGGGTATTCCCAGACGTGGGACCCGTGCTCACTACGCCACTGGAGTCAAGCTATCCTGGCTGATGATGGCTGATAACCAGAAACCGGTCCTAGGATGCTTGATTCCGGTCCAGGCAAGACATGGCTTGGCAGTTCGGGCTGGACTGTTCCCATGAGGCACAGGGTCAAGACTGATTTGCATATGGCCATGTCTAAACTGGGGTGGTGTAGTGGGCAAAAGAACGATGGATTTAACCCAGATCTTTTGACTGGGGGAGAATGTATGCATTGTCAGCATTCCGTCCATCATTTGTTTGTTGTAACGCTTTTCGCCCTAAGTGGGATGGGTATTCCCAGACGTGGGACCCGTGCTCACTACGCCACTGGAGTCAAGCTATCCTGGCTGATGACGGCTGATAGCCAGAAACCGGTCCTAGGATGCTTGATTCCGGTCCAGGCAAGACATGGCTTGGCAGTTCGGGCTGGACTGTTCCCATGAGGCACAGGGTCAAGACTGATTTGCATATGGCCATGTCTAAACTGGGGTGGTGTAGTGGGCAAAAGAACGATGGATTTAACCCAGATCTTTTGACTGGGGGAGAATGTATGCATTGTCAGCATTTCGTCCATCATTTTTTTGTTGTAACGCTTTTCGCCCTAAGTGTGATGGGTATTCCCAGACGTGGGACCCGTGCTCACTACGCCACTGGAGTCAAGCTATCCTGGCTGATGACGGCTGATAGCCAGAAACCGGTCCTAGGATGCTTGATTCCGGTCCAGGCAAGACATGGCTTGGCAGTTCGGGCTGGACTGTTCCCATGAGGCACAGGGTCAAGACTGATTTGCATATGGCCATGTCTAAACTGGGATGGTGTAGTGGGCAAAAGAACGATGGATTCAACCCAGATCTTTTGACTGGGGGAGAATGTATGCATTGTCAGCATTCCGTCCATCATTTGTTTGTTGTAACGCTTTTCGCCCTAAGTGGGATGGGTATTCCCAGACGTGGGACCCGTGCTCACTACGCCACTGGAGTCAAGCTATCCTGGCTGATGACGGCTGATAGCCAGAAACCGGTCCTAGGATGCTTGATTCCGGTCCAGGCAAGACATGGCTTGGCAGTTCGGGCTGGACTGTTCCCATGAGGCACAGGGTCAAGACTGATTTGCATATGGCCATGTCTAAACTGGGGTGGTGTAGTGGGCAAAAGAACGATGGATTTAACCCAGATCTTTTGACTGGGGGAGAATGTATGCATTGTCAGCATTCCGTCCATCATTTGTTTGTTGTCACGCTTTTCGCCCTAAGTGGGATGGGTATTCCCAGACGTGGGACCCGTGCTCACTACGCCACTGGAGTCAAGCTATCCTGGCTGATGACGGCTGATAGCCAGAAACCGGTCCTAGGATGCTTGATTCCGGTCCAGGCAAGACATGGCTTGGCAGTTCGGGCTGGACTGTTCCCATGAGGCACAGGGTCAAGACTGATTTGCATATGGCCATGTCTAAACTGGGGTGGTGTAGTGGGCAAAAGAACGATGGATTTAACCCAGATCTCTTGACTGGGGGAGAATGTCTGCATTGTCAGCATTCCGTCCATCATTTGTTTGTTGTAACGCTCATGCATGAGAGCAGCTTCAGGATTGGCCTGAGCGCCCTCGATTTGTGCTCACAGTCTATGCCTGCTCTCTCCAAACCAGCAAAGCAGCTGTGTTGGAGAGAGCTTCAATGCGCATTACGATTTGGCCGGCCTGAGACGGTCGGTCAAACTGTCATGTGCACTGAAGGCAGTGCACCACCACCCCTCCTGTCATCCCCTGGCCCCACTCCCAAGATTCGGCAGGAAAGGAAAAATAAAACAAGTGCTTACTGTTGTTTTAAATTTCCTTCCCTGAAGTTTTTTTGGGTGGTAAGCTCCTCCACTGTAGCAGTAATTATCTATAGCCTGTGGGTAAGTTGGCCCAACCCATGATAGTGTAAAAGGTATATCTAAGGTTCTTGTTTGCTTTAGATAATTGTTAGTTGCTAAAGGGTTGAGGGCTGGTAGGCAGGATTTCTGACCAAAGGCCCTTTCCTTTCCCTAACAGGCCCAAACACGAGTGATGCCATTAAGAGCCTTTGAGATGCCACCCTTTAGCTGCCTGGGCAGGACCTCCTGAGGAACAAATTTAAACTAAGTAAAGGGGGGAGGAGATGAAACCCCTCATCATGTGACAAAGCCCTAAGGTCCTGAATGTGTAATCTCATTAACAAAATACATGCAAAAATAATACACAATGAATTTGGAGACAAATTACTTGTTTGTTTAATGAATACATTGTTAGTGAGTTAAATGGTAAATTAATGAGAAGTTTGGTATGACGTTGCAGCAGCGCAACATCTGGCAGTCCCTTAAAGATCTCCACTAGCCCTTGTTGGCACCAAGACAAAATTCAAGGTCTTGCGCAATGTCCGTGAAGCATACTTGATCAAAGGCCATTTAATACCTACATCAGGCAAAATAGAGAGTAACCCCTCGAACCAAGGGGCCAGGGTTATGTAAATCAAGGGGCAGATATTCAAAGCTCTTACGCTACTTTAGCGTCACAAAAGTGACGCTAACCAGCTAAAATTTTAGTTTTGCTATTTTCTTTCCAGCACAAAACGTGTTTTGCTCTGGAAAGTACCCTGTAGGTAGCGCAAAGCAGCACGAAACACTGCTTTGCATTACTTTGCGCCGAGGGGGCGTGACATGGGTGGTGCATGGGCGTTCCCATGCCTTTTGAGGCAAAACCATATTTACAAAGATTTGTAAACATGGTTTTGCGACAAAAGTTAACACCCATTCAAAGGAGGCGCTAGCAGGAGAAATGCTTTAATTTCTCCGTGCTTTTCCGACTTTCCATGCGTGCTGCACTCTGCAGCACGTATACAAAGTGGGAAAAGTTTTGCATCGTGCCTTGCATAGTATTTTGTAAAGGAAGGGTACCCTTCCTGTAAAAAACCTATGCTACACTCATGCACACACCCTAGCGCTGCGGCGCTAAGGTGTGTTTATGGCGCACGGCAGCTGAAATCAGCGCTGGCACAAGGGAAAAGGGAGGAGAGAGCCATATCTCTGGAGATATGGCGCTCTCCTGCTCCCTCCCGGTCACGCAACACGGCGCATCCTCGCGGGGGGCTGCGCTGCGTGACTTTTTTAAACTCTCCCCCAAAATGTCTAAAGAACTCCCCTCAGTGGATATTAATATAAAATGCCATCTACACTCCACAGGCAATGGGTCTTACTTCATTTTAAACACTTCCACACACAATCAAAAATATAACAAAACTGAATACCCTAAAGATTAAAAAAAATAATATATATATATATGTGTGTAGATATACATGCTTGGGTTGATGCTATGGCAGTTCTCCTTCCAGCGGTGTCGGTTTCTGCTACGGCGGCAGCCGCCATTATTGTATTTCTTTCCAAACTCCTCCTCCAGATCTCCAGAGAAAAGATGAGCAGCACATCAGGGATGTTGCACAATTTTTAATGCGCACCAAGACGACGCGTTTCGACGTTAGCCTTTTTCGAGTCACTCGAAAAAGATCACTCATACTTCATTCATTCTTTCACATTTAAACTTCAAACTATTAAAAACGTCGTAGCTTGTGGAACCAGAGCATATACTTAAGTGCGGGATTAGTTTGCCACATAACTACTTTCGTATCCTTGTAGGATCCTAATTTGCCTAGCGAGAACACAGTACAAAAGTAAATTATACAATGCACTATGGGTCTTTTCAGTTATTTCTTTATAGCAATCAATGTATTTATAGTAAAGCATGTTGTATGTAATTGTGAGGTTCCAGTATGTTATGAAGCATAGGCAATTTGAACAATATTAAGCATGCTGCTCAGTCCATTAAGTAATCAGGCATATTATTACATTTGGTATTACAAGGCTTGTAAAAAAAAAAAATAACAATGTTAATATTATTTCATTATCATTATTGTTATTATTGTCTTTCTGTATCTCATACTCTGCATCCCAACATTACTCTTGCTTTCCCCATGGCCTTGAGATTTTTCTCACACAGATCGAGGTCATCCAATTTGACAATTCCAAGATGCTCGAGGACAAGAGAGGCATGCATTGCTGCAGCCTCTGCTTAACTGCAGCCACAAAGCAAATACAACAAGATGATGGACACAGTGCTGAAACTTTTCAATCACTCACCACCAGTCAAAAGACCTTGGTTTAGTCCATCGCTCTTTTGCTCACTATGCCATCCCAGTTTGGACCCAGCTACATGCAAATCAGTCTTGACCCTGCTCCCAATGGAAACAGTCCAGCCTGAACTGCTAGACCAGGTCTTTCCTGGAACTGCAGCTACAAACACTGTTCTTAACCGCTTCAGTGCCCATGACGAGATGGTCTCGTCATGGAGCACGGTTGCGCTGTGCCCATGACGAGGCTATCTCGTCATGAACCCCGCCCGCTAATGCAACGCCCGGCACAGGGCGGGGAAAGGGCGTGGCACTGAAGGGGTTAATTTGTACATGTGAGGGAAACTTGGACTTGTACTGTCTGATTTTGCGCTGCTGCTATCCGTGCTGTACTCGTTATGTGTGTGTTATGCGTGCGCTGCCGTGTTGAACCTGTTATGTTTGTCTTACACCTGCATTGCTGCTACCCATGTGTGTTAAGCTTGCATTGCTGATGCCTGTGCTGACCCTCTTATAGGTGTGTTAAGCCTATGTGTGTGCTTAGACTGCATTGCTGCACCCCTGTGTTGTGCCTATGAGTGTTAAGCCAGCCATGCTGCTGCCTTTCTTGTTTTTGAGATACCCACCTTTGATTTTTATTTTTCACACTTGTGTATCACTGATATTGAGAGAGCGCCGAGCACCATCACCCATACCCACGGCACCGTTGAATATGGAGAAGCACATTAGGACCCGGGACCTCAGGGGCCTGGCCCCACCTCCGTGACCGTCAACGACTCGTTGGTCAGAAAGGAGGAGTTTTGGTCCCCTTCCGGGGCATGGATGATGTCACTTCTGCCGGATATGGGGGGGGGGAGGAGGTTGAGGGCCTATTTAGGGCGCCTTGGCCCCCTGCCTCTTTTTCATCGGACACCGGCGGGAGAGGAAGTGACTCGGACCCACCCACCCATCCCGTTGGTGATTTATATCGAGGGGTGTACAGTGGGAGTAGTACCAGTAAGGAGAGCCCATAGATTGCTGTACAACGTCAAGGGGAGTCCTCCTGCATACTCCCCAGGCCAGCACTGAGGGGGGGGAGATGGCAAGCTGACTCCAGAGGGAATGGGTACGCCGGCTGGGGGCAAGGGCGCTCAGTCAGGCAAGCTTGGGCATGGGGCTTCTGCCTCTGGTTACACCCTACGAGCCCCCGTGGGCAGCCTGGTGTTGGAGGGGGTGGGCCCCTAGTGTTGCGGACAAGGAGCAGATGGCTGGGGACCACCCCTCAAGGATGCGGGTGGGTTACTCCTGCATGGTTCTCCCTGAGGGCACGGGCCGGCTAGTCCCTTAGTGCCGAATAGGATAGGTGACTCTCGAGAAGCACGTGGATTAGCCTACTGTATACTGACTCCAAAAATAATCTGAAATGTGCATATATTGTTCTTATGCTGAGATGATTATGCTTGTAAATATGATTGTAGAGACTCTTGTTAAAAAATGATTCATGCTTTAATGTTTTGTATGATTTGAGAATTGAACCATATTGGCATGTTTTATTTTGGATGACTCGAATAAACATGGCCACGTACACCCACAAAAATGTCTGTCAGTCATTGATTGGTGGGGTTGTCGGGTGGGGTCAGGAGCAACTGGGGGATCCGGGTTCTATTGTTTATATATTTTATGCTGTGAGTACATGATCATTCATGTTCAGGAACCAGTATTGTGAATTACAGCTACTTACCCGAGGTCCGTGACGGCCCTTGTGTTTCCCTTGTGCGGTATACATTGATATGGACTGGGAGTGAAGCATTAATTACATCAGCCTGTGAGCCACTATGGGTTGTGAGGGAAGCATTGATTACGTCAGCCTGTGCGCCACTATGGGCTGTGAGGGAAGCATTGATTACGTCAGCATGTGCGCCACCAGTGCTCTGCGTGTGTTAGAACAGGTTCGTAAAACCCCTTCACTATGCAAAGGTCACAACTATTGGCTTTGGCAGTGCTGGCCTCTCATCACAATGATTGGTGAAAACTTTTAGCAGTTGTCACAAAGGCCCTTTTATAGATGGGGCGGAAAATTTCCTACAGCTCATAAATGCTGTCAGTCCCCAGACAGCGCCGGGCGGATAGTTTTTGTGTTTTACTCCTTTTCCTCCTGACATAAGCGAGGAAGTCTTCCTGGCCAAGCAGTCCTATTGGCTGCAGTCTAAAACCTCTTTACAGCACTCAGCAAAATTAGATCTTTCTCTCATTTTCGGTTATGTGTGAGCTCTCTATTTCTGGTTTTAAACTAAACGCATCAATCACAACAAACCCAGTCATTTCTGCACACTTTTTTCGCACCAAAATGTGTTTTTTGTTAAGATATTTGAGGTGACGCCGAATAAACTTGAAATAAAAACAAGCAATCATTCTGAATAAAGATGAAAATAGACGTCTTTGCTTACAGATGGGGGTGTGTGCAAATAAATCCGTGTGAAGGCCCATTTTGTTTCTTCGGAATGAGGATCTGCAGCAGACGTTACCCTGTGAGAGGCGAGCATTAAACAGTAGGGCACAGAGTTACAGGGGAGGTCGGTTCTTGCAGGGGGCGCCGCCTCGTGGACGAAGAAAGCGCTATAAACCGAGGCCCTGGACCCACCACATATATATATATCTATATCATACGACCTGTGCAGAAATCTCTCTCTCTTCTTGAGCCACACCGCCTCCATCTCTCTCTCTCTCTTTCTCTCTCTCTCTCCTTTTCCGTGCAATTTCCAAACATCAGGATACAGAAAACATAAAATGCAAGCAGTAATGCAATATTGCCATCACGCTCAGACATTTCATGGTAGTTAATGCCCCTCTGACCAACAACTTTACTTTATTAAAACAGTGGGGCATTAACAGACAACAAATACCTTGTACCCCGAGATTTCATCGTCGCAAAAATAACAAATTACGTAAGAGCAAAATGTTCTTTTCTGAAAGTACATGGGGCCTCATTTATGAAAAGTGACGCATCACTGCGTTAAAACAGTGATGCGTCACTTTTCACTGCGCCCTCCCTGCGACTCCAGTGATGCATCATATTTACAGTATGATGCATCATGTCGCAAGGAGTCACAGATACGTCAGTATTTCTGACGTATCTGTAGGCGCAAAAGTGACGCATTGCTGGAGTGTGTCACAAAAGTGACGCAACTCCAGCAATGTGTCCTTTCACATGGGGCAAGCCCCATGTGAGAGGGCCTGCGTCAGTCTTACGCCTGCTGTGAGGCAGGCGGAAGATATTGAGGCATTTTCACCCTAGAAGTGGTTCCAGTGAAATCTCGTAGATTTCACTGCGTCACTTCTACGATGCTTACTTACGTGGGAACGCCCACCCTGCATACATTATACCTGACGCAGGTATAATGTAGCGCAGGGGTTTGCAAAGTGACGCATCTAGGTAGATGCGTCACTTTGTAAATATGGCGCATGTTTTACGCCACTGGTGCGTCACAAAAAGTGACGCACCGGTGGCGCAAAAGTGACGCAGGGGCTCATAAATGAGCCCCATGGTCTCTGAGGTCTTGGCTTCTGGCCAAAAGCAATTTGAGATTTATTGAGCTAGGTTATGAGGCCTTGTTGCCTGTAATGCCACAGTGACATTAACATCGAGAAGAAGAAACAGTAAAACGAATGTTTAGACGTGGAGTAGTTTGTTTACTTTCCTTCCTTAATTTTTATATTGTCCTTGCACTTGCCAGGCGTTTAGTTGTGCTACACATCAAGAAAAGTCCCAAACACAAGCCTTCTTTTCAGTAGTGTGATGAAGGCTAAAAGTGCAGCGATGGTCTTGGACATGTCTTGCATGTACAGCCAGCATGTCATGGTTGTTGTGACATCAGGTGGAATCTCATGTGCATCAGAAAGGTTGTTGTCGTGTCCTCGGCTGACCTTTGTGCACCCTTACAGTGAATCCTGTACACTAAGCCAGAGGTTTCGGTGCATCATGAGGTTCGGCTGCTATAGACTCATTTGAAGTCTCGTGTACATCATGACAGCTGGTTGTGGCCCTGACACCTGCATGCAGGCGGACAAACCTCAGGGCCAGGTCTGACAATCCTTCACTCTTTGGATCGCCGCCAGTGTACCAAATACCCACTCGCAGCTGTTGATGGTCAGAAGAGCACTCCTTCTGCAGCAGGAACAGCCGTAGAGCGTGAGCCTATGAGCATCCGCTTCCAACTGGTTTGATGCTGTATGGAGTACACAACCTGCCCCATACAAGATCCCCACAAGCTGTAGAAGAGCTAGAATCATCCAGCTAGACCGCGCCTAAACCGGAGAAAGATGGATCACATCAACCCAGTAATGATAAATCACCATGGCTTCCAGTGGAGCAAAGAGTGAAATTCACAGCTTTTTGCAATATCAACTAGACCTGGGCTAAAAATCCATTCCGCTCGCGGAAATTGCGATAATTTGACATTTTCGCGTTCCGCGGAGAACGCGAAAATGTCAACATTTCCGCAATCCACATTTTACCGGAAATTTTTTGCTTGCTCGTGCTGTAAAATAATACATTCTCGCGTGCGCGCGATCGCCTTACCTGAATCCCCGCGTTCGCCGACAAGTTTTCCCGATCCGGTCGCGTTCTCCACGAGATGGTGGATTGTTGGTAGCCGTTTGCGCCCCCAGTAACGTCATTCGTCGCGCGATCACGTCTTTCTTCTCGCGATCATGCACCGCGAGACAAGTGAAAACAAGATGGCCGCACCCGCGAGCAACCGCAAGGGTAAGTTGGCGAGCCGCGACCACGCAGAAAATACCGCGAACAGGCGGGAAAAAAACTTCCGCATCTTCGCAATATTTCTGCGTGTTTGCTGAGATTTTTAACATTTTCGCGATAATTTGCGAAAGTGAATTTCGCAAATTCCGCCCACCCCTAATATCAACCAAGGCTATTGGTGCACTCCCTGACTGCCTGAAGGCTCTGGCTCATCCTGATACCCTGGGAGATAATCTCATGGCACGTTACACCAGCTTCATCAGACTAGTCAGATGGAAGAAACAAAGGCAAAAAACGTCCTGCTACATGCACAAGCCTCTTGAAATTTATTGATGGATTCCTCCTTCTACTGAATACCTCTGCTTCACCCACTAGCCTTGAAAAAGGGCTTAAAGAGGTGTTGAGAGAGGAGAGGTGTGGCATGGCGGCCAGAGTGGCAGACTCCAGAGTGCGGGGATCACATCGATCCCTAGTGCCGGAGGCAGCTCATCTCAGCATCATGTGACTCTGGGCAAAAGCTCACTTAATCTCCCCGATGGCCCCCAGTGCCTTGAAACCTTAAGGGATGATATGTTCGCACTTTACAAATATGGAGGATTATTATTAATATTAAAGAGAGTTGTCTCTAAAAAAGCTTCCCGCTTCCCTGCAAACATCACCATGGCCACTCTCTCCCAGACCACAGAAGATTAAGGCCCTAGCACAGGGCTCAATTCCACTAACAACTAATCAAGACACCGTCCTTGGGACATTCTGATTGATACAATGAAGAAGAGCAAGAATTGCTTGATCCCGCGCTGAGGGTATTCTGCTCTGTGAATTGGCTTCAAGGCGATATGCTGATGCTTAAATAAGAATTAGGCATTGGTGGTCTCAAATTGGCTCTATGGACAGCATTTCTGTGTATTTCTTTTGTACTTAGCCAACACTGAACTAGGCAAAGGAAACAGTGCAAGAGATTTAGGTAGAAAATGAAAAAACAACACAGTCGTGCTAGAAGTTGGTTTGATAATTCAAAGAATTGTTCTTTAGATAATGTTTTAAACATGGGAGAGATTGGCACACTTCTGATATGAATAAGAAGCTGACTCTAAGGTTTAGGAGCAAGAAGGACAAGCAAAACAAAGTGTAATGAAGTGCATGGAGACCATGGCAGAGACAAACAACTAGGGGGCAGAGCAAAGAATTCGAGAAATAAACCAAGGAGCAGAGAAAATGAGGAGCTAAAAAGTACATACATTTGTAGGAGCACAAGAGGGACACCACTTTAACAGAAGAACAGTAATAGGGATGAGAGGTAGAACTAAAGTCTGGAGCAGCAGTTTTGGAGACAGGAAGAAGAGATCTGATTTTCCATTGGATAAGTGCAAACGAGAGACTTTTGACACAGAAGACATTTGATGCTGCAAATCACATGTGTTGGGTGGTGTAGCATCAGTCAGTGTCATAAAACACAGGGGGCTTAGCCTTGTGGTTGCATCATCAGAGTTTCATGACTATTATACTGGTAAGTTTTAGTAACCGTGGTTCAAGTCTCATGTACATCATGAGGGTGGCGTGTGGTATCTTCAGGTGGACCCTTAGGGTTGAACGCTGCAGTAGAGTCAAGCAGAGCCCTTTGTTAATAACTCGAGCAAATTGTTGTAACCTCAGATGTTCCATGTAAATGTTGGATCAGAGTAGTTTCAGGTGGAGTCAACTGTACACCACATCATCAGAGTAACTCAAATGGAGCATCTTGATGTTTAATTAACTTAGCCTTGGATTGTCCTTGTGAATGTCCCGAGAGTTGGATACTGGACGGGTAGAGTACTGTCAAGTCTCAAGTACATCATGAAGGCTTATCTTGAAACCAGAAATAAAGTTGCACACATTTTTTACTGAAAAGTCATAGGTTTTAATGCTGTTTTTTCAGCATTTCCTTATTTGTTGACAGGTGCTCAGTAGATGGTGACACAGGTGAAGGAAAGTGATTTGGACATCAGAGATGGTTTGTTTGGTTCTAGGCGTCGCCACTAGATATTTATTTGTTTATTTATTTATTCATTCTTGATTTACAGGTGACATGAGAATACAATGAAAGACTTGTTTGGGCGGGGGTTGAATATCATAAACAGGGTAGAGATAAATTAATTTACAAGGGTAGAGCTACAGGAGAGTGATAAGCAAATGACGGAGGATTCAGAAAGCCTTATAAATATGCTCCGAATATTTTCATATTACTGCTGAATGACAGCGGCTTATTATTATACAGTCGTAGATCCCCAGTTAGAATTTTCCACAGTATTGTGGCCAGGCACAAGAAGGCCTGGTTGAGAGTCATGGTCTTCTTTACTTTCAGAATTTCCCAAAATTGTTGTGTTTTGTTTCTATTGCTTCTGTTCCCTCCCGTGATTGACATTTTTTCTTTGATGTAGATGGATTCCCAAAGGTTTATTACTTTAAGGCCAACTTAAAATGGATTCTGGCTTCTAGAGGCAGCCAGCCGAGATCTATCAAGAGAGGAGTAATGTGTTGATTTTTTGGCCCCTTTGACAAGACACTCCATGTGGAGGATGGCTTTGAGGGAGGGCAAGAGCTGTTTGGGTTGAATAGCATTACCATCATCAAGGTGTGACAGGTCTAGGACCTGAACGTTATTGCTGGAGTCTTCAGCTGGAAAAGAATGTTTGAGTTTTTAAGAAGGTGGATTTGTGATGAGGCCGTTTTAGTTGTTTTGCTGATGTGTGCGGTCATGGAGATGTTTTGGTCAATGGTGAATCCTAGAGATTTTAGTGTAGGGACCAAGGTGGAAGCAATCAGGTCTAGGAGCCAGTAATGGACTGGAGGTGGGAGGATTTGTGAGTAGAAAAGGAGGAGTTCTGTTTTACTGGGTGTTAAATTTGATGGAGAATGTGCTTAATCATTTCAAATTATTTTTTATGAATAGTTTTAGGAAAAAGATGTTGGATTTGCTATTTTAAGATAAATTTGTGTGTCATTAGCATAATGATATATTGTTGTTCCATTTGTATGGAGCATTGTCCCAAGTGGCTCCCTGTGAAGGTTGAAAACGGGAAGGGAGCTGATAGACCCTTGAGGTACATCGAAGAATAGCAGTAGATCTGAGATTGCCCATTTTGACAATTTTGTGATCTGGACTCAGTGATGATGGATTCAAACCATTTCAGGACAGTTCAATTGATTCCCATTCTTGTGGGAAGGATTTTCAGGAATGCCTCCCTCACTCAAGACATCTTCCAAGAAGCTTTCAAGGCAGTTTATATCCTCCCCTCCTTAAAGACACCTACACTAGACCCTAATGACCTCACCAACTACAGGCCCATCACTCGTCTACTGTTCTTTAGCAAGCTAATTGAAAAAGCAGTTTATGCTCAACTCCAAGATCACTTCAATGCTAACCATCTCCTGCACGACATTCCAGGCTCCTGAGAACATGAACGCTGACAAGGGAGTCAAACTTTCTTCTTCAGTTTTAGAGCTGCAGGTTGGGAGGCAGAAACTCAACTAACAAATGTCAGGGGGCAATCTAATGATTTCATTTTCTCACATCACAGAGGTAATGAAGCCTGATGTTAACAGATAACGTGTAGGTAGGACTGACAGAAAGTGAACGATGATTGAACTGCTTGCTATGCTTAGTGGGGGTCCCAGACAGTACTAGCTAACAGAGAGTGTAAGAAAGGTACTGCTCCCTCAAAGAGCTACCTTAGACCCGATCAATGTGGATTGTCCAGTCAAAGAGCTAAGACACTTAAGTTCTAAAGTGAGTAAAGAAGAGCAATAATAATAAATGATCTAGCGAGGGACTGTTACATTCGTCTAAATAAAAGTTAAAATAAGGCTGTTTTCTGTTAGTGCCATGACCATGCGTTTGAGTTGGGAGCTGATTTGATTCATCTTCAGATCAGGTACTCAGAGTTACAACCAAAGGAAAGGATGGTAAGAGGCAGAATTGTCACATTAAGGGTATAGACAGTCATATTATAAACAGACATTTGATAACCCAGGCCACGGAGAAGACCCTCACTGAGTACAGGCACTGCAAGGTGCCAGTTCCTTTTCACTTTGAGCACTTTTGTCCTCTTTCTTTTCATTCTCACCAAAGCCGACACCCTGTTCTCCTCATGTTCAAACCCTTATAAGAAGGCCTGTGGAGCAGATGTGCCCAGCAGATGTGCCGCTGGCACTCCAAAGGCACACCAAATGCAAGCCAGCCTGGCACATGACTGAACAGGCTTTCCATTCTCATCAAGTTAATGTAATTCCCCTCCATTCCATTACATACTTCCTTCTTTCACAAAATAAGCCTCCCTTCCCTACTTTAACCCAATCGAGGAAGTGCCATCTTGTCTCGAAACATCCAACTATTTTGACACTTAACAAACTGGCTTTCATCCCTGTTTTAGTAACGAATCAGCTTCAGTGACAGTTGTAAATGAAATCACATCATGTTTAGACGCTGGGTATTCTGCTATCTTTGTCTTACTAGACCTCTCTCTGTCCTTCAACACAGTCTCACATCCCATCCGTCTACACAGACTTCATCAGGCTGGGATGGGAGACCGTGCCTTTGACTAGTTTCATTCTTTCTTCTCCAATAGAACCCATGCTGTGCATCCCTGACCTTTACAATCTGATGTGTGTAAAACCACATGGTGTTGATCTCTTCTGGGGCTGAGGTGCTGTTCTTCACTAACCCCCTGTGAGGGAATCCGGTAGGTCACCTTGCTCACTAGGGGCCCCTCCACTTCCCACCTCCTCCGCTCGCAACTTAAGCATCATTTTTGACAGCTCTCCTCTTTCACTTTTCAACTTTTCAACATCATATCTCGAAGACTGTTTCTACGTACATCATCATTCTGAAAATTCTCAGATGTCACCCTCCATTTGCCTAAAGATTGGTGGAAAGCTTTAATCCAACCCACCTTCCTATCCAGATCAGAGTATTGCAATTCTAGATACCTTTGCCGTCCATAAAAGTCGCTTCACACACTTAAAAGCATTCAGAATGCAGCTGCCCGCCTTTTGCTAGGCATCTGTAAATCTGAACCTATATGTACCCAACTTTGTGCTTGCATTGACCCCCAGTGCAAAAATGATGCTTGTTCAAATCCTCAGGATCTTACTATAAAACCACTAGAGAGCAAATGAGTTGTTTCCTTCCTCATGCTCCTTACCGCATACTTAGATCTGCATCCTCCAATCTTATCAGCGTCCCTCGCATCAAGGAGTCCAAAACCGGAGGTTGATCCTTTCAATCTCTCACAGCCTCTCAATAGAATGAGCTTTCACTGTCACTCCGTCTTATGCCTCCCTGTGTGAAATGTCGGAAATGTCTTTAAGCGTTTATTTTTCGAATTAGCTTCTCTGTTGCCCTGTTGGCTTCTAAATATATTTAGCACAGGACCAGGATAACAGTGCGCTCTGTAAAAGGGTTATTCATTCACAGCCTTCAATCGAGAAACGTAGATCTGCCAGGTAGTTATGTGTTAAATGTTCCAGAATGGAATGATTGACACACATATGAGGAGACAGAGGAGTATATTCACAAGAACCTGCGCTAAACATCACCAAAAAATGTTGACACAACTTTACACATCGCAGACTATCGGGCGAAAATAACCCTATGTCAATGTGGAATTCACAACAAGCCCCATGTGATAGTTTACCGAAACCGCAGCCAATGCCTGTGATACAACCACTTCGACGGAGATAAAAATACAAACCCCAACACGAAAAAACCTGCGATGGGCCAAAGCGCAATGAGGAAATCAGTGCTAAGCAACTGCAGGCCTGCAACACACAGCTGGAAGGCAGGAAAAATCACCATAAAAGTAGAAAAAACACCCAAACACAAACTGACAAACACCCAAGCACCATAGAGGCTGCCGGAGCTGGGCAGAGGACGAGCGCGACCCCACAAGCACCCCAGATACCCAGTCCGGGACCTCGGGGACAAGGAGGGGCAAGGACAAGAAGAAGAGGAAGACGAAGTTCAGTCTGCAGTCAAACAGGATCATAGTCACGGAGGTGATGGAACACCATCAACAACTGTTTGTTACCTCCAACGTGTCATTGGGTACCAAAAATGGAATATGGCGGGACATCGTGGACAAGGTGAATGCCGTCGGAGAGCACAAAAGGACAATGGACGAGGTGAAGAGGCGATGGAATGATATCAAGCGAAAGACCAATGAGAAACTCACAGCCAACCAGAAGGCAGCAATGCAGACTAGAGGTGGGGGCCCAGCGCCACAGCTCGTGCTGGATGACATGGAGGAGCTGGTGTCGACAGTCATCAGTGTGGATACTGTGGCCGGAGTCGAGGGACCGGACACTGCTCGACAGGACACAACACAACCGCAACAGGGTGAGTGACCACCAGGTACTGGGGGGACGGGTGGAGATGGCCACGATGGCACACATCCACAATCAAGCAGAACACAGTGCACACCCTCAATGACTCTGGGTCATCGCCTTGATTTATAGACTGTCACAATGTACAATGTCATGCAGTCTGAATGTCAACATGTACCATGTGGCTACATACATGTGGACACATTGCAATACACCATCTCCCCTTCACATTGCAGGGCCACCGTCAACACCCCCTGCAAAGCAGTCCCAGCCACACTTCACTGATGACGAGGAGGACAACCCCAGCATCGACGCACAAGCCCTCCTAGACATCATTGACATCATCCGCGACTCACCTCCAGGATCAGGGCTGCCCAGCTGCATCAAGGAGACCCCACCCACCACCTAAACCACCCAGCAGGAGGCACCCACGGCCCCGGCAGTCTCCCAAGACCCCCAGGAACAACACACGGCCTTCCAATGCCATGTGCTTGAGGGCCAGAGGGAGACAGCTGAGCAGGTGAGGGTGTGGTTCGACCTCATGGCTACCAAACTGGACACCATCCTTGGGTGTCTAGGCCCACTCCATGCTCTCCAACGAGCTCTGACTGACATTGCTGGTGTCATGACTCGGAGAAAAGAACACCTGTCCGCTCAGAGGGGCTCCAGCGGTACCAGCCATTAGCTGGCACACATGCGGAGGCTCATGGAGGAAATGGTGCGGATGGAGGCGGAAAGGATGGCAGCAACCGCTGCACACCAGCGAAATGTAGCTAGGATCTACCATGCTCTGCAGATTCTCATCATGGCATTGCTGCCACAAGGCGTGGCGATGATCAATGCTGCTGCCCCCACACCATCCACATCTCCGCTCCCTGGTGTGCCATTGCCTCACAGTGCGGCAGACATATCCACTCCGGCACCTTATGTGTCAGTGGCACACAGTGCCTCAGCCTGTACTGCAACACCCACAGGTGGGGCAGAGCACACATCCGGGGACGAGGACGTGGATGGGTTTGTGATCAGGAGGAGGCACTAGCATTCATTTCCGCCACCTGGCCTGTTTCTGCTTGGTGCCGCACATGGCCCCAAGACCTTTCACTGACCCCCGATACACTCCGATGCACTCACCTTGGACAGCAACATGGACTGCCATATCCTGTTTCATGACCAATGACACGGCGACCAGACAGCGGACTGTACGCTCCCTCTTCCGCAGTACTTGTCATCCCCAGATAGACTCTGGCTGGCACCCGAGGCCTTGCGGCCGTCACGGGCCGCCACCAGGTGGCGCTGACTGGGGTTGCACAGTGTTAGTGGCACCCGAGGCCTTGCAGCCGTCACGGGCCTACCATCACGTGGCGCTGACTGGGGTTGCACAGGGTTAGTGGCACCCAAAGCTTTGTGGCCGGCACAGTCACCCCGCCACGGGACGGTGACTTTAGGTGCACTGAGGTAGGGGCACCTTAAATGCTGAGCGGGTGTGCAGCCTGCGATGGTGCCCCGTGCCGGTGGTCCGGACAGCTCAGGTTTTGTGTGCCCTGCTGGACCGCAGTGCATGCCAGAGCCAGCACAGGCCTACCACCACGTGGTGTCGCTTCCGGGATCACAAAGTTAGTGGCACTTATTGGGCTGAGCGGGTGTGCAGCCTGCGATGAGGCCGGGTGCACTGGTATATCCTCTGCCATGGAGTAATCAAGACCCAGCACCAAACGTGAGACCTGGTGGCCTGCGGAGCGGGGCTGCATGATGTGGAGGGTGCCATGTCCGTGGGCCCCGGGCTTGTGGCTTGCAGCGCCACGTGGTGGAACCTCTTGTCTGCACACTGGTGGCGGAAGGTGAGCAGTGAGGCCTGGGTGTGCATGAGCGGGCATGCTCTGATGGGCAGCAGGAGGGGCTGGGGTGCCTCTGCCTGGGTGTGCATGGGCGGGCATGCTCCGATGGGCGGCAGGAGGGGCTGGAGTGCCTCTGCCTGGGTGTGCATGGGCGGGCATACTCCGATGAACGGTGGGATGGGCTGGGGGGCCTCTGCCTGGGTGCCCCCTCTCTTCTCTCTCTCTCTCCCCCTCTCTTCTTCTTTCCCCCTCTCTTCTTATCTCTCTCTCCCACTCTCTTCTTCTCTCTCTATCTCCCCCTCTCTTTTTCTCTCTCTCTCCCCCTCTATTCTTATCTCTCTCTCCCCCTCTCTTCTCATCTCTCTCACTCCCTCTCTTCCTCTCTCTCTCCTTCGCTCTCTCTCTGTCCTTTGAATGTGCACAGGACACACCTTCTCATCATGAGAGTTTCCACTTCCTCAGCTGCTTTAGTGATCCAGTGTACATCCTAGGCATTAGCCTATATATTCCTGATGTAAACGGACGTGCGCAGCTGACAGCGGTAGGATTTAGTGTTTCCTTCCCTGCTACTAGGTTTTTGATACTTTTTAAATTGTATATGTGTGGCTGAATTACTCTGTGCTTTTCAACAATTTCTCCTACCTACGCGCACTTGCACTTTACTTGAATCTGCTTGCCTACACCTCCTTAGTTTCTCCGATTCGCATCTCGCTTTTCCTCCAGTCCTGGTCCGCCGCGGCTGATACGCCGATTGTGTGGAGGGCTGGGGCTACTATCTGGCTCCTCACTTCCGCCCGTCAGCATCCTGGAGCCGTCCGGCGCTGGCCATGCTGCCCAGTTCCCCTCCGGTGAGTTTCTTCCACTATATTGTAATAGGGAAAAACTGCTTAGCCTTAGGCGGCTACCGTTATGTCAGTGTACAGCGGCTGATCCGAAGCTTGGAGGTAGACTTTCGATGCAATAAGTGCAACTTGTCTCTCCTTCAGCCCAGGAAACTCGCACCCAAGATCCTCCCACGCAACAATAAGTGTAAAAACAATAAGAAAACAGAGGACTTTTAAAGGCCACCCTTTTAAATTGTTGCTCTATGCAAAAGCATGAACCACACATTTATGACCTACTTTTAGACGAACAGCCTGATCTTTTATTTCTCACTGAGACCTGGCTGTCTGAAGCCTCCAACTCTACTATCACCTCGGCCATCCCTACGGGTTATAAAATCCTTAGGAAGTGTAGTGTAGTTCCTATTTCCCTAATAGGCTCTGTGCATTGGAATAATATACCCTATAGATTTGGCATAGGACTGAGGTCAGTATGCCCCTATCGAGTATATTAAACTTAATTAATTTGTACCAGCTAACTCAGAGGCCACTAGAAACTCCTTGTAAACAAGAAGGGATTAGTTTCTGGCAATCGCATAAACATGACAACTTTGTTTCCCTTTAGAATCGGAACACTCTCAGAATCGTGGAAACAACAGATAACAGTTTCACTCAGCTAATCGTGCATACTTAGTTTCTTCAGAGTTACACAGAAAGATTAGACGGACGTTTCAATAAAAGGATTTATTGAACAGTCTTGTTTCTCATGTAAGAGATATGAGCTGTTACAATCACAAGACAGTATGCGAGATATATTATGTACAGTCTAAGCGGTAGGAAGAAATAATACTGCGCTAGCATTATCTTTTAGCTATGACACATATATTCATATACATAAATAACATAAGCTAAAAATGCGAGTACTCATGAGATGCTTCTCTAACTAATTCTACCCTAGTGTACCTAACCTAAGTGTAGTACAAGGTAAGACGTAGGTGCTGTATGCTATAGTCTGATATGCCATAGAATGGTATGCTAAGTCTGATATGCCAAGAGTCCCTCTAGGTTCTAGTCAGCTCCATACCTTGAGAATGAGAGAGGTGGGAATCTCTTTCCGGATCTCAAACTCTAACACCCCGCGAAGGGAGTCAGAACACTGGAAGCTGGATTCTCTGCGAGCAGGGATGACAGCGTCTCTTGTCAGTGCGTCAGGCCGGAACACGGTCTCCTCCAAAGTCGAGGTCTCCTCCTTCTTGCTTGGGCAAGAGAAGGTATATTTATACCCGGTAGGTGCCTTGGAATGTTAGCATTGACGTAAAGTCGGGCAGAGGAAGACGTCAGGAATGAACCCTTAAGGAATAGCGGTTCATGCATAATAAATGAGTTCTTGGAGAAATCAATAATCCTGTGCTAGGGGAACTCCCAAGAGCTTAAGGGTCTGGTTTCTAAGAACTCGTTGTGACGTTGGGGTTCGACGGATGTAGGTGACCATGCCTGTATTGGATAGCATGGCTAATGCGTAAAAAAGGACTGGGATCTTATGCCTATATAAGGGCAATGCGAATTGTGCCTATATAAGGACATGTATCAGGAAAACCTATATACGGACACCTAAAGAGGAATACAACAGAGGGACCGACCGAGTGGGAAGGGGGGCGGTGTCACCATAATTTACAACCAAAAACAAGACTGCTCTCCCATCCCGATGGAAAACATCAAGGGCGCAGAGTCCTTAGGCTTCCGCTGTACCTTATCTCCCATCATAGCATAGCTGGTTTTCTGATTTGCAGACCTCCCGGTGCAATTGGAAATTTTATTACTATGCTTAAACAGACACCACCTCCCTGGACTTAAAATACAATAACTGCCTTATTCTGGGAGATTTCAATATACATATGGAAAATGGAAGAGACCCTCAAACAATTCCCTTGTTGGAGACGCTGCAGGCCTGCAACATGTTTCCATCTATTTCTTCTGCCACCCATGAGAAGGACCAAATCTTTCACAACTTTGACATATCAGTAAGCCTACCTCTTCCCATTACCTAGTCTGACCACCTCCTATTAAAATTCGTCATTCCCAACTCTGCCACAGCCCCTCGGGCTAACGCAGGGCAGAGAGTCCCTAATTACAGGACGTTCCATAAAATATCCATCCCGATTTTAGCAGATGCCCTTGGTCATTCCTCACTGGAGCTGTCTGGCTGCCCCGACTCGGACGCCCTCTCAATAGATTCATGGCTCCGAACCAACATTGGTGCAGCGGTACCGGTTGTTTCCCGCTTCTCAAAGAGGTCTGCCCCACCAGTTCCATGGTTTAACTATTCCCTCAGATCTAGCAAAAGAAATTGTAGAAAAATGGAACGGAAATGGTGTGAATCCTATCTACCTGAGGACAGGAAGGTGTATAAAGACACCATAAAAGCTCATTATATTCTCGTAAAGGCAGCCAAGAAAAAATTATTTCAATCCAAGATAGACAATGCCCAAAATAAGAGAAAGGAAATCTTTAGCATAGTTAAATCCTTTACCGCACCAAAAGCCAACAAAAGAAGGGTCATTCACTGAAGAATTGTCTAAGCAAATAGCTCAATTCTTCCACAAAAAGATCTCCATGATCCAACAAGCCTTCACTAACATTTCAGAATAACAACTGACCTTCTACCTTAGTTCTAATAGCAAATTTCAACTGAGTTTCAGCTTGAAGAGTCACTGATCCTTCTCCAAAGCAATAAGTCTGACTCTCCTACTGACCCATGTCCAGCGAATATCCTGAACCTATTAGCTCCCACCATAAACCCCACGGTAAACCAGCCCTTTAATGCTTCCCTCTCCCCAGGCAACATGCCGAAATTATGGAATAATGCTAAGATTCTTCCACTGATAAAAAAGGCTAACGCCAAACCGACTGACCCTGCCAACTACAGGCCAATCTCCCTTCTTCCGGCCCTCTCCAAAGTATTAGAGAAGCATGTAAACAAGGCCCTCCTAAAACACATTGAAGATAGGAAGCTCCTTCATGAGTCCCAATCCGGTTTTAGGGCTAACTACAGTACGGAGTCCGTTCTGCTGGAAGTGACTGAATTTCTCAAGGGTAAGCTGGACCAGGGAGTCAAGGCTGTTCTGATACTGCTCGATCTGTCGGCGGCCTTCGATACGGTCCCACATGAGAGGCTCCTGAAGAGACTTGCTAACATTGGCCTGGGGGGACCACCTTAACATGGATGTCATCCTTCTTGACAAATAGATCTCAGGACATCTGGCCCCCCCTTTCTCATCCCCGGTTCCGTCCATGAATGCAGGTGTCCCTCAGGGCTCCATTCTCAGTCCTACCCTTTTTAATATTTATCTATCCCCCTTGCATTTCTGGTAGAGGAAGAGGGTGACAAAAATGATTCCTATGCTGATGACACTCAGCTGATTTTTACATGTGAAAAAGGAACCGATGGGGCAATGATTAGGTCTTGCCTCACAAAGGTTTTTAACTGGCTAAAGATCAATCAGCTGATGTGCAATCCTGACAAAACGGAAGTTGTTTTCTCTGATAATCGAGAAACGCCTGACTGGAGCTCTTGATGGTCAAAAGATCTGCCACCCCCTCCCACGGAAAAGGAGAAAGTCAAAAACGTAGAAATTGTCATAGACAAGACACTCTCCATGCGCTTTCATATCCAAAATATAACTGCCGCTTTCTTTGGCATACTCCGGATGCAAAAAACATCCCTGCCACTGTTACCGCTTGAGAGCAGAAAGATCGTGGTGCAGGCTCTGGTGACATCAAAGCTTGACTATGTCAACAGCTTGTACCTCGGTCTTCCAAAATCCCTTATCCAGCGCCTACAAGTGGTACAAAATGCGGTGGCCAGAGTCATCCTGAGACCTAAACCAGATCCAGTATGACCCCTATTCTTAAGTCTCTACACTGGCTCCGCATAAAAGAACAGATCGACTTCAAAGCGATGACCATCTTCCTTAAAGTTTTCCACAGCTTAGGAGCCAGCTACCTATATAAGCGCGTTAATCTCTACACAACATCTAGACCCCTAAGATCTTCCAATGCCAACCTGGCCATTGTGCCTAAAATATGCCGTGCCCACACTGGAGGCAAATTCCTCAGCTTTCTAGGCGCAAAATTGTCGAATAGACTCCCTGAGTCTCTGAGACTAACCACAGACCTACTCTCTTTCAGGAAGAACTTAAAAACCTGTCTTTTTAATAACTGATGGGTCTTTTACTCACGTTTTCCTCCCTTGGTCACGCGCCAGGACACTCTAGTCTGAGTAGCTGCATGCTTTTTTAAATACACTGTTTCATTTCATTTCATTAGGTCCCTGACAGTGCAAAGGAACACTCGTCCATATTCTAAGGGCTTTATTTATGAGGCCTTGCTTCACTTTTATGCCGGCGGTGTTTACGATGTTTACAAAGTGACGCATCTTTGCAGATGCGTAACTTTGTAAACCCCTGCACCACATTATACCTGAGCCAGGTATAATGCATGCAGGGTGGGTGTGCCTCTGCAGAAAGCCTTGTAGAAGTGGCGCATTGAAATCTATGAGAACGCAGTGCGCCACTTCTAGGACGCCAATGCGTAAATATCTTACACCTGCCTCACAGCAGGCGTAAGACTGATGCAGGCCTTGCTGGACACATTGCTGGATTTGCGTCTATTTTCAGACACACCCCAGCAATGCATCAATTTTGTGCCTACAGATACGTCAGAAATACTGACGTATCTGTAACTTCTTGCCACATGATGCGTCATACAGTAAATATGACGCATCCCTCATGTTGCAAGGAGGACGCACTAAGAAGTGACGCATCCCTGTTTTCACACAGCGATACATCACTTCTCATAAATAAGGCCCTAAATCTGTTTACATCTAATATTCAGGAATAGTTGTGTGTTTTCAGTATTGTAACACAGCAGCAGCTCATCAATATTACTGCAACTAATCTCTGTGAGGACCTCCCATTTCTGATATGTTAGGCCTTGTTTTGATCTAAAAGACAATACACTTTTTTTATGTATATTGCATGAAACATAAACACAACATTTCTCTGAAAAATGGCTGTACTAGACTATCGCACATCAGGTACATCAAAAATAAATTAAAGGAAAACAGTATTTAAAACAATCCGTTTAAGAAATATTAAAGATCATTAGGGTAAAACTCTGGAGAACCGAGTTGACTCTGTCAGGGGGGCCCCTGAAAGGCTGGGGCCCTGGGCCAGAGCCCACTTTGCCCATGCATTAAAACATCTCTGTTCGGCCCTCCGGGCTGCATGTTGAGTTGCCCGGGTGCATCTGCTGTTCTTCAGGTGTGGCTCTGGGCTGGGCTCCCTTTTGTGGTGCAGGCTGTCATCCGACTTTGCACCAGGTCAGAGCAGGTGTTAGTTTCCTGGTGCTAACATGCCTTATCGCCTGTTTTGTGATCTTATTGCAGATCTGGCTGGTCGTTGAGAATGTTGTGGAGTGGTGATGTCGCGCTTTTGGCACGGGAACGCCTACTCGGCATCTCATTAGCGATAGTTGCGGGGGTCATCTGTGGCGATGTTTTCTGCGGCTGCTATCGCGGGTAAACTGGTGCTGTGGGATGTTAACACCAGCTTGTGATTGGGGTGATAAGTTTATCGCTACTTTGTCTACGACAAAGTGCCGTTAACGCGGCGATAGATCCTTGTGAATATGCCCCAGAGTGTTTTGGCATCAAGACATATTTACCTATCATTAGAGTTGAAGAAAGTACATGATATGTAAGGTAACATGTTAGTTTTGCGCACTAACAGTACAGGATCCTTGCGACCCAGACTCAGGCTGCTGACAGAGAGAGACTCGTCTAGTGCTTACCAGGCAGAGTGATATGTTTGAAATGGAAATCCCTCATGCTGCATACATGGCAGCATAAGAGTATGGTGTGAACACACTTGTATGTTCTGTGACGTGAAAAAATTGTGCAAAATTACGCGAGATGCGACAGTTTGCCCGCTTTTGACATTCTTCCCAGCATCCGAGATAGGATTTTATCCCGATCGCAGTCTTAATTATGCGGCATGACGCAATACCACATTCTCAGGCCTTTCGAGTAACGATTATATCAAAATACCGTAAATTATGTTCGATAACGAATACATAAATGAAATTTCGCTCCAGCCTAACTAACTCAATGCGCGCGGGCCTGCCTCTGGGCGGTCTCTGGAACACATCTCCCTCATTTTACGTCTAAACATGCGTAAATGACGGTGGCATCGTCCACGGAATATCAGAGTGCGTTTTTCTCCCGCAGCAACGGCGGGAAAAAAAAGAAGTCACTTGAATATCAGCGGGAGTCGGGATTTGCCTGCGAGGCAATCAAACGTCCATTTCCCCCGTCTAACTGATGCCTGCGCGAACGCCTCACGGACATCAAAGGAGCACACTTTAAACCCAATTTTAAATTGAAACCAAATGTTAAAAGCAGCACGATTTATCATGTTTTGATAGGCAGGCTTACGTGTCTCCTCTGTATACTTATGAAGCCTCCACTGGCGCGTCTTTTCAATTTGCAGATCTCCGGTGGGCAGCGCGCGCGCCTCGCTCATCCATTTGATGAAGCCCCTCCGAGCCCGCGCGCCTCGCTCATCCATTTGATGAAGCCCCCCCGAGTCCGCGCGCCTCGTTAAGTGCTCCCCTGGTTTAGCCCCTGCGTTGAGAGCAGCGTGGGATGAGCCACTGCACGCTGCACGAGACCTTTCAAACACTGTCAGCACCTTGAGTGACGCAGGTATGAGGGCTACTTACTGGAGCGAGACCAGAGATCATAGAGGGAAGATTACAAGGAAAGGGAACATACAAATCACATAAATTGGGCCCCGCAGAGCTGGTCAAATACTGGCTGCGCAGCTCTCTGCTTCTGGAAGAAGAGGGGCGATGAATGTAGGTGGATGTTGGCAAATTAGGATGGTGACACAGGAGACCTACACAAATTCTCTAATGGTGTATGAAAAACAGAAGACCGGGGGAGAGGTGATGGACTGGCCTGTGTAGAAATCCTAAGGAGCCTGAAAGTCAATGTTCCTGAGAGGCCACTAGGGCTGGGGGCAGAGACAATCGCGTCAGGGAGGTGGAAAACTCTCTTCAATCTTGACTTTAACAGTTAGAGATGAAGGGCATGATTTAGAGTGACATATATAATCCTCTTAAAAACACTTGTAACATAATTTCCTACTAAACGTTTCCACTGAAAGATTAGCCAGCGCACAGACTTCCATCGCCAGGCTTCAGTGTGGCAGTGGTAATACTCCCAACGGCGGATCCTCCAGCGGAAATTACATTTATGGAAGAAATTACTTCAATTTTACTCCAGCACCTTTTTGAAACCAGGCCTCAAGTCTAGCCTTTCCAAGGAGGGTTACACCACTCCTATTTCACTGATGTTGAATTTCCGAGACCGTGCAGGTCATTGATACTGCCCTTGGATGAGCTGAGACCTCCTAACAGGTACCATTTATCCGAAATATTAGTAAGTGGCGTAGGCTGCATTTTATGGATACGTTGTTTACTGTTGAATGAGGAGCCCACCTTCTAATGCATGCTGCTCCCCTTCTCCAATCCTTACCATTCTAAGCAAACCTTACACAGCTGACTTAGGACTGCATAAAACCTGAAGCAGCAGGAGCACGCGTATGCACGTTAGCAAGAAAAGCACACATGAAGACATACATTATAAAGAAGTGATTATAAGAACACGAACTGATGAAAATGCACTTTACAACAGAGAGATAATTACAGACAGCTTATAATGAAAAATACCAGGATAATAAAAAGCCCAACAGCTGCAAAAATCTTATCGCAAGCCTAGTCTTATTCACGTGTTTAACCTTCAGATTACACAGAGCCCTAATCCTAAACTTTATCTTAAACCCACACTTAAACTTTTCTGGCAACAGCACCCTAACATCTAAGCTAATCATGGCCTTTAGTATAACCCTACCTCTTCTGGTGACCCGCTCTCCAGCCATATCCCAAACCCTAATGCTGACGTCACATAAATTGTTTCAAAGTTTCATGGATTTTCTTCATTGTCACCCAAAATAAAACTGGTTGATTTTCACTTTTCTTTGTTTTCAGGGACAGGGCTCTGTGGTCCCAAGGCCTTCGCCTTGCTGGCTTCCCTTGCTTGCTGAACCAGGTTGTAGAAGGGGCGGGTGGTGGAGGGGTAGAGGGACCATTGAGCCCTGAGCAGGAGGATGACTGTGGCCAGGAAGCACTAACAATTAAATAGATGGCCTTTGCACATTGCAGGGAGAGGATGGCCAGGAAGGGGCAAGGTCTACCAGCTTTGGGGACTGCGGTCTACACAGCAGCCGCGGTCGGTAGTAGGAGTAACTGCAGGGCGGTGACGTGGGGAGCGGGAGGGGCAGGGGGGGGGTAGTAAACTATGGATTATGGAGGTTTACAGGTAAATTAACATATAAATTAATAAAACAAATTTCGTTGCGTGCACTGCATCCCCAAATGCGATGCTGTGCACAAAACGAAATTCGTTTTATTAATTTATATGTTAACTTACCTGTAAACCTCCGTAATCCATAGTTTACTACCACCCACCCTGCCCCTCCCCCTCCTCACGTCACCACCCTGCAGTTACTCCTACTACCGACCGCGGCTGCTACACAGTGCTGTGCATGAGGACTCTAAGCACTGTCATAGGAGGATGTCTGGATAAATGGGGCAAGGGAGGTGCAGTAAAGGGTGAAGGAGTGATGCTGTCAGCCATTGAATCCACATGACTCGGGTTAGATGCTAAAGACTAGTGTGGCGAAGGGTGGAGAGACAAGTGGTGGATGCTGCAACAGCAGAGTGACAGAAAAAGCAGAGATAGAGGTGATGGGAAAGGAGCCCATTCCAAGCACCAAGCAGGAGACTCAGGGTGACCACTGGTTGTATGTTATGTTATGTTAGTTGTATTTCTTAAGTGCAATGGTTACCCAAAGGTGTCCTGGCACTGAGCACTGCCTTCCGGATGACAGGGTGTGTGTTGACCTAAGAAGTAAAGAGCCAGGTTTTTAGTCCCTTCCTGAATGTCAACAGCTCTGTGGCGTTCCTGAAATGGAAAGGAAGCTCATTCAAGGCCCTGGCGGGGCATGTGGTGAAGCTTCTACCCCACCCCCCAATTGGCTTTTTTAAAAGGGGGTACAACCACATATCTTGCACCGGCTGATCGGAGTACTCTTCTTGGGGCATACCATTTAAAATACTGTTTTAGATGTTCCGGGCCTCCTCCATGGAGGGCCTCAAAGACTGTGCATAAGGACTTGAATTGAACCCGCTGTTTGACTGGTAGCCAATGCAGCTGTTTTATTCCTTTTTTGATTGAGACAGATGTTGGTGTTCCAGTCAAAAGTCTTCCTGCTGTGTTTTGCACAAGTTGAAGCCTGTTTGGATGTTTCTTCTGGATATTTAGGTATGGGCTATTGCAGTAGTCCACACGTGAAAGGATTAAGGATGTTATCACTATCTTGTGACTATCAGCCGGCAAGAAGCACATAATTTTCTTATAGTTCTAAGAAGATAGAAACATGTTGAGGTGACCACTTTTAACTGGTCTTCAAATGTCAGCTTGTTGTCCATTAAGACTCCTAGGTTTTTTGCTTTCCTAGTTGGCACCGGGAGTGTCCCTAGTTCTTCTGGCCACCAATCTGGTATCCAGAAATTGGCATTACTGCCAAAAATGAGCACCTCCATTTTGCTTGAATTAAGCTTCAAACAGTTCATGGTGATCCACAACCTGACTGCTTTCATGCAGTCATGGAAGTGTTTCCCTTTCTCAGCCTCTTGTCCAGGTCGTAGTGACATCACCACTTGGGTGTCGTCTGCGTAGGACGTCAGCTGGAATCCAAAAGATCTAATCAGTGAGGCCAAGGGTGTCACATAGACATTAAAAAGCGTGGGGCTGAGGGAGGCCCCCTGTGGTACTCCACATGGCAGGGAAAAAGGTTGTGAGCGGGCTTTATCTAGGTCAACGGTTTGAATCCTTTCCATAAGGGAGGATTTTAGGAGGTCCCAGGCTTTGCCTTCTACCCCACAGTCTGCTAGACGGTCCATCAGAACATCGGGATGGACCGTGTTGAAGGCCATGGAGCAGTCCAGCATGATAAGTGCTCCATAACTTCCTTGGTCCAGGGCTTCCCTTACTTCTTCTGTGGATTTTATCAAGGCTGATTCTGTACTGTGCTCTGCCCTGAAACCGTATTGAGTGGAATTTAGAGAGTTCCTTACTCTGAGATGCGTACTGAGTTGCATATTCATAGCTTTTTCAATAATTTTTACTGGCAGGGGAAGACAAGAGATTGGCTGATAGTTGTTAGGGTCCTTATGGTCGAGATTTTGTTATTTGAGTAGTGGAAGGATGGTCGCCCTATTCCATTTCTAAGGAAAATGCCCCGACTCAAACATGGCATTGAAAAGGGGGGTCAGTGCCACGCTGGTGATCCCCGGAACTAGTTTGACCACAGAAACTGGCCAGGGGTCGTTTTGGGATCCCGATTTGATAGAGGCCAGAATCTTAATAGTGTACCTTTCTCCTCCAGAGATAGTCTGCCTGCTCTCCTTAGGACATGCAGTGCTGGCAATCCTGTAGGCTAGTACCAGCTTTCTTGGCTTGGAGGAGAAGCCAAAAGCCATGACACAGTTGTTTAATTTTTTAATTTTTTATAGAGTTTTATATAACGCGAATTTGACCCCAGGGTATCAGAGCGCTAACACAGTTGGAAGAAGAGCTAACAGAAATAACATATGGGGTAAATACCATGACATGGGGTAAGCACAAATACATAACGACTGTGCACAGAAACAAAGTCAAAGCAGTTAGTGCTTCATATAAAATAAAAGCAGATACAGGGACTTGAACACAATAAAACAAGAAATGTTACGCGGTTGTAAAGTGAGTAAAGGAGGGTCTATCTGAGATAAATGTGTGCATATAATCTGCAAGTGTTGGCGGGAAATGAGCACAAAGAGTATGGGCATAGCATAGCATGCCACATAGTTACATGGCAGCAATGTGTACAGAAGGTATTGCAGCTGTAACATATCGGTGTGAAATTACATTATAAAACCAGTAGCATAGAGTAATCAGCAAGCATAACATATCAGCAAGAAAAATAACATTTGTCAGACCATTATTGGTGCAAAGTGTTCGGAACATGCATGAAATTAGAAGATGTAAGATTATCAGTGTGTACTACACAACTTCAAGTTGTAATATCAACAGGCACATGATTTCTAAAATACGTCCAAGATTTGTCAGATGTTCCCAACTGTTAGCCCCGACCCAGCAACGGACCCGCGGGGGAGCAAGCCAGGTTGTAGTCTGCGTGTCCAAGATGGGAGGGGTTGTTTTCTGGCACTGTCCAGGCATCGGGGGACTTGGCAATACAGCCTCATCACCGAGGGGCAGTCGGGTGCCGCAGGCTGGGGGAATATGGAACGTGAGGGGGTGCAGCAATGTTCACCTCTAACATGACTGCTCCGATCTTCCTAATTCTCCACTCCAGCAAGACATGGCATCTATGAGATTGGCGAGGCCAGTGCTGGTGAGAAACGGGGAGAGTAAGGGCAGTGGTGCTGTTGGCCATCTGCGAAAGTCAACTGGGTGGGTGGTGGAGGGCTGCTCAGAGGATCTTCTCACATATGCTTGACCGCATCACTATTTTCAACCCCCACTCCGGAAGTACGCTGGTGCACAGGAGGAGGGGAGTGGCAGAGACATTCTCGTTCCTCCTCCGGGAGCTGACTGGGTTGACAACACAGGTTGGAACCGGCTTGTGATGACTTTCCTCCAGTGAATAGGGGAGACACATTCCTTTTTTCTTTTTTTATATTTGCTCTGGTGGTTAAATGTGAGAGCAAGGGCAGTGGTGCAGGAATCCGTCTGTGGGCACTCAGCAGGCAGGGCGGGCAGGTGGCAGCAGTTGCCTCACATCAACTTGGCGGTCTCACCTACTCCATTCCCTGCAGTGGCAGGTAGTCACAGCCCAGGGGATCAGAAGAAGCAGTGTCTGCTAGCCCCCACAGCAACAGAGGATAAGAGCCCAGATCAGCAATCCCCAAGAGGGTAACGGGCGGCACCGAGACCACAGGGCAGCTGTCTGCAGTTAGCAGAATCTCCCGGGCTTTCTCCACCTCTCCATGTCACCGCAGGCATTGCTCTGGGCTCCAACTACAGCTGAGCTGACTTTAGCTGGTCAGAGTCGCAAGATCAATGCTCACTGTTTCCAGTGGGCGTGCTCTGATGAAGAGGCTGATTCAAGGATTTATGCAGTAAAAACTGCAAACATCTTCAGACACCAAGCACGGAGGAACCTCCCAGGCTTTCTCCACCTCAGTTCTCGTACCGGACCTCACTGTGTCGCCTTGGGCATTTCTCTAGGTTCCAAGAAGCAGATGCTATCACCTGCTCAGGGTTGCAGGATCTCTATCCTCTGTTCCTGATGGCCACAACTCAATGTGGGGGCATTTCCCAGGGATTTATGCCAAAAACGGCGATCCCTAGCGCGGGATCTCCCAGCAGTAGCTCCTTAACAGACAGCCATCTTCTAGTGTTATGATGGTGAAACATCCGTTTACAGGAAACAGGATCACTGCACTAGGCTTACACCAATAATAACACCAATTCCATCCTGATGGAACTCCATTGTCTACCATATGTAGCACACACCATCTTCAAAACCAGCTCAATCATTTACAAACTCATCACGACCAACATCCCTGCTTATCTTGCAGAAAACCTCACCATCCCTGGTGGTTGTCGGCACACTCACATGAGATTCTCTGACACAATATCGAAATCAGAAATATCGTACAACAGGAATGTTGTGTCAAAAATATTGGGCACAAAAATATTGTTCTCCCATACATATACAGGAAAGTGCAAGAATATTGGAAAAATATATTCTTTTCCTCTAATATCGAAAAAATAGAGACAAAAATATAATTTTTTAACATATAAATAGTTGAAAGTAGAAAATCTTAAATATTTTCACATATAACTGTAATATAATGTAAATTAAATATGTTTAAGTAATATTTAAAAATATATATACAAATATACTGCTTTATACAAATACACACATATATATGTATGTGTATGTTCATATCTATCATGTAAAACTATGTTACAAAATTTTAGTTTTAATTTATATTATAATTTTCTATTTTTTTAATGTATTAATATAACATATATATATGACAAATGACAAATAAACTACAAAAACATTTAAAATATTGCCTATTTAATTATACATAAAAAGTAAACAATGAACAAAAATATCTTTTACTAAAACTATCTGAAAAATTACAAACATTTATATATATATTAAACATTAACATTATATACACAAGCACTATTAATAATATACATATTTAAATAATTTGAACAAAACTATTAAACTTGAGAAATATACTATTCCCACTCTAATCCATACAACAATATGGAAAGCATTGGACTCAGCAGGCGTCAAATGTACTATTCCCATTCCAGAGGGTGAAACATTAGGGAAAGCATTGGAAACCGGAGTGCTAAAATGTACTTTTCCCTCTCCAGTAGGTGCAACAGTTGGGAATGCGTTGGACTCAGGAGGGGTACAATCTACTAATCCCACTTCAGTCTGTGCAACAGTAGAGAAAGCATTAGACACAGAGGGGTAAAATTACTATTCTCACTCCAGTCAGTGCAACAGAAGGGAAGGTGTTGGACTCAGGAGGGGTAACATTTATTATTCCCACTCCAGTCTGCGCAACAGAGGGAAAGCATTGGACACTGGAGGGGTAAAACTTACTATTCCTGCTCCTGTAGGTGCAACAGTAGGGAAAGCGTTGGACACGAGAACGGTAAAATGTACTATTCCCACTCAAGCAGGTGCAACAATAGGGAAAGCGTTGGACTCAGGAGGGGTAACATTTACTATTCTCTCTCCAGTCCATCCAGCAATAGGGAAAGTGTTTCATTGTGGAGGGGTAACATTTTCTATTCCCATATTCCCACTCCAGTCTGTGTAACAGTAGGGAGAGCGTTGGACACCAGAGGGGTAGCATTTACTATTCCCACCTGGTCAATGCAACAGTATGGAAAGCGTTGGACTCCGGAGGGGTAAAGTTTACTATTCCTACTCCAGTCTGTGCAACAGTAGAGAGAGAGTAGTTCACCTCAAACAAATAACATGTTTTAACAACTCTATAAAGAAACCAAAAATATAAAATTCTAAATATAAAAATTCTACATCTAAACCTTGACAAAATTTACATAATCGTTGTAATGTTGAATGATTATTATCAATTTAAAACAAATATTATTAATTTACTTAAAATACCACACTATATTCCCACAAATATCACAACCAACAATTAAAATGTAATTGAAGTAAAAAAAAAGTATAACTCAATCAACATATTAAGTAATAAATAAAACTATTTGTAATAAATTATTAAATATTTTAATTTGTTATTACTTAAATAACTTCCCACCTTTTCTCCTACAAACATAACAAAATACACCTAATATGCAAAATATAAAAATAAATTATTATAATTTTACAAAAGTATAAATAAATGAAATAGTTCAATTAAAATTAAAATTAATAATTAAGTAGTAATAATTATTGATTAACTTCCCACCCTATTCCTCTACAAACTAATGAACACAACCTAAAATTTAAATTAGCAAATATGATAATTTCACAATTTACATTATCAATTAAATAATGAACAATTAATTATTACAAAAAACTCTTAATCAATTTCTCACTTTATACCCCTAACAACCCGCACCTAAAATATATCTTAAAATTTTAATAAATACACAATTTACATAATTAATTGTCAATTAAACAATTCATTTGAATCAAAATTAATTATTAACTAATTATAATTAATTCATGTTCCACATGTTTCCCCTACAAATACCACAACCCGCACCTAACTAAAAGTAAAAAAATAATTAATTACACAATTTACATAATTAATTACCAATTAAATCATACATTTTATGTAAAATGAATTGTTAATTATTGACAGTTAATTTACTTTCCACCCTTTACCCTACAAATCCAACAACCCGCCCCTAAAAAAAAAATACACAATTTACATAATTATCAATGAAATAATTAATTCTAATTAAAATTAATAATTAATTAAATATAACAAATTTACTTCCCACCTTGTACCCCTACAAACCCCACAACCTGCTACCACACAAAAAATGACAATTAACTATTAAATTACATTTAAAAGCAACAAAAAGTTTACAAACTAAGTTTAAAAACAGTAACAATAATTATACAGTTCATAACATATACAATTAAAACATATTCTAAAATACATCAAAATAATTTAAAAAACAAAATTTTTTACAACAACATTTTTGTAAACTATATTAACAACATAGATATTTTTGGCATCGATATTACTTACCTTAGAAAATCGATATTCTTGTCAACGATATTCCCGCATCATGATATTTGTGAATCACGTTATTAAAAATGCAACATTTCTGCGTCTCAATATTTCACTCGATATTTTCTCCAAGTACCTCACATGGAGGACAACATCAGACTATAGACTAAGAAATGTAAAAAATAAAAAAAACATGCCAGCAGGCCTTTTCCATTTATGCACCTAGGATCAGGGACAACATCCCCATATCCCTCAGGCCCACCCCAAAACTGCTCCAATTTAGGAAACAGTTACTTTAAAGAATACTACATCATGATGCATTAGCCTCCATGATCTAGCTACATTTCCTATCACTTGTTGACTTTATGCTTGACTTTGATGTGAATCGGTTGCCTTTTGGCTAGGTGCACACTATAGAAAAATCATACACATACATACCAATGTGTACTGCGGCTGAATGAACAATAAAGGAAGTGCTCTTTGTTTTTAGAGCATGAATACCTTGCGCTACCTCTAAATTCTCGCCGTATCATCCCATGCGTTTTGTCTAATGCTAATGCGGTCATGCTGGCATTGCTTACATTTGACCACACCAAAGCCTAGTAATGAAAGGGTGGCAGGCACAGGGAAGCAGTCATGGTGTGTAAACAACGCTAAAGGCTGAGGCTAGTGGAGTAAAGAGTAGGTGGGGAAAGAACGGCAGTGTGCGGGCCTCGCAGCACGGGTCTGCAGGTGGACTGGCCTGCAGGACATTACAACACAGACAGGAGAGGGGATGAACCAGTCACATATCTAAGTTCATCTCAACACAACTGGCCTTTCCGAAATACCAGCCTGGCCTGATGATGTTGCCCTCAAGAAGTGCCGAATTACCAAATAGGCAAAGTAGGCAGTGGCCAACGGGTCCCCAGCCGCGGTCGGTAGTAGGAGTAACTGCAGGGCGGTGACGTGGGGAGTGGGAGGGGCAGGGTGGGGGGTAGTAAACTATGGATTACGGAGGTTTACAGGTAAGTTAACATATAAATTAATAAAACGAATTTCGTTGCGTGCACTGCATCGCATTTGGGGATGCAGTGCACGCAACGAAAATCGTTTTATAAATGTATATGTTAACTTACCTGTAAATCTCCGTAATCCATAGTTTACTACCCCCCACCCTGCCCCTCCCCCTCCCCACGTCACCGCCCTGCAGTTACTCCTACTACCGACCGCGGCTGCGGGTCCCACTCCTTTCAGGGGCCCTGTGACAAGGGATCAAAATACAATTTAAAGTACAAAAACCAGAGATATCAAATTCACATAACAGTTTGTCTCTTAAAAGCTCATTTTCTGGCAGCTGTCAGTTTGTAAAAAAAAAATACAGTGCATTGGGTATTAGGAGATAATTTGCGAGGGTGACCCCGAAATTTCGACGACCTGGGGGCCTTCCCAGGGTTTAATCCTGCACTGCCCTCAAGTGCTCAACACAGCTCTTGTTTCTGTGTTTCCTGGAGAAGTTCAGGTCAATGTGCCGGCTGCCAATAGCTCCCGCCAACAAGTTTACAGTGCTGTGTCATTGTTTTCTAATGTGATCACTTAGCAAGCAATGTTCTCCGCACAACAGCAGGTGACACCCAATAAGTGCTTGATTTATATATTTTCTCTCAGCAACACAGCACATTACAAAGTAGCCAAACAATCAACCTGTGCCTGCTCTCAAAGCAGCTATAATCACCTCTCCGGGAGAGATGTTTGCTTAGAGATCTTAAAAACCTCATTATCAAGCTCCCAGCTTGTTTAAACGCCTAATCAATGGCAGGGAGTTTTTTTTTTTTTTTTAAACAGCAATAGATTATTCGCTTTGCGTGACAGGTCGCTCTGTACAGAATAAAGGGCTAGTTTCTGGCCGCCATGTCTCAGAAAAAACATGAAATGTTCATTGTGTTCTGCGAACAGTAAAAGTCCTGGTGGCTAGCAGCTAACATGGGCTTCTTGCACTATGAATAATTTACCCCTTGCCCCTTACCCTCCCCGTGGCCCCTGCGGGCCCGGCCCACCCCTTCCCAGACAACAATTATGGAAAGACACATCTGAACAAACAGAGGTGCCTTTTCTGAGCCAATTGACAGACCTTCCACTTGAGCTGTTGTCAATTATATGACGCCACCTTTGTTTTTCATAGAAATACATAATTACAGTAATTTGGCGGACTGAATGAAAAATGGCGGGGGGGAGGAGTTCGGGAACGCCTGCCAATCTACACACATGCACATATGGACACAGATCGCGTATCAATTTACCAAAGAGGTCTGTTCGAGTTGGCCTTAAGAAATGCAGACAAACACATGTTCTCTGCCACCCACATCTACGCACACTTACCCTGTCTTCTGCACAGAGATGAAGTGCACAAAGCATGCATTATCAAGCGTGTTACCCTTTATTCATTCTTCATCACACATGTTTTTATGTACACTGCCTAAGTGATCGCAACTGTCACACACACATTTAAACACTTTATAGATGCACATCTGTACCGCGCGACCCTTTTACAGTTTGGCTTACCCTCACACACTTTTTATGTAAGTCTCCGTATGAACACTTAGATGCATTACAGATCACACAAATGCATGCACAGAAACACACACACATTCACAGACTCCAACTACTAGCCACATGCAGAAGCACATCATACATATTTTTGTCTTCTCAAAGGCACATGTACCCTACACATGCGCACACATGCGCACACACACGTACACACACACACACACAGTGACACATACATACAGCACAGTCAAGATCCACCCTCTCATCAGATGCATATTTCCATTCTCTAGCCGTCTGCATACCAGATCCAGAGGTAGCACCCATACACAGACCCTGTGCACACAACACACTCTCACCAATCAAACCCTGCTTACAAGTGAACTCCGTTGCCCATATCCGGGACTTTGGGCTTGACTTAGAATTTGACAGACTGTACTTCGCCCATCATTATCTCTGCCAGCCTGAAGGATTAATGTACATCAAAAGTAGAGACAGCCACCAGCCCAGCAAGTGTGGTGGACGGCCACAGTTGGTTTTGATGGCCGTTCTCCAGCCCTTTAAAAAGTTTTTGTTTTCCAGAAACAAACTCCCAAAGCGGAAGTTGGTTTCTGAAAAACAAAAAAAACTAATGGTAGCAGTGACGATGACAAAGGAGAAAAAAAGGTGTTACAAAATCTACCCTAAGTATGGCGGGTGGTGTAATGTCCTTACTCCAACAGCGCCTACTTTGTCAGTCCATCCGGGAAAGATTTCCGTTCATGAGCCAACAGGGGTTCATTAATGGAAAATGGGGGTTCATTAATGGAAAACTTACAGTCTACACAACCACATTTACTAGATCAATCTTAACTCATACACAAAATGGCTCTTCCTCACACACATATTTCTACCTACACACAAATTTCATTCACTTTTCACAACGGAAAATTAGCAACTGGATTAAGATCTTTGATGACAATAAATCTCTCTCACTATACGAAAAAGTTAGGGATAGATGGAAGAAAAGGGAAGATATGCAGATTCTTAAATCAACCTGGAATAGGCTTAATAAACTTAATGCAGTTATATTCAGAGGGGCAAACTTCAAACGCATGCAATACTATGCGAAATGGTTGATATACAGAACACCCTCTTTTTTCATAAAATATACCCACAAATTGAAGATAAATGTTTTCGCTGTGCAGAGAAAGGAAACTGGATGCATATCATCTGGGAGTGCCCAAAAATCCAGAGTTTCTGGGAGGAGATCGAGAAATATCTTAAATTTATAATTGATCCCCTCATCTTACTTGATAAATCTACAGCAGTTTTGGGCTGCTCTCCTGCTACCTCTGCACACGAGGAAGGCTTGTTTATTGCAGTTTCAATAGCAAGATCTCTAATTCTGCAATTGTGTAGAACAGAGAAGGTACCCACTTTTAATACATGGAGGGCAAAATTGTCTAGAATACAAGAATTGGAAAATAAATATGCAATAAGATCAGGAGCAGAAAGAAAATATGAGAAATATTGGAGTGTGTTTGAAATATAGGATAACATCTTGTAGTGGGTATAAAAGGAGAGAACATATATATAGGTATCTGTCCGGATATAGCACTCTGCACTTTAGGCTAAGTTGATCTTTTTCCATACTCCTGTCACATTCGGTATAAGAAGATAGGGCACATATATAAGCATGTATTCTGATTTGGCACTTTGCACTTTAAATTACTAGGTTCTTTTTCTGTATTGTAGGAATATTGTGATTGCACTACTGAGTATTTTCTGAAACATATATTTATAATACTGTAACACTTTGAACTTTAGATTTAAATTATTTTTTCTTTTTCTTTCTTAATATTTCGAAATATGTATTCATATATGATATTATTGTATGTTGATTAAGTCTATGAACTCAATAAAAATACAATTAAAAAAAAATGTCATTCACTTTTTTGGCACAGTTCTTCATACATGCACACACTCACCCATATAGATGCATACCAATATCATACAAATATGTACCGAATATATATTGTCTCTTGCGCTGGTCCAGCAACTAGACATGCATATTTATACCTATAATTATATATCTAAAGTGCTCCACTGCAATTCAGAACTAATCTCTAATACATACATGAATGCAAGAACACTAGTATACGCACATCAACAATTCGAGGGCCAGGGGTGCAGCCCAGTCAGTAAGATTCAGGGGTTGTGAATCTCAAATTCTTAAATTACAGAGCAGTGGGCCGCAGGGTACAGTGGTGAGATGATTAAGGCCGAGAGTGGACTGTTTCCAAGAGGAACCGGGTCAGTACTGATTTGCATTAGTTGGGCCCCTGTCTAGAGTGGCTCCGTTGATGAAAACCGATGGTTTGGAATGCTACTCTGAGTGAAAGCGACTGGCTAGACTAATTGCAAGCATTTACGCCATCACCTTTTGGGCTTTGTGTGCCTGAAAACCTGGGACTGGCGCAGCCCTTTCATGAATTCCAAAAAGTAGTACATTTGCACTCATTCAAGGAGTGCTTCTACAGTCGCAGAGTTGCTACTTTTTTTGTTAAACTCGTTTCTCTATATATGTAAGTTCCACATCCAAAAAAGTTAAAACCTCTTAGTGAAATGTGAACTATGAAAAAAACGGGCACAGAGATCACAGACCTGAGAAAGGGCCCCCAGACCCAACTACCAAGCCAAGAAAGCATTTCTTTGCTTTCACACCCCCCCCCCAAATACCCTTTCTTAAAGCTCCGCCCCTGTCAAAGATTCATGCATTACCTTTGTCACAAGGTGTTTTACTGACATTAAATAGCCAGAAGTACCCAGTTCCACATCCTTGGTACTGGAACCAGATCTCACCTTTTTCTCCTGTGCTTTAGTAATTAACATACAATGAATGAGTAATTCAATAATTACTAATATTTCAGAAGATAAATGAATGTTGCTATCAAGTAGAATAGTAATCCCTTCCTAAAGGGATACAAAGGGCCCGATTACGATGCAGGCAGGAAGGGCTACGACGGTTGGTCCCTTCCGCCTGAGCCATTTCATTGGGCTCACTCGTAAGGTAATCCGAATCAGTCTTCCAAATAGCTTACGACGGGCTTGGTCACCCCATGCGCCATTCAGAAGGCCCACAGTAATCCCCCTGGCCGGATGTTTCCAGCCAAGGGATTACGATGGTAGTTTCCCACTGTCTTTTTGTGCCGGCCTTTCTGGTACAAAAAGGCATTGGGAATCAGTTTTGGGGCCCCCCAGCAGGCCCCACACAGGTGCAAGGCCGCCGGATGGCGGCCTAGTGGGCACCTATGGTGCCCCCTGTTAATCCTTGCACCTGGTAAAGGTGTCTGCCACGGGGTGCAGGAATTAACTGCACCCCTGCTCTTTGCTATGAGAGCATGCGTTCCGTTTGGAATGCATGCTCTCATAGCAAAGTATAGGATTACAACCTAACAGGGTTCAGTCGCATCCTATTTCCTGGGCTGGAACCGTTGACTGGAGGTCATTTGGTTCCAGTGTATGAACGATGCCGGATGGATTCGGGTCAGTCCGTCATCGTAATCGGCCCCAAAAAGTTGTGATCAAAGTTCCCAACTTGGATAGGGAAGTAACCACATCAGAGAAAGTTCACACCCCAGCAGAAGGATGGGTGAATGATGGGAGTATGTATGTCTATGGATGGTGATGAAGCACGGTGCTTTAACCCAAGTATATAAGACAAGAAAACAACTGAAACAAAAATGCGTTGGCTAGGTTTTTAAATACATTGGTGCCGATTACGATCCTGGAAAAACCGGGTACAAACCGTCGGTCGGAGCGTTTTCTCCGTCCGACTCGTACCCGGTCGTAAAACTTTACAAACATGGAAGTACGATTCGCACGGAAACACCATTTCCGTACGAATCGTAAAAAACACCGTCCGACGAAAATATACATACGAATGTGATCCGGGAATGCCCCGACGTGACGTCGGGACGCTGTCAGGCAGCGTTTCACGACCCAGGAAGTACGATTCGAACCGACAGCAGTCCGGACGGCATTATTTTTACGGCACCCAAAAAGTGCCGGAAAAGCGAAGTACACCGCGAAACGACCAGATTAGGGGGCCCGGTACGCGCCGTACCCCCCCCCAGCCCCCGTGAGTACGCGCCGAACCCCCCCAGCCCCCGTGAGTACGCGCCGAACCCCCCGTGTATGTACACCCCTGTACGTGTCAAACCCCCGTGTATGTACACCCCTGTACGTTCGAGTCGTACCCCCACCCGTGTATGTACACCCCTGTACGTGTCGAACCCCCCGTGTATGTACACCCCTGTATGTGTCGAACCCCCGTGTATGTACACCCCTGTACGTTCGAGTCGTACCCCCACCCGTGTATGTACACCCCTGTACGTGTTGAACCCCCGTGTATGTACACCCCTGTACGTTCGAGTTGTACCCCCACTTGTGTATGTACACCCCTGTACGTGTCGAACCCCCTGTGTATGTACACCCCTGTACGTGTCGACCCCCCGTGTATGTACACCCCTGTAAGTTCGAGTCGTACCCCCACCCGTGTATGTACACCCCTGTACGTGTCAAACCCCCGTGTATGTACACCCCTGTACGTTCGAGTTGTACCCCCACCCGTGTATGTACACCCCTGTACGTGTCGAACCCCCCGTGTATGTACACCCCTGTACGTGTCGAACCCCCGTGTATGTACACCCCTGTACGTTCGAGTCGTACCCCCACCCGTGTATGTACACCCCTGTACGTGTCGAACCCCCGTGTATGTACACCCCTGTACGTGTCGAACCCCCGTGTATGTACACCCCTGTACGTTCGAGTCGTACCCCCACCCGTGTATGTACACCCCTGTACTTGTCGAACCCCCCGTGTATGTACACCCCTGTACGTGTCGAACCCCCGTGTATGTACACCCCTGTACGTTCGAGTCGTACCCCCACCCGTGTATGTACACCCCTGTACGTGTTGAACCCCCGTGTATGTACACCCCTGTACGTTCGGGTCGTACCCCCACCCGTGTATGTACACCCCTGTACGTGTCGAACCCCCTGTGTATGTACACCCCTGGACGTGTCGAACCCCCATGTATGTACACCCCTGTACGTTCGAGTCGTACCCCCACCCGTGTATGTACACCCCTGTACGTGTCGAACCCCCTGTGTATGTACACCCCTGGACGTGTCGAACCCCCGTGTATGTACACCCCTGTACGTTCGAGTTGTACCCCCACCCGTGTATGTACACCCCTGTACGTGTCGAACCCCCCGTGTATGTACACCCCTGTACGTGTCGAACCCCCGTGTATGTACACCCCTGTACGTTCGAGTCGTACCCCCAACCGTGTATGTACACCCCTGTACGTGTCGAACCCCCGTGTATGTACACCCCTGTACGTTCGAGTCGTACCCCCACCCGTGTATGTACACCCCTGTATGTGTTGAACCCCCATGTATGTACACCCCTGTACGTTCCAGTCGTACCCCCACCCGTGTATGTACACCCCTGTACGTGTCGAACCCCCTGTGTATGTACACCCCTGTACGTGTCGAACCCCCGTGTATGTACACCCCTGTACGTTCGAGTTGTACCCCCACCCGTGTATGTACACCCCTGTACGTGTCGAACCCCCTGTGTATGTACACCCCTGTACGTGTCGAACCCCCGTGTATGTACACCCCTGTACATTCGAGTTGTACCCCCACCCGTGTATGTACACCCCTGTACGTGTCGAACCCCCCGTGTATGTACACCCCTGTACGTGTCGAACCCCCCGTGTATGTACACCCCTGTACGTGTCGAACCCCCGTGTATGTACACCCCTGTACGTTCGAGTCGTACCCCCACCCGTGTATGTACACCCCTGTACGTGTCGAACCCCCCGTGTATGTACACCCCTGTACGTGTCGAACCCCTGTGTATGTACACCCCTGTACGTTCGAGTCGTACCCCCACCCGTGTATGTACGGTGCTGGGGGTACGCACTGTACATACACGGGTGGGGGTACGACTCGAACGTACAGGGGTGTACATACACGGGGGTTCGACACGTACAGGGGTGTACATACACAGGGGGTTCGACACGTACAGGGGTGTACATACACGGGTGGGGGTACGACTCGAACGTACAGGGGTGTACATACACGGGGGTTTCGACACGTACAGGGGTGTACATACACAGGTGGGGGTACGACTCGAACGTACAGGGGTGTACAGACACGGGGGTTCGACACGTACAGGGGTGTACTTACACGGGGGGTTCGGCGCGTACTCACGGGGGCTGGGGGGGGGGGTACGGTGCGTATGCGGGCACATGTCTCCATGGTTGCAATGGGAGTTCGGTGCGGACGGTGTTTTTTCCATACGGTTGTGACATCGGACGCACGGGATGGATCGTACTTGCGCGGTCGGACTTCACTTTTCACGTTTGTACGGTAAATCGTCCGGGGAGGTGTCGGACACATTTTCCGACCCGAGGACGTGTGGGGAATTATTCCCAATGCGACTCGTATGGGCTTTTTACCATGCGAATCGTGATTGCCAGTTTGTACGGCACTTGTACGATTCGTACGGTAAAAAGACCGGATACGAGTCGGACGGGCAATTTTTTTACCGGATCGTGATCGGCACCATTGTTGTTGTATTATTCTTAAAGAGAGCCCAAAAGCCTCAGCAAGGTCATATTTTCGGAAATCTATTTGACCAGCTGCATAGTTCTTTTTGAAAAGTGACCCTAGAACCACTAGATCAGAGTAACGCCATGGGAATGCGGTACCAGTAAAAACTCACTGTTATGCTATGAATGGTTTTACTAAAAGTAACCCATTTGGAGCATCCGATTATTCTAAAGCAGACTGTGCCTGAGTTCTTCAGTCCCCCAGGTGCAGCCTATTATAGGTTTCTCCAAGGTCCCCACTATGGTTCAGGATGAGTCTTTACCATGCATATTATTTTACAGCGCCAACAAAAAATAGGATTTACAATAAAGGCACCATTGACCCAATTCACAAAGGTTTTTCTGTCACTACCTGTGACCTTCTCCTGAGTTACTCTTGATTTACTCGTGCATTTTCAGGTGCAATTCACTCTTTAAAGTGGAAGAAAGCTTTGTGAAATGGACTCCCATCTAGAGGACCACAGCTGATATTATCATAAAGTTCATGAAATCTAGCTTTTAGGAAAGCACAAGGAATATCCCTCAGAACCAACTTTTAACCATGAAAATCGTTTTTCTGGCTCCACTTGTTACTGAAGAGAGATAGCCAATAAATCAGAGTTCCTGTTACAAGATACCACTAAACCTACAATGAGATGAGCCCCTTTATAGACATTGCTGAGACCATCCCCTGTGGGATTTGTGGCCTTGAAATTCTTTGTGTATGTTTAGTAACGTGCAATTGGAAAAACTCTCTTATTTTCATTGAAGTGCAACCTTTTGAAAATGTGCCATATAGGCTAATATTGTCCCAAAATGGCGACTGTTTTGTGGTTAGTGTGGTAGATTGACATTTTGAGACCAGAAGAGGTAGAGTCACTTCCAAAGTGTGAAGGCATCTCTTTGGTCATGATGTCACTCCGGTAGCTTTGCCACCCTTGAGAAGATCTGCAAATGCTGTCCCAGAAGCAAGTGAGAGGGGCCTAACAGAACATCAATCTTCTGATGTTGGGGCTGCAATAATGCTTCACAGCACAGGTTCTTCTTGATCGTTGATGAAGCCTTAGTTGTTGCAATCCTAGTATTCTGTGTAGCAGTTGATGTACGCTTCACATCCATTGGTATGCAAATGCTCACACGTCTGTAACCCTTAGATCTCTTAGGGTTAGGGCCCGGAAGACCAGCATGAAATCATTGCAGCACAGGTGGTGATAATTACATTTAGACCCAGGTCACTTGCATTCTCTTCCCACACGGATGACTTGTGCCCTAGATCGGTTTTGCCCATTAAACTGATCCTTATGCATTCCCCGGAGTTTAGGGGCACTACAGACTTCATTAACTGCTTTCCTGCCAGCCACCCTCACCGTCTTTGGTCGCGCTGGGACACCCCGTTGCTGGGGCAGCTATGCGCCATACAAATCTGACAAATAAATAAATTAAGGTGTGGTAAGAAGAGCCCAGAGCTATCACAGTGATAAAGCATGTCTTGTATTTCTGTCTCCCACCATGATGTTCCTATGATCTCATATTTCTCAGTGTCCTCTTCCTCACTTACCTCCTGTCAATACCCGGGGACAGGAAGTGATTTTAGAGTTCAGCTGTGGACTTGGGAAAATTGATGTTGGGTCCTATTGTCAGTGACACGCACAGCCTGATTTCCCCCTTCATAAAGAAGGGAAACATGGCAGCATTCACCCACTGCTATTCTCACTGCCACCCCACCTCTGAAGCCAATGCAGCATAATCCATTCTGAATGTCAGAAGATATACACTCTTCATCGGTGCACGAGAGGAGTTTATTCATTTGCCTCCAAGCCAGCAGTTTCCCCTGTTAAAAAAGGCAGTGATGCTTATCCTGTCGGCCCTGGCTCTGGCTGGGGGTCTTAAACTCTTACGGACTTGTTACAGATTCTGTAGGAATCCCAGTTTGTGCCTAAACGGGAATTCCAAGATTAGACGACTGTAGATGCAGGATTTTCACGCCCACAATATTCAGCAGATAAACGTACTTGAAACCTAGTGGAATTTGTATCGAGAAAAACGGAAAACTTTATGGGGCATATTATCAAGAACGGCGTTACAATTATCGCCGCTTTAGCAGCAGGAAAAGCGACGATAATGGGCTTGATATAATATGCCCTTGAGAATTCCAATAGAAGCCCATGTTCACACCAGAACCTGGTCTTCTATTGGAATTCACAAGGGCATATTATCAAGCCCATTATCGCCGCTTTGGCGGCAGTTTCCTGCCGCTAAAGCGGCGATAATTTTAACGCCATTCTTGATACACCCAAGTCAGAGGGTTTCATGGAGCGAGCAAAGCAGGTTGTGTCCTTCTCTTGACATTGTGTATCGCCCTGTTATTTGTGTGACTGTGTACATCGTATTTTTGTGCCATGAAATGAAGCAGCAGAAAACGGTCACATTGTTCATCAATGCATGTATGTAAAAATTCGCTCAGACATTTCCAGATAAATACATAAATGAGGTGTGTAATGGGCTTCTTATATTTCTGACTATGCATCTCTTGGAGTTCTATCATTATGAAAAATTTCCAAAACGAAGACCATCAGCCGGATGAAATTAGGCTGGCAAAACCTTGTTTTGGAGAAATGTCACAAAAACGAAATAACTTTTCCATGAACATAGAATGTCTTCCTGGAAAGGGTGTATATGGGCTTGAGATTGAATCCTGTGACCGGAAATAATATTTAAAAATATTAAAATTAGAGTATAGAAGTAATGTTATTATATTTTAATAAAAAAATATGCTACATCAATTTATAAATGTAAAACGGTCATTAAAATATGTTATAACTAAATAATAAATATGTTTTATTGATTACATTTTCTTATATAAAATCATGCTTATTTATATTTCTAACTATTTTAAGTAATTTCATTTAACATTATTTCCTCTGTGGTTTTATTTTAAATCCCACTCTCTATTATTTTCCTTAGAAGGGTATTGTAGTACAAGTGGTTGGGAATATCTGGTGCTCAGAGCTGGAGTAATTTATTAAGGCTTTGTGTCCCTTTGTGACTGTAGTAACTTTAGAAGAGCAGTTTTTGAATAGCAATAAGCTTAGTCTTTGTTCGGTAGGTGCATGTCTCTCCCCAGACCCCTCCAGAAAAGTCCATAAACCCCTCCTAACTCCTCCCTAAACCCCTTCCAACTAGTAGCAAGTATGTCCCTTTTTCTAACCACTTACTCAGTCCTGCCTACATTTACTACTAAGTAGCAAACTTACGTTTAAGCTTTCTTTTATAGAAAAGATAGAGGAGGCGGAGGTTTACACTCATAGGTTTGTAATTAGAATTTTGTTGTACTTTAGTAGTGCTATTATAGGACTACTAAATGTACTAAAAAATGCAGTTTGTGAATAGGCTCCTAGGAGTGTGGGACCATGAAGCAACAAAGGGCTTCTTGAAGAGATGCATTTAGAGGTCCTGTCAGAAATGATGCGGCAATTGACAGTTTTTAGGACCGGTTCTTTGCCCTCTGCATTGGCAAAAGGGTGTATAAAAAGTGAATTTTTCGTCTAAGAATCGAAAAAGGAATATTTTAACTCATTAAATATTGAAGGGGTAACTGCAAGGTTAATCTTGGACTAAGAAACAAGATGCAATGGTTTGCAGTTTGGAAACCAGTGGTATTCATATTCACAGTTTAGAATCTGCAGATTAACAGGGGCTTAATGCCAGCCCCTGCAGCTATCCAGCGCCTATGGCTGCAGGCCCAATGCCTGCAGAGTCCTCCCAACCCATCAGGGGTCCCCATCCTGCCTAAGACCTATGAATAGATGTGAGATACATGAGACTTCCGTGGCCCCTCTTCACATTCAGCAGGTGGGCCCCGCCATTTTACATTAACCCACTGCATATTAATGCACTTGTTTTACTGGCACATGCATCAACCAAAAATCCAGTCGGTAAAATACCGAATCGGTAAAATCACCCGTTAGCGAGTGTCAAAAACCGAATCTCAATGCATCAACCCAAATCGTGAGAAAATAAAGAATCTCTAAAAAAATACCGGAAAAATAACTAATCGCAAATAACAAATCCGCAAAAATACCAAATCGCAAATTACTGAAGTCGCAATCACCGAAATCACAAATTGCTGCCGGCAAGTGCCAATGGCTAATAACGATTCGCTACACAATGCAACAAAACTCGCAAATACCGAAAATCCCAAAATTCGCTATTTAGCATGAGCAGATTAAGGGGAATCAGAACCTGGAGGTAAAGTAACAACAAAAAAAAATAAAAAATAAAAATAAAAATTCCACATGTGCAACAGATCGTACCAATCAGCAAACCCTTAAATGTGGCCCAGGAGACCCTGTTGGCTAGCACAAAATGGCAGCCCTCTACGTGCTTGCAAGGAGGATGCGAATCAATGCAGCAGGACAGCGCAGGAGAAGGGTACAGGAGAGAGTATTCAGAGTGCGCATCACCTTGCTGGGACAGAATGAGGACGAGGTTTATGACAAGTATCGACTGAATCGTGCCATGATCATGCGCCTCATTGCAGACCTCGAACCACTCCAGCAGCACCAGACACATCGGACCAATGCAATCCCTGCGCACGTCCAGGTCCTATGCAGCCTGCACCTACTGGCCTCAGAAAGTTTTCAGGGGGTAATCGCCGTAGCCGGAGGCGTATCGCAAAGCGCACTCTCACGCTTCTTCCAGAAATTCATAGATGCCATGCTGACAATGATACACACCCACATCAGCTTCCCCACAACCCCACAGCAGTTGGACCGCAACAAACAGGCATTCTACCAGGTGGCCCATTTCCCCCATGTCATTGGATGCATCGTCTGTACGCATATCCCCATCTGTCCACCCTCTGCCAATGAGTACATATTCCGGAACCGCAAGTCCTACCACTCAATCAACGTGCAGGTTGTGTGCGATGCCAAGCACATCATCACGGACCTAGTGGCACAATTTCCGGGGAGCACACACGACTCCTACATATTCCGACACAGTGGCATCCACAGGCGTCTACTCAACGGAGAATTTGGAGAGGGACTCCTGCTTGGTACGTACACATACCTCTTCCACACATGAGCACCACACATGTATGAACATCACCGTTGCTAAGTCTTTGCTTCTATCTTGTAGGTGACAGTGCATACGCCCTGCGGGAATATATACTCACCCCCTACCTCAATCCAGCAACACCACAGGAGCAACGATACAACGCGGCCCACATAAGCACAAGGAATGTCATCGAGAGGACCTTTGGGATTCTGAAGAGTCGCTTTAGAATCCTACATAAGACTGGCGGTGCCTTGCTATACAAACCTGATACCTGCTGCAGGATTGTAGCTGTATGTGCAATGCTGCACAACATTGCGACCAGAAGGGGGATACCCATAGAGGTGGACAGGAATCACGACTACCGGGATGACCAACCACCCACCCAACACCGACAGGCACACGTCCCTAACACAGCAGAGGGCTATAGGAGGCGGACATACATCATGCAACATCATTTCTGAACCAGCTAAGAATGAAAGATGACAAATTATTGGTGGTGCTACTGTTTAATGCACAGGAGCACTGAGGCATGTGCGACCAAACAAGCAATAAAATAATATATCCCCAAATAAACTGTTACAACAAAAGGCCGTTTTTGTCACGGCTGTGCAGCGTCAAATAGGGGAGGACCATGGTTGCCCCACCACGGTCAAGTATGACTGTCAGTTAGTCTAGTGGCGCTTGCCACGAACGCCAAGCCTCATCTCAGGTGTCTCCTCCACCTCACCACGGCCTGTCCCTGTGGAGCAACGGGAACTGCGCCGCCTGGTGCTGGCCTCTGCTACCGAAACACTGCTCACACTTGAGGCAGCCTCACTGCCGTCCTCCCCTCCCAATGCGCTAGCACTGAATGTGCCGCTCTGCAGGTGTCCTACTGCAGCGGTGACCTGTCTTAGAGCCCTGGCTACATCCCCGCAAAAGTGTCCAAGGTCCACCTGCAGTGACACCGAGCGGCGTGCCAACACTGCGGTGCTGTTGCTCATCCTGGTGATGGCCTTTGTAGAGGCTGCGGACCTGACCAAGTTCTGCCGGTGCCTCCTCCTCTCGCTCTCATGGCCTTCCCTCATGGCACGGGTGAGCTCATGTATGTCCTCCCTCAGGTACCCATTGCCCTCTGCCACCACACTGGTCATGTCCCTCACTGCCGCTGTCATGGCACGCATACCTTTGGCAAGGCGTGCTATGTTAGAGCTGATTGTAGCCATGTGTCTCCCCTGCAGGCGCTGGACACGCAGCATCCTTTCCTCAATGCCACCATTTGGGGAGATTGCAACGTCACATGAGGATTGTGAACTGCGCAGAGACCTGCGGCGCTGTGGGGGTCTGACACGTGCTGGTGGTGCAGCAGGCGGTGGGATGATTCGCAGACTTTGACCCGATGGTGTAGCAGGTGTTTGGCATGTTTCCATCACCTGCATGGGTGGAACTTGTGACCTGCGCCTCCGCTCTTTAGTTGCAGCTGTTGCGGCAGCAGGTGTTGCTGGTGGTGGTGATGGTGGTGGTGTGGTTGCTGGTGGAGGTGGTGAATGCGTATCTTGCGCTGTATCCATATCCGAATCGGCTGGTGTCTCCGAAATTATCAGCCGGCCGCTGTCGTCGGAATCCCCAGGAGATGCATCTGTGTGTGAAACAGTGCATGGTTAGTGGGATAGTTACACCTACGTAGTATTGTTAACATACATGTCCCTCTGTGATCCACTAAATAAACAGTCTATATCCAGCTTCTACTGATGTGGTGATTTTTAAATCTATTTTTTCCTGTGCATGCACACCGGGCTGACTTGACTACAACTCCCATGATGCACTAGTGTTATGAGTAAAGTTGTGTGGGGCAAAGCTGCATGCACACTCTGATTGTGCTGGGGGCTTGGGAATGGATTTACGCAATGCTGGGTATGGGCACAGGCATGCATCTTACCTTGGGCACTCGTGGCTGCGCCGGAGGTATCCATCTGGGTTACTCCCACGACGGCCTCAGGCTCGATGGTCCCTTCCACCAGCTCCTCCAGGGCGGTGTTAGCTTGCACTGTGGAAGGTCCGCCTCCCGTTCTGGATGCCTCCCGGAGCCTCTCCGCAATCCTCTCCTTCGCACGCTTCCTCAGGTCGTACCACCGCTTTTTAAGATCGTCATTGCTGCGGGGCGTCACTCCAACTGCATTTACCCTCTCTCGGATGCGCAGCCATATGCGCCGCTTCTCAGACTCTGGCACCTTTAGGGACAGCTTCCCAAACAGCCGATCGTGCTTGCTGCTCACCCCCTCGATCAGGTGCTCCAGCTCCCGGTCGGAAAACTTGCGTTTCCTCTTGCGTGCAGCTTCTGCGCTGGATGGTGCTTCTCTCTCCATCCTGGTGAGGGTGGGGTCAAAGTCCTGTCAGTGGTCAATCTGTGGGATCAGGCTTGCTCCTGTTGCTCCTCCTGTGTGCTCCTCTGGCGAGTGAATGAGGGTGGGGCAGCTGTGCTTCCTGGTGGTGATGTCATCAGAACGTTCCCGAGCGACCCGTTTTATTTAGAAATCGCTATTACCGATTTCGCTATTACCGATTTCGGTATTTGCAAAATCGCTAATACCGATTTCGGTAATTGCTAATCGGTGTTTTCACTACTCTCAAATGTGTATTCGGTAAATAATAGCGATTTTTAAGGAATCGCTATTTTTTAGCAAATCTGTTGATGCATTCTGAAAAGCGATTCCTTAATAACGATTCCTTATTTATCGCTAATAAGAAATTGCTTTTCTGAATGTTGATGCATGTGCACCTTAGTGCTTTATTTGGCTAAGTGACCCACTCCCTATGGCCCAAAAAATCAGGCATCTTTTAGTCAGAGAATACGGGTTACGCAACTGTACGCTGCAGCTCTGAACCTTAGTTTGTGTGCTACCTGATATTCATTGTCACAACAAGAATGAATCTGAAGTAAACATATTTAGGAATACTCTCAAATCCTTCAATAATTGTGATTTGTGCTTTACCTGATATTTTCTAAAGAATAAAAAAAGTCTGTGAGTTTCATAAGATTTCATAATAAACATGTTATGTTTTATCTGGTTGGCTTATCTGACAGTGGGTACGTTTAGACTTTGGCATGTGGCCTGCAGTAGCGGCTGTCACAGATAAGAGCGGTGCGGCTGTGGGTTGGGGGTCGGGGAAGTCGACAGACGACGGGATAAGTAACAGTATATAAAAAAATAAAGAGGGCGTGGCTTGGTGAGCCAAGATGGTGGACCCACTTTAAGAGTGCTCTTGGACCCCTCCGCCTTCCCCCCTTAATGCTGCATTTAACCAAGCCATCTGGGTCTGATTGCTGCAATCCACTTACCGTTACAGCTCCGGCGATATCGTGGATGTCCAGAACCTCAAGTCTAGTCGCCCGCTGTTGAGATCCGGCCGGCCGTGCCTCGCGGCCAAGATGGCGACTCCGTCCTTTTGATTGCAGCCCGGGCAGACACCGGGGTGCTCCGCCCGGCTTCACATCGGATGCTGTGGTGCCCGGGGGAGTCTTCTGGCCTGGTTCGCCCCCCGTGCCTTATGGTTTCCCGGCTGTCGAAGTGAGGGGCGGACCTGCTGTGAGGTGATCCGGAGGCCTGCTCCGTGAACGGTGCTCCCTGCCTGTTTTTCGGCCTTTATCCTGCGGCCTGACTGCGGCTTCGGCTGTTGTCTCAGACAGCAGAAGGGGCTGGAGGGGGGCGGCTGCTGCCTCATTTGCACCGGGCAGCCTTGAAGATCTTGAAGCCTGGCCCTCGACGGTGCTCATATCCTGCGCCCTCGCCCCGCTGGTCCCCCTGTCGGGGCTGGGAGGTGTGGGCCCGGTCTGTTCTGGGGCCGCGGCCTTCTCCTTGGTCGTATTCCTGTTTGTGCCTTGCAGGCCCCTCTCCTGGCAGGGGGGTGCGCCTTCCGCTGCAGCAGCGGGGAGACTGATAGGCGGTGCTCGCTCCCCCCTGGGCGATGAGCGGCCCGTGATTGGCAGGGGGCCTGATTCCCGGACGTCGTGGATGGGGCCTCCAGGCTGTGGACTTGCCTCGGGGACTGCCGGCCTGTGGGGATGTTTGTTCCTCTCCTCCCGCCTCCTTGCTCCTTTGGCAGCCTGCCCTCTGGCCTAGTCCTCGCTTCTGTCCTGACTTCTCCTGGCGGCGCGGCCACGAGATCGGCTGTCACATCGGGCAGCAGGGTCCGACGGACAGCGGCTGTCGCATACGCGAGGATCTGCAGGTGGGGGGGTCCCCGGCAGCCTGGCCTGATGTGACTGGTGCTGCGAGCCTTCGTCCACGGTGCAGCTTACCGGGAGCGACGATCCCCTGGCGGCCCTGGGGCCCGGACTGGCATTGCCTGCACCGTGGGCCACCATCTGTGGTGCATGCGGCAGGAAGTGTTGACCCCCTGTTGCCTATGCCTGCAAAGCGGATCGCTGGAAGCAGTGTCTTCCTGTTACCCCCCGAGATCTAGACAGATACCACCGGTGCTGTGGACCCCCACCAGCTGTGTGACCCACTGGGGGAAGTGGTTTCTTGTCACCCACGAGGCCCAAGAAGGTGAGGAGTGGGGGTGATATGACATCTGGTCCTAAGGTGTGGACTCGGCCGTCGATCGGGCGGCAGGCGGGGTAAGGGGGGCCCCCTGGTTGGCGCGGCTCCTTCCCCCCCACCTCCTCCCTCCACTCCCGACGTGCCTCCTAAGACCTGCGGCTGGGGAGAGCCAACCCCTCCTGCATGGTGGTTGCAATGGCGCGACCTGCTGGGAATCCCCTCTATGGCCCGGGGTATGGGCAGCAGTGCTTCGGCTGCCGTTTCGGGTGGCCGTGATCCTCTGGGGGGTGTACCGGAGCCTGACTTAGAGAACCAAGGGCTCCCTGGGGTTATGGCTGTGGCTTTGCGAGGCTGGACTTAAGTGGCCCTCTAATCCTCTCCTTTGGCCTGTCCTGGGTCATTGGTCACTAATAAAACCCTGGGGACATCTGCCCATATCGACCCTCCGGTCCTGGAACCACTGCTGCCCCTGGACTTCTATGACTAATCTGGGTGGCCGCCCCGGTGGAACGCTCCGTGGCCCTGGCGGAGGGGGACCGGCATACGGCCCTGGCTCAAGACCCTTCTCCTTCTTTCTCCCTCTCCGCCGGCCGCACATCGTGAGAAGCAGATTGGCCCGTGCCAAGTCTTTGCGTCTGCTGCTGGAACCTGCCAACCCCTGGTCCGCCTGAGTTACTTTGCCAACTTTCCACTGTGAGGTACAGTTGTGGAGACTCCCCGGGGTTCACCATAGGCAGAACGGATAGGTCGGCAAAGGCCCCTGCCACACAGATTAAAATGGACCGCTTCACCACATCGGATGCGGGGGCAACCGGGGGTGTGGCTGAACAGGGAGCCCCTCCGGCCGCGGATTTCGCCACCATCCTGCAGGTCATGCATGCATCCCAGACCTTGGTGGAGGGCAAGATCGCAGAAGTGCGAGTAGATATGACTCTCATCCGGCAGAACCTCTGCAACGCAACTGCCTGGATTAAAGAGACTGAAACCCGGATCTCCACTGTAGAGGATGACGTCCAGCAACTTAAGGAGCAGTTGGCCCGTCTTCAGTCGCACACTCAGGAGTTGCATCGTCTGGCGGAGGACGCCGAAAACACGTCCCGATGCAACAACATCTGCCTGGTGGGCTTCCCGGAGGGGGTGGAACAGGGCCGCGCGGTGGACTTTCTAGAGAAGTGGCTGAAGTCATGGGTCCCTGGGGGCTCTCTCTCTCCTTGGTTCGCGATTGAGCGGGCCCACCGGTCCTTGGCCCCAGGCCGGCGCCGGGTGCACCTCCCCGCCCGATCATTATGCGGGTTCTTAACTTCAAAGACCGCGACGCCATCCTGTCTGAGGCCCACAAGCAGCAGAGGCTACACCATAAAAACTCTGCTATCATGATCTTCGCAGATTACACCCGCGAGGTCCAGGGCCAGCGCCGCTCTTTTCGGGAGGTCAAGTAAAAGTTGAGGGCACTTAACATTCAGTATCAGCTCCTCTTCCCGGCTCGCCTGCGAGTGGTGTTCACAAACAAGACATTGTTCTTCCACAACCCGACGGAGGCCTGGACCTGGGCAACGGAGGGGCACCCTCTGTGGCCTGAGGACCGAGCCCTGGGCCTGGGGGAAGCAGAGGGCGGACTTGGCCATCTCACTCCCTTTGCTCCTCAGCCTCAACGTAACCGATCCCGCAGGCGCCGTGGGCGGAGAAGGGCCCGCTCGGATTCCCTGCCGGGCCATTCGCAGCAGTCAATCATGCTCGCCGAGGATCCCTCGACTGGGAGACGCTCGGGCTCCTCCGGCCACCTGGATGGCGGAGGTGCTTCGCCCCAGTCCTCTGTGATTGACATCCCAGACACGGACCTATAAAGTAGCCCGATGCTTCTAAAGGACCATGCTTGAGCCGGTCTCTGCCTGCCGGGCCTGGCCCCACGGCCGGAGACAGCACTCTAGCTCAGAACATTTCTTACTTTCCCGATGGACTCATATACACGATTCCGAACATGAGGAGGGGTCCTCCATGCTTCCCCATTCCCAAGCGTTTTAGTTTGGTGGTTTACGCATTGTAATTTGCTATTGTTCACATGGGGGTCGACAAATGCTTCCGTTCCCGAAGTGTAGGGTGGGGGGAGGTTTGGGAAGGTTTTTTCCCCTATGTTGTTATTTTTGTTGTTGTTTTTTGTTTCAGCTATCACGGAACAACACAGGCTACTTTTCTTAGGGTAGGACATGCCCTTTTAGCAAGTGAATGCTCACATTACTGCGGGCTCCCACGCGCATCTACATACCCCTATCAGACTACATGTCCTAGACCAGGTGACACCTACCATGACCGCTAATACCATGCCTAGGGCATCTCTCCACGTGCTGTCGTGGAACGTCAATGGCCTGCTGGACCGACACAAACGCACAGCAGTTCTAAGATATGCACAGCATCTCCACATAGATATTCTGATGCTCCAGGAAACGCACCTCCTGGGTAACTGCTGCCCCTTCTTGGCTCGCTATGGTTACGATAGAATATGGCACTCTGGCTTCTCCAGGGGCTCACGAGGGGTGGCCATCCTTCTGAGACGTACCCTGCCCTTCGTCCTTTCCCAAGTGATTCACGATCCTCAAGGGTCGTCTGTGACAGTTTGTGGGTCGCTGTCTTGTTCCCCCCTCACTCTCATGTCGGTATACACCCCCCCTCGATGCTCACGTCCACACTCACGCACACTGCTGCCCTGCTGAACAATATGCCCATGGGCAACACGGTTGTTGTGGGTGATTTTAATGCAGTTTTAGCACCGGCCCTTGACACAATGGGTCCTCCCTCTGCTGCCCAAACGGCGCGCGTGAAACAGCTGAAGAACTGGTCTGAATCCCTAGGACTCTGCAATGCATGGCGCACATGGCACCCCCGCACCACTCAATTCACACATACCTCCGCGGCCCACCACACACAGGCACGCATAAATGCGATCTTTGTCCCCGCGCCCGATTGTTCTGAGATTCTGGACGTCCGCATTCTGCCCAGAGGCATTTCCGATCATTCTCCAATACTCCTTAGCACAGGGGCTCCCCCTCCTTCGGCCCGCCAAACATGGAGGATGAACGCCTGGTTTCTCCAAGATAAAGTCTTTAAAAAAGTGATGGGGAATGAGCTTAAACAGTACTTTGCTATTTATGGTGGTTCTGTAGCCTCCCCGGGTACCCTATGGGAGGCAGGGAAGGCAACCAAACGGGGTGTCGCTAAAGGGCAGCTTAAGATCCAGAGACAAGTGCAGTTGCATGAGATCTCCTCCAAGGAAGCACAGGCGCTCCGCTTGGAACAGCTACTATCCATATCAGACGATGCCGCCCAGGCCCGACAACTTGCCCACCTTCGGGACGACATTAGACAACTATCCCTGGACGCTGCTAAGCTCCCCTGGAGGTCTTCGGTGGCGAGGATCTATGGTTGGGGAGACAAAAATGGCACAATCCTGCATAGGCTGGCCACATACCCCAGGGCGAACCGTATTATCCCAGAGGTGGTTGACGAAGCTGGAGCGATGCACCGTGCCCCTATGGCGATGGATAACACCTTCACTGCCTATTACCAGAGACTGTACACAGCGAACACCCCCGAGCTCTCAGCCCTCCTTGAATGGGGTAGGGTGCGACTCCCTAGGCTAGAAATGGCCACTCAGAAGGACCTGGATCGCCCCATTTCACGGAAGGAAATCGAAGAAGCGCTCACCCTCACCTCCTCGGGTAAGACCTGGGGCCCGATGGCCTTCCTCAGGAGTATTATGCGGCGTACCGACACAATCTAATGCCCCACCTGGCCAGCTTATTTTATGAAGCCATAAAGAGAGGCTCCTTCCCCCCAGAAACGGATTTCGCCACCATCGTGGTTCTCCCGAATTCCCAGCCTCCCTCCTGTGGATGTGCGGACTACCGTCCCATTTATCTCCTCAATACCGAAATTAAGCTGTACGCTACCATTCTGGCTCAACAATTGAAACCCTACTTAACCCTACTGGTCTATCCAGACCAATGTGGGTTCATGCCTCAGCGTGGGACTCGCCACTGCCTCTGAAGGCTGCAGCTGGCTCTAGCCCACCAGCACTTGCTTACCCCATACTTAGCACTCCTGTCCATTGACTTCGAAAAAGCATTTGATTCAGTGGACTGGACATATTTGCAGGATGTGCTGGCGAGATGGGGTTTGGCCCCAATTCAGATTTCTGGTTCGGGTCCTTTACGCCCACCCGAGAGCCCGAGTGCTGGTCAACGGGGTACTATCAGAGGCCTTTCCCATTGCTAGGGGCACTAGGCAGGGGTGCCCCCTCTCCCCATTGTTATTCGCCCTGGCGATGGAGCCCTTGACTTCCATAATGCGGGCTGAGGACCGCATCCGTGGCTGGGAGTGGCCTAATACCGAAACAGACAAGATCGCACTCTATGAGGAAGACGTCCTGGTTTTCCTGGCGGAACCAGCCTCCTCCGGGCCATATTGCCTCCAGATCTTACATTCTTTCCAGCAGGCCTTCGGTCTGCGGTTAAACCCTGGGAAATATGTTCTGGTCCCCCTGCATCTCTCTAGGGATTGCTTTGAGTGGCAATCCACCCCACCACTTCGGCGACAATCCTTTAAATACTTGGGGATATGGATAACCCTCCTCCCCGAGTTGGGCTGGTCTCTCAACATAGCCCCGTTGGTTAAGAAGGCCAAGGAAGACCTCCATAAATGGAAAGCGCTGCCTCTGAACCCCCTGGGGAGGGTGTTCCTGTTTAAAATGATGATCCTCCCCAGATTTCTTTATGTCCTCCAAAATACCCCCGTCTGCTTTCCCAGGACTTGGTTCCGGGAACTGGACAGTCTAACTACCAAGTTTCTCTGGAGTGGAGGGAGCGCACGCCTGGCTCTGTCTGCATGCCGGATTCCCTCCTTCGATGGGGGTATGGGGATGACACATTTATACCTTTATTTTCTGGCTGTGCGTCTTCTGGTGGTCCATGACTGGTTCAATGGGGGCTGGTCTGACCCAGTCTATTGGCTCGAGCTGAGTGAACTAGGTCTAACTAAAATCCAGGCCATGTTGTATGAGGGGCCCATTCCGTCACGATTACCTGAAGTGACACGCTCCGTGTTATTGGCCTGGCGGGCCTTGTTGCGTCATACCGGATGGACACGTAAGTTGACCCAATGTACACCCCTCTGGCATGGGGCCTGGCTCCGGGAGGTTAGCGGACTACAGGGATTTAAAACTTGGGACCTTATTGGCATCTCGCAGTTAGGGAATGTATGGGCTAAAGGCCATATGCTTTCCTTCCAAGAGCTCCAAACCCGCTACTCCCTACATTCGTCCCAATTTTATAAACATCTGCAGATGAGACACGCCCTCCATATGCACATCCTGGACGACACGAGGCTCCCCGAATATAGCCCCACTGAGGCCCAGACAATGATGGGAGACTTAGGTAAAGGGGGCATCTCCCGCATTTATCGCACTTTAGTTAACAACACCCCTACCTCCCTACCTCCTTAGATAAGTTGAGGGAACAATGGGTGGAATGGGTGGGCCCCCTCGATGAAATGGATTGGCGCGATGCCCTCATGGCCCCCAGGACAGTCACCGTCTCTCTGCCAAATTTAAGCTGATTCAGCTCTACTACCTACATGCTGCGTATCTCACTCCCCTGCGCCTTTTCCGAGCGGGCTTGCGCCCGGATGCATCATGTGCGAGATGTGCTCACGCCCCGGCTGACTTCCTCCACATGGTTTGGTTGTGCCCCCGTTTGGAGCCCTTCTGGAGGTCTATCGAGGTGGAACTTACAGAGGTATTGGGTTGGCAGGTTCCGCATGATCCACGTCAATCACTATTGGGGATCCTTGGATGGGCTGGATAGGTCCAGAAATGAAAAGTTATTTTTTAATACAGCTATGATTGTGGCCAAGAGGGACATAGCGGCGGCTTGGAAAAGACCTGATCCACCTGACCTGGGGAGGTGGCGTAGAGGGGTGGACTGGTGCGCGACCCAGGAGAAAGCCCTTTACATGGCCAAGGGGTGCGGCAAAAGGTATCGTAGACTGTGGGGGAAGTGGTTGGGTAATGTGGAGGGTTTTGAATGACCTGAATCCATACCTTCTCTGTGTATGTCATATGGGGTTTGTGATTGTGGGATGCATTGCTTACAGGAATGTATTTGACTTACTGATTACCGTGTATCTGCTGATTTGTTTCACGTGTTTGAAAACAATAAAAACTTGAATATCAAAAGAAAAAAAGTAAACACTTATCTTGCGCTCGCCGCATTTCCGTTTCGGCGATGCAGCGAGCACAGGGTAAATGATTTTTTAATTTTCTGTTGTTTATCCCATTGTCTGTTGACTTTCCCGACGCTCACCCTGCCCCGCCCCGCCGCTCTTACCTGTGCCAGCTACCACTGGTGGCCTGCCAAGTCAGACCCTTGCCTCCACAGACCTGCGGGAGATGTGGCCACCGTACCCATAAATGCCTGTGCTTGTGATGGGGATCTCTGTGACAAACATACACCTGCTAGAATGGCATATCCACATTTATCATTGCTAATGCTGACCAGCTCATAAATGTTTTTGGAGGAACTCTTGGCATTTATTTTCACCTTCAGAAAAAATCCACAAAGAAGAAGGTTGTTTCGAAAACAAATGCAAAATAATTAATTCCCCTGGCCTGTATACAGTTTTTCCTCTGCACTTGGTCGCCATTATGAGCTTTTGCCAACTTAATCCGTCAGGCTTCACATGGCGGACCTAATCATGGAAATGATTGACAGTTACCCTGCCCTAAACAACTGGTGATTGGCACTGTGACTTGTCAACCGAGAGATGCATGATCATCAAGAGTTTGTAGGAGAAGAGCCAGCGAAGGTTGAAGGATGAGGCATATGCCATTTTTGACGGATGCAGCCCACACCTGCCAGCCTCCAAATAATCCCCTAAGTCACTTGGCCTCATTTAATGCACTTGTCACTAAAGCAGAAAAAGAATAGCAGAAACTATGTTATTAACATAGTGCATTTCCTAATTATTCCATTGGACTACTACTATTTTGAGAGGAAAAGGTCTTGCAACGAACTTCTAAAATCCCCACGTTTGTCTTCCTAGAATTGTCTGTTCCAGCGTATTTAATTCCCACATGTAGACTTCGTTATCAATAGTATAGTTTCCAATATTCTCCTGTGATTTACGTATAGGCTAGCCTGGAGGTGAGACCATCATGCACCTCTTACTCTGAGTGTAGGATACATTTTTTCATTCTTCTTAAAAAACCACTAGAAGTTACTTCAACCTGCATATTTACCAAATCTTGGCATTACTGACTTAAGGCCTGATTCAATACAGGTGGTTTATGATCTTCCAGTAGTAAGTCAAACCTGCTTATGGAAAATAGCTTTCCAAATCAAGCCTTAAGCCTTCTCCTTTTTGGTAATTCTAGCATATCCCTGAGCTACTATAACTTCATTCATACTGCTATGTAATCATCTCCAGTCTTGTACTCTGATGGATTGATTACTTTTATTGAGCTAAGATTTGCTCATGCTAGCACCTTTTACTGTTGATGTGTTCAGCAACCTATACATCATAGGTAAAACTCAGAATCTCCAGCCCCCGCACAGCCACCCCCAAGACAACCAGAGCCCACACCGGAGGAGGAACACAATCTCAGCGCCCTGTTGGAAGAATGCCCTCAACACCTCTTACCCCACTACCACCACCAACCTCGACCAGGGAGTGAAGAACTTCAATGCATGGATCACCAATTGCTCCAACAGCAACATCCCTGTCAAGAGCAACATCCAGAGAAAATCCTACGAAAAGGCCAGCTGGTACACCCATGACCTCTGGACAGCAAAACTAGACAGTAAACAGCTGGAGAGGAGATGGCACACCAGCAAGCACACCTCCGACAGGCTAGCCTTCAAGACGTCCCTCAACCTCTACCACCGTCTGCTGAGGGCAACAAAGAAGACAGCCCTAGCAGCAGCACTGAAACCAGCACCAACAACACCGAAGAACCTTTCAATATCGTTAATGAATTCTCTAACCCGGCTGCCAGCGAAAACATCAAACCCTCACAGTAGCTTTACAACAACCTCACCAACTTCTTCCCCCACAAGATCGCAACCACATAAAGAAACTTCAAACTCCAACCCACACCAACGGACTTCTTCAACAGATACACCACAACCGCAACCGACACAAACCACAGACTTACGACCTGGAACCTCCACTCCACCCAAGGCACCACCTCCACCATGAAATTCATCCACTCAGGAGCTTCCACAGACCCATGCCCACACCACATCTTCAACCTCGGAAACCAAAGGATCAACCAGGAAGTCAGCATCCTGCTCAACACTTCTATCACTACTGCAAGGTAAACCACTTTCACAACGAAACTTGAATTCCGCATACCTTCACTCCGCATACCATTATCACGATAGAACCATTACTCCGCAATACTATAATAACGCATGCCATTACATCTTATATGCTTTTATCACGCATGCTTTTACAACGAAATTTGTTGTAAAAGCATGAATGGTAAAAGCATATGTTTTTAATATTTATGTTTAAGGTAAGTATATGGTTTTAATATGGGGTGTAGGGGTATAGGTTTTGGGGTTCAGGGGTATTTTAAGGGTTGAGGGTGGGTTGGGGTTATGGGGTGCATAGGGTATTTTTAGAGTATGGTATTTTTAGAGTGTGGGGTTGGTTTTGGGGTGCTTGGTTCTTTTTAGGGTTTAGGGGGTATTTAGGTTTTGGGGTGCAGGAGGTATTTTTAGGGTTCAGGGTGTGTGGAAGGTTTTGGGGTGCAGGGGGTATTAGGGTTCAGTGAGGGTTTTGGGTTTTAGGGTGATAGGGTATTTTAAGGGTTAAGGGGGTTTTTAGGTTTTGGGGTACAGGGGCATTTTTAGGGTTTAGGGTGGGTTTGGGTTTTGGGGTGCAGGAGATGTTTTTAGGGTTCCAGGATAGTATAGATTTTGCGGTAGAGGTGGTTTTTATAGGATTTAGAGTGGGTTTGGGTTTTGGGGTACAGGGGTATTTTTAGGGTTTAGGGTGGGTTTGGGTTTTGGGGTGCAGGAGATATTTTTAGGTTTCAGGGTGAGTTTAGGTTTTGAGGTGCAGGGTGTATTTATAGGGTTCAGGATGGGTTTGGTTTTTGGGGTGAAGGGTGTATTTTTAGGGTTTAGGGTAGGTTTGGGTTTTGGAGTACAGGGGCATTTTAAGGAGTAAGGGTGGGTTAGGTTCTTGGATGCAGGGGTATTTTAAGGGACCAGGGTGGGATTAGTTTTTTAGGGTGTAAAGGGTAAATTAAAAAAAAATATATATATTATATGTATATATAAATATTATCTACGGCGGTCGCCAGTAGATAGTTATAGTTAGGACCGTGTTTCCATAGGAAATCTGAAAATTCTATTTTGAATAACTTTGGCGCCGGTTGACGAATCCTCGCGAAATTTTCAAAACTAATGGGGCGCTCCGCTCAGCTCCTACCCTGAAAGTCTCGGGGTGATTCGTCAAGGGGGGGCCAAGAAAAAAGGGGCATCCCAAAACGCGTTTTCCCCATGCATTTTTGCATAGGACCTTTAGCGAAGGTACAGCCCGAACGGCTCAACAGAATTACTTGAAATTTGGCAGAGAGGTATTCCTCAGGTCAGGGAAGTGCCTTTTGCAGGTCTGGTGTCAATCTGTTCAGTATTTCCTGAGAAAATAGCATTTAAAAGCATATAAATATCTATACGCGCGCACCGTGCGCGCACAGTGCGCGCACGGTGCCGTGCGCGATCGAAATTCTGATTGGTTGATAGATGTCAGTAAACATTCGAATCGGTCGAAATCAGGAAGTGTCGGCCACCATTTTGTCTGTCGCACTGAAAAGGAAAGGTGGAAAACGTGAAAAGGGGGCAGGGAAGAGAGTTCCTGACCCCCTAGCGGTTGTCAGGGGGTCACAGAAGGAACCCCAAGGGTGTAAAAAACATTTTATAATTTTCGAATAAAATTGCAGGGTGCGCGCATGGTCCGTGCAGCGCACCGTGTGCCCAAAATGCGCGCACGGTGCGCGCACGGTGAAAAACCTTGAAAAGAGAAAAAAAATTATAAATACATAACTAATCATTTAAAAAACCGTACAAATTCACTTTAAAAACCATAGGTTTCACACACGTTATAGTTAGGAATTAGCATTTAAAAAACCTTGCAAATTCACTTAAAAAACCATAGGTTTCACACAGTTTATAGTTAGGTGGACATTTCACTCGTAAAAAACCAATGAAATTCCCCCGTTATAGTTAGTTCAGATAACTATAACTCGCGCGACCGCCACTCTATCACAAGGATGATGTCATCAGTGATGTCATGAGTGATGCCATTGACCATGTCATGAGTGATGTAATGTGTGACGTCATGAGCAGTGGATTGCGGGCGTGCGTGTTATAGTTATCTGAACTAACTATAATGGGGTAATTTCATTGGTTTTTTATGAGTGAAATGTCCACCTAACTATAACCTGTGTGAAACCTATGGTTTTTGAAGTGAATATATATATATATATATATATATATAAATATTTACATATATATATTTATATATTTAAAAATCAATATTTAAAATATATATATATATATAAATATGGCCAAAAGTTGCCCTGCAGCGAGGACGCCCTTCACAGCTGAGTGCTATTCAAAAGCTTTTATTTCACAGAAAAGATGTTACCAGTTCAAATGCAAAGTCCTTACGCGTTTCAGAGCCCGGCGGCTCCTTCATCAGAGGATGGCGCTGTTTAAACTGACAAGTTCGCTGGGGTTCCTTTACTGCATGCTATGTACCACCCACGTGGGCCTCACAGGTGAGTCATCATCCAGGCATGCTGGGATCCGTAGTTTAGTTGTAGCGAAAATATTCCCCCTTGTGGGTGCAGTTTAAACAGTGTCTTTTTCTTCATGAAATTAATACCCAAGTGGGCTGAATTGTTAGCATCAAATTCCGCGTACTTTAACTCAGCTGTGCCTCAAGGTCCGCAAGATTTACGAACCTCTTAGGCCCCTTCAGGTTCAAGGCGGGGCATCCTCCTCGGCCAGGCTGCCGAGTTCAAATCGTCCAAAAGTTGCCCTGCAGCGAGGGCGCCCTTCACAGCTGAGTGCTATTCAAAAGCTTTTATTTCACAGAAAAGATGTTACCAGTTCAAATGCAAAGTCCTTACGCGTTTCAGAGCCCGGCGGCTCCTTCATCAGAGGATGGCGCTGTTTAAACTGACAAGTTCGCTGCGGTTCCTTTACTGCATGCTATGTACCACCCACGTGGGCCTCACAGGTGAGTCATCATCCAGGCATGCTGGGATCCGTAGTTTAGTTGTAGCGAACATATTCCCCCTTGTGGGTGCAGTTTAAACAGTGTCTTTTTCTTCATGAAATAAATACCCAAGTGGGCTGAATTGTTAGCATCAAATTCCGCGTACTTTAACTCAGCTGTGCCTCAAGGTCCGCAAGATTTACGAACCTCTTAGGCCCCTTCAGGTTCAAGGCGGGGCATCCTCCTCGGCCTGAGGCCCACGTGGGTGGTACATAGCATGCAGTAAAGGAACCCCAGCGAACTTGTCAGTTTAAACAGCGCCATCCTCTGATGAAGGAGCCGCCGGGCTCTGAAACGCGTAAGGACTTTGAATTTGAACTGGTAACATCTTTTCTGTGAAATAAAAGCTTTTGAATAGCACTCAGCTGTGAATGGCGTCCTCGCTGCAGGGCAACTTTTGGACGATTTGAACTCGGCAGCCTGGCCGAGGAGGATGCCCCGCCTTGAACCTGAAGGGGCCTAAGAGGTTTGGAAATCTTGCGGACCTTGAGGCACAGCTGAGTTAAAGTACGCGGAATTTGATGCTAACAATTCAGCCCACTTGGGTATTTATTTCATGAAGAAAAAGACACTGTTTAAACTGCAGCCACAAGGGGGAATATTTTCGCTACAACTAAACTACGGATCCCAGCATGCCTGGATGATGACTCACCTGTGAGGCCCACGTGGGTGGTACATAGCATGCAGTAAAGGAACCCCAGCGAACTTGTCAGTTTAAACAGCGCCATCCTCTGATGAAGGAGCCGCCGGGCTCTGAAACGCGTAAGGACTTTGCATTTGAACTGGTAACATCTTTTCTGTCAAATAAAAGCTTTTGAATAGCACTCAGCTGTGAAGGGCGTCCTCGCTGCAGGGCAACTTTTGGACGATTTGAACTCGGCAGCCTGGCCGAGGAGGATGCCCCGCCTTGAACCTGAAGGGGCCTAAGAGGTTCGTAAATCTTGCGGACCTTGAGGCACAGCTGAGTTAAAGTACGCGGAATTTGATGCTAACAATTCAGCCCACTTGGATATTTATTTCATGAAGAAAAAGACACTGTTTAAACTGCACCCACAAGGGGGAATATTTTCGCTACAACTAAACTACGGATCCCAGCATGCCTGGATGATGACTCACCTGTGAGGCCCACGTGGGTGGTACATAGCATGCAGTAAGGGAACCCCTGCGAACTTGTCAGTTTAAACAGCGCCATCCTCTGATGAAGGAGCCGCCGGGCTCTGAAACGCGTAAGGACTTTGCATTTGAACTGGTAACATCTTTTCTGTGAAATAAAAGCTTTTGAATAGCACTCAGCTGTGAAGGGCGTCCTCGCTGCAGGGCAACTTTTGGACGATTTGAACTCGGCAGCCTGGCCGAGGAGGATGCCCCGCCTTGAACCTGAAGGGGCCTAAGAGGTTCGTAAATCTTGCGGACCTTGAGGCACAGCTGAGTTAAAGTACGCGGAATTTGATGCTAACAATTCAGCCCACTTGGATATTTATTTCATGAAGAAAAAGACACTGTTTAAACTGCACCCACAAGGGGGAATATTTTCGCTACAACTAAACTACGGATCCCAGCATGCCTTGATGATGACTCACCTGTGAGGTCCACGTGGGTGGTACATAGCATGCAGTAAAGGAACCCCTGCGAACTTGTCAGTTTAAACAGCGCCATCCTCTGATGAAGGAGCCGCCGGGCTCTGAAACGCGTAAGGACTTTGCATTTGAACTGGTAACATCTTTTCTGTGAAATAAAAGCTTTTGAATAGCACTCAGCTGTGAAGGGCGTCCTCGCTGCAGGGCAACTTTTGGACGATTTGAACTCGGCAGCCTGGCCGAGGAGGATGCCCCGCTTTGAACCTGAAGGGGCCTAAGAGGTTCGTAAATCTTGCGGACCTTGAGGCACAGCTGAGTTAAAGTACGCGGAATTTGATGCTAACAATTCAGCCCACTTGGGTATTTATTTCATGAAGAAAAAGACACTGTTTAAACTGCACCCACAAGGGGGAATATTTTTGCTACAACTAAACTACGGATCCCAGCATGCCTGGATGATGACTCACCTGTGAGGCCCACGTGGGTGGTACATAGCATGCAGTAAAGGAACCGCAGTGAACTTGTCAGTTTAAACAGCGCCATCCTCTGATGAAGGAGCCGCCGGGCTCTGAAACGCGTAAGGACTTTGCATTTGAACTGGTAACATCTTTTCTGTGAAATAAAAGCTTTTGAATAGCACTCAGCTGTGAAGGGCGTCCTCGCTGCAGGGCAACTTTTGGACGATTTGAACTCGGCAGCCTGGCCGAGGAGGATGCCCCGCCTTGAACCTGAAGGGGCCTAAGAGGTTCGTAAATCTTGCGGACCTTGAGGCACAGCTGAGTTAAAGTACGCGGAATTTGATGCTAACAATTCAGCCCACTTGGGTATTTATTTCATGAAGAAAAAGACACTGTTTAAACTGCACCCACAAGGGGGAATATTTTCGCTACAACTAAACTACGGATCCCAGCATGCCTGGATGATGACTCACCTGTGAGGCCCACGTGGGTGGTACATAGCATGCAGTAAAGGAACCCCAGCGAACTTGTCAGTTTAAACAGCGCCATCCTCTGATGAAGGAGCCGCCGGGCTCTGAAACGCGTAAGGACTTTGTATTTGAACTGGTAACATCTTTTCTGTGATATAAAAGCTTTTGAATAGCACTCAGCTGTGAAGGGCGTCCTCGCTGCAGGGCAACTTTTGGACGATTTGAACTCGGCAGCCTGGCCGAGGAGGATGCCCCGCCTTGAACCTGAAGGGGCCTAAGAGGTTTGGAAATCTTGCGGACCTTGAGGCACAGCTGAGTTAAAGTACGCGGAATTTGATGCTAACAATTCAGCCCACTTGGGTATTTATTTCATGAAGAAAAAGACACTGTTTAAACTGCACCCACAAGGGGAATATTTTCGCTACAACTAAACTACGGATCCCAGCATGCCTGGATGATGACTCACCTGTGAGGCCCACGTGGGTGGTACATAGCATGCAGTAAAGGAACCCCTGCGAACTTGTCAGTTTAAACAGCGCCATCCTCTGATGAAGGAGCCGCCGGGCTCTGAAACGCGTAAGGACTTTGCATTTGAACTGGTAACATCTTTTCTGTGAAATAAAAGCTTTTGAATAGCACTCAGCTGTGAAGGGCGTCCTCGCTGCAGGGCAACTTTTGGACGATTTGAACTCGGCAGCCTGGCCGAGGAGGATGCCCCGCTTTGAACCTGAAGGGGCCTAAGAGGTTCGTAAATCTTGCGGACCTTGAGGCACAGCTGAGTTAAAGTACGCGGAATTTGATGCTAACAATTCAGCCCACTTGGGTATTTATTTCATGAAGAAAAAGACACTGTTTAAACTGCACCCACAAGGGGGAATATTTTTGCTACAACTAAACTACGGATCCCAGCATGCCTGGATGATGACTCACCTGTGAGGCCCACGTGGGTGGTACATAGCATGCAGTAAAGGAACCGCAGCGAACTTGTCAGTTTAAACAGCGCCATCCTCTGATGAAGGAGCCGCCGGGCTCTGAAACGCGTAAGGACTTTGCATTTGAACTGGTAACATCTTTTCTGTGAAATAAAAGCTTTTGAATAGCACTCAGCTGTGAAGGGCGTCCTCGCTGCAGGGCAACTTTTGGACGATTTGAACTCGGCAGCCTGGCCGAGGAGGATGCCCCGCCTTGAACCTGAAGGGGCCTAAGAGGTTCGTAAATCTTGCGGACCTTGAGGCACAGCTGAGTTAAAGTACGCGGAATTTGATGCTAACAATTCAGCCCACTTGGGTATTTATTTCATGAAGAAAAAGACACTGTTTAAACTGCACCCACAAGGGGGAATATTTTCGCTACAACTAAACTACGGATCCCAGCATGCCTGGATGATGACTCACCTGTGAGGCCCACGTGGGTGGTACATAGCATGCAGTAAAGGAACCCCAGCGAACTTGTCAGTTTAAACAGCGCCATCCTCTGATGAAGGAGCCGCCGGGCTCTGAAACGCGTAAGGACTTTGCATTTGAACTGGTAACATCTTTTCCGTGAAATAAAAGCTTTTGAATAGCACTCAGCTGTGAAGGGCGTCCTCGGTCCAGGGCAACTTTTGGACGATTTGAACTCGGCAGCCTGGCCGAGGAGGATGCCCCGCCTTGAACCTGAAGGGGCCTAAGAGGTTCGTAAATCTTGCAGACCTTGAGGCACAGCTGAGTTAAAGTACGCGGAATTTGATGCTAACAATTCAGCCCACTTGGGTATTTATTTCATGAAGAAAAAGACACTGTTTAAACAGCACCCACAAGGGGTAATATTTTCGCTACAACTAAACTACGGATCCCAGCATGCCTGGATGATGACTCACCTGTGAGGCCCACGTGGGTGGTACATAGCATGCAGTAAAGGAACCCCAGCGAACTTGTCAGTTTAAACAGCGCCATCCTCTGATGAAGGAGCCGCCGGGCTCTGAAACGCGTAAGGACTTTGCATTTGAACTGGTAACATCTTTTCTGTGAAATAAAAGCTTTTGAATAGCACTCAGGTGTGAAGGGCGTCCTCGCTGCAGGGCAACTTTTGGACGATATATAAATATGCATATTATATATATATATGTATATATTTGGTGGACGTAATTCCTTGCACCGATCGTTCCGGAGAAAGGACTTTTAACAAGGATGTTATTTCACCTGAGCATCACGCTAATATTTAAAAATCTCCGTGACTGTGTTCCATCTGGATGTTACTATTATCAAATGCATCAGAAAGTGGAAGTATTTATTCTGTGTCACAAAAATGAGAAATTTCAAAGATACGGGCACTCACCCGATTTTTTCTGATGCATTTTGGGAGATACATGCATATACAGTCACGTGACCAATGAGCTTTTAAAAAATTGCCTACACGTACGCACTTTGCATACTGCTTCCTCCCGTGAACAAGGCTGAGCGCCGAAACATGTAGGGCTATGGGAAGCATTGCTGCTGCTGTGTCCTTGATTAAAAGGCTGCTGACTCCGGAAACGGGCCTCTGTGTTTTTGTCCACATGCAGTGATTTGGCGGGCCTCTTCGTGCCCGTTGTTGAGAGGCCACCCTGAAGGGTCGGAGGCTCCTTGAACGGAGGTTTGGTTTGGATATATATATATATATATATATATAGGGAAAGTACTTTTGCAAAGTATTGTAATGGCATGCGTGATAAAGTCATATGCGGGGTAAAAGATTGTGCAATGATGGGTTTGCGGAGTAATTGCACCCGCGTTGTAAAAAATGCGGAGTGATGGTATGCGGGATTTTAGTTTGCGGGATCTCGTCATATTATTATTATTATTATTAAATTGAATTTAAATTGCGCACAGCTACCCTTGACAGGGTTTCCCGACGCAGGCATGTCCACTACTGCAGACTAAGTAAGCGGAGCTAATCACTGGGAGAAGAGCCACGTCTTAAGATCTCCGCGGAACCTGAGGTAGGAGGATTCGTGTTTCATAAAACTTGGGAGGGAATTCCAAAGTTTAGGCCCAAGACATGCAAAAGAGTGCAGCGCGAAAGGTGGCAAGAGTGTCCCTCTGTCAGGCGGACCCCACGTGGCTCTGGAGTGAAGCAGAGCACGAAATTAGGCAGCGCCATCTTGAGAGTGATAATAATGCAAAGAACTGAAACAATAGATTTAAAAAGAGAGTACAACAAACGTACTCATGAAAGAGGAACAAAAAGTTCCCTGATGCAGTTAATATATTTTAAAATGCGGGTTTGAGGATATGAGGAAGCGTGTGCAAGACTCTAAATAAACTCTAAAAACAATCTGCCAGCAGAATAGCTAGCCGGTTACTTGCACCATATATTCCTACTGCAACATTTCCCGATGCCTGGAAATACATCGAAGTCAGACCATTACTCAAACAACCCTCGGCCAACCCCAGCAAACTCAACAACTCAGTAGCGGCCCGTGGTGGGAGTGCTGCTGGGCGCTGACGTGGGGCGGGGGAGGGGCTGGGTGGGGGTTAGTAAACTACGGATTATGGCTGATTAGAGGTAAGTAAACATTTAAATAAATAAAACGAAGTTCGTTGTGTGCGCTGCATCGCATTTGGCGATGCAGCGCGCGCAACAAAATTCGTTTTAATTATTTATATGCTTACTTACCTCTAATCAGCCATAATCTGTAGTTTACTAACCCCCACCCTGCCCCTCCCCCGCCCCATGTCAGCGCCCAGCAGCACTCCCACCACGGGCCGCTACTGCAAAAACTACCGGTCAATCTCCATGCTCCCATTCCCAGCAAAGATACTGGAAAAGATCATCATCATTAGCAACTCATGGCACACCTGGAGCAGAACCAACTACTCAATGCCACCCAATCCAGCTTCTGCGGCAATCACATCACCGAAATAGATATGATCGCAGACACTGGCGACATCTGAACCCTCCTACACCGAGGAGAAATGGCAGATCTTATCCTCCTTGATCTCTAGGCAGCCTTCGACACCATATCCCACCACACACTGATCAAAAGACTCCACCACAACGGTATCCAAGGAAACGCACTCAGATAGATCACCTCCTTCCTCACTAGAAGAACCCAGAGGATCCACCTCTCATCTTTCACCTCCAAACGCAAAGAGATCACTCATGGTGTCCTCGAAGGACTCATTTCTCAGCCCCATGCTATTCAACGCATATAGGACCCCGCTGTCCAACACCGTCAGATCCCATAGTCTCAACATAATTTCCTACGTAGATGACACACAACTCATCCTCCAACTCACCAACGCCCCCACCACTACCAGAACCAACTTCCAGAGATGCATGACAAGTGTCACTGACTCAATGAAGAACAACTGTCTACAGCTGAGCTCTGACAAGATAGAAGTACTGTTCTTCAGTAACACCAGCAACACATGGAACGACTCATGGTGGCCATCATACCTAGGACTCACACCCACTCCCTCCAACCTCGCCAGAAACCTCAGAATCATCATTGACAACAAGCTCACCATGAAATCACAGATGAACGTCCTCTACTCCGCCTGCTACCTCACTCTGTGCATGCTGTGTAAGATGTTCTAATCGCTACCCCTACACACAAGATGCACCGTGACGCAGGCCCTCATCACCAGCCAACTAGACTAGAGCAATGCCCTCTATGTAGAAATCGCAGCACACCTCCTACGGAGACTTCAGACCATACAGAACGCCACAGACAGACTCATCCTCGGCCTTCCCCAACAAACCCACATCACACCCCAACTCAGGAAACTCCACTGGCTCCCTGTACAGAAGAGATCCCAATTCAAGCTCCTGAACCACACAAGGCTCTACACAACCAAGGACCCGCCTACATTAATCACTGCCTGAACGTCAACCAATCATTGAGAAGACTACACTCCGCCTCCCTTTCACTTGCCCATACTCCCCACATCTACCGAAGCAGAAGTGGAGAGTGCTTCTTCTCCCACAGCACAGCAGAGACCTGGAACAGCTTCCCCACGCAACTTCGGACTACCACCGCACTTCCGAATTCTGAATGGCCCTCAAGACTTGGCTGTTCGAAGGAGGCTCCAGGACCTGCAAGTGCCTGAATACCATATCGGGTGATTATCCGCACTTTATAAATCCTGATTGCGTGATTTATTGAAAACTCCCAACAAGAAATGAAGAAGACAAAGCAACTGACACAATTTTGTCTTTCCCCCAAGACTCCACTGAACTCTGTTATGTTCACTGCAGTGTAAGCAGTTAAGCTTTTATGAAGAACACACATCTAAGTTTACTAGCTATAAAAGATAACATGGAATTTTGGGGGTAAAAAGCTATAAATAAGATAACCAAAGGAAAGTGATATGGAGCTCTCTGCAAAACTGGCTTGGTCATGTAATCCTTCGCATCTCACTTAAGCATCCGGTAGCATTAATCAATCCCCCAGACATAGTCAAAAACTCTTCTCCAGGATTAAATTGTTAAAAAACGTTTTTAACCGAAACCAGTCTTAGGGGTTAAATTTGTGCAGTAAGGTAAAATCACGTTGAAGAGACCGTGTGTCTTTTAGGAGAGTTGTTTCAAAAGGTAATGTGTCCATAACTTTGAAAAGGCCTAAATGTTTTCCGCGTGTATCATGAATATAACATGCAATCTGTCAGGCAGTAAACAGTGGTGTCCACATGTAAATTTAACTCTACTGAGGAAATAAACTGGGATTTGGCCTTTGCTCTGTAGTAACAAATATGCGAATGTGTGCTTACCAGTACACTTGCTCTAAATAACATAAATTAATAGGTCACATTTATTATCAATGCCATGACTTAAAATATAAATGTATGCCATAGCAGTGAAAATGAATTTAATCCAATTACTTATTTTACTTAGACTAACTGTACTAATAAACACACATTCACATATTTATTGCTAGATTACTATATATCTATGCATGTATATATGTCACGCAAAGAAGGGACTCAAAACTTACAATTCAACTATTATTTAATACCTAGCATGTTACACTTTTGCACACCTTTATCCATACATGTATGCACATAAACAAATATAAGTGTGTGTATGGATATAAATTTTTATTTTTTAACAATTACATAATGAAATAATATGGGTGCGTGTATTTAAGTAAATTAATAAAATTTATGTATGTATTTTAAAATGTTAAATGTATGTATATTTACAAAAACAATTATTTCATGTAATTTAGGACAATATCTTTTTAGTTAAATGTATTTTTCTAATTTATTCTTATAAAATTTTAAATTCGTATTTTGTATTATTTTTGTTTACATATGTAAGCAATTTAGTAATGTTTCTAAAGAAGGAGTTACATTATATTAAATAATTTATTAAAAATAATACTATATTTTTAGTTTAGTTAGGTTTATTTCGACTTTTTTATTTTTTTAAAGTTTTATTAGCATGTTTTAACAAAATTAGGCAAAACATACAATGGCAACATGTAAATAACTTACAGGTCATGGCACAACAACATCCTTTGTCCAGCATGCAACAACATGCAATTACACTGACATTTCATCATACCTGGCGTTTTGTTGCAAAATATGGCTAGGCAACTTGGTGCGTTTGTAAATATTGAATTAAGTATTTCCAGTAGTCCCTAGGTTTGGACCTCGTGGGCAGCTCCTCTTCATAAGTTTGCAACGTGTCCCTGCAATAAGTCAGATCCTGAATCCAGTGTTTGACCCTGGGCACCATGCCTCCACCCCAACACAATGACACTCTTCTCTTGGCAAATAGCAATGCAATCAGACAAAATTTACGTTTGTTTGCTCTAATCCCGGGCAGTAAGCCCAACAGACATGTACGAGCAGTGCATTCAAGGTCTGCATCCACCATTTCACCCAATACATGTACCACCCTTTGCCAGTATTCAGCCACCGCTCCACAGTGCCACGCCAGGTGTATAAAATCTGCCAGGTCTGTCCCGCAGCGACGGCATTTAGCGTCCGACCTCAACCCATACTTATAAAGCCGTGCAGGAGTGTAATATGTCTGATGGAGGTATTTATAGTGCAGCATTCGCAAGTTCCCATTCGGTGTCAACATCCCAGTGATTGAACAGGCCACACCCCAGTCGTCCTCTGTCAAGGGGTCCGGTAGGCTACAGTTCCACCGCTCCATTGCCTTTTGCGTTGTGTCAGCAATGTCTGTCTGTAGCGCTGCATATAGTCTGGACACTAACTTTTTCGCAGTAGGGGTTGTGATCAGCAACTGCAAAGCAGACAATTGGGGAGGCTCCGCAGGATGCGTCGGATACAATTTCTGCAATGCTCTCTGTAGCCTATAGTATGTGAACTGAAACAATAATGTTGGGTTACTAATGAACGTCAGTTCCTCGTGTGATTTGAAAGTTCCGCTTTCATACAAGTCCCCCATGGTGACCAGGCCTATCTGCTTGAGCAAATCCATACCAGCCTTCTCCTGAGTAACTGAGAGCTCAGGATGATGCTGTAGCCGCAGTGCTGGAGCATATAATGGCAGTTTGTGCGCTTTCCCACCCATAGTTTGCCAGGCTTTATTTGTCGCATCAATAGTATTTATGTCCCGATTATGCAGTGGAGGTCTTTTATGTGTTATAATAGCACTCAGCGGGATAGGGTGTGCGTCACCCTCTTCAATTGCAGCATGTGTAAGGAATGGAACCGGATGGTACCAAAAATGCGCATATTGCGCTTGTGCGCATAAATAGTAGAGTGAAAAATCTGGAACCCTGAACCCACCCTGCACGTACGGTAGTGTGAGAGAACGCAATTCTATCCTAGCGTGCTTACCCGCCCATATAAGGCGGAGGACCATGGCTGAGATCCTGCGAAACACCTCAGCTGGAGGCTGAATCGGAATGTTGTTAACAAGGTACAACAGCTTTGGAAGGATAACCATTTTGACTATGGCTATGCGATCGGCCAGTGATAATGGCAGCTGGATCGATCGCCCTATTTTACCTTCCAGTGTCTCGAGCATGCGTCCATAGTTCGTGCGTATCACCACTTCAGGGTCTCGATGGTACCAGACGCCCAAGTACCTCACAGGCTCCGACTGCCATTCCAGTGGGAAGTCCACTGAACAGGGGTCAGTGGTGTCCGTCAATGGTAGGATCACCGATTTAGAGCAGTTAATAGTGAGACCAGAGTGTTGACCAAACTTTATATATTCACGCAATAACGGGTTCAAGTTCAGCTCAGGATCGCGCACATAGAGTGTCATGTCATCGGCGTATAGCGAGATGTGCAGTGGTCTTTGCGGGAACTGGAGCGCCGAGTAATGGTGTTTTTGTCTAATTTTGCAGGCCAACGGTTCCAGTGCAATTGCGAATAATAATGGAGACAGCGGGCATCTCTGCCTCGTGCCTCTCGCGATTTTGTTCGGGTCGGAGATGTATCTATTAACCTTTATCCGTGCCGTCGGCTCCGTGTAAAGGAGAGTCACCCATTGCAGGAAAAGCGGGGGAAAGCCCATACGTTGCAAGATAGTATATAAGTAAGGCCACTCGATCTAATCAAATGCTTTGGCAGCATCCAGTAATACCGCCGCCGCCTTAGGATGAGGAAGCAAGTAGTGTGATAAGGCGAAAATTATCCTAGTGTTGTGGGTAGTAGATCTGGAGGGGATAAACCCCGATTGATCCGGTAATATCAATTTAGGCATCAGCGGCTGCAGCCGAATGGCGAGAAGCCTAGCCAGGATCTTGGTGTCCACATTGATTAGGGACAACGGGCGATACGAATCACACTGCTCAGGGTCTTTATTCGGTTTTAATAATGCAATCAGCATGGCCTCACGCAGTGTTGGCGGCAATCGCTGCTTTTCATGGGCATCCCCATACATTGCAACTAGATGCGGTGCCAACTGGTCTACAAATGCCTTGTAGAATTCACATGTGAACCCATCCGGGCCCGGGGCCTTCCCATTGGGTAGCGATTTGATCACCTCCGTCACCTCCTCCACCGTAACTGGAAGCGATAAATATTCCCTCTGTCTATCCGACATCCATGCTATTGCAACGTCCTCTAAGTAATCCATTATCACCTCAGGTGGCTCTGTAGGGCGTGAGGCATACAGTGTTTCATATGTAGTTATGAACTCCCTCAGAATACCCTGTGTGTTGTGCTTTAGTGTCCCCGTGGCATCTTTTACCGCATGCACAGTGTGCCTCCGAGAGCCCGAGCAGATTTGAGCTACTAAACACCTGCCTGGTCTACCACCTTCACCATATCGTCGCGCCGTCGTACGTTTGGTTATATATTTAAGCTCATCTTCAGCATAGGATTGATACTCAGACAGTACTTCCCTAATGTTGCCCAGGATTTTTGTGCCGTGCGTCCGCTCATATTCAGTCTCTAGGTCGCGTAATTTATCCTCACGTTTTGTCAGTTGTTGCCTAATATCTTTGAGAATACCTGCAGTAGTGCCTAGGCACACCCCCCGGATAGTAGCCTTAAATGCCCCCCATAGGAGCCTTGGATCATCCACCGTAGGGGCGTTGATGTCGAAATATTCCTTAGTGGCCTGATGTAGTGTATCCGTATAAACAGAATCCAACAGCGCCCTAGCATTGAACCTCCAGCTATAAGGTGGTGGTGCGTAGTGTGGTATATGTAAAGACAGAAGCACAGGGCTATGGTCTGATAGAGTTCTGGGGAGATGAGCAATGGAGTTCGTCCACAACAGCATCTTATCCGAACCCACCCAATAATCCAGACGGGACCAACTACCATGTGCAGCCGAGACGTGTGTGGCTTCCCGGAGGTCAGTGTGCCGGACTCTCCAAATATCCGTCAAATGCCTGTCAACCATAACATCCCTCAGCTTACCCAGTGCCTTTTTGTGTGGTTCAGCCGACCCATCCGATCTGTCAAGCTTATCATTGAGTGCGAGATTAAAATCACCCCCCCAGAGCAAGGGAATATCAGGGAATTTACTTAGTGTACGCCATATTGTATGATAAAAGTCAGGGTCATTAACATTCGGACCATATGTGTTCAGTAACGCTATTCTCTGACCCCGTATCATACCCTTTATAAGAACAAATCTCCCGGCTTTATCCGTGATAGTGTCTTCCACGCTGAACAGTACACCCTTTCTAATCAGGATCATGACTCTTCTGGAATAGGAAGAATATGAGGAGCTTTTTATGACCTCCGCCCATCTTTTCCCTACGTGAACAGGGGAGGCCGGTGTGAGATGTGTTTCCTGCAATAGGGCAATGTCGATGTGATGCCTGTCTAAATATGCAAATATCTGCCTTATCTTTCTAGGGTTGTTAAGGCCTCTTACATTCCAGGTCAGCAAGTTTAAGGGAGTAGCACGTGATTTCACCTCAGCCATCGGACACAGTGCAATCTCCAAGTTTCAGACGGATAATCAATCACACCATAGCAATCAGAAATAATCAGAAGTATAAAATTGTACAACCGTATGCAATACTGGGGTTCAGCCATGTTTCTCATGCACCTTAACCTGCTTAACAAGCCCCAACAGTTGTGAACCCACCCCCCGCCCACTTCAGCAACCCAACCATGCCAAAGCCATACCCCACCCCTACAGAACAACATAGTGTAACTTAAATTGGGGAGCACCGAGAACTCACCACTCCACCCATACAAATGGATGTGATCAGGCAATCGTGATCTATGCGAGGTATTCCAACCACAACCCTCCACGCCCACCCGACACGCCACGACCCCAATAAATCTCAACAAGCCTATGCCTGGATTTAAACGCTGTTATTTCCTCTCATGAGGCCAGCCGGCGCACATCGCTAATGTAATTTAATGATTCACCATCAATCCACACCACCCTGGCATTAAGGTCCATCCCACAACTGTCTTCACAGATTAAAGCCAGACACCAAACCAGACACCCCGGCAATCGATTATTGTGGCACAGTGCAACGATCACCCCCACCGCCCAAGCGCCCACCCTCTGGACATAGTCCACAGGACAGTTATCCCCAGCCCAACAGTTGCATTTCAGTGAGTCCAATACAGGAGGGCCCGGCACAGACACTCTCTATGTACACCAGTGTCACTTCACGCCACCCATGTTCAGTCCCCGCCGGGGCACTCTGTACTCCAGCGGATCGGTCCGCCACAATAGAGCATGCATAGATCTTACCGGTACAGTTCAACCAGTGCGCAACAATCACATCAGTCCAGATCAGTGTTCAGATCAGACTCCTGGTGCTGCTCCACCTGTCGCCGCTCCCTGCGTTTCCCGCCGAGCTTCTTGATGAATTCCTGCACCGCTTTCGGTGTCGGGAGGATCGTCTGCCGGCCATCATGTGTCACGCGAAGTCTCGCCGGGTAGAGCATGGCGTAGTCGATATTCAAATCACGTAGTCTCTTCTTTGCTGGGTTGAATTCCTTGCGCGCCACTTGAACTGCCACCGTGAAGTCCGGGAAGAACTCCAGCGCGTTACCCTGGTAGGTGATTTGCCGTCTCTCACGAGCCAGCCTTAAAATGGTATCACGGTCACGATAGTTCAGAACCCGAGCAACTATCACTCGGGGAGTAGCGCCCGGCTTCGGACGCGGGGCAAGAGTTTTGTGCGCGCGCTCCACCACAAAGATAGCCGAGAGATTTTCCATTCCGAACACATTTCTGACCAGCTCCTCGATATACATTTCCATTCTGCCCGTATTTGTGGATTCTGGAATTCCCGTGATTCGAATGTTATTACGCCTCGATCGCGCTTCTAAATCCTCCGCCTTGTTTCGGACAATTGCGAGCAGCTTCTCCATCTCAGCGCATTGCTGCGCCGTGCCATGCGCCTCGTCGTCCACCGCCGATATATGGGATTCCGCCTCCCCCAGGCGCACTCCATGACCGTCCAGCTTAGCCGACATGTTGTCCACCCGCAAGGTTATGGTGTCTAATTTGTCATTAATGTCCTGCAAACTGCGCTGTATGGCCTGCAACACTCCCTCCATGCCCGTAGATGCCTCTATGGGGGGCACAGGCTCTGTCACCGGGGGCGCCGCCGTTTCCTTTGTGGGTTTTTTGGTGTCAAACGGTAATTTGGACTGTGTCTTGTCCGGTTTCCCCATCTCTATGTCGCGTAGGTATCACCTCCCGCAGCAGTTGGCAGGCTCGAGACCTCGTACCAGACGCAAGCCACCAGGACCACACTACGTCAAGATGGACACCTCCCAGCTCGGCACCGCAGAGAACCAGCCCCCAAAAGTTACAATATAGTACGCAGGAATGATGGCCGACCGCCGTCAGGCTGACCGACAGAGACCAAGGGAGCACAGGAGCGGTAGCAACAGGGAACAGCAGAGGAATTGCAGTATCTGCAATAAGCGGGCCACATGTGCGCACTGTGTGTGTTCAGGATGAGTCCTCTGTGGCCATTGCGTGCCAGACACCTCTTCTTCCACTCGTGGCTAGTAGCGTGCCGATCATGCCAAGGAGCAGGGTACATGCACGGGGCAGCTCACACACGGACGACCACAGTGAGACACACGCCCCGCTGTCCTCTGGAATCACCCCCACAAGCGGCCAATGTTAACAGGTGGTACGGTCGCCGCTGGCTGAACGCGGCTCCCAGTGCCCAGTCGGCAACTGCCCTCAGTAATCCAAAGCGGCAGAAACATCCATAGATGATGTTAGTTCACAGGCAGCGCTCGGGGAACCGTTCCCTCCGTTGCTTACGTGCGCGGGCTTACCCTCATAGTCCATTTGTAGCACACCAGACAAGCCAGGCAGGGGGCATTACAGGTCCAGACCTCCATGATTACAGCCGATGCCTACGCCATGGAAAGCCGTCCACTGCGCTGGCATCAGGTTCCGCCATTTTAGACTGCATCGCCAGATGAGATCCTCCAGGCATCCGCGCTGGTCATGCGGCTCCACCAGTTCAGCCCCAACAACCGAGCCTACACCGCCACACTTCCGTCCAGGCGCTGAAACACGATCCGGGGGAGCAAAGCTTTCACAAGCGATTCCCCGGCCGTTACACACCAGCGAGACTGCAGCCGCAGGGCGCCGCCATCTTGAACGCGCTGAGCGCCGGAATCCCCGCTACACCTTTGGGGGCAATTATCTGCACATGAGCTCTATTTGGCACGTCGCCGGTCAGTCCGCACCTAGCCCAGAGCTTCCGACATCAGGTCATGTGGGTTGTGGGGAGACACGAGCTCACCATGCACCACATCAAGCCATTGTTTGTACCTGATCGGCGGAGCTGTCTCACGAGGCAGCCCTTCCGCTGTGGGTTCTCTAGCGCCCCCTTAGTTCGACTTTTTAATATCAAATGTCCGATATTTGTGTACACTGAAAAGCCATATTATAAGTACTCCAATATGCCTTTGTGATTAGGCCACTATATTTTGTAGTAGATATTTTGACTAACTATATTTTTTAAACCACAGTTAGTTACTGTTTGCAGCATTTCATTTATGAGAATGGGAAATGTTGCAGAAGTACTATTCCAAATCCTCTTAGGTGTCTTTGTGAATCAGTCCCTGTACGTCCAATGTCCGATTAGCAAAAGTGCACTAACTGTATGTGGAGATTTCCTGAATATTCGCATGTCATTCTAATTTTAGATGTTTTGGGGCCAATTCACAAAGGCATGTAAGTGCACCTAAAATAGAACCACCGGAGTATTACGTTATGTACTCCAAAATGCCCGTGAGTAGGCCCCATAAATCTTTATCTTGATAGTTTGTCATTGATATTTTTGCACCATGGATTTTTGTGGTCTATATTCTTAAAAACCATGTGGCTGATAGAGGCCATTTTGAATAAACGCCCGGCTTTTATAGGAAGCCATTACATAGTGATCTGGAGTTGGTCAATCTGTTCAGATTTTCAGATTCCAGGGATTGTTCTAGCAGCAGGTCGAAGAGCATATTTGAATAACCATTCTAGAAATCCTCATTCAGGGGCTGAAAGAGAGAACAACGTTTTGGAAATAGAGTGAACTGCAATGGGGTTATCTCTGTTCACACCAGCTATCGTGTTTCTAGACTCTAATCCTTCCAATATTTTCCCTGGTGCCTCTTCTTTTTATCCCCTAGGGGACCCCTACATCTCAGATCAGATGATAGGTTTTAAGTGGGCTGAGTCCTGCCGGTGCTCAGCACAGCCGTTCTAAAAAGCTGGTGTTGAGACGGGTCCCTATCGGGCTCTCAATTTTTGCCCTCACCCTCAGGGTGAAAAACTAAATCTTAAATCTGCAGCTGTAAAACTCTTCACTGCCTTTCAGATAACTTCAAAGAGACTGGGTATAGTTCTTTCACAGTCTCATCATTTCAGAACTGAAGCATTTTCAATATTCTATACAACAAAGCCATAGTTGTTGCTTCTTTATCTTATTCATCTAACAACCATTGACAAAACCAATACTCCTGGCTTGTTGTAGGTGTAATGTTCCTTGTTGTATTACATATCTGGATGCAATGACAGAAGCAGCAAACTATCACTAATATCACACTATGCTAAGCACACATTTTTATCTTACCTGTTTTTAAGCCACGCCCTTAATTGCATTCGCCACGCTCCTTTGAGAGACCCTCCATATTTTTCACCCCACTTAAAGCCCTGACCCTAGTTCTTGTAAAGGGCTTCATGGCCGCCTTTTTTTTTCTATACTTCGGGTTCTAGTAGCGAGGTAATTGTGAGTATTTTGGTTGTGCTTTACACTTTTACTAGTGGTTAACTTATATTGGAGAATCATTAGTGAACCGTCCTGCTCAATATTTCTCCTTCTAAGAACCTATTACTTGCATTTTAAAGTTTGATTTTTATATTTCCAGTTAGACATTGTCTTTTCTTTCAACAATAAGACAAATTGTTGAACAAAAAAAACGAATACAGCAGCAGTACTGCTGGACACAGACATTCTTCTCTTTGATCTTCTAGAATGATCAAAGTAATTTCGATGTAATTCTCTGCCTGGATGTTAATATTAATGTCGAGATGCTGGCCTGAGGCGGCCAGAGACGGGAAGGACTTTTAAATTAAACTGGTGTCAGTTCTCTGACTTCCCCTTCTTTCATGTAAGCACTGTGATAAATGTGAGCGGTGGGAGGGGAGGCGCACAGGAGCTGTAGGAAAATATACATTTGATGTACGTACATGCACATGCTGATGCAACATATGCAGGTGTGTGTGTGGGTACTGAGTCCTTGCAGCAGTATTTTTAGAGGCTAGATTGTTTTTTGTAGATGCTCTGTGTCCAGGGCAATGTATGTGACTAGTGCATTTGGGGTGACCCTACAGGCAGAGAGAGGTATGTTGATGGCTGTTTATAAATATGTAGGTTGTTATCCACAATCGGGAGCATGAACCAGTGGCGTAGCAAGGGTGTCATGGAGCTAATGCAAGCAAACCAAATGGTCCCCTTTATTAAAAGACAACCATAACTGCAGTGCAAATAGAGCAAGACTAGCCGTAGCGGAATCCGGGCGTTTCTCTGGTGGGCCGCCAGGGTTGGGGCTGGTTTTGGAACTCTGGGGGGGAGGGGCGTTTTTGTTACTGAGGGACGGTTTTGCAGCATAGGTGCAATATCGCCCCCTGTAACAAAAGCGGTGGCGGTGAGATGCGAGTGGTGCTTCCAACTAGCACCCCAACCTTCCCTCAGCCCCCTGGGGCCAGCCGAGCTATCTGCCAGAGCCGGTTTCGGTTCCCAGTCCGGCCGCGGGGGCAAAAGACCCCTCCAACTGTACCATTAATAATTACACATCTTCTTTTTTTAAAGATATATATTTTTATTGGCATTTCTGTAAAGTGCAAGGCTGATCAAGTCAGGGATACGGTTACAATAAAAAATGCAGTCATATGAGTGCAGGCACACTATCAAAGAATTTTCGTGCAATGCAGCATGCCAAGTCGTGTTAACAACAATCGCCTAAGACAGGCTCAGCTGGAGACAACACATACCACCGAAACTGTAAATGAGGTAAAAAACTAAAACTATCTTCTCTCGCCTCCTTCCTCCCTACCTCCATGGCCGGACTGGACGTAGCAGGCACCAGGCATTTCCCCAGTGGGCCGCCAGGGTGGGGGCATGTTTGGGGTCTCTGGGGGCTGTTTTTGTTACCGGGGACCGGCAATATCGGACCTTTGTAACAAAATTGTCCGAAACCGACCGTACCGAGCAGTTTGCCAAAGCCGGTTTTGGTTCACAGACCGGCCCTGCCTTCCTCCATTGTTAAATCCAACCAGTGTGGCTCAGTGGCACCTTTCTTTATCCCATTGTACCATCTTAGGGCAGTTATGTGCAGCCCATCTCTCCCGCCCACTTGGCTGCAGTCCAATTTACCTCATGTACCTCTTATATAGTGTTGCGTCAAAGGTCCCCCGTTGCCCTCTGACAGGTCAGGTGGGGGTCTGACATCAGGAGGATCAGTCATAGCGTTGCATCAGAGGTCTCCCTATGCTCTTTAACAGGCCCCTCATGGGGGTCTGGCACCAGAAGGATCAATCAGGGTGTGAATCATGACTTCCCATAAGAACAGATCATCTGCCAGTTTTTCATCGCACCTCATCTTTCTCATATGTACCTCTTTCGCTCCCGCCCATTCTTTCAAATCGCTTTGCCATTCCATTATCTGGGGGGGGGGGGGGGGGTGAGGGCTCAGCCATCTGATGGAAATGCACTTCTTAGCTAGGACCCTTAGCAAGGGCCATGCAGAGCATTGTAAATGTTCTATTCAATTTCTTTTTTTTCACTCTTGTGGAGCAGATTCATTTCAAGCCTGTAGCCCTGCTGAGCTGTTCTAACACCTCTACCCAGAATTTCATAATTAGCAGCGCCACACCACATGCAAAACGTCTGCCAGTACACTCCTATAGCGCAGACACCCCAGGTCCCTCTCCAGATTAATAGCATATAACTGCTTATAGGAAAGATAAGCAATATAGATGATATTGTATGATATATGCTTAAACCGTGCGTAGATCGATACCTCTCACATTCCACCATGTATTCTGGCCCATTCCTTAACTGTAATAGGGTCATCATTAAACTGTTGCCATGCATCCTCAGCCTTCAGGGCTGCCACTGGCTTATCAGCCCGCGGCGTCTGATATAAATGCATGGTTAGCCCCGACCCCTCTGCCATAGATAACATGGTGACCATTGTTTGCATGGGTTTAGGAGCTTCGGGGAACAAAGGCCAGATTTTTCTGGCTGTGGCAGTGATTTTTGAGTACTGGGGAATCTGTCTGGGCCCCAGTTCAAAAGTCTTTAATGTGTCCTGCCTGATGATGATAAACCGAGCTACAAGATATAGATCAGACAGCGTAAGACATCCCCTGTCTCGCCACCAGGCAACAGCCATGTTTTTAGCAATCTGCACAAAGGGTCTCATCATCCTAGCCTCCAAATATGGCGTATAAGGTGCCCTGCGTATCACTTCCTGAACCATTCTCTCCCGGACTCGGCATACCAGTCTAATAACATGCGGCAATGCCTCAGGCACTCTTCTCCCTCTCATCAGAAGGGCCGGGGCCCTCAAATTACTCTTGCCATATGTACCTGCAAGTAGAGTCTTTTCCCAATTGCCTTCCTCATCTAGCCAGTGGACTGCATGCCTCAACTGGGCTACTAAATAATATAATTCGAGGTCTGGTATCTTCATTCCCTCTTTGTCCGATTCTAGTTTGAGTGTGGCTAATCCCACTCTGCATCTTTTCCCTTCCATAGGAGCTCTATCAAAAGCTGATCCGATTTGCGGAATACTCCATGGCAAATATTGTGCATGATGCTCTTAAGCACATATAGGCAGAGGAGCAACACTGCCATTTTGATCAGTGCTATTTTCCCCATCAGGGAGAGTTTTAAAGTATTCCAAAACCTAATAGAAAGGCAAAAGTTGCTGATGACCCTCCCCGGGTTCAGAGCACGTGCGATGTGGAACCCAAGATTGCGAACACTCTCCTTTTTCCAGGAGTGATTCTCGGATTTCCTCCTTCAACTGTCCGAGTGGTAACAGGGCGGATTTCAAATGGTTAATGTGCAGCCCCAAACTTCTTCATGAAGTTCAGGAGAATCTGAACAACCCGGTGCATCACCTGCCAAAGTCGACACTCTAAGGGCTCCATCGCCAGGGCAGACAGTACTGGGGGGACAATAGGCATCCCTGTTGCATACACCTGTGAAGTATTATCTTGTCAGAGACATATTTCCCAGTCCTGACTCATGATATCAGTTGCATGCACAACATTTTGTTGCATTGGACATGTTTGGGCCCAAGTTCCATTCTCTCCAGCACTTTTGAGATACACTCCCAGCCTACAGAATCGAAGGCCTGTTCTATATCCAGGAAGGCCAGTGCGTATTGATAATTTTCCAGGCAGGGGGAATGCAAAAGGTGCGCTAAGTGCCACAAGTTACAGAGTGTATTCCTGGACGGGATAGACCTGACTAGTCAGAGTGGAGATACTTGGGTAAACGTGCGACCAGGACGTGACTGAGTATTTTTTGAGCAATGTTTATCATTGATAGGGGGTGGTAGGAGGCAACATTTAAAGGGTCCTTCCCTGATTTTGGTACCAGGACAATGAGGCCCTTCCTCTTGGAGTCCGGGAGCACTCCACTCTCCAAGACCTCCAGATAAAGCTACAGTATTCTGTCAGCCAATTTCCCAGGAAAAGCCCTGAACTGTTCAGCCGGTAGTCCATCCATCTTAGAAGTCTTGAGGGAGTCTATCACCTGTAGGATCTCCTACTTTGTCAGCTATGTCTCAAGCTCCACACGCTCCTCCTTTCCAAAGCTGTGTCATCCTCAGCGCAGTCATGTAGTTAGGAACTGAGGGCTCTGGGGCCAGGCATCAGAGGTGCTCCGCAAGCACTTCGTTTGTGGACTGCTGTGTATAGGCCTCCCGTCCCGTGTTATCTCTGATAGACAGAATGGGCTGCATGTAAATCTCATTTTTGATCAACCTGGCCAGCATGCATCCTGCCATATCTCCATACATGTGTAACCTTTGCCTATAGGAGAGCCGCACATGTTTCTCTAATTGTTCCCATAGGTCATACACACACTGGCTCTACTCCATTCCTGTCAAGCTTCCTGATTGGTCAGCAGGGCTGTCTCCAGTGCAGCCAATTTCCCTTCCTGGAGCATCAGGTCTCGCTCTAATTTTTGACATGTACCTGTAGAAGTAGCCAACAGCACTTTCATCGCATCCCACTCCACCGCTATATGAAACGTGCTATCCCAGTTTAATATAATGTAATCAGTCAAGGCCTCTGCCAGCACCCCCTTAAACTCTGGATCTGGCAGGTCTCCCTCTCTCATTCACCATATATGAAGCATCCATCATGTCGCAAGGAAGGCGCACTAAGAACGCTGAAAGCAGCAATGCGACACTTCTCAGTGCGCCCTCCTTGCGACATGATGGATTCATCATATTTACTGTGTAATGCATTATGTCTCAAGGAATGACAGATACGTCCATCAGCACAAAAGTGGAGCATTGATGGGGTGTGTCTGATAACGGACGCAACTCCAGTAATGTGTCCTTTCACATGGGGCAAGCCCCATGTGAAAGAGCCTGCGTCACACTTACGCCTGCCATGAGACAAGCTTAAGGTTTTGACACATTGGCGTCCTAGAAGTGGCGCAGTGAAATCTTATAGATAGGAGACACAATGGTTACAGGGACGTTAGGGTGAAGTAGTATCACTAATTACTAGTTACACCTAGTATACTAATGTAACTTTTGTAGTAGCTTAATATATATGTTTAACAATCATAAACTCTTAGAAAACACTTACACTCACTGTATGATGCCACCAGTGATGTCATTTGAGATGTCATCAGTGATGTCACTGACCATGTCATGAGTTATATAATATGTGTGGTCATAAGCAGTGCATTGCGCGGGTGCAAGTTATATTTAACTCAGGTGACTATAACTGCTGAATTTCTATTGTTTTGTACGAGTGAAAGCTGAACCTAACTATAACATCCCTGTGACCTTTGTTTTTTTTCAGTGAATTTCAATGTTTTTTTTAATTCTATTTCCTAACTATAACGTCCCTGTAACTTTTGGTCTTTTCAGTGAATCTCTAAGGTTTTTTTTAGTGTTGTTTACTAACTATAACATCCCTGTAACCTTTGTTTTTTAAGAGAATTGTTTAAATGTTATTTCCTAACTGTAAGCTGTAACCTTTTAGCAGCAGCGGTCCGTGGAGGGAGTTCCGTGGGGCGGAAAGGCGGGGCGGGGAGGGGCAGGGTGGGGGGTACTAAACACCGGAATATGGATAATTGGAGGTAAGTAAACAATTGAATAAATAAAACGAATTTCGTAGCGCGCGCTGCACCGCATTTTGTGATGCAGAGCGTGCTACGAAATTCGTTTTATTTATTTAATTGTTTACTTTCCTCCAATTATCCATGTTCCGGTGTTTAGTACCCCCCACCCTGCCCCTCCCCCGCCCCGCCTTTCCGCCCCACGGAACTCCCTCCACGGACCGCTGCTGCCTTTTAGAGTGATTGTGTGAGTGAGTACATGAGTGTCTCAGTAGGTGTGTGAGTGCATGTGTGAGTATCTGAGTGTGTCTGGGAGTGTCTGCAAAAGTGTTTCACTGTGTGTGTGAGTAGGTGTGTGAGTATCTGAGTGGGTCTGTGAATGGGTACATGAGTGTCTGAGTGGGTACATGTGTGTCTGAATGAGGGTCTCAGTGGGTCCATGAGTGGGTGTGGGTGTCTCAGTGGGTCTTTGAGTAGGTGTATCAGTGTCTGAATGGGTCTGTGAGTGGGTGTGTGAGTGCATGAGAGGGTGTCTAAGTGTCTGTGTGGGTGTGTCAGTAGCTGTGTGAGGCACAAAGGAACCGCACCTGCCCCTTTATCCAACAAGAGTCCACAGTTTCCCACAAAATAACTACCCAAGTGGAGTACTTTCTATTGGCTAATTACACAGGGCTAACTCCTTGGGGGAGTGTATTCTACACTAAAGCTGCATAATGGAGCACAAGGAAATGTCACCAGTGACCTTGTGTGCGTTTTAGCAATGTGATTGTACCTGGTGAGTCTTTATCCAGAAATATGTGATAACATGAATCCTCCTGTTGAGAAGACAACCAGACTACAAAGAGGCAAATCTCTACTAAACAAGGGTCTTTTCTCTTAACTATATGAAGTAACTGCTTCTTTGGTTGGTGGAAATATCCTCATATTCCTTGGCATCAAAAACTCCTCAGCAAAATCAGTGGGAAACGCTCTTGGCGGCCGCTTGTTAAACTGTGCATCATCCTGGCAAAAGGAAGGAAGACCTTTGCATGCTACAAAGGTGGACGGGGCCAAATGGGCGAAGCTTCCAAGTGATTTGCACGTTTGCATATTCGTACTGATTTAAAGGAAGAACCATCAACTCTGCTCTCACCAGGATAGGAAAACAAAGAACCCACAGAATCACATACAGATTATGCTCTAATAGATCAACGATGCAGTCACCTCCACAAAGCATTTCAGATTGCTTTTTCAATATAGAATTACTGAGAAAACAAACTTGCTTTGCCTTTACCAAACCCAGGAGTTAGGGTCATTTGTCCTTTACGGGAGTGGAGCTTAGACGGGGGCACCTGCTATGTTTATATTTGTAAGTGCCTCACGTTGAGGTTTAATTTCTGTGAAATGAGCTTTAGACCCAAAAGGGCCATGCAAAAACATGATGGGGAGAGGGCCACATGGGTGACCCGGCCATAATTCAATGGGGAGAGGGGCGAAGTGGCCCTCCTCCCTGGTCTGATTTTGGCCCCTGGGATACCATCCCCCGGGCCCTGGAGTCCACCCAGGGCACTCAGTGTGCAGGATGAGGTCTGCGGGGTAAGCCTCCAGGCCCCGCATTCCCAGCGGCTCCCCTGCTGAAGCCGGAATTGCTGTTGCACACAGGGAGCTGCTTGAAATGCAGATCCCTGGGTACAAGAGCAATAGTTTCATCTCTTTCCCTGCCCGCATGTCTGCGGGCAGCGAGAGATTAAATCTCTGCTTCCAGCAAGCGGTAGTGGTTTGACAGCTCCCGCTTGCTGGAAGAAGAGTATTTCGTTTTGCTTGGCGGAGCTGTCCAAGCTCCCACCAAGCAAAAGCAAACAGCTATGTCCCGATGTGGGCACCCCGGAACATAGCAGGAACCGGCTTAGGGGGTGGCGGTCTCTAGAGCCATCAGTGGCTCCAAGAGGCGGGCAGCGCAGCCCCCTCCTTCTGTTTGTACGGACTGGCCAGACTGGTCCTGGGGTGGTGGTGGCCCCTGGGGCTGTATATGGCCCAGGAGGAGGGCCGTGCGGACCCCTGCCTCTTTTTAAAAACAAGAATTGTCCCTGGTGGAGTTGGTGGCCCCTGGGTCAGTGCGATCCACGCAGCCCCATCTACCAATTGTATATTTAACACCCCACGAAGGTGGTGGTTCCAGGAGCCCCCCACATTAATATAAACAAGAACCCTGGTGAGGTGGTGATCCCAGGGCATAAACGAGCTCCAGGAAGGGAGGCCGGTGCTCCCCCCTCCTTATTATTTAAATACACATGCTCCCAGGACCTGGCCCACCTGTAAGCAACATTGAAAGAAAGCGTGGGAGACCGCGCTTGGTTTTCTAAAAATTCTGGTGATATTCATGAATATTTGCAAAAATTGCAGTGAATCTAAAAACAAAATGCTTTTTTGCCCTGGCGGGGTCTCTCTGCGAACCTAGTACAAAGGTTGTGGGGGTTAGGGTATTCCTTCCCAGCCCCCTTTTCTTTTTTTGTGGGGGACTTTGCTGCAGCTGAGTCCGAAAGTGGCTGCCAACACTTCCTGGTAGAAGTGTTGGCAGACAGTCAGACCTCTGCAGATTTCCGCACGAGCTCCTCATTATTCGTGAAGATATACAAATTTGGATTTCCTTTATTTTATCCAAAACTACAGAATGTTTTGACACCAAGTAACTGAAAGAGTGATCTGCGAACTAAAAGCTATCTTTCTGCTAAATTCATTGTAATTCCGTCCAGCAGTTCTGGTGTAGTTGTGTTCAAAGCCACTACGGGAACTAACATGGAAGACTGACTTTTTTTTACCCTCCCCCCCTTTTTCTCAGCCCCATGCTTGACGGATCACCCCAAAACTTTCCATGCACAACAAAACCCAGCTTAGAACTTTTTGGGGAAAATGTTGTGAAGAGCCGTCAAATGGCACAAAAGTTTTAGGCTAGTCAAAAACTGCTTCTCCTATGGAAACAAGGTCATAAGTATGACTACCTACTGGTGCCAATAGTTAATATAAACATAGACAGACAGACAGACAGACAGACAGACAGATAGATAGATAGATAGATAGATAGATAGATAGATAGATAGATAGATAGATAGATAGATAGATAGATAGATAGATAGATAGATAGATAGATAGATAGATAGATAGATAGATAGATAGATAGATAGATAGATAGATAGATAGATAGATAGATAGATAGATAGATAGATAGATAGATAGATAGATAGATAGATAGATAGATAGATAGATAGATCATTAAACTAGGCAACTTTCACAAAAATAAACTATGGGGAAAAAATTGCCACAAAAAAGTTGGGTAGAAAAAAGCGCTACGCACAATTAAAGGAACAGCGGCAGGTTGCGACTCTGTGGTAGGATGGTCACAGTTCATGGTCAAAGGTCTTGGTTGTAGGTCAAAGGCCATGCACAGTAGGTTTTATCTACTCAAGGGATGAGTGACATCACCTGTTAGTAGCTTGCACCGGGCTGGTTGCAGAGGCTGACCACAGGCTAAAACCAGTGCCCAAACACGGCAGTGCACTTCCATAGGCTGTCTGAAATAGCAGTGAACAATAAATAGGATAATAAAAAACTAGAAGTTCACTCAAAAACACTTAAAACTGAGTAATGGCTCTGGCTCAAACTCAGAAAACCCGTGAAATTCGCCAGTTATAGTTTGAAATGCACAAACCAAACAGAAAAAACTCATAATATCGAAACTTTAGAAGCCTCACGTTAAATTTCACTGTGGCTCTGTGAACGTATGCAACTATTCCAGGGATCTGTTTTTGACCTCAGTTCCTCCAATTCCCAGTGAGTCTACTAAGTCTTTCATCCTTCCAAGGTCAATAAAATTAGTATCATTGAGTAGGGTAACAATAAAAATCAGTTATTTCAGCGCCAAGTGACCCAAGACTTGGGTAAACATGTTCTTCAAAAATGCACATTTTATGTTTATGGTATATTATGTTTATGCATTTCTCAGCCCACACAGAGGAAAGTAGACTACCATTGGGAAGCACTGGGCTTATTGTTCAATGCCTTTTGGCTGAGGGCGGGGACACACGGCAGCATCCCATTAAGTCTGTGGCAGTAGGATCATTGGCTTCAGTTGTCAGATGCCTTAGGTATTCACCATTATAGATATAAAACATATATTATTATAGATTAAGTAACATTCATGCTATAGATATATTAGTATGTCTAGAATTTCTACGACAGAGGAGGTGTGTAGGACCCCGCCCCCCGTCACACAATCACTGGACAGCACCATCATGTCTATCGCGGGTGAAGTCCACACTGCCTTACCTTTCCACCCACACAGGTCATTTAATGAAAGTGAAGACTTCAACCCTCTGAGCTGTTGGAGATCTTGCGTCTCTCACAACATTTCAAAAAGCTCCTAGGTTCATCACGAACCAAAGCTATTAAACTTGGGAACTGTTTGGTGAAACCCAATCTAGTGAAAATATATGTGACTCTGGGTCAGGTAAATGCATTACCTCTAGCTATGTCTAGGTAAGAAACCTTTAAAGGAGCAACAAATGTATATCCACTAGGAACGGTGAGGAGTCTCCAATGTGGCCAATAGGGCTTAGCGTATCATGTCGTTGTAGGGATTTCTACTAAGGGTAACAATTCATAGCAATTGAAAACAGTGAATATGGAGATTACTCCAATAGCTCATTGGGGTTTGATCATCCTACCTTGGGCAATGGACCATGTTGGTAGTATTAGAGAGGCACCGCTGGAGAACGAACAAATATTGGCAGTGAGTACAAAGGGGACGATACATATTTACACTAGAGAAGCTGCAATAACCTTTTAAAACCAGACGGTGTATTCCAGACACATTTAGGGACGAAAATCACAAATAAGGACTTTTTGACATGCAATTCTAGACATGTGATATTTTGTATGTGTTCTCTACATGGATCTTACTCTATGGGCCAAATACCAACGAGAGATAATACAAGGTGCAACTGACATAAGTCAAGTGAGTGACAGGAAGGCTCTCAAGCTGCAATAGAAAATTGGAAGAAATGTGTTCCCTCCCCTTCCCTATCCTTTACTCTTGTGAATGCTGAGTGCTTGTAAATGATGCTTTTATCAAGGAAGTGCATGTGGTACAATGATGGGTAAAATTAAGATTTTTGGCCAGCATGACACAGGACAGTGACTTTTATCAGGTTTAGTGATTTGCATTTTCATGGTATTCGAAGTTAGTGGAGACTTCAGGGTGACTGCTCCTTTGTGCCCAACAGGAATAAGGCTACATGTTGGCATTCTTCCAGTGTTATTTGGCTACTACCTTCATTTTAAAGTTGAGAAGAAACTTTGATCTGGTTGGAGCTTTTATTTTGAGTAAAAGTATGTCATTATGGGTAATAGTCACGTTTTGATGATGTAACTGGTGACATTTATTAAAATATGGCTGCTTCCTTGCTGTGTTACTATATTAATAAGATTATCTGCTGATTGCTATTTTTACATGCTAACAAAATGAAAAATATTTATAAAAAGCATCAGTTCACACACCGAGATGTAGTTAATGGAAATAGGTTTATGCTACTTTATGTTGTTATTTTTTGTTTTAGCTTTCATTTGTTTGACTTTTAATTGGATTTGAGACTTATGACTTCATTAATATTTACGTGGAGCTGCCCTCAAGAAAAGTCACAGACGGTGTTTTGAAGCAGATCTGTATGGATTGTTCTGGCTTATTAAGACCCACACGGATGAAGAAATATTAAATATATGTGCTCTGTGACCTTGATTAAAAGATGATAGGATGAGGACTATAAGCAGAATTGCCTCACAATTTAGTGACCAGTTATTTAATCTAACTAGTAATTCACTTTGAAACAATGTTTGTACTACTGAAAGAATGTGCTTGCCAGCTGGGTGTCCCTTCCTTTAGGAGTTTCTGCTAGCTCCAGAAACTATGAATATGGCTGATATTCGGGTGGCACTCTTCTGTGGTCTCAGAAGTGATGGCTGGTATTGGAGTAGCATCTCAATGGTCTCTGTAGTGATGGATGATGTTCACATGGCACTCTTCTGCAGCATCTGCAGTGATGCCTGACATTCAAGTGGCACTCATCTGTGGTCTTGAAAGTGATGGTTGTTATTCGAGTGGCACTCTTCTATTCTATTAGCTCAGTGTTGATGACTGGTATTTGAGTGGCACTCTTCTATGGTCTCTGCGGTGATGCCAAGTATTCTTCTATGGATCTGGCAGTAATGGCTGACATTCGAATGCCACTCTTTTATGGCCTCAGCATTGATGGCTGATATTTGAGTGCTACTCTTCTATGGTCTCAGTGGTGATGACTGACATTTGAGTAGCACTCTTCTATGGTCTTTGCAATAATGGCTGATATTTGAGTGACACTCTTCTATGGCCTCAGCATTTATGTCTTATATTTGAGTGCCACTCTTCTATGGTCTCTGCAGTGATGGCTAAAATTTGAGTGGCACTCTCCAATGGTCTCCGCAGTGATGGCTGATGTTTGAGCGGTGCTCTCCAATGGTCTCAGAGGTGGATACTTGAGTGACACTCTGCTATTGCCTCATCGTTGATGGCTGATATTTAAGTGCCACTCTTCTCTGGCTTTGGCATTGGTGGCTGATATGTGAGTGGCACTCTCCAATGGTCTCAGTATGATGGCTGATATTTGAGTGGTTCTCTCCAATGGTCTCAGATGTGATGGCTGATATTTGAGTGACACTCTGCTATGGCCTCATTGTTGATGGCTGATATTTGAGTGACACTTTTCTATGGTCTCAGGAGTGATGGCTGATATTTGAGTGGCACTCTTCTCTGGCTTCTGCATTGGTGGATGATATTTGAATGGCACTCCATTTGGTCTCTGCAGCGATGGTTGATATTTGAGTGGCACTGTGCTTTAGTCTCAGCAGCGCTTGCTGATTTGTGAGTGGCACTCTTCTATGGCCTCGGCTTAGGTGGCTGATAATTGAGTGGCACTCTTCTATGGCCTCTGCATTGGTGGCTGATATTTGAGTGGGACTCTTCTATGGCCTTGGTGGCGGATATTTCAGTGTCACTCTTCTATGGCTTCAGAAATGATGACTGATATTTGAGTGGCACTCTTCTATGGTCTCAGCAGTGATAGCTGATATTTGAGTGGGACTCTTCTATGGCCTTGGCGGCGGATATTTGAGTGCCACTCTTCTATGGTTTCAGCAGTGATGTCTGATATTTGAGTGACACTCTGCTATTGCCTCATCGTTGATGGCTGATATTTAAGTGCCACTCTTCTCTGGCTTTGGCATTGGTGGATGATATGTGAGTGGCACTCTCCAATGGTCTCAGTATGATGGTTGATATTTGAGTGGTTCTCTCCAATGGTCTCAGCTGTGATGGCTGATATTTGAGTGACACTCTGCTATGGCCTCATTGTTGATGGCTGATATTTGAGTGACTCTTTTCTATGGTCTCAGGAGTGATGGCTGATATTTGAGTGGCACTCTTCTGTGGCTTCTGCATTGGTGGATGCTATTTGAATGGCACTCCGTTTGGTCTCTGCAGCGATGGTTGATATTTGAGTGGCACTGTGCTTTAGTCTCAGCAGCGCTTGCTGATATGTGAGTGGGACTCTTCTGTGGCCTCGGCTTAGGTGGCTGATATTTGAGTGGCACTCTTCTATGGCCTCTGCATTGGTGGCTGATATTTGAGTGACACTCCTCAACAGTCTCAGCAGCGTTGGCTGATATTTGAGTGGGACTCTTCTATGGCCTTGATGGCGATATTTCAGTGTCACTCTTCTATGGCTTCAGAAGTGATGACTGACTGATATTAGAGTGTCACTCTTCTATGGCTTCAGAAGTGATGACTGATATTTGAGTGGCACTCTTCTATGGTCTCAGCAGTGATAGCTGATATTTGAGTGGGACTCTTCTACAGTCTCAGCAGCGTTGGCTGATATTTGAGTGGGACTCTTCTATGGCCTTGGTGGCGGATATTTGAGTGCCACTCTTCTATGGTTTCAGCAGCGATGGCTGATATTTGAGTTTCACTCTTATATGGCCTTGGCGGCGAATATTTGAGTGCCACTCTTCTATGATCTCAGCAGTGATGGCTGATATTTGAGTGGGACTCTTCTATGGCCTTGGCGGCGAATATTTGAGTGCCACTATTCTATGGTTTCAGCAGTGATGGCTGATATTTGAGTGACACTCTTCCATGGCCTTCCTATTGATGGCTGATATGTGAGTCACACTCTTTCATTGTCACAGCTGCATTGGCTGATATATTGAGTGGCACTCCATCATGGTCTTGGCAGTGAATGCATAGGGTGGTGCAAGGCTCAGAGGGCTGAAAGGTTGCCAGCAGCAGATTATTGCTCTCTTTCATTTGCTGATACAGCCAATCTGGATTGCTGTAAATTACAATAGCTGTTACTTGAGAGAGGGTTTAACCCTACACGTGCAAATGTGAGCCTCTTTACTAAAAGGTTCCTGGGAGACAGGCAAAATGGAAAATTGATTTTGCAGAGGCTTTATAACAACCACACCATGAGCCTGGTGAACAATGTCGGTGGAGTGAATGATACCAAATCTTGTGACATATTTTATTACTGCAGCCTAGAGATTTCGAATAATAATTGATATAATATGATAAAACTGACAAGTATTCAAATTTCAGATATAATCAGGGGGTTTTGATTGACGATTAAAAAATAATAAACTTAAAATCTGTTTGTAATAAATCGACATACTATCTCCATATTTGCAGGATGAATGTTGACACATCAGCTTCATTGCATATGAAACCAGACATAGTCAGAGAGTGGAAAATACACTATATGAGTGTTGCAACCACATTTTGCACACACAATTATAGACATAGAGTGACAGACAAAGAGGCTAAGGGAACATACAGTGGCATGTATATAGCAACAAACATACATAAGTGACCGCCAAGGACACAGAGGGACAAAAATCCAAACTACAGATCTACACATACAAGCAAAGAGTGACATTGTGTGACAGAATGCTAAACATAGTTGTTTAACACAAAATGACGCCCAACCCACTGCAGATTGTGATCTGGGATCCCTGAGTCTCCTATATAATAGAGATATTCATTGGCCTTCGGCTGAACAGAGGGTCTCTTTGATGCACTGGGGCCCCTGGAAGGTTAGGGGTTGCCCATCACCGCAGGGGCTTCGGGGGCCTGTGTTACACTGCTGTAAACACACAGATGGGAACTGCAACTGACAAACATAGCATACCACTCTTCCATGTACGCACCCAACCAAAACACAAAAAGGTAATGACAGAGAAACATTCTCACACACAAAGTTGGGGTTTCATTGAGTGACAGTTGTGACAGACATGACGTGCCACATAGAGCCATGGACACAGGGAATGACAGTCTCTCTCTGTCAAGCACACATAAAGACAAGAGATGGGCGAGCCACTGAAAGTTTAAGCCAGGCTCATACATGAAGCCTGGCTCAGCTTGAGACCCTGTTGGAACCTCGAACCCATAATGAGCAGAGCTTTCATGTGGCTTCTGCCTGCCAGCCTCCCTCTAGCCAGAATGTAGCTTTGCGTGCAGAGCTACCGACTTTGAAAGTGGGGAACCATGTTCTAGTCACAGCATCCCTCAACATCCTGTGAACCTGGGCAAATCAGTTAATATCCCCGTGCCTATAAACAATGAATGTGACCTTGCATGTCATTGGTGCTCATGTAAAAGGCTCCAATTTCTTCGAGTCCAGTTCCTGCTACATAAAAACTGCAGAAAAATGCACACAGTGGTAAAAAACTAAAAACAAAGCATCAACATAAAGAAATACAAATATATAACGATTTACTGGCTGATCTGTACAGAGTAAAACCAGAGAACCTGGATAAATAGCAGGTTCCCTGCTTAAATTGTGTGATCTCAATCAAAAAATGTATTTCCCCAGAACTCCTTTTTTTCATTATCGCATATGATAGCATTTTCAACTATGTGAGTCCTGAATCCAGTTGTACAAATACCTATTGTGTTTGATTTAATAGACTATAATGTCGCTCAATAGTTTGGGCCACACGCAGGGTTTACATTACAATTATCCTGCCTCTTAGTTCACTAATCGTTCATGTTTAAAACTAGCATTTTTAATAAGTACGTCAGTGCAGTGCTACAATGTATCGTTTTAATGTCAAAGCTTCCATATTACAGAAAGCCACAATTTTGAATTTTGAAGAGGCATTATTACATGTTATTTAATGTATGTTGCATGATTTACATAGCAAACATTTTCAGGGCTGGGCTCGTGCAGGGGCTTTAAGAGCCGAGCCAGAGCCTTGGCTTGGCTCTGGTTCGGCTCCCCCTGTTCATTTATTCGCTCGACCACCTCTAATTAAAAAAAACACACACGAGCCCACTCACAATCTGTCACACAAGCAGCCAGAACTATGGGCAGTGACAGATAAGGAGGTTACAGAAACACAGGGAATGGCAGACAGATAAAGTGACGGAAACAGTCTCACACAAACAGTCGGGCACAAGCATGAGGTGGCACAGACACACACACAGACACAGTTTCATACACAATGCTAGATAAACGCAGTGAAACAGATCTACGAAGTGAAATAAACACGGTCTCTTACGGTAAAAGACATACAGGGGGACTGACGGACAGGCCCTCTCACGTTTACACGCAAACACACACGAACGCACATATACAGCTAATACTTGTCTGCAAATACAAACCCACGCGCACTGAAGTCAAAGTTACACCGAGTGACGGGCATACAGCGTGATAGGCGCGCAGTATTCCATGCGCGCAAGCACACAAAGTCATGAACACTAAGCGACAGCTACAGAAAGGGGTCCACGCACAATCCCACCTAGAGGTGCACAGCTACACTGACTGAGCGGCCGAGACCCCGCGGGGACGCAGAGGGACCGACTGACTGACATAGAATGAAGAGCTCAGCTCAGAGAGTCACGTGGACTGAGGGTGTTGTACGCCGATAGTGAGCACACATACAAACACGTATAGAGTGAAAATAGTACAGACACACAAATGTTGCGAGCGACAAATACACAGAATAATAGACATAGATCTTGACAGAGGGCATAGCTGAGAGAGAGGCAGGCGTAAATACACAATCACTCAGCCCACCAGGGACACAAAGAATAACAGGCAAAGTGAGTGACGAATACAAATACACAAACACGCGCACACAGAGTCGATGACAGGCACAGCGGATGACAGACACCCACACACAAATATAGGAAGAGCGAGGAAGAAAGGAGCGCACACCCGGGCGGCACAGAAACTTGGCCAGTGAAAAATGAAGACGCGCCCTCTCTTTCTCTCTCTCGTACATACAAGCGCACATAGTGGTCAGCACAAGAGACAATCACACAGAGGGAGAGGCATAGAGTGATTGGGACACGAAGAGACACATCCCTGAGTGTGACCCACACCAATAATTAAAGGGCCATAGTATGACATGCACACAAAGTAGGAGATGCGGAGGGTAACCGACAGGGAGGGATAAACACAGGTTAACAGGGCGAAATATACTCCCCTGACCATTCTGCACACATACACAACAATTGTGGTTATACAGTGGCAAATAAAATAGACACAAAGAGAAACACCGTCGCACATAAGCGTACGTCCAGGTGGGCAGAAACAGCGGCAGGCACACAGAGGGTACAATCTGAAATTCACACGGCAACGCGCGCAGACCAGAGCGGCACACACACCCCACACACTGACAGACACACCCAGCTCCCATTAAACACCCCAGCTTTCCTACGCCCCGCTTCCTCCTCCGTGACTCTCGGTATTCCCCCCCCCCCCCCCCCCCCCCCCGTCATACTCACGTAAGCAGGGTCACACCTGGTCGTTCGCTGCCAGGCAGCGCTCTCGGGCAGCTCGAACGCTAAGTAAAGGCGAGCGAGGCCGGGATGCGGTGTGACCTCGTGGTAGGTGATGGAATCACCCATTTTAGCATATCCTGAGCCGTGCACAGCCCCTCAAATTTTGGGAGCAATGCAAATACCTCCACCACCCCAATCAATCTCCACCCCTTCATCCCGCAAGAGGGTCTTCCCCAGTGCTCTGCTCACGCCTCCGGGCTCGGGATGCCTCAGGTATCCTGTGTCTCGGGTTCCTGCGGCCATGTATTGATGCCCCTGGCGCGGCTCGCTAACCCCAGGCCCTCCTCACCAGGGCAGTTCCGCCGGTCAGAACCAAGTATGCGCTCAGATCAGCTCACCTACTGCCGAACACACGGGCGGCCGGGCCTGTGGAGAGAGGGTAGAGGCGGCTGATTACGCGCCTTGTATAATGTAGGACGCAGGCACCAGAAGTCCTACATGATACTGTTGTGCAAATTAAAGAATCAAACAGGCACAACTGTTTTTCTAAGTACTACCTTACATAAGGTTACATATGGAATTTGCTCACTCATATGTTATATAATACATTGGTGTGTAAGTGCAATTATACTTCTACAGGTAAATTCATACTTACTTATTTAAATGTGTGTAATATGCATACTTGTCTGCAAAATGTCTCAGTGAGTTAAGCACTCTTTGCTGACATCATCATAAGCGACCTACGGATTGGAAGTCTGAACCCTCGCAGGGTCCTTGGTTACTAAAAAGAGCATCATTCTATTAAAAAATAGTCACACTTGCTATTTACAGTACTTTTGAAAGGCAGCCTTATTAAACTAATACACGAAAATAAATTAATTCTACTATGTTTGATCCTTAGAAAAAACTTGAATCAAGCTAAAAAAGTAAATGGTTTGAGTAAAACTTTGGTCATTTTACAAGTGTACGAATTATTGATGCTACCCACCAAAAAAGCGCTTTGACACCTCGCCAGGGGTAGTAAGCGCTTTATAAATGCAATTACAATACAATACAATCAGACACATCCCGAACGCTTTTGAAGTCTAATCTTCCAGCATTTCTGAAGTGCGCACAACTCTGAGTAAGTGCACATTGAGTTTACATGTGATCATAGTTGATGTTGACAGTTCGGACTTACCTTACATGTTTTGCTTTCTCTAGAGTATCATTAAATTGTTCAATAAATTACATAGACACGTTGTAAACTATGAAACCGTTGATAATGTTCACCAAACTACTCTGTCCATCACTTTAAGCTCTCGAGGGCTAATTTTCGATCTGATGAGGATGGGTCAAGGGTTGTAAATCATATAGGGGCAACACATGATTTTGGAATTTCTGATGCAAAACACTCAACAATTTAACAAAAAGGGTTTTATTGCTTAAGACGGAGGAAAAACATTCTGTTTTACTAAACAGCTGTGGCTCTGTTGAATACGTCTGCCTGATCTGGGTGGATATGCATGGGATGGTCATTGGAGTGGGTGGAGGCATAAAGGGGCCACTAAGGTCAACTTTGCCCATCAAAATCCAAGCGGGTAGGCTTTTTTAAACACATTACAAATCAATTAAACAGATTAACACTTGTATAGCATCAAGAGAGGGGCTATTGTGCAACACAGATAGCTTTTTTTCAAGTCTAGCCTTTGAGGCAGAATTTGCTGTTTGGCTGGACTATTTTTTGCAAACAAAATCAGCATAATATGTATACTTAGAGGGTATTTTGGTCAGCAGGCTTCATCCATTGGTCTGTTGAATTGTCATTCACATCTTGCTTCCGCCCACCACAGCATACAGCACGGAGTAATGGCTCAGCCCACACTATTGATTGGTTCCTCTCACTTTGAGTGTCTACACAAAAAGCTTGGACGCATTGTTCACATCTGCTTAACATTTTTTCCTTTCTCTACAGTGACAAAGCCCTTTCAAAGTGTACTTTTCCTTCCCTCCCACTCTTCTACAATCCCAGTTTTGTAAGTCCCTTCAGTTACATCACACCTGTGAATAACTTCACCAGCCCTGGCAACCTTCCCCAAGTTGAATCATTTAGAAGCCCGATTGATAGTAGACAAGTTGGGTGTGAATGTCACATCCTGTCTCTACTGGACCCTGGTGTGTAATGCCCAAGGCTGCTTTTAGTGCCATGATACAACTGGAAAAAGGACTTAGGACTACTTGAAGAGGAGGAGTGGGCCGAAACATTGATGACCCCACTGTAATTAGCGTTATCTCCTACACTGCAGTTAATTCACCTTAAATAATGTGATAGGGTGTATTAGACCCTAGGAACAGATGTTGAAATTGAATGAAAGCCCAATCCTTCACCACCTTCGGTGCCATAAACAAGTTGGAGACTCTTTCCATGCTGTCTAGGGGTGTGAAGTGATTCAGGACTTCTGGCAGAAAGATACCTGCACCCTGTCCCAGGTAATGTGAAGGTGGGTTACATTTTTCACTGAATTGGTGCTCCTGTGCATCATGGAAGACTTGGGGTATACAAGAGGTGTTCACTCTTTGGTAGGGATGAGTTACCCTAGTCAAAGAAAAAAAAACGAAAAACTGATGTTCAATGCCTGTTCCCTCTGTTGGGGAATGGTTACAATGGATCGGTGGATGGGCGCTTACTGCTGGAGGACTTTATTTATTGTGCAAACGGCTGCCCTAGGAGTTGCTTGCATTTGGAGGCAATCATGGAGTCATTTCCACCTCTCTACGTGATGATTTGATCTTCATTCAAATCTTAATGTTCCTGTGCCATTTGTGTTTGTTTTCCGCTATAGGTGTTTATGTGTTCCTGGATTGGTTTTGCTCCTCAGTGTTTCAGGTCACTGATTGGTTTGTGCCTGTTGTATGATTTGGTTAGAAATTAAAATAAAATTATTTAAAAAGAAATGACTGTTGTTTTCTTTTCTTAATTTATTTATCTTTCTGATGGCGATTGATTTTCATTGTAAGATTTCCTCAAGATCTTTTTACCACAACAGCACTCTCGCCCGTCTGCCTCACGTTAATTCTTTTCCCCTGCATTTACAGGGCACATTTCTTGTAGAGACAGAGACAGGTGGGGTGCTTTCCGGAAGTCTCTAGTCCTCTGAAGAAGAAACATTCGATTCCGTCTCTATAGTCGGAGAATGAGCACTTAGCCAACATCCCCAAATTCAAAAGGACACGCACAGGAGGACGACGATTCTCGGTTCAAGCGGCCACGGGATGGAACTCCCTCTCACGCACCCTCAGACTGGAATCCAGTTACCTGGTTTTTCGCAAAAAACTGAAAACGCACCTATTCCCGAAATAAATGTCCCTCCTCCCTTCCCTTCCCTTCCCTCAATGGATAACAACCTTCTTACAGCGCGGGGATGCCCTTGGGTCACCAGGCGCTATACAAATCGCTAAATAAATAAATAAATAAATAGTCGAGGGTAATTGCTGGGGAAAGGTGTGCTTCCTTTGTGTGAAACTCTTGCCGAAGGTATAACTACTTCCGGTTTATGCTCTTGCTCCTTCCTCTGGAGCCTCCATTGTCTCTCATGCTGATTTCTGTCTGATGTGTATTAAGAGGCTCCGCCATCGTTGGCTACTGGGTTACTAGAGGTTCTTTTGGAACAAGAGAGCGCATTTCCTTTGATTATTCATGGACTTGATCTTTACCATTGTTATTAAGCTTGCCAGTAATGTCTTTCACTTGTCCTTGAGCAGGGACAGATTGCAACCCTGGAATGTGTGAAAAGTCAAAATAATCTTCCGCAATTAATTTACAAGCTTTTTGGCAATGAAATAAATGTTCGGGCATCCTTTCCACATTTCCAATCTATTTTTCTTTTCACTCACCGGATTTTACTTTATAGGTAATTGCTGGTTTGCAAACTGTTCATTCTATTTCTCAAACCAAAACTGAAACATTATGGGAAATCAGCAAAAATGTCTGTTCTGTCAACCACACTATAGCTCATGGTTGTGGACTGTTAACAGCATTTCACCACCAGTTTAAGACTGTTCAATCACACTACACTTTCTAGCCAGAGCAGGTTAATCATAAAACACCCATAGCACATGGTCACCTGCAATATATCAGCTGGTGATCAACTGGTCACACTACACTTTCTGTGAAGGTTCTCCCAACTCGGGGAACTGGGCCTGTGGAGGCTGAGCCGGGCCTGAACTTGGGATCGCGGTACATTTTGTTGTGACCTTTTGGATAGGGTCGTTGGAGATTGGTTGGCTGGGGCGCACTCTCTGAAGCTCTGGAGTGCTATCAGGGTAATTCCCCGCAACACGGGAGACTCATACCTTTTAAAGGTGCCACAAAGCAGCTGGCAGGTCTCTTTCCCGCCGCCCGGACACATTTGTAGCAATCCTTCTTATGACTCCCCTACAAGACTTGATTGGGAGGACGGCACGCTGTCGTGACTCTGCAGCCACAGCCCTCAATCAATCAGGAATTTATAGAGCACACTCCTCACCCGTGAGGATCTCAAGGCACTGCGGGGCGGGGACTCGGGTCATCCAAAAAGCCAGGTCTTGAGGCTCTTACTGAATGCTTACAGTGTGGGGCTTCATCTGATGCCGAGGGGGAGTTCGTTCCAGGTCTTGGAAGTGATGTAGGAGAAGGATCTGCCTCCTGTTCTGGTTCTGTGGATGCAGGGGATTTTGGCCAAGGCCTGCTCAGCGGAGCGGAGGTTTCTCTTGGGGGCATAGAAGGAGATAGATAGTCATAGGAGAATGGATCACTTGTCCTGTATTACAACCAGGGTCTGTTGAGTTGACCATCTTTAAAAAAACCCTCAATCACGTGCAGGAGTGGTGGAGTGGTATATCTTGATTATCCACTTCTGAGATCACGTGAAAGCATCATCATTGGGTCTTTTATTAAAATATGCTTTCCTCCACCTGGAGGTAGACCAACTGGTGAAAACAGTAGTGACCAGTAATCGAGTGAGTGCGAGCGAAGTGAATTTAAAATTACCTACATCTCTCAACAAAGAGGATTTATTCAGTTGGAAATGGGGCAAGGTTAAAATCAGAGCGGTGCATATATAGAAATGTTACTATTCTATACACCTGTGAATCCATGTTGAGGCATTGGGGTCCGGTGTTGTGCAGGGCTTTGTAGGTGTGTGTGAGCAGCTTGAAGGTCACTCTTTTTTGGACCGGGAGCCAGTGGAGGTTTCGTAGGTGCTGGGTGATGTGGTCTTGTTGTGGGATGCTGAGGACGAGTCTGCCTGCAGTGTTCTGGAGGGTCTGGAGTTTGTGGAGTAGAGATTTGTTGATACCGGCGTAGAGTGCGTTCCCATAGTCCAGCCTGCTGGTGATGAATGCGTGGGTGACGTTCTTCCTGGATTCAGGGGGAATCCATTTGAAGGTCTTGCGGAGTATGCGGAGGGTGTTGAAGCATGTGGAGGAAACGGCGTTGATCTGTCGGTTCATGGTGAGGGAGGAGTCGAGTATGATGCCAAGGTTGCAGGCATGGTCTGTGGGAGTGGGGGGGTGCCGAGGGCAGGGGGCCACCAGGTGTTGTCCCATGCAGACGGGGTGGATCCGAGGATGAGGACTTTCGTTTTCTCTGAGTTGAGCTTTAGGCAGCTGCTGTTCATCCAGGTTGCGACGTCCTTCACACTAGAACCTGGGCTTCTATTGGAATTCTCTAGGACATATTATCAAGCCCCTTATTGCCACTTTAGCGGCAGTTTCCTGCCGCTAAATCGGCGATAATGTGATCGCCGTTCTTGATAATATGGACCCCTGACTGTATCTGTACATTACATCCTCTACTACTGGCTCACCATCCACTCAACATTCTCTCACCACGTCAGGTCGTTCTCACTATACCACTACCCATCAAGGGTTAATCACACTACACTTCTTTATGCATGCTTTGTTAAATGTCTTCGATGCCCCTGTGGAAAATTAACTCAATACATTCCTGTTCATAGTTAGACAACAACTGTGAATCTCCCTACCCATGCCTGCTAAGCCGTCCTATGCACTTGCCACGGGTAGTAGAATGCTAGCAAATCACATAAGTTTTCCCTGCTAAGTAAATCACAGAAACATATAATATACATTCTGGGGGGGAGACCTGGAGAGAGAAGAGGTAATGGGGGAATGGAGCATTAAAATACAGTATCATCACGCCGAGCCATTTGTCAACAGAGACAGTAGCCATCCCCAGCAATACAGGCGTGGGATGTAAACCTCAATAATTAAAACCACAGAATAAGCCAAAAGTACAAGCATGCAAGTCATTATCATCATTGATACATTATGGGTATGAAGAAGTTTACCCTGGTAATTAAAAACATTTTATCATCCAGTCACACATGTCACATGTGACATATGCCCAAATGATATAGCGCGAAGTAAATTGAGGCAGATGCCTGTAGGTTCCATGAACAGGACTTACCAAATCACTAGGGATGAGGGACCTCAATTGTGTGGACCAGAACGGATGCTCACTGGTGTACTGAAGGTCCTATATGAGAGGGTCAAATAAAATAACAAGTGGAAAGATTATTGCAATGCTCCAGTCCAGCGCAAGTTAAAGGGCCAGACATGGAGGAAGTACAAGTTACTTACAGTTGTCAGTGATCCCGTCTAGCGGCCGACCTACCCCTCATATTGATGATACAGTAGTGGTGTTCCCGCATCGTGTGAGTATTTAAGTGGGTGTCTGGACTATTCAGAAACGAAAACAAAGGAATTTCGAAAGGCAGATGAAGGAACAAATGAAAATGGTTGGGCGTGCTGAAAGCCCATACAGTAGATACAGCATTTCTCGAGAGACAGGGCATGCGCGGCCTAGGCAAGACCTAAAAAGACCCAAACAGGATCCTTAACCTTGGCACCATCAAAAGAAATCACACTTTGTCTTTGTACGGAACACAAGAACAATAACACCAAAGCGATCACAGATGCACAAAAAGTCAGACACTGACACACGTTTATTCGCAAGAAAAAGTTGACAAGTGAAAGTGTAGCTCTGACAACAATGCTAATGGTCAACATGTGTAAACAGAACAAGTTCACTGCAACACCTACATATACACCTACACAGGCGTAACACTGACATGAGCACTGATACATGCAAGCAGACAAAAATTGACTGACATGCAGGATACAGACACTAAAACGCATCCACAGAAAAAAGTCATGGAACAGCTCCACACAAATAGAGAAATGCAGCCACTGACCAGGAAGGAAACATCTGATGAAAAGACATAGACTGATGAAAAATGACAAAATGATTCACAAGGATACTTGGAAACACAAAGATTGAACATTAATACTTACAATAATTTAAGACCTAAACACTGACAAACAAAAGCAAAGATAGTCAGGAACATAAAGTCGCCCTGACAAGGAGATTCTGGTGTTGGCAGTGACACCAACAAAACCCAAAAAATTGCACTGGAAGATTTATAAGCCCAGAAACAAATGAACACTGACACAGACATTGACACTGGCACAAACATGAGTATAGCTGGAAGAACATAAGTTCAAGGTCATGGACTTGTCCACAAGAACCCAAGCGAGACATGGACACAGACACAAGAACAGGAACATAGACACAATTCATGAAAATGAGTTCAACAATATGGTCATGGGGTAAATTTAGACAGAAAGAAGGACATGAAAAGAGACACTCAGGGCCCGATTCACAAAGGTAAACTTAAAATTAACTCTAAGTTTACTACTTTTTAGTATTCACAAAGGTAGGTTACTGCTAGTAAAGTTACTACTAGTAAGTTTACTAGTAGTAATCTTGCTAGTAGTAAGTTACCGTTGTTGAATAACAAAAAGTAGTAAACCTGGACTTAAGTGTAAGTGTGCTACTTTTTTGTATTTGCCAAGGTATGTTAGTACTAGTAACTTTACTACTGATAAAGATACTGCTAGTAAAACTACTAGTAGTAAAGTTACTAGTGGTAACTTACCTTTAGAAATACCCAAAAGTTGTAAATGTACACTTAGTTTTAAGTTTACCTTTATGAATCGGGCCCTGAGAAACAGGCAAGCCCTTGAGGCTAGGGGCCATGAAAATGGAAATGTCGTGCTTACAAAACGGCCTGACGTAAAATAAGATAACAACATTGCTCATATCTGGTGAGCCTGTCTGCAATTCTGTGCTCATGGTGATCAATAAGTTAGGTCTTCCATATCCTTGACACTACATCTCCTCACTTATGTCTGGTCAGCAACACTATGCGGCCACACTTATGCCTGGCCAATCAAACTACATTTCCCTGTACAAGCTCAATTAACTTGACTACATCATCTGCTCTAGTCTGATGAATTATAATACAACCCGCACCAGTGACTGTTTAAACACTGGATATCTCCTGCTCATCTCGAGTGAACATTTGCATGTCTCAATATTGTGTGAAAAATGTTGTTCTGCCATAATAGCCTATATAGAAAATGGTAAATATAAGTGCATATAGATAAGCATAGATTTCCTATTCTTATTTCCACATTCATGCATCTTGAAGATATGTATATTAATAAAATACGTAGGCATGGAGTTAAATATAGTAAATCGTCACTTTCTTATATTGTTGTACCTCCACAATACTGTTGTAGTTAATATCGTGTGTTCAATATTCTGATAGGACGAAATGTAAAGCTCAATTTTGTGGTGGAACACTCTAGCAGACCACACTTTACCTCTTTGTGCATGTATGGTCAAACCACTAGAATTCCCTGCCCATACTGAATAAACTTCTTCAAATCCCTGTCAGCTTTTAGCCAAACACCCCACAATCTCTACCTGACCTGATCAGTCCCACATGTGTGCATTCTGGCCACGCCACATCTGCGGTTTCATACCACATTCCTTGGGTATAGCAGGGCAACCATTCTACATCCCTTCTCCAGTGTCAAGTGACCTACACTACCTATTATACTCAGAACTGGCCATCCTTCACCCACATCCTTGCCCATCTCTGGAGGACTTATCAGTTGGGAGAGGTACAGAATGTGGTGGAACTAGACAGCCTTCTATCATTAGGTTCCCAAAGAGAAAAGGCTGGAGATCAGGGTCAGCATGAGAATGTCAACATTGCACATATATTTGTCAAGACAGAATATTGTGGAAATCAAGCTTACAGTAAAGTGGTTACGTCTCCTGTGGGACCTCGTATGCTGCTGTGAACATGGTTGACTATGTAGAAATTGTGCCTTGTAGCATATATCAGTCGGAGGGTAAAAGTGTGGGCGGGAACAAATGTTCCTGCATGTCGAGAAGAGCAGAGTGGACAGTGCTGACGCCACTCCAGGAGGTATGTACTGAGGATGCAAGTTGGAAAATGAAGAAAGACTGAGAGATTATGGCAGTGATGCTTCTTTACTTTGAAAGTCAGCATGTTTGGAGGAACACTAATCCAGCGTGTAGTACAACAGAGAGTGCATAGCACACACTCTGTGTCGAGACACGGATATTTTTTTGAGGTCATCATGTGACCCTCAGATACTATTTTTAGACCAGCCAAGCTCTGCCCCAGTTTTATCAAGAATTTATCTAAGCCTTTCTTTCACAGAACACTGACTGGGGACCATCCCACGGAGTCTCTAGCGGGTACGGTCTATCTCTAATCAAAGGACTCCTAAGCCAAATATGTTACTGTTATCCACGTTACAGTTCAAAGTAGTGGACCAATAGGAGTAATGAGGTCATATTTTCTGAACCAATATCAAGTGGGTGGTATATTTTACTGCCAGATCCCAACCAACAACTGTTGGTGGATTCTACCATGTCCAAGTTCTACAGAGCTAATGTCTGTCCAACAGAATTAAATAAAAGTGCAGCTTTTTCATTTGATATATTTGCTCGCTTACCTCAATTTCCTCTTTGAGAGCCCTCCACCCGAGATGATGGTTCAAATTCTCACATGAATCCCAAAAGTCTGCAGGCTGGAGTTTTGCAGGATAATATGGGTATTGTTAGCACCTACTGAACTGTACTTTGGGTAGGTTACTAAAACACCTAATCTAAGCTTAGCCAGCTTCCCCGCTGAACAGCAGAGCCAAGAAAGAGCAAAGGAATGGATCCTCTTGAGTGGTATGTGCTAACAACCTTAGGTACCAGTTCAATAGATACTTGCCAGTAACCCTGTATCGCATGTGTCGGCAAGCATCCTTCCAAAATCTCCTCTGTTGACTGCAAGTCTTCCTCAGTGATGTTGTATTTTTTTATATATAGCAAGGTGACCTCCTTGGCTTTCATTGTTGGCAGAGTGATGGTCCTTTCTGACCCAATGCTGTTTTCCTTTGTTATCCCTAGATTTTGAGCACAGGCCCACCCTGCCAGCTGTGTATATTTGAACATTGACATCTAATTATGTTGTGCAGCATGCCCTCCCATGAGCACAGTTTACCTTCCTGCAATAAATCTCCCCAGGTGGCATAATCTGGAGCCCCTACAGGAATATTGAGAAGAGCACCCATGATTCCAGAGTACCTAAACTAAGAGTCCCAGATGGCTGGTAATTGCTAGAGTATGGAATGCCGGTGGCAGTAAGTTTTATTTCATGCTATTTCGTAGCTCCAGCTTTCAATGTTTTCAGGTATCATTTTATTGTACTTAGGTAGAGAGAAGTTGAATAGGAAACCCCATTCACCACATGCTGAAAGTAAGGGAACAGGCGATTGTTCCAAGTCTTCTTGGACCATAGGATCTAAGTCGCCCTGAAGTTCTCTAACTGAAGAGCACAACAGAGCATCTGTAGATCAGGAAGGGCTAGTCTGCCATTACTATATGGTCTGTGCAGTTTTTTCCATGATAGCCGAACACCTCTTGAGCCCTCACATAAAACTGATAAAGTCACCCTGCATCCTGTGGATAACTTCCTTATTGGAATAAAGCTATATATATTTATATATACAAAAAGGAAAATTAATTTCCTCAAGCAGATTTGCTCAGGATACCTTCACGGGTGATCGTATGCTTTACAAATGCACATAACATGACATACCATTTGCTCAACATTTATAGTAAAATGCAAGTAAACACACTGAGCCATTAGTGGTTTTATTTGACTAATGACTCTTTTCATATTTGTGGAAGACATAACATTGAAATCCTGTGTTATCTGGATGTCCAAATATCTTTTTTCACTTACTATTTGAAGAGAAGAAAACTCTGAATTCCAGATCATCATGAAGGTTTTTTTTATATTCACTTTATAGTCAAATATTTCACAGTATTCTTCAACCATTTAATTCACACTTGGGACAGCCTGGGCAACATATTGCTAAGTCATCAGCAAAGAGGGCAATGTTGCTTTCAAATCCCATGCATTTAAGAGGTAGGACACCTACATCAAGTCTTCATTTTTGTGAGCTATTGTGTCGTACTGTAGATTTTATTCTTCATAATGGAAATAATAATATATATTTTTTTTGTTCTTGCTACGAGGTCTATACGAGGAAGCACCTATATATATGTGTATAATTGTGTATCATTCACTTTGAATTACTCAAGCAATTGACTGGCTGTTTGTTGTAATGTTTGTTTCGTATTACGAAATGCCAATAAAAACAAAAATTAAAAAAAAGTCTTCTTTTGTGCTAAAGGTTCTATAATATATACATCAAAGAGAGCTCGTTATTGACGGCAATCTTGTCCATACTTCTGGATACGTGGAAATCGGCCGTCAGGTGTTTATTGATACAGCTATTTGTATGTAGGAACTCATACAAGGTTTGGACAACATAGATTAGCCTCTTCCCAGACCCAATTCACCCTATCAAGGGACTTGGCAGCATCTAATGTGAACACAGCCGATGGTACGATTGTGTTACAGCCACATCTATGCTGCGTATTATTGTGTGTGTTAATTCTCCAAGCTAACTATTGGGGCTGACGCCCCTGTAATTTTTTGGACTAATGACAAATAAGCACAGGTATAATCATCTCTTAGCAAGAACCCCCGAGAAGCATTTATAGTCAAGGTCAAGGAGTGATGTTTTCCTAATTTTACCGGATCCTTATCAGGTCTCATTTTACAGGATCGTTCTCAGGCTTTATATATTAGAAAGATAGTTGCCTGTGACCATGAGATCAGGGCCCTTTCCTTCATAAGGTTTGAATTGAAAAGCTTAGACAGTATTTGTACTATGTGGTCTACCAGAAATGTACACCTCTTATGACATCCCATCGGGAACCACAGCAGTGCATTTCTTCAATTTCCTAATGCTTTCCTACCTCTAGCGTAGTCGTGGCTCTTTCTTGAGCTTCGTGGTGAGCTTTTGTAGGTTGCATGAGATTCAGACTGTCTACCCCTTGTTAACTCCCTGCCTGCCTGGGCAAAGATTTATTTTTCACATCTATTAGACATAGCAAAGAAATATTATTTTGATCCGGCTACTGTCATCAGTCTTTGTATTGCTTTCAGGGTTTTTAATTCCAGATAATATGTATATAAACTGAGCCAGTATTATTTCTCAGAAAAATTATTTGTATCTAATCTTAGTTGCTCCATTGCAAATTAATTCAGAAGCAGCTTTCGATCCGGAGTTCACCTGTTCTGTGCTGGTGAGGTCCATATTCTTAATGAAAGGTTCATCCCAGGATGAGCAGAAAGAAGCACAGCGAAAAGTTCAATTTCCTCGACATCTGCCCCAAAGTCCTTTCTATTAAATAGTAATGCAGTCTAGAAACTGCCCATATATTTGGGAATTAAAATATTGCCTCTTCTCCCTAGATTATTCCCCTACCATGTCTTACATAAATTGTACTATTGCATTAAGGAGCGATAAAGTACTTGACACCTACATATTCTACTGTATGGTGTGGAAAGAGATCGATGTAGAATTTCACTAAAAATAGCTTTAAAGTCCTCTGCTACCATATGGGTGACTGAGGGCCATATGTAGGTAGCATCACATTTACCGATTCATAAATACCGAATTTTACCGATTCGGTATTTATGAATCGGTAAATGTGATGTAGCTAATGATTCGGTAAATTTTACCGAATCGGAAAAATTCGGTAAATATGAATCGGTATTTACCGATTCGGTAATGGGGCATACCTTCCCATTGATTCCTTTGGGCCTGAAGGCCCATAGGAATCAATGGGAAGCCAGTCACCATTACCGATTCGGTAAATACTGATTCGGTAATGGGGGGAGCAAATACAAGGGTGGCAGGGTGTCACATTGACACCCTGTTGCACCCCTGATTCTTGCATGTGTGCACATGTGGCGCACATACATGCCCTAAGGGCATGTATGTCTGCCACATGGCACTCTTACATCTGCAAAATATTGCGTTTTGCAAGGTATTCGTTATTTATCACCAACCTGTATTTGGTGGTAAATAACAAATTCTAATTCCTACGTATCACTCATTTGAGTGTTTCCTACATCTCATTTCAGTATTCGGTATTTACCGAATCGGTATTTTTACCGAATCGGTATATTTACCGATTCGGTAATATTACCGATTCGGTAAATACCGAATACTGAAATGATGCCCCCTACATCTCAACTAGCTAAATACCGGTCGGTAACGGGATATTTACCGAATTTCGGCCGTTACCGACCGGTATTTAGCTTCCTACATATGGCCCTGAGTGTTTAAATAGCTTACTAAAGAATGTCTGCAGTGTTCTTGAGCCATCAACGCTGGATTCATATTATGAAGCAATAGTATATTTAAGGTGATCCACCTGGACTTGAGTTCTAAAAAATAATCTTAATGATTTTTCCGGTCCCTGCTCTGTGATAGGGGCAGGAGGACTGGTTAAATGAAGTTGTCTTACAACATGGATTTTGCTATACTGATCGGGTTCTGTATTGTTCTTGTGGGCACCTTGCTGGTGCCTGGTTGCTCATTCCTAAGGTGATTGCCTTCTGTGATAAGACTCATATTTCACTTCAAAACCTGTAATGTCCCTTTTATAGCAATGGGCAACACTTCACGGTGCTATGTTGCACCACCAGCTGTCAGTCTTACTTGCAGATCACTTACCATGAACAAGCTTTGGATTCAGTACAATTTCCTGGCACATTACAAGTACTCTTTTTATCTTGAGCTCTGTGTAACACATTATCTTACTATAAGATTGAGACAAAGAGAGTAATCATTATTTGTATCTCGCAGGAAGAGCCTGGGAAGAAAATGGAATCATGAGCAGTTTTTTTTTGGCCAGTATGCCTGACTGATGGAGAAAAATCTCTTGGCTGCAAGGGAATCCATCAGCTTCCTTGTATCTCAAAAATATAACTGTACCACATACATAACTACAAATGTCTCAGCAACCTCCTCTTTTCTTGCCACTGTTTCAACCACAACGGTGCTCTACCACAACATCATGCTCTTAATTACGATCGGCAACAATATTGACGGCAGATATTGACTCCAAATTTCAAGTTAAAGTATATATAGGTATAGATATAGTCTCAAGGTACATAGATGTGGAGTTAAAAAGAGTAAATTAAAACTACATCTGTATGTACCTACCTTGACGATATAGTGGTAGTTGATATTATGCACTCAAGATTGTTGCATGTCGATAGTTTGTCACTCGATAATGTGACTTGAAATCATCAACCATGCTACTTCCCTTTCTGATAGTGGCCAATCACCATGTGACCTGCTCATGTCTAGTGAATCAGTCATACTACAACACTCTGTTCAAAATAATAAATTAAACCACAAATACTGTTTCCTTTCCTTAGTATTCAAGGCTTTTTTGCCACAATGAATGTTCAAGAATAGATATTGTAACTTCCAAAATTTCTTCTCATGTATCTACCACACACCCAAACATTATTACAAGTACCTTGTTTTATTCTTATACTGACCACGAAAATGATCCTTAATAGAGTCCAGTGGAGAGTTAAAAAGTAAAACATGGTCCCTGTTATCTCGCAGGTGCCTGAAATTTGACAGAGTCGGCGGCAGAGAGCAGAGAGGTTACACTGCCAGTCGCCTTAGGAGTATGAGGGATCTATATGTTTTTCAGCTGACTTAGATTGACGTACAACAAATTGATGAGATTGCAGTTCTTCCACTGTGATACATTGATAGACTATAGACGGTCATGAAGAAGTTGGGGCGTATATAGGATCGTTCCACTGAAATGTATCACAACGGTTTTAATTTGTATAGGAAAAGAGGAACCCCCTAAGATATGTAAGAGATCCAAGAGAACAGGGGGAAATAACAATTATCAATCAGAGAAACTCTTGTCTCACCTACAATTATTTACTAAACGGCCTCCCTGAGGCTCATGTTGGAAGCAGGTGTATCATAAACCACTCGGGCAAGGTGCTTATTTAAAAAAGGTTATATCTGATTTTTATTTTCTTAGATCTTCATAATATATTTTTGGGGAGAAAAGGTTTTTTTAAATATACAAGAAACTTTCTTTTTCGAATATATAAAAGCATGAATTCATATGATTACCACTGAATCTATGATTAAGTGCTTATCAACTTATACATCAGGAGTTCCCTGGCTAAACATATGTTGTTTTGTGTATGATTGTGTGGTGTGGATGAGACGTTTATGGCTGGTTAGTATGATTGATGGATGTTTGTGCATGAGGTCAATGGTAATGTATTTTATGATGATATTCATTGGAGTGTAATTGTTATTATGTTATTGTTTGTTTCGTAATTTTTGACATTTTGTCTTTGATGTATTAACACAAATAATTTTTGTATCATGTTTGTCTAATTGTTAATCATATGAATTCATACTTTTATATGTTCAAAAAAGAAAGTTTCTTGTATATTTAAAAAAACATTTCTCCCCAAAAATATATTATGAATATCTAAGAAAATTAAAATCAGATATAACCTTTTTAGGTCTCGCCTGACCCAGCGCATGCGCTGGTCTGGCGAGACTTGTTGTGAGGGCTCCAAAAAGTGCTACCAGGCCAGCCTAGAGCTACAGTGCATGTGCACAGGCGCGCGCGACGCGCTTTACCGCGATTACTTTCACTTTCGCGGCCACACGGTCGCTTTGCATAGCCAATAGGTCTCGCTATTGGGACCTTATAAGTATTTAGTTATGCAACTGTTGCATGGCTAAACACTTATAAGGTCCCAAAGGCGAGACCTATTGGCTATGCCAATGCTTGTTTAAATAAGCACCTTGCCCGAGTGGTTTATGATACACCTGCTTCCAACATGAGCCTAAGGGAGGCCGTTTAGTAAATAATTGTAGGCCAGACAAGAGTGTCTCTGATTGATAATGGTTTTAATTTAAATCTAAATTAAACCACACCTCAATGGCCATAACTGGAGCACCACACTACAACTCCTTTACCACAGCCTTTGATCCTCTATGTCCCTCCTCAACCAAGCTTTGGCAGCAACATTAAAACCAATTCCCACAGCAGATTAACCACATTGCACCTTTGCGCTCATAGCTGTCATCCAGTGAATATCTCTGCCCCTGGCACCATTTACACTACACGCTTCCTGACCAATCGCACAATAACAAATCATCCTATTGTAACTATACTACAACTACTACCTATCAGTAGTTAGACAGCTAGTCCTCCTCAGCCAGCTAGTCCTCCTCTTTAATGATGATAATTCAAAATACATTCGCTGCTGACTTCCTGTAAACCATGCTTGGAGCGGCACCTGCCCATCACTCATCAACAGTACAAAAACACAGCTCTCCTGCTTGCAAAACCAAACTAAACCACCTACACATTGTCAGCCATATATTATACAAAAAAGACTACATGATCTTCCCATTGTATTAACCACTACACTGAATGAATGACCGTCTCAATAGCCGTTAGTCACCATATAACACTAACCCATGACTAGCCAATCTCAATGCATGGGTGGGCACGTAGCTGATAACCCCCTCCTTAAGGCCAACCCATGGTTAGTCAACCATGTTACACCTTCAGGCCATGGAAGTAAACCGTAATGTGCTTCTCTGAAATTGTTATTTAATGATCCACACACTAGGCATGTCAAGTCAATCAAACTATCTATATATTGCTGTAGATAGCCAACCACACTACACCACACCTCTTGTCTGGGGAACCACAATGCACCTCCTCCCTGTCCATGGCCATTCCATGATTCTTTATTACGTTATCCTTGGAAAGTTTACCAGATGGGACCCCTCTGTCTATGTCTAAGTAATCTCTTTACATCCCTCCGCAAGGCCAAATACACTGTATACTCTTGTACGGTCAACCACGCTACAACTTTAGCCCATGTTTAATCCACCACAGACTCCTCACTTCAAGATGATGATGTCTGGTGAAACAAAATGTAACTGGGGCAAGACACACTTTACCTCCATAAGCATTGCAGGTGAACTGCATTAGACGCTCACTGCAAATCATCCAGTAAATGGCCAGGCAACCATACTACAACCTCCCCCAAGTGCTGATCAAACACACAACACCGCTGCTCATACCAGGTGGAAGGTCTTACACATCTCTTCCTACATTTGCTGATTCACTCTATGTTCATCCCCAATCTTGGCCTGCCATGAACGCCGCTATACTCTTTGATTGCCAATGACAAACCATTGTGCACACCCCTGCCCATATGTATTGGATGCCCACTGTCCTGGCAATGCCTGTGGAATCACACCACACACCCTTTGCTATGAATAGTGAGTCGCTGTCCCTGCCCATAGCCAGTAAGCCACTCTCCACTCCCTCTCTTTAATCAGAAAATCCCCACACACCCTCAACCCATCGATGAGCACCACAACACTCCATGAACAGGTTATCACTCAACACCCTCTGCTTAAAAGCGGTAAACCACACTGCACCCAATCCTATGGTGGTTGCCCACACAAAACACCAAGACCAACCACCCATACTACCCTTCACTGGTCACATCTGCAGAGCACCACAGATTACTGTCCATGGCTGTGGAACCTGTATACACCCCTGCGAAGACTCATCAAAGAACACAAACTTTCTGCCAGTTCTATCACCCTGCGTCATCTTCCCACTTATTAGCCAAGGTTTCCTCTCCTGCCTCTCACTGACCAGTCGATGACACAACACGTCTCTGTCAAAGACAGGACGGCCATCTTGCATCTCTCTGCCCCACACCCGGCCAACATTTCTTCGTTTTACTGCCCCAATGCTAGCCAAACCAGTCACCTTTCCCTGCTACCATCATTAATGGCAAGATATAATTCTCTAAAAGAGTGACCAGCTTCCCATTCGTGTTGCCCTCACATGGACTCGAAGCCCTCTGACCATTAGCTGTTAAACCCTCCCCCACAAGGCAGCTCAGTGGGTTGGATACTGCTGTATGTTCCTGTGTGTAATGCTGAGGTCGCAGGTCCGAGTCCCGCAGGGGAAGCTCAGCCTTGGCAAACAGCATTAGAAGCCCCTATAATTTAAGTTCACTTCGTGGAGTCCTTATATATAATGTGTGTAATGTTCCTGTGTGTGTTCCTTCCATGCCTGAACAGGAGAACACACAAGCTGGTATGAAGCTCTTCAGAAAGCGCAGACACTTTATACCCAGGAGAGGATTATAAAACACCACTGGTCAATACCAAATACGAAACTTGAAGTGAGGGGATGGCGTCCCTCCTTCCGACACGTTTCATTAGACAAGTGACACACACAATGGGCCAAGCATTGAATTTATAATTACCCCAGCTGAAAACCCCCTATCTCATTCGATATTTTGGTGCTGCGCAGAAGCCGGGCCCTCGTCAATAATACACAAAGTAGGAAACCTAATCCAGGCGGCTCGAATGTTTAATTCATCATTATGCCAGCTAATTGGGAGGTGATTATATGGTAATTGCTCATTAGCGGTGTATATTTATCGCTCTACCTTATGTCGAGGCCCTGGGAATTGTGTGTAGCCGCTTCTCCTGTTTCAGGGCTAGGTTTCAGGGGCCGGCCGGATCGGGTGCTGGCGCCTGACGTCAGGTCCAGCAGTGCAGTGCCACCGGGCGCTATAAATACCGCGGCCCCAGCCGGGCAGGGTCTGCACCCTCTGAGCCCTTCGGACGTACGTACGACTCTGCAGCACGCCGCATCCACCTCCTCCATGTGTGCTCTCCATCAGATGCGGTGTTCATGCAGCGTACATAAGTGCCTGCTCTCTTAAACCCTTCTTTTTCTCGCCTCTTTCTTTTTTCGCATTCCCTTTCCGTGTCGTATGTTCTTTTATTTAGTTTTTTTTCTGTATTTTCCTTTAAGTGTTTGGTTCGTTTTCATTTCTTTCTCCTTGCTGTATTTTGCTTTTATTTCTATCGTTCTTATTTCGCCTTCCTTCTTTCCCTTTTTTCCTTGCGTTTAATTATATCCTTCCTTTGCTTTATTTGTATGTTTCCTTTATTTTTGCTCTTTTGATTTTCTTCTTCTTTTTCCTAGCTTATGATTGTGTCTCGTTTCTTTCTCCCTTTACTCGTTTCTCTGCTTGTCTCTCCTTCTCTATTTCGATCTTTTTACATTTCATTTTCTCTTTCTGTCTTTCTTCTGCTGTAACTCAGTATTGCGGGCAATATGTGTAACACACCTAAGGAATTGTTAATTGACATATTACGTCATTTTTCTATTTATTTGTCTTCTTGTTCTTGTTCTATCTTTTTCTTCTTCTTTTTAGTCTTCGTCTTCTAGTCCTCTCCTAAAACTTATTACTAACCATGTCAATGATACTCATTTTATCAGCCTCGAAGGATGAAAGGCTGAACATACATTTACATGTGTATGTGAGTGCATAATTTGTACACGTTTCATGTTTAAACCATGTAGCTGCTTTTGAGTTATGTTTGTGTATAAATATATATTTAAGTTTTATAACGTATATGTACTTGTACAGTTTGTGCGCTATCGATTAACGTATTTACAACCTTCTGGATTTTATCCGACAGGCACCTTGCAAGCCGGAAATATTATCTCAATGCTGCTGGAAACATTACAAGTCTCAGAAGGCAAGGTGCTGGGGGACAACAAGTTGAGTTATTGTGTGACACCTGGCATGAAGGGTTCTAGCATTTATATCTTAGGGTGGCTGTTTTTTTATTTTTTATTTACTTGCATGAGGTGTGCTCCTGGGAGTACTGACACTGCAGTTCATCGGTCTTTAGGGAGATCCTTAGACCTGGCACTTAGTTTCGGCAATTCTTCTTTTCTTTACAATATACAGAATTAAATTGAATCTTATTTTGACAAAACCCAAGCCTGCCGCAACAAAGGAGTGGACTGTGTTTGCCCTGAACTGTTTGACATGAACCGCATCCACTTACATACATACCCCTTTTCAGTTAAATAAAACATATTATTACCAAATCCTGATTTTTTTTTAAAACCAGTCATATAGATTAATCTGAATATTAACATGTGACGTACAGACAATGCTCACTCACACCAACGTAGCAGGTGCAGTGCCCAATGAGCTGCCTTCCGGGTTATATCGCGAGTATACGACGATATAACTAGTGCTGAGCGATTCGAGACAAGGGCACAGGAAGTACTTTGGATCTGCCCACGTGGACGGAAGCCAGGGCCAAAGAAGGGTTGAACCATTTCGGAGCATTGTAAGTTTTAAACACTTGCATGTGCTGTTAATACCAGCAGGAAGTGTTGTCAGAAGTTCGATGAAACTGTTTCTTCAGCTCCTGTAAGTGCCTCTGTTTACGAAGGCTTGGTAGAGCTTCACCCTTGTGTGCCTCTCCTGCTGGCGCCTGAAATATTCCTTCCCGTGCTTCGACTTGAGGTGTCTTCTCAAAGTCAAAGTGCTGATGGGGTAAAGTGCTCTCCCTCCCTGCTCCGCTGCCGCATTAGGATTAGGGTACGCCTCCTGGCATTCAGCTTTTTCCCTCTCCTGCGATGGCTGAAGGTCTTCTAGGGATCCAGCCTCTCCCAGCAGCAGATTCAGAGGAAGGCCCCGCAGTGCCTTGATGCGCGCTGTCTGCCACTGCAGAGCTGGGAAACAGCAGCCATGCGAACTCCTAACTGCTCAGGTCTTCTGCTCCAGGTAGACGTGCCGCTTGCTGCTATGACACAGCCACTATGTGAGGTGGTGGAGGGCTACCTGAACTCTTAGCTAATCTGAAGCTCTGAATGCTTTAATGTGGAGAGCAATGGGACCCTCACTACGAATGCCACACCAAAAACCAGCTTCAGGCCAGGCTTTAAGAGTACGACTTTATGAGGCCACATTGCATTTTTTACATTTTAAACAGTCCCAAACCGTCCCAAATGAGATGCAGAATAATTTTTGGGGACCTCAGACCAAAATGTCCTATTGTGGTACACCACTGTCTTCTCAGTACCAAGACCACAGACTGTGGACCCTAAACACAGTAGGCATGTGCCTGTTGGGATCATCAACCCTAAAAGACTTAACAGACCCCAAGACATAAACTTGTTTTATTTTAACATTCAGGGGAATTTGAAGGTCGACTCACTTATGGCTGGGATTGCGACCATCCTTCCCCTTTGCAAGGTCTTTTTATTTTATTTTGTTTTTGGGCCACATGGACTGTGGCTGTGTCCTCTAATGGTGGCCTGTCCTCTAATGGTGTCCTCAAGAGACATTTGAGATGCCATCAGTAATGTCATCAATGATGTCATTTAATATGTCATGTATGATGTAACGTGTGAAGTCATAAGCAGTGCACCAATGGCAGTGGCACAAGTTATAGTTAGCTCAATAAACTGTAACTGATGAATTTCATTGTTTTTTTTTGTTTTTAAATGTTAGTTTTTGTATTATTTTAACCCCTACTATGACATAACTTTAACCTTTGGTTTTTCATTGATTTTCAACTTTTGTTTAACATAAGCTAAAATCTTATTACCTTACCAAACTATAGCGTCACCTTAACCATAATTAAATATGTTATACAATTAAGACATAAATAATTAATAATTTAGAGAAAAACATAATTTTAGGCAAAATAGTGTGCAGGCGCATACCAGTTGAAACAGTGCCAATCCAAAATAATTGATCCTAAAATTGTCATCCTGCATTATGGAAGTTGAAATTGTAACACACACCTTAGGAAGTCACATCAAAGTACAATGGAATACTTGCGAAGCGTTTAACACTAGACCCCGGGTCATATTTACAAGGGCATTGCGCCATTGGAGCATGACTTTTTAGGATGCTCTGGTGGTACTACGCCCTGCTCCATAGTTACAAAGCTGCGTCAAGCCACTTGCCATGGCTTAACGCTGCTTCGTAAACATCATGCCTTTTCACACAGATATCTGTGTTCCACCACAACGCCATTGCTTTTTGGCACTGCCGCAGATTTACAAGGATGTGTAAATCTGAGAAAGCGTGAAAAAAGAATGCCACTGAATAGCAGGCATTAGATGCACACAGCGAGGAGAAATATTTTTATTTCTCCTCATTTTTGCTCTTTCAAAGTGTGCTGCATTCAGCAGCACACATAGAAGGAGCAAATCACCTTTACAGATTCTTTATGAGCATGAAGGTGTCTCTTCCTGCACATAAACAATCATTCCTGCAACACAGACACCCTTGAACCATGGTGCAAGGGTGCCAGTGTTGCAGGGATGGTTCCCTGCAATGCAGACACCCTTGCACCATGGCGCAAGTCTGCCTGTGTTGGTGCTAAGCAGTTTTTTATCAACAGTGCAAAAGAAAACACAGGCGTGCGCTGTTTTTGTGTAAATACGGCACATTGCTAAATCTTTTTATATGACGCACCCCTGCAAAATTGTTGGCAGCGCTGTGCTGCGCCATTTCTTTGTAAATACACCCCCAGGTCTCTGAAGCTGCATACATGACCTGGCCCATAGTAAAATACAAAGAGCACAAGGGACCTCTAAAGTGCAAAAGCCTGGTGCATATTATCCTCTTCTGTGCCCATGACGAGATAGTCTCGTCATGGAGCACGGTTGCGCTGTGCTCATGACGAGACTATCTCGTCATGAACCCCGCCCGCTAATGTAACGCCCGGCACAGGAGGGGGAAAGGGCGTGGCACTGAAGGGGTTAAAGGCAACCATGAAGAGTAGTGCAGGTACAAAACGAAAATGAGGACTGCACGCCAGACTTCCCTCAAACAGACTTTCTAAATATGGACAGGGAAACCACACGAGTAGCGGCCGATCTGAACACTTTCAGTTGACGTGTAGCTCCAAAGACATTTTCTGCAATTTAAAACCACTTGTCCTTTACAGCAGGGTTTCCCAAACTGTGGTCAGCGGACCCCCAGGGGTCCGTGACACATTCCCAGGGGGTCCTCAGGCCGCAATTTTAAAAGCACAACAAAGTTCCTTGTAGAATTAGCAGTTTTCCAGCAACAATAAAAGTGTCAAGATAACCTCAGTGATTGATGTACCTGCTGGAGAGAGATGAGTGTTTTGTTCAGTGGAAGCTTTGACTTATCTAATGTAGCACAGAGGGTTAATATGCCTACTGCAAAGAAAGTGTACCATGCATTTAAAAAAAGTGTTTCATGTGCATAGGTTAGTTGGTTATTGCTTTTGTCAGAGAATATTGTGTTACTGTGCAGTTCATAAGTGACTATCGTAATCTAGCACAGTGACCTATTAACTGTCATCACAGAGCTGCTTGCAAACTGCATGATACAAGTTAGAAACCTATGTTTTTTCTAAGTCTTTCATTATCCTGATGCTGCTAAAAAGGTTTATTTGTTTGGAAATACATTGTAATTGTTAAAGTCAATGCTAACCACTGTGTTATGTTCTGAATCCTGAGTTTGTGCTTCTCCAGACCAAGAACTCCTTAAAAATGCCTACCAGTATGAATGACATGTGAATCCTACACCTTGTAGTCGCATTTGCCTTATGTAACATTTTCTATACACTGATTTACACGTATGAATCATTGTCTCTTTGGGGCAGATTTACAAGGAAAGTGACTGTGTGTGCCGCAAGCCATTTGGCTGCACCGCACTGAGCCACTTTCAAAGCACAGGGATGAAACATATTTACAACAATATGTCGCATCTCTGTGCTTCCCCCTGCGCTGGGGCACAAGCTGCTGCCATGGTGCAAGGATGCCTGCGTCGTGGGGAGATTGTTTAGGGTTTTCAACTTCTAAGTGTGCTGCATTAGCACACATAGAACTTGCAAAAAAGTCATTGTTTTACTGATTGTTTATGTGCAGGAAAGGGACACCTTCCTGTACATAAACAATCACCAGAGGTGATTTCCTCTTTCTATGCGTGCTGCAGAACGCAACACGCATAGAAAGAGGAAAAAAACGAGGAGAAATAAATACATTTCTCCTTGTTGTGCCTCGCTATGCCTCTGCTGGGGAGGCGTAGCATTCAGACACATTTCCAGATTTACGATTTCTAGTAAATCTGGAAATGTGTCTGGTTTCATGGGTGTTGCGTGGGAACACCCACAGCAACACCCATGGAACACGCCTTTCACGCAAAGTGCTGTGTGCAAATGGGCCATATTTTCAAGACCAGGAAAAGTCACGCAGGGTGGCTTTTCCTGTCCTTGAAAATATGGGGCACTAAAATACGCCACCGGTGCGTCACTTTTTGTGACACACCCGTGGCACAAGGGGCTTGTAAATCTGCCCCTATATGTGTGTGATGTAAAGTGCTCTGACATCCTACAATGGTATGATAGATGCTATAAAACAAATGAAATACATGTGACAGAGGGGCTATGGAGAGATGAGAGGCACTTTTGAAGGGTGATAATAAGGGAATCATTGAAGAACCCAAACAAAGATTGTCGTATACTGGTGCATAGTAAGGTCATCATTTACTATTCTTTAAAAGCTGATACAATAATGATAAATTTGTTGTAGAATGCACCATTGTTTCCTAACTTTTCTTGGGAGGAGAGCCTCCCAAAACCCCCTTTGTAGTGGTCAGATGGTGTGCACTGTATGGGGACTGGTCTGAAAACATTTGCCAGGGCTGATTTGGGTTTCCAGTCTGGCCGTGGCAGGAGCCTTGTACTGCGAAATAAAACAAACCATTTAAAAGTTAGTCACGGAGATGCAGCACTAACCTTCCCATTTTTTGCAAATTCTTTCAATATAAAACACTAAAATCCCTAGTAATTTGAGTACTTGTTTTGTGTACACACGTGTGTTCATTGTTTTAGAATTACTGTTTTAATGTTTGAAATTTAAATCATACAAATTGCTTGGGGGTCCCCGGCTTCCAGTGGTGACTCAATGGGGGTCCTCAGGAGTCAAAAGTTTGGGAACCACTGCTTTACAGGGTTTCCGGCATGTTTTGCCCTAAATGTGCCCTTTGATTCTGGCATGGTGTTCCCGATTTCTGAGGGCGGTATGGAATTAATATGGGTAATATTTGAGCCTAGTTTGTTCAGTGATGTGCCTGTATTGTATTGCTGATATCTAGAAGACGACTACTGCCACCATCTTCAAATGGTAATGCCCCACCCAGTCACAATCACCACAAGTCCATGTACTGAGAACAGCACACGCCACGACCTGTTGGCACCACGACATGCCTAACCCTTCGTGTACCGAAACGCACGGAGTGCATCTACATGGGCACTCGTAATGTGCACAAACCTTTATTTAATAGTGTATGGAGGAAAAACTAGGGCAGCGAACATGTGCACAAGTTAAGCACAAACTCCTCTCTCATTTCAGAAGCATATATACAGACCATTAATAGAAATAATGTAAAGTTGTGACTATTTGTAACTTTATTGTAGTAACTATATAGTAGGAGCCTAACCACAGAGGGCAGCCAAGCTCTGTACACAGGAGAAGGCTGTGTAGCTAACAGGTGAGGAGGATACGGGGCATGCAGCCACGCCTACAATGACGCCTCGGGACAGCAAATGCAAACAATGAAGAAACACAGTGTGTGACATTTTCCAGGAATCCCAGGGCACACTGGGTTAGTGGCTCATTTTGTGAATATATTACAAGGGCGGCTCCTCCATTGAAGCAGAGGAGAGTCACTTCATTTAAATGCCCCCAAAGGCCCAGAGATTAAAAATGAAATGGTAATTTATAACCATTTAATTCTTAATCCACCTGTCCCGAATAGAGTGTCAACACGGGGCGGGCCTGCTGAGTGGCACCAGCAGCAGGGAGGAGGGTTGGCTGTCTGTGCACTGTTTAAAGTGTGTGTGTCTCCTTGGCCGGCCATCTTGAGACTGCCTGCCACACATGCGCACTTTTAACCTCTCAACCCAGCTGTTTTAAGACAGCTGGGTTGAGAGTAATTGCAGGCCTCCAGTGCGATGTGGGAAACTGAGATAGGTTGCTCCCTCCAATCAGGGCGCTGTTCTCATGCTGTGAGCAGCACCAGGATTGGTCAAGTCAGTTGCAGCATCCAGTTCCAGGTCCTGAGACGAAAGAAGAGGTCCGGAGTGGAGGATGTCATGCTGGTGTTTTATGTTTTTTAATATTATTTGCTCGTGCATGCCGTCCCCCCCCTAGATATCACCCCCCATTGGAACATAAGTGCCTTTTACCTCTGGTGTCATGCGGCTTTATGATAGTATCGACTCCAAAGTTCAGCACTAAGTACACTTCTTTAGCACTTGCCTCTCAGGATAGCAAGGTTGAGTAGTGCAAGGCTTACTCAGAGAGGTGAACTGGGGTTAGAAACTGAGCACTTAACATCGTATTCTATGCCGACCAATGTCCAGCCAGTGCTTTTACTTGAGCAAGAACAGTGTTTTACTTTTAAACACAACTGTGCACAATTACCAGAGGTCACTTCAAGCACGATTAACTGTGGGCACTTCAAGTGGTACACCAGTATTTTGAGTAATAATCACAATGATTTTGTTTACCAACGTAGGCTGATCCACTAGGACAAGCGTTAAGTGATAAACTAATGCAAATTGCATCTTAACCCTCTTGGGGAAATTTCATAGACACTGTTCTTGAGGAGCTCCTGTAGCACCAGAATTGTGTCAGATCTGTACCAAAAAAGTAAAGATTCTCCTCCTTCTTGGAGTCACAATTTCACAGTACTTTTTATGGCCTTTGGTGTATGTGAGGCACATGTTTGGTTTGCAAATGCTGGTGTCAGCAGGGGCGCTGGTGCAGTTCAGAACACAAAATCTCTCCCTGCTTCCACGGACGGAATGATTTCTCAGTCACACACACATACACACATCACGCGCTGGTGGGGCCCATAACACCAACATTCATTCACATCAAACTATCCGTGCCTTACAGAGGAGATATCCCGATCCCGAACTACAGCTATTCACTTTGGATAGAGGAAATACATCTATTGATTTTCCTTAACAATCCCTCCATCCGGAGGTCGAATAGATCATTTAGTTGGTTTGGAATTTGATGGAAAATCTCTTCTAACTCTCATATTAATCAATAAAATATTACAACAAATAATCACCCGACACAGTTCTTCAAATAATGAATTTTCTTTATCTAATTAAATTGCAGGTTAAATCCTAACAATGACATATTATCTTTTGTCATATTTACCTATTCTGGCTATTTTTTGTTTTCTAAGTCAGCACCAGTCCTCAGAAAGATCATCGGGATTCTAACGTCCCGTCCTCTTCTGTCAGCATGGAGTGTCGCATAGAGTAGCATCGATCAAGGCGCGTCTCAAGCTCTAGGGGTGGTGACCTAATTCCCTCTCTCGGCTACTAATATTTATACCAAAATTTACATATAACAGTATCATTTTCTTTATTTCCAGGCCGCTGATTGGCTGAATTCAGCCACGTCCCAATACTTTAAGAAACATTCTCAAATTTTCACATACGGATGATGAATAAACTAGGCGCATGGGAAAGGCTGTTCCCAGGTCAGGAAATTATCAGTCTATTGTGAATAGGTGGCTTTTGGTTCCCAAATGGCAACAATTCCTCCATGTTCAGGGACATTGGCATCTCGCCCAGAGTAGTCTTCATGGACCTGGTTCAATAGTTCATGGAAAGGCCACGACGAAGTCAGTGCAGGCGCCTTTCTCCATTGCTCAATTTATGAAGTCATGTACTTTAGTGAGGATTCAGTCGGCAGCCATCTTTTAGTAGGCCGAAATAGTCAACTTAAGTAAAAGAAACACAAATCGTAATTAATACATAGAAATGACTAAAACAGTGTTATTCCCTTACTAATACCCTTATGTGTATGCATTTATCTAGCCATATGCAACATTCAAAGCCGTTAATGCTGGTTTATCTAAGCGCAAATCACGTTAACACTGCTTAAGCTAAACATATAAACTTAATATGCGTACAAACTTAGTTCACTTATTATTTTAGCCATGCAAATGCATTCCCACGTGTATTCTCTTGGTTAATAAGATTGATTAATTTTCATCACATCACTCTATTATTCATTAGAATTAGTTTTTATTCATTTTAATATAAACTTATATAAATGGATTGGGTATATAAAAAGAAAATATTTTACCCGCTCCATCAATCCCCCCTTTGGTGATTTTATCACCAAACAAAACCCACAAAACAATTTATTTCCCCTTTTACAGAAATTCGAGATGTCTTCTTGCTCAATTAAAATTCTGTTTCCCTTACATCTTCTCTCTTTGTTTTGTCATACATACTCTCCTTCCATTCTTCCAATTCTATTTCATTGAGATCTTTTTCTGGTTTCTTTTCCCTCTTTTTGTAAATTTCTCGTTTAACCTTCTTTTTATTTCTTCTATATCTGCAACACATACATCCCAATCTAAGTATTAATAATACAAAAATCACACAGGTTAATGGGAATAATATTTTCCCTATTATAGTACTACCTAATTTACCTAGATAGGCTTTAATAGCAGCCATTTTATTACTAATTCTAGTCCAGATACTTTCAACCTCCAGTGGTTTTATTTCATCATGCAACTCTGTAATAATCTTTATATAGACTTTTAGATCTCTGCTTTCATCAGGAATGTAAGTGCAACAATGTTGAACTTTCAGCATTCCACAGACTCCACCCTCTTTTGCCAATAAGATATCAAGGGCAAGTCGATTTTGCATAATCATAGCACGCATGGCAACCAGCTCAGTGTTTACCAAAAGAAATCCACCAGCGGTGCTTGTTGACAAGCGATCCACTATGGTTGACAATTTCCGAATATTATTTGCATTCCAAGATATTCCCACTGCTGGTATCAAGGCTCCAAAAATATCACCTACAATTTCTAACCAGGTTTCTCTTCTGCTACGCAATAGTAGGTTATTTGGTCCACTATTTTCTACTCTATCCATGTGAAAGATCTGTGGATAGACCAGGCCAACATAACATGTGCCATATCAATGGTCGGGCAACCTGTAGTAAGCCTTGTTCCCACAAATATAGTACAGTCCAGGAAAAACTGGATCTTCTCCACCTCTAAATCCCCATCCGGATGCAATGAAATATGTATCATGACACTCACTTGTCCCTATATAAATGTAATCATATTGGGACCTTTCCCTCATGATGCATAATTTGCCTTTCTGGGGTGGGTCTATAGCTATTGTCGGTTTAACTCCACCCGGTGTCTCCTTTTTCCCATCTATTTCCCAAATGTTTTCCTCCTCCTTATGTCCCTCTGCATTCTTGTGTATTTTCAATCTTCTCTCTTCAACCATATCCAAAAATGTTTTCTCTTCTGTTTTCAAACTGCAAGTTAAATTGTTCTTAAAAATATATTCTAGAGTTAGTCCTTTAGTTTCTATAAAAATTTCTCCTAATACATTAGCATCTTTAGCTGGATTTAATTCTTTATTCATGGGCAATCGTCCAAGAATATTATCTATATTAGACAAATTATACTCTAATGTCCCTACTTGATAAAATATACTAGTTAAGACGCAACATGTTATTCCATAAGTTGCTGGGAGGTGATGATAAGTCACCCCTTCTGAAACAGATGCAGGTAATTGCATACATACGTAGCAATCCCTAACGTCCATTGTTTTTACATATTCATACAATAATTTTGAAAACACATTGCTAGAAAAATCAGTTATTGACCTATCTTGATGCACATGCTCTGTGCTTGTTCTAACTGGTATTACCTTCTGTGAGCTTTTCACTATATTAGTCATATTCTCGGTATGTCCTGCTAGTGTATCTAAAGTTACTTTGAAAGAGATCAAAAGAGCGAGTACGCTCCAAAGAAGCATTAATAGTCCGGTACAACAACATGTCTTGCACCACCTTCTCATGAAGGTACATCTACTCTTGTTATCATCTATGTTAGCCATCTTGTTAGAATTGACCGTGTCTTTTGACTTAGCCTCTTCTACTCCGCCTCTTGTAGCTTTCCTACAAGAGCTAAGACCTTATCAGGTGATCCAAATACTTCAATTTCTTATTCAATCCTGTGTATTCCTACAAGGATCAATTTAAATTACTCAGCTCGGCCTTTCGTCGTTTTTCACTTCCTTCTCGTCATCCACATGCAGGATTTCCTGTTCTTCCGCTTCTTCTCCGATGTCGGATAAGATAACTCTCAGGATTTCCCCTGTTTCTTCTTCTTTTATCAATCTCAGCAAAGTCTCCTCTGGATTTCCTTGACTATCTGCCTCTTCCCTTTGTTCCGGCAGTGCCACGTACGTCCATTCAGGTGACTTATACTTCTGGTTTGGTTTTCTTGCTCGTTTGTTTGCTTCTGACACTTCTGTTTCTCCCTCTTTCTCTGGATGCTGACTGGTTACTTCATTCACTTGTTCAGCCTCTGAGGGTTTAACTCGTGTCAATCGATATCTCAGCTTCTTAATTTTGTTTGGCCACAGATCTCCCTTAGCATTTCTTCTTGGTTTGCTGTTTCTTTCCTCAATCCAAGTTCTCTTTCTTAGTACTCGACCTTCTGGTATTTCAGTTTCACTGTCCTCAGATTCTGTCTCGTTTGACTTTTCCTTTTCAGTAATCTCCTTTTCCCCCTCTTGGGTTGGCCCTTCTTCTGTCCCTCCTCGGGTCTCCGGCACGCAATCTCCCGGCGGACTACTTGTCCCTTCACCTAGCAGGGTTTTGCAGTTCCCTACACCTCCTCGGGGTTTTTCCGCAATCTGTCCCTCTCTTTCTGTGACTGTCCCTTCTTCTTCTTCCAGTATTTTCTCAGGTGGAACTTCTTCTACTCTCTCATTTGGTGTAAATGTTACCTCTGACTGAACATTCTTTTCTTTTCTTCTTTCTGTGTTCACCATTGGCGTTTTGCTCATCTCCAGAATCTGAACTATCTGAAATCTGCAATCTTTTCCTCAGAATTTCTTCTCTGGGGGTCTGAACTAGTCTTGCCTCATTTTCCCCCCTTTCAGGATTTTCTTTTGACTTTATATTTTCATTGCTTGACTCATCACTTGATTCTGATTCGTCAAAGTATTCCTTTCCAATGCCGTCTGCTGGATTTGGAACTCTCAAAGTGTGACTTGCATGTATCCAGTTTTTCAGTCCAGCACACTTCACAGCAGTTGTTGTGGTCAAGATGACCTGTCTTGGCCTTCCCCACCTTGGAACCAGGCAATTTCTTCTTCTGTGGACTTTTATCCTCACCCAGTCCCCTGGGCTCAAATCATGGGCTGGTTTCTTTTCAAGTGTGGTGGCATCCGCTCCAACCTGGTGAAACACAGAATGAACTGCGTCAGCCAGGCCTTTACAGTAATCCAAAATCATGTCATCAGTTATAGTCATCAGCTTGTTGACTGGTACAAACACGTGTCTCATGGCGCGTCCCATGATGATCTCGTGTGGACTCAAACCTGTAGTTCTGTCTGGAGTAGACCTAATGGTCATCAAAACCAGAGGCAAGACATCAGGCCATTTCAAACCTGTGGCTAAACACATTTTCCCTATTCTGTTTTTGATAGTACCATTCATTTGCTCGACCGCACCAGAAGCCTCTGGTCGGTAGGCACAATGCAGTTTTTGTTGCACACCCAATGCTTCACAAATCAATTTAATGATCTCATTGTAGAAATGTCCTCCTCTGTCTGATTCTATGGTTATTGGGAACCCGTACCTTGGGATGAATTCCCTCAACAATAGCTTGGCCGGGGAGGAGCCTAGCGCTTGACCAAGATGGCCGCGTGAGCTTTGAGCTCCCGAGACCCTCGTGCTCTCCGTCGTCTATCCTGTATATAATCCTGTTTGTATGCATGGCATCGTGTAGATGACTTGTCAGGGAGGCGATCGATGCCACCCGAGGTCGAATCGCCCACCGGGAACCGGAGTTATGCATGGCGGAAGATTGAGGCCCATCTCCGAGGGATGCCAGGGGCTCGAGTTGGCAGGATGCCCGACCTCTAATTGAACAACAGCGGCCAGGCGAGGTGTGAACTGCCGGACGGAGGTCCCTATCCTTTCACTTTCACTTTCTCGCCCTTTGTCTGCCCAGCCCAGGGAGTGCTCGCGTCTGCTCTATTATCATTCGGACGCTCTGCATGCCACACTGGCGACCCATCGTAAGACGGAGCACTCCTGATCTCTCTCGCTGAGAGAGGGCAGTCCGGTTTGAACCGACTTGCTTGAGCCCACCTTGTCGGGCAAAGCAGAGGTGGACCGGCCGAAGCCCAAGGCCACCAGGCGGGGAGCCTACACTCAAGCCAATAACATGGACCGCTATGCCCAGCAGAAGGGGTCACCGGGTGCACCGAGCCAGTCCCCGGACACACAGAAGACTGCCTCGCCCTTGGCCCCGGAGCTCTCCCTGCAGGATGTCATGGGTCACTACGAAACCCAGAGCTGAGGTAAAGAATTATTCTATGCTCCTACTTAATTGTAGGTCCTTAGTAAAACACCGTCTAGAAATTTCGCTACTATTGGAGGAATATTCCCCAGATGCACTCTTTCTGACCGAGACATGGCTGAACCAAGACTCCCAGCCAGACCTGGCACAAGCCATCATCCCGGGATATCAGATAGCGCGGGCTGACCGACTACTGGGCAGAGGTGGCGGCCTTGCGATCATCTACAAAGAAAGCTATACCTGCCGCCATTCAGTGGAAGACCTGGAGGATTGTGAAAACCTTTCCTTCTCTATTGAGCTCACTCCCAACGCCTGTTTTACCGGTATTCTTATATACCGCACTCCAGGCCCTATAGGACATTTTAACACCTCCCTACTCTCGGTGACCTCCCAGTCGGTTGTCTCTCCTTCCAACTTCACCCTACTTGGAGATTTTAACATCCATTTTGACAACCTGCTGGACTCTTCGGCACAAGAGATACAGTCAAGCCTAGCCGCAATTCAACTTGAGCAACTGGTCTCCTCCGCTACTCATGAAAAGGGGCATTTGTTAGACCCAATTTTCAGTAACTCCGACCAGCTCAAAGTGGGCAACATTACCAGACTACCTTGGACAGACCACTCCTTGATAGCTTTTAATTGGAACACGAGCAAATCACTCCCTTCCTTATTTAATACACGGAAAATCCGCAATTGGGCCAAACTTCCCCTTGACAATTGGACGCTAGCTCTTCGCACCACTAGACCCGCTCTCTCCCAAGACCCCACTGCTAACAATATAAAATACAATGAGTGGATAACCACCTCTCTTGACTCGGTCCTTCCGGAACATTCATCACACTCCAAGAGACATACAAAAACTGCGCCTTGGTACACAGAAGACCTCAGAAACCACAAACGTCTCTGTAAAAGACAGGAGAGAAAGTGGCGCGCATTATACGATCCTGAAGAAAAAGCTACCTATAGGGAAATGATCAGGAGTTATAAACTGGCCATAAAAATCTCGCAAGCTGCCTACTATAACCTTAAAATAACCACATCAAAATCCAAATCTAAAGAAATCTACCGGATAGTTAATTCCATGATCAAACCTCCTCCACCTGTTACAGATAATAACAACTCACCGTCCAAATGCAACGAATTGGTGGAATTTTTCTTTCAAAAAGTCAACAAAATCTATCTTTCCTTTCCCAACCCGCCCACTGATTCGCCTGCCCAGAGCCCGCTTTCAGCCCCAAACTCGATCAAGCAGCTGGACTCTTTTCCCCTGATAACACTGGAAATCTTAGAGAAACTAGCACAACAAATAAAAACCGGATCCCCATGTGACCCTGGTCCTCCAGGCTCTTTGTGCTTGGCCAGCGAAACTATCTTCCCCACTCTCGTGGATCTACTCAACTCCTCGATAGTAAGCAGAACAGTTCCCACGACCTGGAAGCACGCTATGGTGCGGGCGTTACTAAAAAAACCCTCCCTTGACCCGGTCAACCCCAGTAATTACCGCCCGATATCGCTACTCCCATGGGCGTCAAAAATCCTGGAGAAACACGTCAACACCATCTTGACATCATTTTTTGAGAAAAACCACCTCCTCGACTCCTCCCAAACTGGCTTTCGAGCCAAACATGGGACAGAGACCGCCCTACTAGCGGTAACTGAGGAGGCAAGACGAATCCTGGATCGAGGAGGGTCAGTGGCAGTGATCCTCCTCGATCTAAGTGCCGCATTTGACACGGTACACCACAAAATCCTGTTAACCCGCCTCGCCGACTTGGGAGTGACTGGAGATGCCCTGACATGGTTTGAATCTTTTCTGTCAGGCAGAACATTTCAGGTCTTTAACGGCTCATCCCGTTCATTCAGTCGCCCTTTGGGATGTGGAGTCCCGCAGGGCTCCTCCTTGAGCCCTACGCTCTTCAACGCATATATGAGGCCACTAGCTGGGATTATTCGTCCGCATGGTGTCAACATCGTCTCCTATGCGGACGACACCCAGCTGGTGGTTTCCCTTACACAGAAGAGCAATCTCCAGCCACCACCAGACCTAGCGGCCTGCCTGGAAGATGTAAAGAGCTGGATGATGAGCTCCTGCCTAAAGCTCAATGACGATAAAACGGAGCTCATGCTTCTGGGCCCGGCCTCCCCTGCCACCATAGAGTTGATCTGGCCACCAAGCATGGGAACAGCTCCACCCCCCAGAGACAACATCAAAAGCCTAGGCGTTTGGCTCGATAAATCTTTGAGCCTCAATACACAGGCCACCAAGATATCAGCTACATGCTTTGGCCTCCTTAGGGTGATTAAAAAAGTCCTTCCCCTTCTCCCTTTTGAGGCCAAACAAATAATCATACAGGGCCTCATCCAATCTCGTCTGGATTTTAATAACGCCCTCTATCTGGGAGCACCAGACTACACCTTACAAAAGCTTCAACGCACCCAGAACTGTGCTGCTAGGGCGCTGCTGGGAATCCCTCGAAGGACCTCAATAAAAACTGGCCTAAAGACCTTGCACTGGCTACCTGTCAAGGACAGAATAAAGTTCAAGGCACTTTGTATTGCCCACCAGACACTCTGGGAAACGGGACCAGACATCAACGGCTCCCTGATCTCTTCCTATAGGCCCAACAAGACCCTTCGTTCATCAACGGCATCCCTAGCCAAAATTCCCAGAATTTATAGAGCCAGAGCAGGAGGACGCTCCTTTTCGTACAACGTGTCCAAACTTTGGAACACCCTCCCTATGCAGCTGAGAAACAATCCCCACTTGACCAGCTTCCGCAAACAGCTAAAAACTCATCTGTTTAATGCCTAAATAAAGTAACCTTATGAGGATTTTTCTCTGTCTATAGCGCCTGGACGCCTCAGGGCAGCTGCAGCGCTCTATAAATCACATTTTCATTTCATTTCATTTCAAGGGGTCACCGGGTGCACCGAGCCAGTCCCCGGACACACAGAAGACTGCCTCGCCCTTGGCCCCGGAGCTCTCCCTGCAGGATGTCATGGGTGCACTCGACGGGCTGCAGACTTCGATTGGGAGACAGTTTGATGCCCTGGCGCACAAAGTGGATACCATCTTGGTGGATGTTAATCTGATCCGCGCGGATCTGGGCAAAACAAATGAACGGGTCAAATCCCTGGACATCAAGACCACGGGCCTTGCCGATGATGTCTCGGACTTGCAGACCGAGGTCCGTAAGTTGCGGACCGAGAGTGATCTCGCCGCCCGTCGGCTGGAGGACTTCGAGAGCCGGGCCAGGCGCAACAACGTGCGCGTTATCGGGGTCCCGGAGTCCTCGGACGAGACTTCAGTGGACCTGCTCGTGGAGGACTTGGTGCTCAATCATCTGCAGCCTAAGGGTCTAGGGAAGTTCTTCGCAGTTGAGCGGGCCCATAGAGTGCCGGGTGGGCGGCCCAAGGTGGGAGCCACACCGAGGCCGATCGTTGCCCGGCTCTTTCATTTTCGAGACCGGGACGCTATCCTGCAGGCCTCGAGGGTAATGGGCCCGGTCCCCTTCCAGAACGTGTCGGTGAATTTCTATCCTGACTTCACCCAGCAGGTGCAGAGGCAGCGGCAGGGCTTCCTGGGGGTGAAGAGGAGGCTTTGGGAGAGGGAACTGAAATACGCCATGCTCTTCCCTGCCAGACTACGTGTGGTGTTTGAAGACCGAACATTCTTCTTTGAGTCGCCTGCCATGGCGGATGAATGGCTGGACGCTCTGCCTCGACGACGCACGGAAGAGGACACTGCCGTAGACGGGGACAGTGGCCGGGATGAACAAGGTTGATGTCTTCGGAACCGGGCTGACTCGGACTGACTTTAGATAATGACTTGCAGTAAATACGGAGGTTGTGGGAGGACGAGGGGAGCTCTTTCCTCCCTTAGGGTACTTTTTGTAGATTTTGGGTTTGGTAGGGCGACAGGCACACTGCAAGTTGGGGGGGCTTTGTAAGCTGCAGCAGGGGTGCAGGGTGGGGGGGGTTTCCGGGATTTTGGGTTTGTTGTGGGGGGGTTTGTTTCCGCAAGGCATAGTGATTCTCTTCAGGACTGTTCCATGGTGGCTCTTCGGGTGTGGGGTGGGCCTCTTTACGTTTGGGGATGGGGGGTAGGGGCTTAAGTGTTATAAGCTGGAATGTTAATGGTTTGGAGGATCGCATTAAGCGTGGGATTGTTTTGCAATTCTTGAAACGGTCATTGCCGGATGTTGCCCTGCTGCAGGAGACGCATCTTATAGGTAATACGTGCTATGCCCTGAATAGGAAGGGTTATAAACTCATAGCTCATTCGGGATTCTCCTCTGGGTCCAGGGGTGTGGGCATCCTAGTCAGAGCCTCGCTACCATTTGAGGTGGATTCCACCATTGTTGATGATAGGGGGAGGTTTGTGGCGGTGGCGGGGCGGTGGGAAGGAAGAACTTTGGTTTTGGTTTCGGTTTATGTCCCGCCGGCCCTGCAGGCCTCCACGTTCACAGATCTGGGTGGGGCCCTGCTGGATCTCCCGGGGGGTATGCTTGTAGTGGGAGGTGATTTCAACGCTGTTGGCTCCGGCCTGCTGGATAGACACCCGCCCAGAGACACTGGGGGGGCTCAGAAGTGGCTTCCAGACTTTCTAGATATGCTTGGCCTGATAGACTGCTGGAGGCTCCGGCACCCCACACAGAGCCAATACACTTTCCACTCCGGGGCGCATGGTAGCCTTTCCAGGATTGACTACATACTCACTCTGGCTGCGCATGCCTCATTGGTGTCTGAGGCCAGGCACATGGCGCGTGGTATATCTGACCATTCGCCGGTGTGGGTCAGGCTGGATCTGGGTCGAGAGGGAGGGGGAAGGGTGGCCCCTATCAACCCTTGGTATTTCCGAGACCCCAAGATGCGCAGCGCGCTGGTAAAGACAGTAGATAATTTTTTCAAGGACAATCAGGGATCCGTGGACTCGGCAGTGTCGCTGTGGGAAGCATTTAAGACCGTGCTGCGAGGGGAAGCCCTCTCCCTTGTAGTGGCTGCCAAGCGGCGGAGAGATGGCGAGGTTTTGCAGATTGAGGAGGAGATCGCGGCTTTGGAGGGAGCGCTGGAGGAGGAGGTTACAGAGGCCTCACTGCATGAGCTGTGCTTGAAGCAATCCGAGTATAAGGACCTGGTGACGAATGCCGCTAAGACCCTCGGTAGGGAACAGCAGGGCCGTCTGTATGATGTTGGTGACAAGGCCGGGAAACTCCTGGCTTGGCTGGACAAAAAAGAACGGGTCAATAGAGTAGTGCCGGAGTTGACGGGAGAGGGGGGAGAGGTGATTGTGGAACCTGAGAGGATTGTGCAGTGTTTCTCGGACTATTTCCGTATGGTTTATGCCTCAGTGTCGGACAGGCCGCCCGAGGACTCGCATGACCTCCTGCGTGATATCGCATTGCCCTGCCTCTCTGATATAGATAGGGACGATTTAGATGGTGACATAACGGTCGATGAGGTGGCGGGGGCTATCCGCGCGTTGAACTCGGGCAAGGCCTCGGGTCCGAACGGCTTGCCGGTCGACCTGTACAAGCTGTTTCCGGATAGGGTTGCCCCTCACCTGCGCGCCATGTTCGTGGAGGCGCGGGGGAGTGGGGCCCTCCCGTTGGATCAGCGATTGGCGACGATTGTGGTTATACACAAAGAGGGCAAACCCAGAGATAAGTGCGCCTCATATAGGCCTATCTCACTCCTTAACGCAGAGCCGAAAATTCTGGCTAAAATCCTGGCGGCCCGGTTGATTAGGGTACTCGGTGACCTGGTCCACCCAGATCAATCCGGATTCATCCCGTACCGTAACACAGCGTTAAATCTTCGGCGCCTTCATGGTGTAATCGCCAGGGCGGGCACGCTGCGTGAACCAGCTATTGTGGCGTCTCTCGACGCCACGATGGCCTTTGACACGGTGGAATGGGCATATTTGTGGGCCGTGTTGACCAAGTTCGGCTTTGGCCACGGTTTTGTGAGCTGGGTGAGGTTGCTGTATGAGGGCCCTCTTGCGAGTGTGGTGGTAAATGGCCGGGCGTCGACTCCGTTTCAGCTTGGGAGGGGTACTCGGCAAGGTTGTCCCCTGTCGCCATTGTTGTTTGCCCTCGCCCTTGAGCCGCTAGCTGCGTGGATACGCTGGCACCCGGATATACGGGGACTTAGATGGTCGCCTGAATACGAGGACCGTATATCGCTCTATGCTGATGACATCCTGTTGTATCTTGCCTCACCCAAGAAATCACTTATAGTGGTCTGTGACGTACTCACATCTTTCGGTAGGAACTCGGGTCTCGTTATCAACTGGAGTAAATCGTACTTATATGTTCTTAGTGGCGAGGTTCCACCGATCCCTCGAACTTGTTCGATCCAGGTTGCTCAGCAGGGCTTCGTGTATCTGGGGATCTTTATCTCCATGGACTCTGCCGTGCGATATGAGAGGAACCTGCTCCCCCCCCTAGCGCGCCTGAGGCGGGATGTGGAGGGCTGGCGGAGGCTGCCGCTCTCCCTCGTTGGGCGCGCGGCCCTGTTCAAAATGATGTCTCTTCCCCGGTTCCTCTACGCACTGCAGAATACTTTGGACTGGGTACCGGCCAACTACTTTCGGGAGGTCGAAGGCCTCCAACGAGCTTTGCTGTGGGACGGGCGGCCGCGAATAGCTATTGCAAAGTTGACGCTTCCATGGTACGACGGGGGTATTGCGCTTCCAGACATCCGACGGTACTATTGGGCCACCCAGCTGAGTGCGATTAATCATGGGTTTTATGGCCCTGCCCTCAGCCCCGGGTATGCCATGGACAGGTGGTTGCTGCGTGGTGGTAACTATTACAGGGCGTTGTATTCGCGGTCCCTGGACTCGTCCCTCACGGGGCCCACTGGTGTGGCGGTGCGTGTGTGGAAGATGGCAACTGACTCGCTGGGCTGGAAGGATAGGCTCACCCTCGTTACCCCGCTGTTTGAATCTGAGAGACTGGGTAGGCTTTGGCACACAAAAGGCTTTGACAAATGGGACTTGATCGGCATCTCCAGGGTCGGAGATGTCCTGATTAAGGGGAGGGTGAAGTCCTTTGAAGAGTTGCAGAAGGAGTATGAGCTGGGGCCATCTGAGTATTTCCGCTATATTCAGGTGCGTCATGCCCTCCGATCAGTCCTCATAGAGGGTGAGAAGGTGCCTGAGTCCTCTCCTTTGGAGGACCGGGTCCTTGATGGCCATATGCCCGAGAGCACGATCTCGCTCATCTATAAGAAACTGATCAACGTCCGGGCGGATATGCTTCTGGGGTTGAGGGACCAGTGGTCTAGGGATGGCCTCGAGTTGGATGACGAGGATTGGCAGTCCGCTGTTTCCTCTCCTAAGGAGGTTGCGATCCCGTCGCGTCTGAGGCTGGTGCAGCTTAAAATACTGCATCGAGTGTATGTGACGGGGCCAAGGCTGGTTCACATGGGATTCTCGGAGGACGGCCTATGCAGGAGGGGATGTGGTATGGTGGGTACTTTCCTGCATATCATTTGGGAATGTGGTGTCATCACGGAATTCTGGAGGAGAATCCATGCAGTGATGGGTGAGGTGACGGGCATTGCTATGCAGCCGGAAGCGCGGTGTTGTCTCCTGAATGTCTGGGGGCCCACTGATCATAATGCGGCGCAGACCCAATGGGTGACTCTGGGTAACATGGTCGCTAAGAGAGATATAGCGCGATTGTGGGGATCCGTGGGGCCCCCCACATTGACTGCGTGGAAAGAAAATATGGATTGGAGTATGCTAAGGGAGAAGACGGTATATTGCGCTAGAGGCCGCCCTCGGAAGTGGCACGCCATCTGGGGGCGGTGGAATCAATACAGGGGGGGAATTTGTCTTGCCCCTGATTTGGATCCCCCCGAGGAACAGCTTTCCTCCTAACCTTCTTTCCAGCTCAGTATGGTTAATGGACTTCTTTGGCCTCTGCTGTCCCCCTTCTTCCTCTTTTCACAGTACTGTAAATGGTAGATGATTGGGGTCCTGCCTCCCCTGGGGGGCTATCACCATGGGCATTCAGTGTTCTTGCCTTGCTGGGGGTTGTTGTGTGTTTTGTGTTTATTTAAAAATGGAATCTTTGCACTCCTCCTTCATTGTATTGTGGACGCGTCTCTGTTCCTCTTTATCGAAGCTGCCGAACCTCCGGGTTGTCGGCTGAATAGCTGTGTCCAGACTTTTGAAAATAAAGCTTTAAAAAAAAAAAAAAAAAAAAAAAAACTATAGCTTGGCCACTGTGATTCCATCATTTCTTCTGGTCGGGTATGCTTCCACCCACCTAGAGAACAGACAGACTACCACCAACACATACCTCAGTTTGTTAAAAGGGGGCATCTCAATGAAATCTACTTGCATTCTGGTGATAGGTCCCCCCTCCCGGCCTATGGTGCCTAGACTCACCACAGTTTTTCTTCCAGGGTTGTACTGCTGACATGTCAGGCATCTCTGACAAAGACTTTCTGCTATTAACCTGAATTTTGGATTGTACCAGGTCTGCTTAAAAGCCCTTATCATGGCATCCCTTCCCAGATATCCTTGGCCATGATACATCCGTGCCATGGTTAACATCATGCTATCAGGCATTACTGGTCTTCCATCCCGATAGACCCACACATGATCTTTTTCCCTGGGTGCACAACCTGCTTTTACCCACTGCCTCATTTCCTCATCAATTGCCTCATCCTGCAACTGCCTCACTTCATCCCATGTTCCCACAACGTTAGTAAACATTATGGAGCAAGAAGACATTTCCTTTTCTTTTGACCGATTAATTGAATATTTGTTTCGGGCACAATACTGAGCCATGTCATTTGCAAAACGGTTTCCGGTAGTGATGTAATCACTACCTTGTCCATGAGCAGCACATTTTACCACAGTCAGTTCTTTGGGCATTTGTATTGCCTCAAGCAATTTTCCAACCACTTCTGCATTCCTTATAGGAGTTCCACTTGAGGTCAGGAAACCTCTTTGCAGCCATAATTGGCCGAAGTCGTGGACAACTCCGAAGCCATACTGGCTATCAGTCATCACAGTCACTCTTGCATTTCTCCCAATTTTGCATGCCTTGGTTAATGCCACTATTTCTGCTACCTGAGCGGATTTAACTCCTTTCAAGGGTGATGCTTCTATAACTGCTGAAACTGTGCATACTGCATAGGCTGCACTCAACACTCCTTCATCCATTCTCAAACAGGATCCATCTACAAAAAACACATAATCACTTTCTGGCAGTGGTAGATCTCTTATATCAGAACGAGGTTTCGTGCAGTAATCAAGCACATCCAGACAATCATGATCAACCTCTTCTCTTATCTCCACTTTCTCTGCATCAGGCAAAAGTGTAGCTGGATTCACATTCACACATCTTTCCAGACTCACATTGGTTGCACCCAGAATGACCTTTTCATACTTAGTTAGCCGACTATGTGACATGAACTGGGTTCGACTCCTTGTTAAAAGGATCGCCACACTATGGGGTACAAACACTCTTACTGGATACCCCATCACGATTCCCTCACTCTGCTCTAGGCTTCGGCATGTAGCCGCTACTGCTTTCAGACATCCTGGCAGACCTATCGCCACTGGATCTAACATTGATGAAAAATATGCCACTGGTCTCCTTTGCCTTCCATGTTTCTGTATTAACACTGAAAGTGCGCATCCGTTTCGCTCACTACAGTATAGCTCAAACTCTTTTTCATAGTCTGGCATACCCAGCGCAGGGGCTTCACAAAGACTGTTCTTCAACTGTTTAAATGCTGCCAATTCTTCTTTGTTCAATTCAAGGGGGTCTTTTACCTCACTTTTTGTCAGTTTCACCAATGGTTTGGCAATCAGGGAAAAGTTACTTATCCACTGACGACAGTAACCAACCATTCCTAGAAACATTCTCACCTCTCTTTGGGTCATTGGAGCTCTCATTCCTCTAATGATTCTGATCCTGTCTATGGTTACTTTTCTCAGCCCTTTTTCGATAGTATGACCGAAGTATGTCACTTCCTTCTTGCAGTATTGCAATTTTGTTGGAGACACCTTCAGTCCTCCATCTGCCAAATGATTTAACAAAGCTATGGTGTCTGTTTCACAGGCCTCACGTGTCTTTGACGCCACCAATAGGTCGTCAATGTACTGGACCAAAACTGAACTCTCAGGCCAAGTAAGACTTTCCAGGGATTTCTTTCACAACTGATTGAAAATGGAGGGGCTCTCTGTGTACCCCTGTGGGATTCGGCACCATGCCAAAATACGGTTTCCAAACCGAAATGCAAAAAGCGGCTGGCTGTCATGATGCAACGGAATGGAAAAGAAAGCATGACACAAATCAATCACTGTGTACCATTCTGCATTGTGTGGGATCTGATACAAAATTACTGAGGGATTTGGAACAATTGGACAACATGAGACGACAATCTTGTTAATCTTTCTCAAATCTTGCACAATCCTGAATTTCCCACTCGGCTTTTTCAGTCCCATGATAGGCGAATTACATGGACTGCTCATTATCTCCCTCAACACTCCTTGCTGGATCATTTTCTCAATCAAAGGGGTTACTCCTGCTATTATTTCAGGTGTCAGTCTGTATTGTGGAATGTTTGGGTAAACGGCTCCTTCCTTTACAGCAATTCTCACTGGGTCTAGATTTCTCATCAGGCCTACATCTTCCCCAGTGAAATCCCAGACTGCTGCTTTCACTGTTTGTTTCAATTCTGGGGGCAATTCATCTGGATTGAATACTGCATAGGTTCCACCAACCTCACACTCTCGGTTAGCTATGGTCATTTTATACAGAACATCTTCATCTGGTGTTTCAAAGGCTATTCCGTCTGGTGTACAGAATATGGTGCAATTCATCTTGCACAACAGATCCCTTCCTAGTAAATTCACAGGACTGGTGTCACTCACCACAAATCGATGCATGTCTGAAAATTTCCCTATTCTGACCTTTACAGGATCAGTAAGGTACGTTTTAATCTGGGTGTTAGACACACCAACTACTTGGATTGTTTCATCCGAAAGAGGAAGATTTTTAACATCTGCTGATCTGACAGTGGATCGTGTAGCTCCAGTGTCTACTAGAAAAGTAATGTTTTCATCATTAACTTTCCCATCCACAAATGGTCCTGTCTGATCTATTTCTAGAGATGCGGCAAGTACGCACTCTGCTTCCTCTTTTCGGCACCGTCAATAAATCTCTTCTGGCTCACTTTCATCATTTTACAGCCAATACTGTGACACAGCGCTCGCGCGTTGCGGTTTGTTTACCTGTTCTTCATTGTAGAATCCCGTCTCTTTACTATACTTCTGTGTGTTCCGGCTCTGTGGTAAAGGCGGTTTTGGCGCTTGATTCTGTGGATTAACAGCCTTCTGCTGTTGCGGCGGTGGGCCACTCCCCTCACACTGCACCTGTGGATTCAATGACGGATTTTCATCATTAGTACCTGGTGGATATTTACAGTCGGATTTCCAGTGCCCTAATCTTCCGCAATTGTGACAGGGGAACTTCTTCTTGGCTTCTTCTATATTACCTTTTACTTTTCCTAGGCCAAATTGTGATTTAATGCCTGGATTATTAGCTTGTTCTATCAGCTGAGCTTCCTGTCTCTCTGCAACCTTCACTTGAGCCCACATTGCCTTTTCTTTTAGTTTTCGCTGCTTTGCCTCAATCTCATCACTAAAGTATTTAGCATGCCTCAAGATCTCATCTATTTTCTTGCTCTGCCAGTCCACGGTGTGCTGCTTCATCATGTTCCCAATCTCGGGACGCAGACCATACACAAATCTGTACACAAAATGACTCAGGTCCTTTTCTCCCAGACTGTCATCCCCACTAAACTGTTTGAAAGCCAAAATTAGCCTCTCATAGTATGCGTGGACTGACTCTTTCGCTTCCTGATATGTTCGATCTATTTTAACCCAGTCTGTTTCTTTTGGAGGCACTTTATTCTTCAAGAATGCCATGACCTGTTCGTATTTCTTCATTATCTCTGGGTCTGGGGCTCCTGTTCTGGGATCTCTCGGGTATTCTTTGGTGGGCCAATCTATGACTATCTTACATTCTGCCCACAAGTCTGCTGGCACTATTATATCAAACAGACTATTCAAATCAATCCACAGCACTTTTGACAATTTCACAAATCTGTCTACCTGTCTGTACCACTCGACCGGCTTTTCCCGTAATCGAGGGAAGTCATTTGTAAATGACAAAATGTCCTGTCTGGTCCATGGAACATGCACATATCCCCCTCCTGGAATCTCTCTCATAGGGAACTCCATCACCACCTTCTCCTTTTCTCTCACCGGAAACGCTGGAAATGTTCTGTCTGAGGTGTCATCCCGCTTCCTATACCACCTGCTCTTCCATTTGTCTACATCTCCCCATTTCCTCAATACCGTGATTATGTCCCTAATCTGCCCTATCCGTCCTGCAGCGTTCAGATTCTCTATGTCTTTTGCTGTGAAATCTACTCGGTATGGCTTCTGTAAAGCTTTTACCTTGTCCATGTCAATTCCCATTTCACTCGCTATTTCTGCTAGCCTGTCATGTAAATTCTTCGCTCTCCAAGTGACACTTTTGTATAGGAACAGCAGTTCCTCATCTTGGTAATTTTTCAGCTTTTCTGTGGGGATGGTCCCTACAATCAACTCTTCTAACACCATCCATAATTTCGCCACATCAACGGTATGAGATTCCTTTTCTTTATCCTGCAAGCCTTTCAGCCATTCATTCAATTCTTCAGTAGTTATACTCACTGATTTCTCTACATTCCCTGGTTCTGTCAATCTCTGTGGTTCTAATATTGATCCTCCTACCATTCTGCTTCTCTCTGCAGTATCAGGACAATGAAATGGATTCTTCGACACATGCAATTCCCCTTTACCCATAGTATGTCCCCAGGAATTCTCTTTTGCTCTCATCAGGGGCTGTTCTTCCTGTCTACTGTTTACATACGGGACTGTTAGTCCGTGCTCACTGTCTTTCTGCTTCTCAAAAATAGGCATAACAGGACCTATGGTCACAGCGACTGTAACTGCTTCTAGATTTTTCGTCAATTCTCTTATTTTCTCTGCCAGCTCTAAAGTGGTTTTTGCTAGTTCCCTAGAATTTTCACTCTCGGCCCTATTTCCTTTCTCTTTAAGTGAATTTCTTCTCTTTACTTCTGGGGTCACAACTTCTGTTTTAATGATTCTCAGAGTCTCCCTCACTGGTGTATCTGTGGTTGGCGTTTCTGGTTCCTGTCTGTATGGAGGTGGACTTATGTAAAACATATCATCTAGGACATCGTCGTCCATTTCGTTAGCCCCATACCTCCGGGTTTCTACATGATTTTTCTTTTCTAAGCATTTCCTTCCTCCACTTTCTCCTTCTGTTCTAACGGGAAACAATCCTTCCGTCATACTAGCATCTCGCCACCTTCTCATTCGATCACAATGAGTTTCGCGATCGTTTGGCCGTCCAAACATATACCGATACCTACTGCCATTTCTTTGTTTCTCTCGCTCATGCATCTCATCTTCCCACTCTGTCAATGCCTCAAACTGCGTAGGCCTAGGTCGCGGCTCTAAGCTCATCATCCTCTCCCGTAAGTTCCTCAATATTGCCAAATTAAAGGACCCATCCTCTGGAAACGCTAGAACTCCGTCTTCCTTTGTATACTTTGCCCAATTGTCCAACCAGATGCAAGTATGGTACCCATATTTTGCAACCATGAAGGATGCGGGGGTTTTCGCTGGGGGGAGTAACTGTCCTTCCCTAGTCACAATCTCTTTGTCTTTCACAAACCAATTCCGCATTTTACTAAATAAAGATTTTTTCTTCTTCTCTGGTGAATGATAATACATTTTCTTTTCTTTCGTGAACCCTTTTAATCTTCCCTGCAACAATACGATCTTTAGTCCAATAACAACGCGACTCTCACTCCTGCACCAATCCTGGCGCGTCTACGTCACTGTCACAATTTCCAATCCCTGCGCGACTCACACTAACGCACCAATCCTGGAGCGTCTTCGTCACTGTCACAACTTCCTATCCCTGCGCGACTCACACCAACGCACCAATCCTGGAGCGTCTACGTCACTGACTAGCTGTCCAATCCCAGCGCGGTCCTCCTGACGTCAGCAGTCGCTGCAGCAGCTCCTGCTCCTGACTCCTGTCTTCAGTCTACCCCTCCTTTACAAAACTACTCGGTAGACTTTGTTTCAATTTTACAATACTTGTTAGTTACAACATACAAACATCTCCATTGTCTGCTCCGCTAACCACAGAATAGAAAAAGACCTTTCCCACGAGAATTCTGTCTTCCCGAGAGCAGCGCTTACCTCTGCCCTACTACAGAATCATTACATCCGTTGGTAAAGTAGCGCATCCCTTTGCTTCACCCTTCTTTCAAGCATCAATTAACTGTTTTCTCCGGTATTAAAACACATAGGTGGAAACCCAATGCTCCTGAGAGATAAAACCAGAGTTCCGCAATCAATCCGAATGCTATTTTATTCACGCACTTTTACACAAGAAAATACAGTTCATTCACACAGAATCCTGCCTTTTCCGAGAACAGCGAACAGTCTGTTCTACTACAGAATTATAACATATGTTAACAAAGCAGCGCTTACCTCTACTTTGTCTAAGCTCAGAGAACACCTGCTACCCTTTCAGTGATAAGCGTTATCGGCATACCAATTGGTTTCCTGGTACCTAAGACCAAAATTTCACAGGTACTCTTCACTATCATACACACTTCTTTTACACAAAGAAAAAAATCACTAATGGTAACACTCGGCAATGCTACCGAATCGAACCCAGACAATGCGCCGTGCAACTCCAATTGTCACACGTTTCTCCCGTTTACCTACGGGCAACCACAATTCCGTCTTTCCCCAGAGCAGCAGTTATCCCTGCCCTGCTACGGAACTGCTACCAATTTCGACTTCCTACCTCCCAGAAGCCGTACAGACGACATAGAACTCAATACAATTTCAACATATAGTGTTTAGTACATATAGCAATACCAATCAATAACCGATAAGCTATATACATGCCAAATCATCAAACCAAAACAATAGAAACCATCCTCTTGCTACCAGAAATACTGGTGCAGTTCAGAACACAAAATCTCCCCCTGCTTCCACGGACGGAATGATTTCTCAGTCACACACACATACACACATCACACACTGGTGGGGCCCATAACACCAACATTCATTCACATCAAACTATCCGTGCCTTACAGAGGAGATATCCCGATCCCGAACTACAGCTTTTCACTTTGGATAGAGGAAATACATCTATTGATTTTCCTTAACAATCCCTCCATCCGGAGGTCGAATAGATCATTTAGTTGGTTTGGAATTTGATGGAAAATCTCTTCTAACTCTCATATTAATCAATAAAATATTACAAGAAATAATCACCCGACACAGTTCTTCAAATAATGAATTTTCTTTATCTAATTAAATTGCAGGTTAAATCCTAACAATGACATATTATCTTTTGTCATATTTACCTATTCTGGCTATTCGTCGTTTTCTAAGTCAGCACCAGTCCTCAGAAAGATCATCGGTATTCTAACGTCCCGTCCTCTTCTGTCAGCATGGAGTGTCGCATAGAGTAGCATAGATCAAGGCGCGTCTCAAGCTCTAGGGGTGGTGACCTAATTCCCTCTCTAGGCTACTAATATTTATACCAAAATTTACATATAACAGTATCATTTTCTTTATTTCCAGGCCGCTGATTGGCTGAATTCAGCCACGTCCCAATACTTTAAGAAACATTCTCAAATTTTCACATACGGATGATGAATAAACTAGGCGCATGGGAAAGGCTGTTCCCAGGTCAGGAAAGTATCAGTCTATTGTGAATAGGTGGCTTTTGGTTCCCAAATGGCAACAATTCCTCCATGTTCAGGGACATTGGCATCTCGCCCAGAGTAGTCTTCATGGACCTGGTTCAATAGTTCATGGAAAGGCCACGACGAAGTCAGTGCAGGCGCCTTTCTCCATTGCTCAATTTATGAAGTCATGTACTTTAGTGAGGATTCAGTCGGCAGCCATCTTTTAGTAGGCCGAAATAGTCAACTTAAGTAAAAGAAACACAAATCGTAATTAATACATAGAAATGACTAAAACAGTGTTATTCCCTTACTAATACCCTTATGTGTATGCATTTATCTAGCCATATGCAACATTTAAAGCCGTTAATGCTGGTTTATCTAAGCGCAAATCACGTTAACACTGCTTAAGCTAAACATATAAATTTAATATGCGTACAAACTTAGTTCACTTATTATTTTAGCCATGCAAATGCATTCCCACGTGTACTCTCTTGGTTAATAAGATTGATTAATTTTCATCACATCACTCTATTATTCATTAGAATTCGTTTTTATTCATTTTAATATAAACTTATATAAATGGATTGGGTATATAAAAAGAAAATATTTTACCCGCTCCATCAGCGCCACCACTAAAGATGCTGGAACTGCACAGTCCACTGAGCAGAGATTGCCTTAGCTCTGCCCCACAACAGCTGTTACTGCAGTCCTCGGTGCATGCAGGTGTGCATGCAGTCACAAAAGCATCAGCAGCACCGGTGCCAGTGGTATAGAGACTATGCCCAGGCCGAGCTGCTTGTGGTCTGGTGGATACTATCCGCTGGATTTTCTTTGGGCTCAGACACAAGCCCACTGCCAAAATAAAGCTCACAGCCCAACCAGGGTCACAGTAGTAATGGTATGGCATCAATGATGGAGTTTGCCTTTATCCTTGGCACAGCACCTCAGATATCACTTTGATTAGTTGTTTGAAACCACCCAATGCGGCTGCAATGCTTCTAACACCTTTCTCTTCCAGGCGCTAGGGTTTTTCAACAGAAAACTAGTGTTTTTCACAGTTATGGGCATTACGGCTTCATCACATCCTGCGAGGGCACATAGGTCTCCTAGACCCCATCCTTTAACTACAGCAATGCAGGCCTTCCCAAGTCACAGAGGTAGTTTCAGTTCATCGCTACCTCAGCTCCTTCACTTTCCCTTCTACTAAGCAGCCTCTTGCTCATGCAAGGGCACCTCTTGCTCATGTTCAAGGAGGCTCAGGGACTCGATACATGTAAGTCTACATCTTCGTGTAATGCTACTCTTTGGAATGGTGAATAACAAAAAAGTGCAGCGATTCACCTAGGTGTAGTACTAAATATACACATGAGTAACTATATATACGTATGCCCCATTGTGTACATTTGCTATTCATACAACATGGGTTATGTGTGTTGTGTGTGTGTATACAGAAGAATATAGAAAGACATGCCATAGTTTGGATGTGTAGTTCGTGCTCCCAGACGTCTGAAAACCCGCAATGCACCCGGACTCTAATGCTTGTGAACTAGTGTTTTTTAGACTATTTGTTAGTGTCTAAGAAAATATTTAAATCTCGTACTTCTAATAGTACAACTATGAATAATTGTGTTAATAGTAGCAGATGTAGCACAAGGTATAGTACTACAACTAAAAGTGGTAGCTCTACTAGTAGTATTAGTAGCAGTTGCAGTATCAAGGTGAAATAGCACCAAAATGACTGATATTAATATGAATCACAGGAGTTCTGACATTAATGCAAGCAGTGGCAGACTAGTAGTGCTTGTAGCTTAACCAGAATTAATAGTATTAATTTAATAAAGTAGTAGTGGGACTGACAATAGTACTGCCTGTATTATTAGCAATATCAATAGTAGTAGTCGTAGTAGTATTATGGGTGCACACTTTAGCAATGGTGTTAGTATTAGAAAAAGCAAAGAGATAATGAAGAAGTAGCAAATGTAGCTTTACATTACTGCAATGCTATTACTCATAGTATTATTGGTGTTGCAAGTATTATAATTCCAATTGTATGTAGTATAACATATAGTATATATGGTATTGAGAGTAATACTATCAATGGTATTTTCAGCAGTTGTAGTGTTATTATTAGTATGATGATTACCACAAGTAGTTCTTGCCTGTATAGTAGTACTTCCCGATATAGTTGTATTATTATTAGACAAAGTATATTAATATCAAACGGAAAAGTAAGTATGAGAGTAGTACTAGTAATGGGAGCAACAGCACTAGCTTACTTTCCATTTTATTCAATACTACTACTAAAAATGTAGTAGGAGTGGGAGTAGTTGTACAAATAATAGCAAAAGTAATTTTCAAAATGATAGCTATAGTTGTGCAAGTGATAATAATAGTAGTTCTTCCAGCTATAGTCTATTACTAGTCATGGTATAATAGGAGCAATAGCACCGGCTTTGGCACTGGCATGAATATGATTAGACCTAGTTATTCCTTTCACTCTTCCCTGTTTTGTCTACAGGAGTTTCATCTGGTAATGTGACTCGTGCCCACCTGCTCGCTCTACCCCTCATACTTCTGCCTATCTGTGGCGGCTGTAGTAAGAGATCACAGGTGATCCAAATAGATCCTGGGGCATGGTATTCTTCCATTTGCCTTCAATAGACAATATGGCTTCTTGATTTGTCCCTTTGCCCCCATTGCTTCTGAATCTTACAAGGTCATTTATCTTTGAGAGTTTCCTCTCAAGGCATGGACACCATTACATTTTCCAGATGAGCCAATGCAGGAATTCACCATTTTACTGCCCCTAATGCAAAGGTAGGATATGAAAATGCTGGATCTCTACCGAAACAGGAGCTGAAAAAGTACAATTTAATTCTAGATCATAAGTTAGACAATCCTGCCTATTTGCCAGTTCTGGTTTCAATATCTCCTTAACAACTTCTACTGATGACTCCATTTGCCGATTGGAATGTCACTTCTGTTGTGTTCCACCCAGCGTCTCTTCCTGACTCCACATAATCTTTTTTCCCCTGCAGTGAGTGGTGCCGGAAAAATTTTCTCATGCGGGGTGCTGACCTGGAGGCTCAGCTCAGTAAAATGAAAGCAGCTTAAAATAAATGCGAGGGTTGCGAATGAAGAAAAACCTGTAAGTGTGAGTAGGAAGGATATTATTAGTGCATTAGGATGCAATATTCAGAAATATATTGAAAATGTGCTAATATTTATTTACAGATGGATTAATGTAAAGGAGACCATTAATTAAGCCTGAGCGGTGAACTCCGCTCCGCTCGCGGAGCTGGCAAAGTTTAGGTAGCTTCGCGATTCGCTTAGAGCGCGAAGTTGCAGATTGCTACGCAATCTACAGCGTAGCGTAGTTGTTTTGCTTCCACGCACGCTCAATATTCATTCTCGCGCGCGCGGTAACGTCTTACCGTGATTCTGCCTTCGCCAACTCGCTTTTCTGTCCGTTCGCGTGTGCCACGAGATTTATAATATGGCCGCCCGATCCCGCGAGAGTTTGCGAACACGAACACGTCATTCGGACGCGCAAGCTGACTTCCGGCGGCTGTCTTGGTAAGATCGCGATCCCGAACATGCAAAAACTACAATCTGGCAAAGAATATCTCTCGAGCATCATAAAACCTTCTCGAAAATGATCATTTTGCTCAGAAAAACTCCTCAGATTGTGATTTGGCTGTAGTCTTTTGCGCAAGGAGTCCTTTTTTTTTTTTACTCTTTTTCTCAAGAGGAAGGAAGTGCCCCTGAGTCTCCAACTTCCTGTTCCTGTCCAGCAGGCTCCTCCCAGTGCTTTGTCCATGTGCTGTTCACTTTCATTTGGATTTGGAGCTGGAAGGATCACTTTTTGTGTCTGTCTGCTGCATCATATCATTGGATTGGATTTATTTGAGGACTTTTTGATTTGAGATTTAATTTTACAAGTAAGTTGGAGAATTGGTGTACATGTTTGTTTCATTGGGGCTTGTTTGTATCTACATTTTTCTGGTATTTTCATTGTTTTTAAAATGTAGTGTTGTGGGTGGCCTGTACTTTCAATAGGGGCCTAGTTGTTTTTCTTTGCAATTTCAGCCAGTAGGGTACCCATGGGTCCACGTTTCTGTGGTGTCTGTTGAATTTAAACATCATGTAGGGCATGGATGGCATAGGATTGAAATGCTAAATGTGGTTGTAGTGTATTTCACTGTTTGTGTGTGTGTGTGTTAAATACCTTTGTTGGATGTGTGTGTGTGCTTGATGTGTAACTTCTTTCCAATCCTTTCGTAGCGCTGTTGATTTTCATTTTTGTATTAAAGCTGTGTTGTTTAGCAGGCCTCCTTTGTCCGGTCATATATAGGCCTGCTTCAGTTCATTGTTTTCCATGGCCTGTTGTGACTGTGAGTGCTCATGTGGCTTGTGGCAATTTTGTGGTGGTAGTTTAGTAGTGTGTGCTTCTTTTTCCATAAAAGCCTGCATGTCTTTTCTTTGTTCCCCTTGGCTTATGCTTGTTGTGTCCTGGCCATGTGTGTGGCAGCCATTTTGTGAAGACAGGCAGAGTGCTTTTGGCAGAGGCTTACATTGTCTGTCTTCCATTTCTTGTTGTTGTGGGTGGCTAGCGGCCATTTTGTGGAGCCATCCAAGCAGTGTGCTTGCTTTTGCCATTCTGTTCCAAGCTTGTGGCCTAGTCTGCCAGTAGGCCCAGAGGTATTCATCATCAAATCATCAGTGCATACAAACTGTTTATGTTGTCTGTTGAATTTTAATACCATGGATGGCTTTGGATTGAATTGCAAAAGTTGGTTTTTGTGGTGGAATTGCAGTTTTTGGGTGTGTGTTAAATAAATAGGGCTTTTCAGCCAGTAGGTAACCCTAGGAATTCAGCTCGCGTACTTTTGGCAACTCTGCACAGCGCGACAACGCAGACTTACAGTTTTTGTCATTTTTTTGCGCTCTCAATATGCGTGTTCGCGCACCCGATAACGACTTTTAGTACAGTTCGCGATGGCGAACACGCTGAATTTGCAATCTGGCAAACAATATCTCGCGAGCAACATAAAAACTTCTCGAAAACGCTGATTTTGTGCATTTTGCTACAAAAACTCCCCAGGTTGTCATTTTGCTGTAGTTTTGGAGCATGGAGTTACTTTTATTTAAAAAAAAATTTTTTTAGAAGAGGAAGTAAGTTCCACAGAGACTCCAACTTCCTGTTCCTGTCCTTTGTATTCACTTTTTTGTTATTATTGTGGTGGGTGGCCTGAGTATGTGGGTGGCGGCCATTTTGTGAAGGCAGGCATTGTGCTTTTGCCAAAGGCCTGCATTGTCTGTCTTGTATTCCTGACCTTTTCTTGTTTTTGTGTGTGGTCTGGCCATGCGGTGGTGGCCATTTTGTGGGACCAGCCACTGTGCTTCTTCCATAGGCCTCCAAGCTTGTGGCCTAGTCTGCCAGTAGGCCCAGGGGTACTACTCATCAATCATCACGGATGCATGGAAGTTAAACAACTGTTTTTGTGTTGTGCGTTGAATTTCAACATCATGTATGGCATGGATGGCTTTGGATTGAATTGCAAAAGGTGTTTTTTGGGGTGGAATTGCAGTTTATGGGTGTGTGTTAAATAAATAGGGCTTTTCAGCCAGTAGGTAACCCTAGGAATTCAGCTCGCGTACTTTTGGCAACTCTGCACAGCACGACGACGCGGACTTAATGTTTCTGTCATTTTCGCGCTCTCAATATGCGTGTTCGCGCACACGATAACGACTTTTTGGACAGTTCGCGATGCCGAACACGCAGAATTTGCAATCTGGCAAACAATATCTCGCGAGCAACATAAAAACTTCTCGAAAACGCTGATTCTGTGCATTTTGCTAAAAAAAACTCCTCAGGTTGGCATTTTGCTGTAGTTTTGGAACACTGAGTCACTTTTGTTTTTTTCAAAAAATTTTTGAAGAGGAAGTAAGTTCGACAGAGACTCCAACTTCATGTTCCTGTCCTTTGTATTCACTTTTTTGGTATTATTGTGCTGGGTGGGCTGAGCATGTGGGTGGTGGGCATTTTGTGAAGGCAGGCATTGTGCTTTTGCCATAGGCCTGCATTGTCCTGTCTTGTATTCCTGACCTTTTCTTGTTTTTGTGAGTGGCCTGGCCATGTGGTGGTGGCCATTCTGGGGGACCAGCCACTGTGGTTTTTCCATAGGCCACCACGCTTGTGGCCTAGTCTGCCAGTAGACCCTGGGGTACTACTCATCAATCATCATGGGTGCATGAAAGTTAAACAACTGTTTTTGTGTTGTCTGTTGAATTTTAACATCATGTATGGCATGGATGGCTTTGGATTGAATTGCAAAATGTGGGCTTTACATTTTTTCTGGGGTATAGTTCACGTTTTGGGTGTTGTAAATAAATGCCTTTTTATGTGTATATGTTCGTTGTTGTTGCTCCCTGATGCTGCATCCATCCCATGTGATGCACAAATTTGTATTTAGGGCAAACAGGCTACACCTCATTTATGTTTTTGTTCTTTGCTATTCTTATTCTTCCTGAGTCTACACAGTACAGTAGTACACCAGGAGCCCTGGCCTTGTTGTCAGTGTCATAAATGGATACACTGTTGTTGTTCACTGACTTAAGAAAATTTAATAATTTTGACCACCCACCACTCACTAAGAAGCTATATATTAAATTAGTTTGATTGTACTATCTTTTGACTGATGTTCTTCTGGCTTCTTTGCTTTTAGGTGCACAAAAAAATGAGGAGGAGGTGTGTCATCATCGCCCGTTGTGGTGCCAGACCGACGTCCTGATGCTGTACACGACGTGACGTGTGAGTGACCTGACCACTCATCTCTGCAACTTGTGCAACTGAGTGCTGTTGACATCTGAAGAAGATGCCCCCAAAGAAAGCAGGTAGCAGGTCCTCCAGTACCAAGAAATTTGGCATTGAGAAGAAGGAACAGAAGAAGAAGGAAGTGTCACTTAAGTCTGGTGTGCCACCCAAAACCTTTTTTGGGACACCAAAAATTACGCCTGCAGTAGCGGTGTCCGGGGGCCAAGCTGGGGGCAGCACCACCGCATCAGTGGGCCCAACCCACCAACCCAGGCCCATGCAGATGAGTGTGGAAGAGGTAGCCAGCCTAATGGTGGAAAGCAGTGATGCTGAGCCTGAACTAAATTTATCGCTATCTCAAAGTAGTACACAATCAACGCAGGAGGGAACACAGCAGATAAGTGGTCAACAACAACAGCCGCAACCACCGCCCGTAATAGTAGCTGTTGTTCCTCCCGAAGTAGGGGCAGCTCAGGAAATCGAGCCTCATGCAGAGGAAGAAGAGGAAGCCACTCCTTCAGAAGTTCCATTGTCTTTCAAATCCCCAGCAAGGAAAAGGAGGGTTAGTACATCAAGTTCTTCACCAAGCCCCCCTTCTGATGATCTAGATGCCACTTGGAAGCCACAAACTAAGTCTGAGAGGGAGACATGTCCTAAGAGCAGGCATGGGAAAAGGAAGGTTCCATAAAGCCTTACTCTTATGGAGGTTGATGTAGAAGAGCCGGATGATGATGATGATGATGATGAGCCAGTCATCACGAACATCACTCCCGGCCCAGAGGAGATGGAGACCATCTGAAAAAACACCACGCAATCCAGTGCGAGGAGCACCTTTGTCGCATAAAAACTGGAACCATTGCTGTTGGTGGGGATGAACGAGTAGAAGGTCCGCTCACGGTGGAACAGGAAGAAGAAGAGGGAGACCTTCTCTGTGGTAGTGGTACACAAAGTAGCCCGGTCCCCAGCACTGCAGTGGTAACGCCCACATCCTCAGCAACATCTCAGTGGGACAAGAGTAAGAGTCAGCCTGAGACACCAAGGAGTACTGCTTTTAAAAAAAGGTCGACGTTGAGCACAGGAAGGAATACCACGCAGCCTACCATTCTTAGCATGTTTACTAGGCCGGAGGGGCAGTACGAACGCAACCACCCAATAGCACGTTTGTACAATGCGAAGCTGGCTAAAATGTTAGCACTGGACCTTCTCCCTTTTTCTTTTGTTGAAGTGGTGGGTTTTCTGGAATTTGTGACAACCATCTGCCCAAAATGGAAGGTTCCCAGCCGCTACTATTTCGCCAGAGTTGCTGTTCCAGCACTACATCACGACGTGCTGGAATTGCTTGGAAAAGCCTTAAAATAGAGTGCTGTTCAGAGTATCCATCTGACAACAGATATGTGGACCAGTTGCCAAGCCACTGATTACATGTGCATCACTGCACACTGGGTCTCTTTTTCGGGTGTTAAAGATAAGATATCTGGAGGTGTTGTTGACACTGCTGAGATTTTTAAAGACACTCGCAAACATGCAACTGTAGCCATGTTTGCTATGGAGAAATCTCATACTGCTGCAAACATTTTGGATGAGTTTAACAGCAAGGTGTTTGAGTGGCTGCGACCAAGAGGGCTTAACATTGGTTTTGTTGCCACGGACAATGGCAGTAATGTAGTTAGGGCCATGAAAGATGGTGGCTATTTCAGGGTCCCGTGTTTGGCACACTGCATTAATATTGTTGTTCAAGACTTTCTGAAAAATGAAAGCAAAGTCAGCAACTTACTGACCACCTGCAGAAGAATATGCACGCATTTCAACCATTATTTTAAAGCCCGGAAGCAGCTGAGGGTCATTCAACGTGAGCATAAATTGCCAGTCAAAGCACTCATCCAGGAGGTGCCAACACGTTGGAATTCAACTTATTACATGCTTGAGTGTCTGTTTGAGCAGTACATACCACTCAATGCTTATGTCATGAAAAGGTCAGGAGATCCTACTGTGAAAGGCATGACCGTTGAGATGGCCTAATGGGACCTCGTTAAATGCCTGACAGAGATGCTACTTCCTTTTGAGGTCTTCACACGTGAAGTCAGCAGGGAGCACTGTACTATGGGCCAAGCTATCCCATTGTTGTACATGCTAGAGCAAGAGCTGAAGGAGGTGTCAGAAATGTACGCAGGTGTGGATGACAAGGTAGACGCATATTATTTGGCGGACACCTTAGCCGTTCGCTTATCTGACAATACAAGGATTCAAAATAACATTGTGTCACATCGACATTACATTACTGCCTCAATTTTGGATCCACGTTACAAATTATTGCTGAGCAGTAATGAAGTAATTCCTTTTTCAGAAGTGGATGTTGCCAAGTACAAAACTTTGATAGCTGAGGAAGCCACTGACTTTGAAAACGAACGGATCTTAATTAGAGGCCCGCCATCCCAGGCCAGAAAAAGTACTACAGAGCACCCAGAGTCAAGTTCTACTTCAGAGCCCGAGAGCAGTGCGTTTGCCTCCCAGCAGTCACCAACACTACCAGCAATAACTAACCCTGGGCGTAGTTCGCGAAGTAGCACTTCGCGAAGCTACGCAAAGTGCAGTTCGCACTACGCGAGCAACGCGTAGCACTTCGCGAACTGCGTAGTACCTTGTTCGCACTGTGCCAGATGTCGTTTTCAATGATTGCACAGTGCGGACAAGCAACTGGCACTGTGCAACCATTGAAAATGGCATCTTGCACAGTGTGAGCTGTAGTTTTCTGCTGCTCGAGTAGATTTTTACTCGAGCGGCAGCTTTCTCAACGCAAACTGGTAGTTTCTCATCGCGAGCGGTCGCGAGCATACGCGACCACTCGCAATGAGAAACCTGACCTCCTCGCGTTGGGAATCTCGCCGGGAGGTTTATTTTCCATGCTCGCGATCGCGAACTTGATGTTGCTGATCGCGAACAAGGAAAAAGTCTCGCCGGGATGTCATTTTGCTTGCTCGCGGTCGCCAACTTGACGTTGAGGACCACGAGCAAGCAAAAAAGGACCGCAGCACTACGCAACACTACGCTACGCGTGTTCGCACTGTGCTACGTGCAGTTCGCGTAGTGCGAAGTAGCGCGAACTTCGCAAACTACGCGAGCATAGCGTAGTGCTTTGCCCAGGCTTAGCAATAACATCAACAACAGCACCAACAGGATCATCAGCCACATTTAAAAAAACGGCAGGTAATTGGTTTCTACGGAAAGGGTTTTGTTCGTCCATTACTGATGCAAAGGCAAAAGAGGCCAAGCAAATCAGAGCATCCCTGAACATTGAGCGGATGGTTCAGGCCTATCTGGATGACATAATAGAGGTCTTCATGGAGCAAAGCCCATTGGTGTATTGGTATGGGAAAAGGAGCCAATGGCCAGTGCTCAGCAGGCTGGCGATAAAGTATGTGGCTTGCCCTGTTGCAAGTGTCTCTTCAGAGCGTGTTTTCAGTGCTGCTGGTGCCATTGTTACTGTGAAAAGGACCAGTTTCTCGCCCAAAAGCGTGGAGAGGTTAAACATGATCAAAATGAATCAGCACTTTATACCACCGGAGTACAAAATACATGAATCACAGCAGGAAGAGGAGAGCGACTTCGATGACATAAGTAGTGGGTTACATGACGTACTTCTGTCCAAACCACCAGAGTTTGAGGACGAGCTCCTCTTCCCTGACAACTAGGCTTTCAAATTGTTCTTCCTTCCTTTATTTGTGTGTGTATCTGTTTTTGTGGCTCAAATCTAATCACAACAAATCCATCAACACCGTCTCCTTTTTATTTCCCTATTGGAGTTGCACGTCTGTGCATAACTGTCCACTCCACTCCTCAGAGTCCTGCTCCATATTCCTTACTCTCCCTAAATACATTTCAAGCAAGCCAGACATTGGATGGAGATGGAGAATAGTACAATACATGTTGCCTCTAACAGTCCCTCCATAAGAAGTGAAACGTAACTACAGCTATCTTCCGTTTTGTTTCTGAGCCGAAACTCATCACTGTCAGAAGGCTAGGCATCAGATCTGACAGCCAAAGAGAAGAGCAAGACAGGTAATGATTATTATGAATAATGGCATGCATTGCATTGGATGCTTGCTGACTACGAGTGAATGTGCATGAAGTCGAACTATACTAGTTTATCTACAAAGTAAAAGTGACTCAAGTGACAGTCAATGTTTCCGTGTTGTTTAATAACCACATTGTACTCCTACCACTGCAGGTGCAGGCCAATATCCATTGCAATTTTGTAATATGGAATATATTATAAACTTAATCAGTCACTACAGACTGAGTTGGTGTTGGAGAACACGTACCACACGGTCATGATGCTGACCATACTATCTTTGCACACAGTCAGTTGGATCGGAGATAATTGATGGAATAACTGTGTTTCATGGACTGCCTTAAAAGGTAAACAGTTTCAACAAGAATCACAGCAGACCTAGGCTACATGTCCGTGTAGTGGTGTGGACTGGAGTAGAGTATAGTGGTATGAGGGACAGTGGCGCATTGATTTAGTCACTTCATTTGGAAAATGCTAGGTTGCTGCAGTGCATATGCCTTTTGTCTGGCTCTGTCAAAATTTAAGGTAAATGGGGGTAGGGTGCCTGGCCTGTGCCGTGGTTGGCCTGTTCTGTGCTGGCTCCTGTCCCGTTGTTGTTGTAGCTTAATGCTGTAGAGTAGACACGATGTATCCAAGCCACCTCAGTCTGCAAGTGTTCTCTCAAGAGTCTTGTCTTCTCTTCTTGCACTCCACTGTAATTGAGTTTATTTTTTTTAATTCAGTTATTTTTCAATACCCCTTTTGTTTTTCCATCTACACTTGCAGGCCGGCCTTTACCCTGCGCTATAGTGGGAGAAACAACTCACACTTACCTTACCAATCCGCATCAGGCAGGCAGTGGTACCCAAGATTTATGTGCGGAGTGTCCATGGAAGGGAGGCCCAAGATGAATGACGAGAATGATGCAACTCCACATTTGGACCAAATTTATTTGATTCCTTTTTTCTCTTCAATCATTACGACTGCGTGGTGTGGTTTGTTTGGTAATTGATCCCTACAACTATTTTTTTATTTTCTTTGCTAGCTTGAAAAATAAAAGTAAGCCCGGTACAGCATGTAATTTGGTTCTCTCTGAGGGCAGACAGGCAAGGCAAATTTCATATTAATAATTTCTGCCCTGAACAGTCTAATTGTGTAGTAGTAGTTAGTAAGTACAACTCATTAACCATCAAGTTCTATTCATCATCATGCATGCATTTCCTTTTTCTCCCTTTATAGATTTCTTTGATAATGGATCATGGTCGTCTTCCAAGATTGTGTTTTACTTTTGTTGTGTCCATGAATACTGTCTGTTTTTCTTTGTCAAACCTTTCCCCAAACCCCCCTTCCCATCCATTCATCAATCCCTAACCCTCTTCCCCCGGGCTGTGTGATTTATATTGAGGTGTAATGTGACTACATTAAATGTACACCAACAATTGATCACACGCTTGCTGGGGCAGATGTGGTGAAAGCAACACTAATTGAATTTCAAGGCAGGGCAAGGATCTTCTGCTTGCCCACACATGCTGTACTTTACTTTGTTCTACTACTCCTCCCACAGTCTCTCTCAGGCAAGTGACTTTCTCTTTCTTGTTTCAAATGCTATTGCCAGTGTCTACTACTTCCATCACAATAATGGCATCTTCTCCATTCATTTGGGAAACCAACCATGAAGCCATCACTGTGCCGAACCTCATCATCATCAATCACAGGTAAGATACCTTTGATGGGAGGTATAATGGACTAGGAGGAGAGACTGACAGTACTAGTAGCACAAATAAAATAACTCAGTGAGGGGTACCGCATCTATCTGTTTGTGTGATAAAAAATCAGCAGATCTTTTAAATCAAACACTGGCTGCGGGCATGCAGCAGCATGGAAACAAAGTAACAAACCATGTGACGTTAATTGAATTCGTAAAACAGTAACCCACCAACAAAACATTTACATCGTATGCAGGGCTTTAAGTGGAATGAAAAAACTGGGGGGTCTCTCAAAGGGGCGTGGCCAATATAATTAAGGGCGTGGCTTAAGCTAAAAATCCGTGCTTGGCATACTATGCCGCCCATCTGGTATCTTGCTGTTTCTGTCATTGCATCCATATGTAAAATACAACAAGTGACATCATACCTACAACAAGTCAGGACTATTGGCTTTGTCAATGGTTGTTAGTTGCATAAGATAAATAAGCAGCAACTATGGCCTGTATATAATATTGAAAACTCTTCCACTTAAAGCCCTGGTGACACCACAACAATGTTGCTGCTCCTGAGTTTAAAAAAGAGAAGGGAAATTAAGAGACAAAATGACTCTAAAGGATTCCCCTTCCCCTACAACACTCACCTGGCATGATGTCATGCCGTAACTTCTCCACTAGTGAGAAGTGAGCAGTGTGAGCATGCGCACATCGATGTGCCTGCTGTCACTGCAGTCTAGAAAAAAAACGGACCGCCTGTGCCAGGGCACAATACAGAGCCCTATAGAGACCCGTTTCGAGGCCCCCTTTAAAAAACTGCCGGTGCTCAGCACTGGCGAGACCCGGCCCACTTAAAGCCCTGATCGTATGTTTCAGTAAATAATATATAATTTAATATACCCTAACAAAAATAAACTATCCCACTTTGACCTGACCCACCCCCCTCCCTAACCCCAACCAATGTCCAAAAGTCAAAGTCCAAAATATTCGTAAAAAAGTTAAACCCCAACGCCCAAAACCTACCCACCAACAAAAGGAATTAAAAAAGGGGCAAATCGACAAGGTCCTAAATTCGGCTGGCTTTCATGTGTTCGTCAACCAGGATTTTGACACGGTCCTCTAGGTGCTCCTCCAAGCGGGCCATCCGGCAGAGCATCTGGCTGCGAAATGCCCTGCAGTTACATACAAGGTGGGGGGCAGCAGTGCTAGATAGAGAGGCACGGCGGCGGGTGGCTGCCTGACCACGGCACCGTAAAACTGGAGGCAGGGCCTGACTGGGGCCCGGGGCATTGGAGGAGGCTGCAGCTACAGCCGCCTCTTCCTCCGCCTGAGCCACCAGCCGCCGATATTCCTCGCAAATGGCCTCCAGTTTACGGTGCCGGGCCCTGGCTGCCAACTCCTTCCTCGTAGGTTTTGGTTGGGAAGGAGTATCTATATCAAGAAAGAAAATGAACATTGTTGTAATCAATACTCTTAGCAAAACAGTAACACAAAATTCATTCAACACATAGTGGCACAGTATCACTAGCAAGCACAGTACATAACATTTGTGGTAAGTATCTATACTCCTACTTCCTCGCACTCTATTTGTGGGAGTTTCTGACATTATTCTAGCACTATGTACTCCAGTACACACCAGTCGTCTTGTTCTTATCTCTAGTTTAGCGAAATTACATAACCTTGTTGTAGCCGGCATGCTAGCTCAGTCAGCTAAGCTTGCACCCAAGATAAACAGATACGAGTCACATGATGCAGACTCACGTTACTTTTATTTACTACTACTGTCTGCAGGTGGGGAAGCTCATATTTTTGTATTACGGGTGGCACTGGCCATACTCTGTCTGTTACATGAGGACAATTGCTCAATTTCACTTTCACCCTGCCCTGGGTACTACAAAATGGCAGATTATTTATCGGATCCAATGATCATTGCTTATATTATAGATGGTAATACGACATCAGGTCAGTAGCGGTCGGTGGTGGGAGTGCTGCCGGGTGGTGACTTGGGAAGGTGCAGGGTGGGGGTAGTAAACTATGGATTACGGACAATCACAGATAATTAAACAATACATATAAATAAATAAAACAGATTTTGTTGCACGCACTGCATCACATTTGGCGGTGCAGTGCACACAATGAAAATCGTTTTATTTATTTTTATGTTTACTTACCTGTATTTGGCCGTAATACATAGTTTACTTCCCACCCACCCTGCCCCTCCCCATGTCACCGCCCGCCAGCACTCCCACCACCGACCGCTACTGCATCGGGTACTTTGCTTTCATTGATTGTATAACCAACAGATAGGCCACCCTTTGCAGGCTGGCTGACACAATCAAAAATACATTAACATAGGTAGGGAGTGGCCTCGGAGTCGGAGGAAGGCGCTTCGGCTTGATAATATATATATATAAGATGTGCTTGCAAACTACTGCGAGTCAACTGTATTCTGAAAATACTACTTATATATTCCCCTCCGCTTTGCTACTCTGGCGCAGTTTCTTTTACATTTTCTTCAAAGTAAGACTGTACAGCGACAGTCTCCACCTATGCTGTCTATTGATGATAGTACATCCAGGCATACATCCATTAAAGTAAATGTCTATCATTCTTTTTTATATATCTCTTAACAAACCTTAGTTGGTTTCAGCAACAATCACCCATGCGTCCGCTCCTTCCTTGCTTGCCTTGGCTTTGAGTTTGAACCAAACACCGCTGATGATTCTCGCTATCTAGTACTATCCACCCATACTGTGTCGCCCACCCAGGCAGGCATCCTCTTTCACCTTCCACCCATCCTTCAACAACCCATGCATCTGATCTGATTACTATCAGCCACCTATGCATGCTTCCAACATATCCTTCTCTGCCAGTCAGTCATGTTACATCTCGCCCATCCTTCCACCCTTCTTTCCCTCTTTGTTCAACACATCTATCAAGGTCATCTGATCTGAGTTTGTCTTCTCCATAAAACCTTCACAGCTGAGTTGGAGTCAGATAGAAGAGGCCATTGGTTACCATTGGTTACTCAACTCACACTGCTAATGCTAAGTAAAGGGTGTCTACTTCAACCATTGTATAATGTTCACTACAACTTAATAAGTCGCACAGTAGTGAGTGAAGTGAACACACTTCCATTTAGTAGTAATGTCAAGAAGTAATGAATATAACTTACCACCGCCCGCCACTGCTGCTGGCTCCCCCCCTGTAGCTCCTGCAGGTGCCGCCTGTTCTCCCGCCCCCTCCGGAATGGGCGCATCACCATCGCCACTGGCCCCGCCAGCACTGGTGATTGGTAGTATGCCTAGAAAAAACATTACACATTTTTAGATACCTGGAAACCTCCCCCTATTTTATTAGTGTTCACTTGGAAGATTGAAAAAAATGTTAATACAACATACATCAGCACTAGAGTAGTACAGTCAGTAGACAGACACTAGTAGTGTTATATGATTCCTAGGGTCATCTAGTCCTACTCTACTCTTTTGAAAGTTAGCCTGAGCCATGTGTAACCCTTTTAGATTCATCATGTCTACTACTCTTTTTGCGCATATTTAATTATACCTCGCAGCTTATTGACATGTGCAGTAGACGCCTTTGAGGCCACATGACGGTTGCGTACACTTGAAGAGGTCGAAAAACAAGCCACTTTGTTATGGAGTTTGGTTAGTCCGTATTGCTTAGCCATCACATGTACATGTTACACTTTTGCCATGACTGCGAAATGCTTGCATTATACTATCTAACGCACAGCATTTTTCTCATAATAGGCGGAAGATTCCCTTCTACAAACCAGAGATTTGCAGAGCTTATGATGCATGATGTAACCAGTATTTCTACGTTCTACGGTGAGGGGTCTTCAAGAATTCACACAGGTCTTTTGTCTTGTTGTCCTGCACTTGTAAATGTTTACTGTTTTAATCTTATGCTTTTTGCTGTTGACTATGGCTGTAGTAAAATTTCATATAACAACATACAGAGCTTGTTACCTATTTGAAAATAAACCTTTTGAACTTACACATAGACTCTGTGGTATTTGCTGTGGTGGGGTGAACTTACACAAGTGAGTGAGCAAAAGGGTATTATTATGTTCTGGGTTGTCTGTCTCATCATCATTGTGTATCTTCTTCGTGTGGGGGGTCGGGAGTGGGACCTAATGTGAGACACTATAGCTAGTCGGTCAGGGGATCGTGGGTTCTTCTGACTGAGGTGTGATGAGTAAGGTCCAACCTCCCATCACCAACATCCTATTTTGTTGTGCATAGTTTTGTATGTGGCTCTGCAGAATCACTACAACAGTAATAGTATGTACTATCCGATCCAATATACTAGTCAAATATCTGGTTGGCATTTTGTTGGTGGGAATTGTCAAAGCCTCAACATTAAGAAGACTAGATGGACAACCCAAAGGATAGGACACAGTGGCTAGAGCTATTGGTCAATCTGAGTTTTATTATTCCAAAGAAAACCTTCAATAAAGAGTGGCCAACTGTGCAAGCTTAGGTACAGACAGAATAATAGTAGTAGTACAGAGAGTCATAGCAGAAGCAGTAAGAAGGAACTTAGTTAGAGACAGGGATAACCAGAATTTGGAAACAGATAGTCAAGGTCTAGAATTAGAAAGTGGAACCATAATTTATAGTTCGGAAAAAAAAGATGCAATAAAAGTTAGGGAAATATAATTGTTAATATTAACCACTGGAGGACTTAATGGAGGACTTACTGGGGCCAGCAGCAGGAGCCTCGGTAGAGGAGCGATCCTCTCCTGGTTGATGTTGTCCCGCCGACTCGGACCCTGTCTTCTAGCCCCTGGGTGGTGCTGATGTTCATGTAAGATATAATAAAGAAAGAGACAAACATTAAGGAGTGCTGTGAAACAAATAAATCATTTGGAAAAATAAGTCAAAAAACATTTTAGGAAACAACAATTGCAATAAAATTGACCTATCTAATCAGATGGATCGACTACTGGGCTGCTTGCTGGATTCACGGATCGTCTACTTATTTATGAACACTCCAGTGTTCCATAATCATTCTGATTACAAATACTAACGAACCCTAGTAAGTACCACCTGACCTAGACCATCTATTCCAGAGGGGCCAATTGTTCACTAAGTCTGCATTTCCATTTTTTTAGCCATCAAATGCATAGATGAGATGGAGGACACATGCATAAATTTGTGCATACACCAAATTGTGGGTTGGTTGCATCTGATCTTGTTCTGCTACTGACTGACCCTGCTAAGCCTACCACTCACTAAACAAACTACAAAAGGTTCTACGGAGGACTGGGGTAAGCAGCACTCAGTGACAGAGGAGGCGTCACGCAGACCGTAAAACAATTATTAACTAATACTAACTAAACCTATTATCCAATATCCATCCACCACTATTTCACAGGAGGACAATGGAAGGACTAGAGTCTCTCTAGCAATAGCATTACCTAACTTCAGTTCTCTAAAATAAACTCTTACATTAATCAGCCCAAGCTAGCGCAAAGTGGCAAACAAGTAAGAGTAGCACCGATCACCTGGGTCCTACAATCACAGAAGATTTTGAAACGTAATTTACCAGCAACGCGTTAGCAGCAGTAATCTTGTTATTCGTCAAAAATTTAATTTATACACAACAATAAGATACTCACCAAGCCAACGACCTCGACACCTAGCAGGTCCAACAGAGGTCCTGCTCCCGGTCCAGGATGTCAGACCACCGGTGGGCCAGCTGATTATGGGTGCGCCGGACCCCTGAGCACCGGAACACTGCCCGGCGCACCTACGCCCACTGACGGTTACGCTCCTGGGTAGCGTACCCGGAGCCGGGCCTACCGCCTGCTGCCAAGGTCAAGGGGAGGTGGCGCTGGATCAAAAAAACAAGGGCGGCCACCTCCGCCTCACCAAAAAGTTGCCGGGCCTGCACCCCTGCAGAACGCATTCTGCCGCAAGGCAGGCGGCTTTTGGCGCAGGCCCCTTTCCCTTTGATGCGCTAGAGCTAGACGTGCCCTTGGCCATGGTTCTGGGGTGGGTGGGAGGCGGAAAAGAAAAGTTAGAAGGGAAAAAAGAAAGTTAGGGGGAAAAAGTAAGAAAGAAGTAATAAAAGATAAAAAAAACACAGTAAAAGTAGAAATAAAATGCAAAATATAAACTTAGGGAAAGAAAGAGATAGATGATAACTAAAAAAAGTCCGAAAAAATGTGTAAAAAACAAAGGATTCCAAAGATTAAGGGAGGATAGAAAAGTAGGCCCAGAACCATAGCATAGAGTGAAAAACAAGATGGCCTCGCCCATTCGCGACCGCGTGGGTAAGTTTGCGCGATATTTCTCGCGAACATGCAATAATCGTCGCGAACAAGTAAAATGCGCTCCCGAACACGTCATGAGCATCGCGAACATGCTATACAAGACCCGGAACAGGAAATAAGGCATCGCGAGCGGGCGGGACAATTGAAAAACAAGATGGCCGCGCCCATTGGCGACCGCATGGGTAAGATCGTGAGATATTATCCCCGAAGCATGCAAACAGCTCCCCGAACACGCACAACGCGCTCCCGAACAAGAAAAAGGCATCGCGAACGGGCGACTCAAGCTACTACGCACGCTCACGAAACTACGCGTAGCTCGCGTAGTGCAAGAACATCTTCGCGTAGCTTCGCGTAGCGCGACTACGCGAACTACGCCCAGGTTTACCATTAATAACCCAAAGTGATTTTCGCAATTTGTGCACAAAAGAGTAAAATAAAAGTGGGTTGGTTTGTTTTTTCACCATACTTTGAAACTTGCCTGCCATCACATTCTACATCTAAAAGGCTCAAATATGTCTCATTGTAATATTTATAAACTTTGAAAAGATTTTCTTTTTTACATCGGTACCTTTCGCGTGCCTCATCTTTTCATTCTCTATAGCAACCGATCAGGTGAGTGACAAAAATGTGGTGGCCATCAACTTGAAGCCACGTAATTTAAAATTACATTCAAGGGACAAGCAAATGTTCAGTGGTTGTTAAAAGTTGTTTTGGTGAGTCTCCTTACCATCACCTTTGCAGTCAACCAAACAGCTAATACTGCAATGAAAAAAAACACGAAAGGAGCTTGTTGTGTTCCACTATCTTTGATGAACTGCCTTCTGGTCTGGGGGTGCTGCGGCATCTGCGCGCACCCCTAGTTCCAATGCCACTACTCCTGCCTTACAGTTTGCAGAATGTCTTCTCCTGCAGTTTGCTCTTACCCCTCACTTCACCACCACAATTGTTATTATTTACAAAGCTCTGGGAAGACATCCTGCTTCATTGGAAGGCATGGCTGATCTATGTCCCTCCCTCCTCATAGCAAGTGACCCCAGTTACTGCTTTGCGACCTCAGCAGTGCATTAGCTACCTTGCTAAAGATCTGGTTTTGAAGATGGGAACCTGCTCAGTGTGTCCGGGGCCCGTCCCACTACTTAGGGCATCAACTTAGACACAATTAGGGGTTTATGTCTCGACTTACCCTGTTTTTGCGAGAACCTATAACCTGAGTGTCTTGCTGCTTTTTTGAATTTTACGCCCTTTTTGCTCTCTCACGTCACCAGGGATCCCTTAGATCCTGACAGGTTGCTCAATAGTCCACCTTGTCACTAGAGGTAATTTCCCCTGCTCCACTGATGTAGAAGAATCCACCTTATGTAAGGATCTCTGCCTTCCAGGTGGTTATCAGTGTGCCTCCAGTGCAACTGCAAAATAAAAACAAATGCACTACAGGCGCAGCTGGAAGCCGAATGGGTGCCATGCTTTTTTCCAATGCGGGAGTTTGTGAAAAACTAAAAATCACTGCCCCTGATGTAGGAGTTTCTTTTCTTTGACTAATAGTGCCTTGCCCTGCATGGCAGACCAATGCAGACAGGTAGGGCACTTCAGGCTTGTTGGTTCCTATTGGCGGAGGATCAAGACTGATGTATGTAGACTGACTTCTGTCCAGGCAGACATTCAGGGGATTCAATACCACGTCTTGCTGGATTCAACATGAGTCACCAAGTGTCTCCCAGCAATTTCTGCATTTAGAAAGTGTTCACTACTCGAATCATACAGCCTGAAGGACAGAAATAAACCACTTAACAGACTGTTCTCTTGGGAGAAGCAGCAGCATGACAACAATAAAGCACCCTTTTATGCAATATTTCAAGGATCACAGCAAACTTCATTTAGGGTTGGTTAACACTCTATACATATGTGCAGACAACCTGCGACACCTTCACATCGTCTGTTGACATGATGAAGGAATGATTCCAAGAGGAGAACTGGTCAGCACCTGGGTTTGGAAAAGTGGTGGATGTGGAAGTATGATCCACCTCATCACCTGGTCTTAATAGTAGGGCAGGAGAATACGGTGTTTGTGTGGTCACTTGGGGTTGTGTATAAGGTGTGAGGGATGTTGAAGGGATTGCTTGTGGATGGAAGGCGATAGAAGAATGGTTATGATAAAGGGCTCTCTTAAGTTTATGGAGGGATTGAAGAATTGGTATACTACGGGGATTGTACATCAGAATTTTGCATGTTGAAATAACTGACATAAATATTCCCTGTCTTGCAAACATATTGTGTATTAAATATTGTTTACAAAAATATCATCCCATTGAGTGTTGATTTTCCATTATTAACTCCAATGGGCCCATATTTTTGTAAATAATATTTATGCACAATATTTATGTCAAACAATATTTTGCTATGATCACCTGGGGTTAGGCTAGGTTTTAACTGCTGGACCTGTATGTTTAGAAACATTAAAATAAGTTAGAAATTGCATCATCTTATGCAAATATTCCGTTTGCAATATCTCTTCACCCTGGTGGGTTGGTAACCCATCATTGTCTTTGTCATGGCTTGGGTCTTTCTCATCCCCTAATGGTGCGAGGTGTTCATGGTGCATTGCATCTGATGGTATTCTGCAAGAAAGGACCACAATGTGCACACTTTTGATGGAAACACAACAATCCTCTACCGCTGACATGCAAACAATGCGACCACATCTTCCATACTCCAACAGTGTTCCCATTGTGTATATGGTATTTTTTTTAAACTTCTCTCCTGTGGCTTGGAGGCACATCAAATTTGGGGTGGGGACTGTGTCATCAGTCATGGATATAAAGATCCTCCCCGAGCACACAAAATGTATATGATCCACAAATGAAGATGTCCATAAATGTATTCTTCTTGTCTTTAAATCAAGTATTCTTCAGTCTGTACGGACAAGAGAAGTCTGCTGTACCAACTGAAGAATACTTGATTTAAAGATAAGAAGAATACATTTATGGACATTGAAATCTTTATTTGTGGATCATATACATTTTGTGTGCTCAGGGAGGATTTTTCTTTAGTTTTGTTATCCGCACATGTGGGTAGGGGTAGGGTTGTGTAGGTAACCAACCCTTCTTCCCCTGCAAGCACCGTTAGATACGAATTGTAATTTGATACTCTGATCCAGATGTGTAGTTGAGCGCCCTTTCGTTTTCCTGGTTACCTAGTGTTCAGTTAACATTATGGATATAAAGAGGATCCAGAGTCAGCTGTGTAAATGTAACATTCTGTCATTGCAATAGACATGTTTCATCATTACATGTTTGATGGCACCTATGAATGTGTTGACTAATGCATTGCGGTGTGAATTTGTTTGTATTGGAACAATTGTCATGTACCTCTGTTGAAATATGGACTCGATGATATCATGTGCATTTGTCACCTGTTGAGTGAAGTGTGTGTAAGGTTCCAAGGACTCATCCATTTGTTACTTATGTACCTGGATGGCACATCCTTTGCTCATAATGTTCCTGGTGTATAGTATACCGGTGTGCAATAGATCACCGAGCCATGTGCAGATTTATTTAGGTATGTACATGGGTGAATGGCAGGTCAGTCTCTCAAGTCAGCTGCACATTAATTGAATACGCCATTTTACTATTTAGTAAACCTCATCCCTGACCTTGGGTGGCACCACCTGGATGTGTGAGCATTTGTGGCACCACCAATGTTTGTAAAGTGAGCTAGGTCTGTCTGCTGGGAAAGTGATTTAACAACTCGTTTGACTCAAGATGAAATCCATGGACCTTGGCAATATTTGGGAAAGGTTAGTTGTGAAGTGTTAGGGTGGCAGTGTGATGTTAGACATCAGTTACTCAATAATGTAGGACTTTTAGCAGCACAGTAAGTGGTGGTATGGCTGTCCTTCTGTCTATATTAAATCCTACTCTATGAGTGCCACTGTGGACATGATATCTCCGGGTGAAATCTGACTCCCGGGAGGATGCCTGCTGATCTCATGTCCTGTGCATTGATTCTCCCAGCTCCTTCTGTCCCTTCTGACAACAGGCACTTGTTGTTTCTCCTCTATGCATTAGCCAACAATAGGGCTATATCCTGCATAGCAACTATGCGTAATACAGCAGCACACAAGCTGAGTTCTTGTATACTTAGTTTCAGTCACTATTCAGTGCTGGTGTCAATTTATACCCTGTGATCTCTGTTAATGTACCAGTTCTTCTCAGATGGTGGTAACTTTAAACTCCATGTTGTACATGGTGGTGGTATGGTGTAAGCATTTCTACTGTATCCCCTACGCTTTTACCATAGATATATTTTGCACTTTACATTTGGGCAGTTTTTACACTAGTGGTATTTAGGCAGTGGTACTCTTGGGATTTTAATGCATGCTCTTAGTTCATACATTTTTCTTTTAGTTACGTGTGTGCTTTTCTTTGCACTGTTCCAACATGTCCTAAATGGTGGTAAGACTTTCCTTCAGAAGCGGCCAGCGAGAAATGGCCAATCCCAGAGCTCTGAAGCACCTACATAAAAAATCTTCAACTCCATGCCTCAGTGCTCATGACTTCTGAGAATCCCTGTGTCTAAATCTACTTGTCGAAACTTTTACCTGAAACCCATATGATTTACCTTCTTCATATAATGTTCAAGCTGTCACAATTGCTGTTAATCCTGGACTGCCTTATTTTATGTTGTCGTTTTCTAGCTAACTTTCTCAATAGGAAAGCATAGGAAGGATGCCATGAGTCCAGGTGCAAGCAAGGAAAATGGCCTCTCTGACTGCTCTTGTGGTAGTTCAATACAGCATTTCTTAGGGTTCAATGGGTTCCTCATAGCTCTGGGCCCCAGTGCCATTGCATCTGCTGCACCGGTGGTGGCTTCGCCCCTGCCTCCATCCGGATCTGTGCTCCATATTTTAAGGCATCACCTAATTGTCTTGTGTTTGTGTTTCTCCCAAAAATAGGGTTACTAAAATGAATGAAGACAATTATGGCACTGGTTGTTTCTAATTATTTTTGGTGGTTTCTTTATTCAATCCATTCTTACTTAAATGTGGTATTCTGAATATTGAGTTATTTCATTTCTAAAATCTGTTAAATTGTATTATTTATTCAATTGTGCCTTCTGCCATTATGGAAGCTTTGATCTTGCTCTACTAACAAAGAGAGAGCAGGTCTGTTTTCAAGGAACCAAATGTTCAAATGTTTGGCTTCAACAGAATTATCCGGATTTTGCAGGAGGTTTGTGATGAGGATCATCATGTATCCACACTCATAAAGACAGTGTTGTGAGCTGAAGCTCACCACTGGTTCTTCAAGCGGCCGACTAGGCAAGCATTGTGTGACCAGTCGTTCAGCCAGTTGGGCACCTCTCAGAAAAAGAGATTTCCTGTATACGTTTCCCATGTTATTTTTGGTAAAATGATCAGGCGTCCTGTGACGGTGCTGCCAACTGAGTATTCAGACTAGATGGTCCCTTGCCATAAGGATATAATAAGGGGGCTTGGATGTTGTGTTTAGAAAGGGGTGTGTGCTCATTATCCTCTGCTTATGATCGGGGAGAGTTTCAAGCTTGGACCTTGTCCTTGACTGTGGCATTTACCAGGTGCATTAAGTCTTGTGTTTGGAGTCACTGGTGTGTGGAGAGGGATTTGCAGTTTGTTCCTGGAGTTGCTGACGAGTTGCTGTGATTGCACAGAGGCCAGGTACTGGGCAGTCCAAGAACATAATACTGTGTTACCAATACAAATAATGGATGGTGATGTGTGTTTGGGGTGACACTGACTCAGGTCAGAGGTGCAGTGTTAAGAGCATGACCAGTACCCAGCAGAGAATAGGCACTGGTCCTAAGCTGTACTTTCTCTTGATTCACAGAAAAGTTGGGGTGCCTCACATGTCTTTACCTTGCAACAAAGAGACATTGTGGCATATTTACAAGACCCTAATGCCACCGGAGCGTCACTTTTTCTGATGTTCTGGTGGTGTTGCGCCAGTCCCCATATTTACAAGGCGGCGCCAACTTGTAAATATGTCCCTTTCCGCCACAGTCTGCTGAGGCAAAGGGGCAGGCAATGGGTGTTGTTGTGGGCGTTTCCCCACAACACCCATTGCTTTTTGAAGCTGCCCTAGATTTACAAGGCTGGGGCAGAGCCAAAAACTAAGGCCAGGTAATACCTGGTCATTGAATGGCGATACAACGACAAATTATTAACATTCTGCAGCACACATAGAAAAAGCAAACCTCCATTATTGATTGTTAATGTGCAGGAAGGTGTCACTTCCTGCACATAAACAATGGCTTCTGCAGCACAGGCACCCTTGCAACATGGCGCTGGGGGAACGCAGTGGTGCGTCATACTTTTGTAAATACGGCACAAATTTTGCATAACAACATGTTCCGGCATTTTCTTGTAAATATCACTCATTGTTTCTTCATTCTATTGCAATTTGGAGAATAGGGAGTGCTTGCTTCACAGTATAACAGTTCTTTGTCATTAAGGAGATTGTGCGATTTCACTGGGGCAGAGTGACTTGTAGGCACCTTTCAACAAGCATTTGCAATACAATAGGTCTTGTATTTGCGAGAGTTTAAGCTATTGGCATTGTAAATGACAATGCCTTTTATTTCTCTGTTTTGCTAATTGACACGTAAATAAAAGGCATTGTCATTTACAACGCCAATAGCTCAAACTCTTGTAAATGTGAGACATATTCAAAGAAGCGGCCGTCATTGTCTCGGGCTGCTCCGAAAGTGAAATCGCGCATGGCTGGCTGAATGTTGCATGAAAGTATGTCATGCCTGGAGTAGGAGAAACTGATTAAAGAAAATAATGCTTACAGACTGTGGAAAAACTGAAGTAAAAGGGCCAGTCCTCATGGAACGTTAAAAATGAAGACAAGGTGGTACTAAGGAGGGACTAACAAGCCTATTAACGAATCAGAAGGCAACATTTACAAAGGACAATGACACAAGCCAATGACAAATATGGGCAAAGAGTGGGCAGGGCTTCTATTCCATACTCCAATACAGCATGCGGCAGAGCAGCACGTGCTGCCCTGGCTCGACCTGTAAAGTGCTATGTATTCAACTAATGGGACTAGTAACTTGTAGCTTCCAGTCAAGCAGACGCAACGTCATACCATGGCTGGTTCAAGGCAACGTGTTGAAGGTACAAACACGTTTTGCTGTCTGAGTAATTACACATCATGAGTGTTCTATGTTTGTGGTCATAATTAATTGTAGTATTTGTGTGTTTGTTGTTTTTCAATGTGGCGAATACCCAAATGTATTAGACTGCCAAAATCTAAAAATAGCAAGGCCTTGAAGGTTTGCAAAGTGAAACCTGTTTATGCGCTTAACATGGTGAGACTCAGGCCAGGTCCAAATGAAGGCAGCCATTAACCTCTTCAACATAGGATTATATTCTGCTAAAGAGCAATATTGATTGTTAATCTACAGGGAAAGTGGCAGAAGGAGAGAGAAGCACCAGTCGAGAGCAGTTTAATCAACAACAAACACCACTAAAATAGGTTATGTTAATGAAGGCTTAAGCCAATAATAGTTCATGTGCTCTAGGATATGATGCGGAAAGACGGCTGGCATTGCCCACCCTCTTAGCTGAACGATTTTGTGTGGATGCTTTAAAAAGTGTTTTCAGATTTAAATCCAATTGTTCTGGGTACATCTCCTAAAATGTTCCCTCAAGAGCATCCAATATGGTATTAATATAAACTCATTTTGGGAGTGGTGCATTGGAGTCGGCTGTGATCATTCTACAACTGGCTGGCCCACAGAGTGACCAGTTTCAAGGGCTCTCAAGAACGGTTCAATCAGTGGTAGGCACTAACATCAAAAGCAGAACTGTCTAGCAGCAAGCAGGCTGCTCAGGCTGTGATTGGCTAGATGATAAGCAGGCCACTGGAATTGTGCAAAAGAGACGACCAAATTATGCAGCAGGGTTGTCTAAATTATGCAGCAAGAACGTGTAAATTGTGCAATCTACTATAAAGAACATTTTGTGATAGTAGTACTTTATTATTTTGTTATTTTTACACATGCTAAAACTGTCTGAGGAAAGGTTTCAATTAACTAATACAAGTTTAACACCCAAATACAGCAACAGAAGGGTTAACCTTTGCGAAAGGTCTTCCACATCCCTTCAACATTGGTAGTTGAGTTTTTAGTAACTTTTAATCTGTTTGAAATAGAAATGAAAAGTTTCAGCTAAAATCTGCAGATTATGCAGCAAATGATAGATTATGTGGCGAATGCAGCAAATTAATAATTTACAGAAAACGCTGTCGCTGCCAAATCGCATACTTTCAATGGCCCTGATGCTAAACGTCAAACAACATTAAATGGGAACAAAGAGGCTTGGGTGACTGCGGGTCGAGTGAAGGGCTTAAATGGCATTAGTGTTAATGTAAAGGTTGTCGAATGCACACGTTATGTAAGAAGAGAGAGCAAAAGCCAGGCACCTTTAATGCACCCAAAGAAGAGGCAGTGGTTGAGGAAAGCGTACAGATTGTTTGGCGCTCGGCGTGTTGGAAATAAAGACAGTGAAGAGCGTTTTTGTTTCCTCCACTGTTGAGTAAAATGCCATGGAGCATATTATCAAGCCCATTATTGCCGCTTTAGCAGCCGTTTTAGGCCAAAAAGTGGCGATCATGGCATCGCACTATTAGCAATGACACGCTATTCCCATTCTTTTCTTCTAAGGTGATTGCTAGTTTAAGAATCTAACTACAGAAAGTAATGATCAATCCTGGACATAATTTTTTTTGGGGGACTTTTTTTTTTTTTTTGATTATCAATAGACTTGAGATAGGATTTGTAAAATGTATTTTCTTCTGCTTTATCTCTCACTGAGGGTGCTTAAAATAAGGGGGGAAGACCGGCGGGAGTGCAGGGTTTTGATTACTCGGATGCCATTATCCTGGCTCATGCCGAGCCAGGTAACCTCAGCTATAGGTGGGGGGAGGGGGGTGGGGAAGGCTGAGGGGGCAGTGGGGGGGGGGGAAGGGGTTGGCACAAAGGGAAGTAAAATTGCAGCTCATTGGTTTTCTCTAGTCATAGTCTCTCAACTATTATAAATGAGTAAACTACATTTAGCTACAATTAACATCTCCGGTCTCAATGACCCTAACAAAAGGCAGAATATGGCATCTGGACTTCAGCTATTGAAGGCTGATGTAATTTGTATGAAGGAAACGTATATTGAAAGAACTCAGATACACTTATTGGGAACACTCGGGTACACATTGGTGGGGGCCACAACACAAAATTCACGGACACGTGGGGTAGCGGTACTGACATCTAATCGTTCACTACAATTCATACGTACATTAGTAGACCATCTTGGGAGGTGGGTAATAACGGAGTGTCGCAAGAATGATGGAGAAGTATTCACTATATGTTAAATTTATGGCAGCACCTTAAACAACCCAACTGTGTTCCTTCATATTAACAATGAATTAGTTGCCTGGCCACTCCCTATAATCATTTGCGGGGATTTTAACATAAACCTACCTGCCGAAAAGAATATAAGCTCGGAAAAAGGCTGGGTATATAGTGGCCGTAAATCAAAGGTTTATCGGGCATTTAGGGCATTATGTCTAGAAAATAGACTTACCGATCTCTGGAACTGGCAGAATCCTACAGACCCCGGCTTTACTTATTTTTCACTCCCACACAACAAACACGCAAGACTAGATAATATTTTAGTGTCTCACACTCTTCTGCATAACTGATCGATGGAGAAAACCCCTTGTGTACTGGCTGATCACAATCCCATAATAGTAGAGCGTAAGGGAAAGGTCCTAGGGGCGGGGGCACTATCACATGGAGCTTTGAACGCGCTCTTCTTGTTAGCGAAGAATATTGTGATTATATGAGGGTGTGGATCCCACAATTTCTCAAGGAGAATATAGGGAGCGCAGGAATCAAATTTGTTTGGGATACGCTAAAAGTAGGAATACGGGGGGAAACACTGGGAATCTCATTATCCCTGAATAAAAAAAAGCGCTTTGAGATAAATGATATGCAATGCAGATTGGCTGTTGCAGAAGAGGAATTGATCAATGTGCTCCAATCTGGGGCGACCCCGCAGAAGCACAGGCAAAAGTGATAGTTGCTAAGTCAGCAATTTTGGAGATAATAGCTAAAGGCACTGCGGACAAACTTCCTGTACACTGGGAGGAAGCATATGAGTGTAGCGAACAGGTGGGGCATCATCTAGCAACCAGAGCTAGACAAAAAAAACTCAGAATGTAATAACTGAGATTAAGGACCCAGTTAGAGGGATGATTACAGACCCATAGGGAATCCTACGTGTATTCTACTCATCTTATCAAGAGTTGTATCGTGAGGATATAGTAGAAAATTTGGAAGAAGTGGGGGCATTTCTTAATTTAATCCCAACAGAAAGATTTTCTCTGGAGGATCAGCTAGGGCTGCAGGAACTACCACAATGGATGGAGATATTGTTGTGTATTAACAGCCTCCCTAGCTGCAAGGCCACCAGTTTAGATGGCATTCCCCTCAAATTATACAAGACATTTTCAACACAATTGAAAGTGTGCATGACACAATTTTTCATACATGTGTTTAATGGTGGCAAACCACCGGAATCCTTGACACAGGCCAAAATCATAGTCTTTCTCAAAAAACACAAAACACCTTTGGAACCTGGCTCTATCCGCCCTATAACCTCAATCAGTAATGACAGCAAAATGTATTCTAAAATCCTTGCCACTCGTCTGGCCTCTGTGATACATAAGATTATCTCTAACCAACAACATGGGTTCATACTGGGGCGAGGGACAATAGACCATATTAGAAGGGTCATTTCACTTCTGGATGCCGCAAACATCTTTAGAGACCCATTCGCACTAATTTTGCTAGATGCCGAAAAGGCCTTTGACAGGGTGTTCTGGGCTTTTTTGTGGGAGACCCTGTCAAGGGTCGGAATCGGAAAAGGATTTCTACAGGCCTTCAAAATGCTTAACATTCGCCCCACTGCAAGATTTTTTATTAATGGAGCATTTACAGACACTTTTAAAATAACAAGGGGTACTCGGCAGGGATTCCGGGGCTTGCCGCTACTATTTGCAATTTATATAGATATATAGATCCCTTCTTACATCAATTGGAAAACAATAGGGCTATCAGGCCAATCATAACCCATGGCATACGCTGATGATATCGCTCTAGTGACTCCCAATTCTGGAACGGCTATAGTCGAAATTGAGGCAGAAGCGGCAAGATTCGGGACACTCTCCGGGTACTCACTTAATCGTAGTAAAAGCCAAATCGTCTATTATGAGAACATAATGATTAATGACATCAGAGCACTTAAAAATGCAATATATCTCAGCCTCGATATCTCCGCAAATATCGACAACATTGTTAAAGACAATGTCGAACCACTAATTGCTAAAACAAAACCAGATCTGTTGAGATTACATAATTTATACCTTTCCATTATCGGCAGATGTAATATCATCAATATGTTATTCTTTCCCAAGTTTTTATACCTGCTTCGTGCAATCCCGCTGGAATTTACCACTAATTGTCTAAAAGGAATCGAGGATTTACTCTCCCGATTTATTTGGGTATTTGCCAAGCCCAGAAGGGCATATAAATGTTTATCCTTACCTAAGGAGAGGGGAGGACTGGCCCTACCAAATATTAGGCTCTACTACTGGGCCACTACATTATTTTCTAACCTAGCTCTTATACAGGAGAAGTCAAGTGATAGTGCAACAGAAGAAATACTGACCCCGCTGGAACTCGTAATGGGTGCAGAAGCGTGGGGCTGGGTCTGGTGATACTTAAATGACAGCCACTTCAAGAAAGTTCGATTTAAAACGTTGCAAGGGGTTATAAAATTATTAAATCAGTCTGGAAACTGATTGGTCTGGGTTGTCGGAATTACTACACACCACTTTGTAATAACCCCAGTCTAACTGAAATTTTTAAAGGATCAACCATTAAAAGAAGGGGCGACTTGGGCTTGACTAAACTTGGAACTTTTTTTCTCCAACAGGGCTGGCCTCCTTTGAAAATCTTAGAGAATGGTATGAGCTAGATCAGAGGGATTTTTATAAATATCTGCAAATCCGGGATTTTCTAAATAAGAAAGGGGGTGGTCTAATAGGCTTTGCTAACAACGATATAATAGGTAAGACAAGAAATAATAGAGACCTCTCTATTGGAGTTGTTTATAATTTGTTTAACTTAATAATGACAGATGATATGGAATATCGTGCGTTGAAGTGGAAAGTGGAGATTGGAATTACCGGAAGTTTATTTTTTAACTCAACTAAACTAGCACAGAATATTTTAATCCCGGCTCGACTCCAGGTTCATATTATAAATCATGCTTCTCGCTTTATTATACCCCGAAAAGGATTGCTAAATGGGGGGCGGGGAGAGGTTCAGGTTGTCCAAGGTGTGCATTATATCAGGCAGATCTTAGTCATATTTTTGCCTCCTGTGATACACTTAACAAACTAAAACAAGAGATCACCAATTTCTTTATGGAGGCTTTAGAAGTTGACTGCTCTCTCTCTCCGACATCGATAGGAGTTGGGGTTGCTCAGGATATGCAGGGGAAGCCGGGAGAAGAATTAGTATTTATCAGTATGGCGATCCTTTGTTTATGTCTCGCATCCGCATGGCTGGATCCTAATCCCCCGGGTTTCAGCAATGACTCTCCAGCCTATTAGCAAACTATAACTTGGAAAAAGCTATTTACGCAGGAAGGGGACTGCGCTCCCAAACAAATGGCTTGAAAATCTGGGCACCACTGACCAGATGGATTGAGAAGAATAGGTAAACTATAATGTGAAAACTAACCTATACTTAAACAAAAGATAACAGAGTGAGGCCAACTCCCTGGGGGTGGGTAGGGAGGGTGGGCAGGGAGGAAAAATAAAATAAATGCATTACTGGTATTTCTTTATCTTTTCGTTTTCTACTCTCAAGTGAGAATGAATTGTAATTGTCAATGACGGCAACAGGAGTTCAAACCCCCCAGGGAAACTCACTTGGTTCCGACCACTCAAGGAGCCCATCGGCCAGTTGTACGGGCCTCATAATCCCTAACGGACAGTATTTCTGCCGTCGGGATTATGATGGCACTTTCGGACAGCAGTTCCTTTTTGGCCTTTCCGGCTTGGAGCTGCTGTCGGAAAAAGTCCCTTCCCCCTGCTGCCTCTGGTTGTGGGCCTGGGGGCACCTACAGTGCCCCCCTGAAAATCCCTGCACTGTGTGGCAGGCACCACGAGGTGCCTGGCACATGGTGCAGGGATTTACACAAACTCCCATTTCTCAATTGGAGCTTGTGATGCAAGCAGTTTCGGCCCACTGCACAGAAATGGTAGTTTGCGACCACACCACGTCGCATCGTATGAGGTGTTCGGAACCGCCGACCTATGTCGGTTCTCACAAAGAAATGGTGTCTGAGGGAGGCAACTCCATCCAACATCAAAATCAGCCCCTTTATGTTCTTTGTCATTGCATATGTCTCCAAGTGGACAAACGTATTGTCCAAAAAACGAATTATTTATTTATTTAATTATGTGTTCTCTTTATAAACGAATTATTTACATATAGTTACTTACAAAACACTAGCAATCGCAAGACATGCAGCAAGATTTTATAAAGGTGAAATTAGAAATATTGAAGGAGTCCAAGCAAAATACTATGTGGCAAAATAAGCTGACATCACTTTAAACAAGCATTTACAATGCAATGGTCTCGGCATTGTAAAAGTTAGAGCTATTGGCATTGCTCATGACATTCTTTTTGTTTGTTTTTGTTGTTAAAACATTTTAAGAAACGGCATTGTTATTTACAATGTTAATAGCTTAATCCCTCTCAAATGCAAGACCTATTGCATTTGCACCCACACACAGAGCCACACACCCAGAGCCACCCACACAGAGCCACTCACATAGAGCAACCCACACACAAATAGAGCCACCCACAGAGCCACCTACACACACACACAGAGTTACCCACACACAGACAGACCCACCACGCATAGAGCCACCTACAAAAAAAGCCACCCACACACACAGAGCCACACACAGAGCCACCCACACACACACAGACCCTCCCCCACACACACAGAGCCACCCACACACAGAGCCACCCACACATACACACAAATAGCCACCCCCCACACACAGAGCCACCCCCACACACACAGAGCCACCCCCACACACACACAGAGCCACACAGTAACCTCAAAATTTAACACATATTTACTTTTTGCTGGATCAACTGGGGACGTTCTACACCTTCTATCCATCTGCAAAAGACCTTTATGAGGTCGTAAAGAGCAATTTAACGACTAGGAAGGTTCAAAAGAAAATAAATAATGAGCCGGGATAGCAATCAGATCCGACAGCAATTAGATCGAAGCCAATTTGAGATGGGGGTGTCAAGCATGGTAACAGTGGCAAGGCTTCCACCCTGAAACAGGAAACTAAAAAATGCAAAGAGCGCGCACGGCACCCATCCCCCTGCGGGGAAGCCATGTGTGTTTCAGGTTACAGCGTTATGCAAGCGTACACGGACATGCAGCAAGAGTACCTGGGTGCAAATGTTGTTTTTGCGAGGAGTCAGGTCACCGAAAGCCGACATGCATCATTGTCAAAATACACTCGTGAATGAAAAGGAAAACGATGTACTCTGCTGTTGCAATTAGAACACAACAGCTCAAGGAGGACTGCAGGTATCACACACAGGGCAGCACAACAGCAATGTGATGTTCCCAGGTACTCCCATCGTAAATAAGGCACTTTCGATGTCGGGATATATTAAGTAAGGTGTTTGGACCACTCATCTCTTCGATTGGTAGTTAAAACACTGCTGTAACTGAGGAGCATGTCCCGCTCACATCTCTGGTTCCCGGTGCCACCGACCTGTTGCACAATGAATAACCAAGCCCTTGATTTTGAGGTATCCCCCCCATAAAAAATAAACGAAGCAAAGGTTTAGGATTTCACTGCATGCGCCTTTCTGAAAAGTTGGTAAAAGCAGCTCAGTGGGTAAATGCGCCCACTGCAGAGATACGTTTAGTCTGAAGGTTGGAATAAAAGACAGCCGGGTAGAAGAGGCACTGGCAAATCCCGGCGCGCCCCACGACTCCTGTGTGCTCCGGGGCTCGCGGCTGATGTATGAGGCGCCTACTTAGGCATGGGAGGTGTGTGGAATGGGGGTGGGGGGTGCGAATGGGGGTAGAGAAGGAAACAAGTGCTGGATCTGACTAGCAAGCGGGGAGGGGAGGGGAGGCAGTGAAAGGACAGAGAGCCACTGAAAGCAAAGACAGGGAGCCCTTTACAATCACTTCTTTTCAAATCAAGCCCCAGAAGAGAGACTGTTAACCGTCTCCTTCTCTTCTGCTACCTCATGTTTTCAGTTTCCCTGTTCACATGAAAAAAACAATTCCGTCCTCCTCTGTATGGCGCTTCATACAATGCTCAATAAAACCAAAAGGAGAATTTGATTTTGATCTACATAATCTATGTATAGCATTTTAAGTGACATGTTTTTGTTTTAGACAAATATGTAACATTTCATCGCAGGACCCTGTTATCATGAAAGCTGTAGTTAAAACTGGCTTGAGTAACACCACACTAATTACAGTCTATTTCATTCAGACCATTGTTATTACAAAATCTGATAACTAGAGCAAATATGAGTGTACTGTGGTAATATGTGAGATTCAGGATAACAAAATACTCTCTTTGGGCTTTAATGCAGTGCAGTAGCACTCCACCTGTATTATATCCCTAGTCACTTTTAACAGTGCCCTTCCATTTCTAATGCTTTGCAGCAGTTTTAAGATCTTAGAGTTTCTCGTTGCTCAAATGGATGCAATTTCTGATATTTATAAGTTCCCCCCATCGTCATTGCTTGATATTGCCCTAGAGCAAGTGTCTCTCATACATACATGCAACAGGCAGCACTACCCCCCCTCCCCCCAAGCGCCCGGAGACCCTTACGGGTGAGTAGTTGCGCTTTATAAGACATCTGATTGATTGAACAGACTCTAATCTGGCGGGAGATTCCCAAATTCTGGAGCAAAAAATGGCTTTATTTTGGCTGCCTCTCGCCTGAAAATGCCTCTGCTTCAATCGAAATCAATGTGAGACATAGTCTCCAGATTATTTTATTTTTTTATCTCCCACCTTCCTGTTCTAAAATGTTGGCATGTATGCTCAGTAGTTCAACGTCACTCATAATTACACTGAAACTATGAAAATGTCACACACAACCTATCTGAAACCTTGGCAGCAACCTTGGCAGCAAGGTAAACGTAACTCCGTTTACCAAAAGAAGAAATCTAACAATAACTGTGCACTGTAAATGCAGAGAACTTGAGAGAATTCCACATGTTGCCAATGAAACCCAGTGGTGAACATCACATCCCCTTAGTTGCGCATTATGTTTTTGCATGTGCTTACAGAAATACACTATAATCGTCATCAGGTTCTCCTAATTAGCAAGAGGATGTGGCCTAACAGCCAGCGCTGCCGACCTTGGAGCTGGGGAACCAGCATCTGACGTCGACTCAGCATCCTGTGATTGTGGGCAAATCACTTATTCTCCCCTTGCCTACCAAAAATGAATGAGTCCTTGCGTAGCGTAAATGATGCTCATTCATATAAAGCGCTCCAATATTTTTGGGTCGAGTTCTCGCTATATAAATGTACACACCAAAAAAATCTCCACTGACCTATATTTTTTTAGACCACTGCATATCAATTATCCTCGATCTCACCTTGTAAACCCCGCCCTATGCAAAGCTCATTCCCCGCCGCCACCAGTGACGGAATGGCAGTAGGAGGGGGCAGCTCGCACTTCAGAGACGAGGGGAGACGAGGAACAGGCGAGTTTGGGATCTGGGGGACCGGATCAGTCCTTGCACCCGAACCTAGTTTTTAAGCCACAGACGCCCCGGGGGTCTAGGAAAACAGCAGCTGCAGGTAATATATTGGTATTTGTATAGCGCTTTGTTACCCCTTGCGATCCCCAAAGCGCTTCAGGTACAAACCCGCGCTCATCTGCCGGGGGTCGGAGGGGTTGGACTGGAAGAGGTAGTGGGGTCTCTGCGTGTCGAGCCCGTGGGGGGGGGGCGTTAGTGGAGGGGGCCCCTGCGTCGTGGAGGTGCAGGGGGCGGTCAGTAAAATAATAAGAGGGGTCGTTCACGTGGAGAACAGGGAAGGGGACGGCGGAATTACTACATTGTTTTGAGAACTTTTCATGTAAGTGGTTTATTTACTTTGGCGAAAACACGCCAGACCCGTCTAGCCAGTATGGGGGGGGGGGAGTGAAAGAATGGGGAGGGGCGGGTGGGAGGACTGCGACGACCAGAGTGGAAGTGAGGGGCGAGCTGGGAGAGGAGTACGGCTGTGAGGGAAGGGCACAGAAGAGATGAGCGCGGAGAGAGAACAACAGAGGCGGGAGACGAGTGTGACTGTGAGGGAAGGGCACAGAAGGGGAGAGTGTAGTGTATCGATAGAGAACAGAGGCGGGAATTTGAAGAAGGCGAGTGGCGGGAACAGGGAGAGAGAATGAAGACTTGGAAGAAGGGGCATGAAGAATGGGGGGGGGCGAGAGGAAAGTGGGCACGGTGGAGGTAGAATGAAAGCAATGTGGGGGGGGGGTAGAGGGCACGGAAATGAAGGTGCTACTGAAGCGAGAAGAGAAACTTGTGCTTGGGAATTTAAGGGGCTGAAGAAATGAAGTGTGGAGTTTTGGGGAGCATGGGCACAGCAGCCTCCTCGACTGATGGAGATGGGGCAAAGATCTTGCATGTCCAGAGCTAGCTGGAGGGTGGGGAGTCGTGGATGGGGTCCAGGTGCGAGACGATGCAGCCTCCGGGCTGGTAATCGTTGATGACGAAGGAGATCAGGTGAGGGAGCAACGCCGGGACACCACCGCCTTTCTCCGAGGCACAGCAGAAAATGCCTCGGAGAAACGCCACGTCCTTTTCGGATTTGGGGGCGTGTTTTGCTGTTGTCTCCTCCCTGAGACTTCTCGCAAAAAACACGCCCCCCGATCAGAAAAGGACGGGGCTTCAACGGAGTGACTGGACCTCTTCTCCAGTGGCTGGCCAGCATTTAAGAGGCCAGCCAATGGAGAACAGGAGAGAAGAGGGGCGGGTGCAAGCCCCTCTTCTCAAAGTCACTCCAACTCATTAAATCTCGGAGCGAGACTGCGCAAGCGCAGCCTTTCGCAGCCGAGACCTAAAAAGTAAGTAAATGAGCATAACCTTATTAAGTGTATCATATGGGAACGTAATATCATTATTAGTATACATATTAAAAGCCTACCTACAAATTATCTAAACATGAAATGCTATAAAGCAAAAAGAGACTTTCACCATAATGGATTGGAAACCTCTGGCAGCAAATACAGGGGATGCAATGATTTTGGCCAGGCATTGCTACAACATTAATCATGCCTATTCTTCCAAACGAATGGTGGTTGCATAGCAATCTCAAAATCTCTGTCTTTGTTAAAGCTACAGTACTTTTTAAAAACCATTGTAACATTTTTGTTAGCATTTTAGCATCTAGAAGCCTTACTATGTAAAACCTGACAAGATCGATTTCTATGAAAGGCAGGTTAGTGTCTGTAAAGGCTAAAGCGTTGCCAGTATTCACTCAAGGGGTTCATCTAATTGGTTGTCATTTTTATATAAAATCTCATTCATGATTTGAATTTGATCCTGTATGTTTAAAAGAAACTCCTATTTAAGAGTCGTAAAGCTTACATATCCAATCATGCCTTTGTTTTCACATGTTTTAATCACTATGGATGGCCCTACTCCACTTTTTATTCATTCTGTACTCTGAACATTTTTAGGCATATTAGAAATAGTGAAATTTGAAAGGAAGATTTTTCTGCAGTGCTGATTATATTTTGATACATGTGAAATGTGGTGACTGAATTTTTTATGAATGAGATGTGTGTGATTTCAAGAGTGTCACTGTGTACACTTATCTCGAGAAAAAACAAGGTTCTTCCTGTCAAAGATTTATGTGAAGGATGTTTTTAAAGGATCAGCGTTTTAATAGAGGCTCAATATCGAAATATCTAAGTGTTTGGTTCATGATCGACATGAAAACCATGATTGCACATTATTATCCTAGCATGAAATTCTTCACTCTTTTAAAGGGACTGTGATTCCCCTTATTAAATGTGTTTTATCAATTCTCCCTTTTCACTGTTAAATAATTTTTTTAACTAATCAAGTCAATCCCCTCTCAAATTTTATAGAAGAATAATACCCTTTGATTTACTTGCCAAAGTTGAAAAAACCTATGAAGGAAGAGAGGAGCAGCATTTCTAAGCTAGACACTAACCATTCATCTTTTTAAATTAGACAACCTTGATTCTGGTTGAACTAATATAACAGTAAGATTATTCCAAATAGTGAAAATGCCTTAGAGATACAATTTTCCTTTAAAGAGTTTATTTATATGATAATCAGACTATCCTTTACTAGATATCTGCTGACCATTAAATAATATATGCCTAATAAATAATATCCTCTCGGATTTCCTAGATAGATTCCTGTAACTATGCTACACTTTTTTTAATTACACATCTCAACATTTTATACAGATCATCTGTTTTCTAGACGATTTCGAGAGAAATATGATCCATATGTGTGTCCAACTTGTTTAAAGACAGTATGAGAGTTCCCTTTTAGAAATTACAAATAATATTTAATCTTCTTGAATTCGTTCTCAATAAGTCCATTTTACTGATACTCAGTATTCTGGAAGGGAGCCTTAGATTGCAATGATTGGGAGGTCTGCCCCCCCCCCCCGCAGTTTGGGTGCAATGGTGCAGTCCGGGAGACTTAAAGACCCCATTGATGGGTCATTTTAGAAAGGGAGGGGGAGTAAATAAGAAGGTAAATCACATGGATAGGTCGTCAAGGTTAGATAAACTAGTGACACAGTGGTTTGTTGCAGGCGCGGCCGGTGTGCTGGGGGATCGACGGGGAGGCGCAGAGGGTAGAGGGGCATAGGGGTTGCAGGTGGCAAAAAGGAGCAAGTTGGTCAAGAGGGTGAACACAAAGAGCTGGAGGCACGGCGTTTGGCAGGATGGCAGGCTGTGGTGTGGGCCCCAACCTTGAAGCCAGGTAAGAGGTCCATTGCCAACGCGAGTCCAAAGATGGCGTCTATGAAAGTAGGATCAAAGGATGAAATGCTGGAGGATGGTTCACAGGTGTGCTTACACAAAGAATAAATGTGACAAGTCAAGGGGTTAGGGCAGATAAGGACGAACGAACAACGGGGACAGAGGGCACATTGAAGGTAAAAGACAAGCATGTCAAGGCAGGGTCTGGGGGGGTGAAGGAGAAGATATAGAAGGAAAGGGAGACAAAAACAGGAGGAACTGGATCAGGAAGATGTGTGAGTGGTGGAAGACAAAAAGAACAGCAAGGGATTAAAAGTAAAAACATTGCCCTATATGGGTAAAACTAAACCATTGGGGGCACTATTGATGGCTGCTATGAAAGAGCGCATATGGAAAGGTGAAAACATGGAGGTATTTAAGTTGCTCCATCGAGAAGTGAGGGCAAAGAAAGGTTTGAAGGAAGAGGTGTATGATGCAGCCAAAAGACCTAGGGTACTGGTTAATATAGAGAATTGGATGGTGACCTTTCTAATATATGCAAGTGTTTACTGTGAAAAGTACCCAGAAAGATGCATAGCATCATTCAAATACATGGATGTGATTAGGAAGGCACAGATTACGTTCGGGATATGCATGGGTAGGATATGATGAGGGGTTCAGGGCCAGATTGGCAGAGGATGCAGAAGGAAAACGTGGGGAGTTAGACAATGACTTATGGCTCCAAACGATGGCCACCATGAGACCAGCGCTCACAATCATTATGGTAAGTGGCTTACAAGTGGTGTATTGGCTCTTACAATGTCAAGGCTTCTCAGGGAGAGGTGGTAGCATCAGGCAGAAATACAATAATCCAGGCAGAGCATGTTGAGCATTCATCAGGGGTTTCCTGCATTAGAGTGTTCTATAAATTTCGGCACGTAGTCTCAAGATATGCAGCAAAACATCCAATAACACAATGTGACGCACCCATGGGGGACAACCAAGGGCAGTAAGGTTGGGCAGGAGAGCAGAAAGGACAGTGAGGGTGTGGTGTAGTAATGCAATGATATATGGGAAAGAGCACATACACCGGTTAAATTCCACAGGCTTCAATACTGAATGCAATGGGATGATGAAGAGAAGGATGCACAAATATTGTTGGGTGGTTTTCAGGAAGGTTTTTTTACTTGGGTTTTGAGGTTGCGAGGGAAAGTAGATGGGCAGAGAACTTGAAATCAGCCAATGAACACCAAAGGAGAGTACAGACAAAATTGTAGTACTAGGTAAATATGAGAAGGATTGCAGGTCCCTTTCAGGAATGGCCCATGGCAGATCTGATGGTTTCGCCGATAGGGGTGGTGCCCAAAAAAGAAACACAGGACAGACTGATACAGCATCTGTCATTGCCAGAAGGTTCTTCTATAAATGTTTTCATTTTGGTTAACTTAACCTCAGTATCTGATTCCTCAGTAAATGTTGCTATTGAGTTCATGAGTGAGGTTCGTACAGAAGCATGCATGGCAAAGAGCGACATAAAATCCACTTTTCAGCTATTGCCAGTACATCCTGACAACTATGGTTTGTTCGGGATACATTTTCGAGGGGAGTGGTTTGTTGACATAACTCTGCCTATGGTATGTTTGGTGTGTTGTACCCTTTTTGAGAATTGCAGCTCATTTCTGCAATGGCTATTCATGTTTGTGACATGTTACAAGTTTCTTGACACGCTATCTGGACGATTTCTTCTTTGGGGCGGGTCATCTGAGTGTGACCAGATATTGGTTGAGTTCAAGAGACTAATGGATGACGCAGGTGTTCCACTAGCAGAGGACAAGGCAGCAGGCCATTCTACTATTCTGTCATTTCTGGGCCTAGAACTTGACAGTTAGAATTTAAGCCGGAGGCAAAGAAGAGGGCAATGGCTGAGCTGTTGGACAAGATGTTGGCAAGCAAGATGGGTACAAGATAGAAAGATTTCTGTGCAGCTAGGACATTTATATTTTGCATGCAGGATGGTGAGAACTGGCAAGACATGTTGCAGGAGGCTGGGATTGGCCTTGTTGGGGTAGTCTCTTCCACACCATCAAGTTAGGCTTTTGGCTGCAGTGCAAGCTGACTTGACAATGTGCAAGTTGTTTCTGGAGCATTTCACTGGCTCTCACTGGTGTGTCTTGGGAAGGAACTGGAATGGAGAGTGGAGTTTGTTTTTGGATGCTGCAGGAGGGACAGGAATTAGCTTCTACTGGCAAGTAAAATGGTGCATGGAAGAGTGGCCGGAGGAGTGGAAACATGGAGGATGCAGCATAGCAGTCTTGGAGCTTTGTCCTCTGGTGATGGCTTTGGCACTAAGCTAGCAAACAAATAGGTCTGATTCAATGTAGACAACATGGCGGTGATGAACATATTAAACAGACAGTCAGCAAGGGATTTGAAAGTTTGCGCTTTGTGCTGACACAGATGTATGTTGTGCAGTTCATAATGTATTTACCTGACAGGGGCTTCACCCGAGTGACTACTGTGAGGGAAAATGGCTGGCCTTGCATATTTTGCCATGGTACTATGGGGTTATGGACCCACAGCGGAGGAATTGTAGCCACATATACTGGAAGGATGTGTGAAAGAAAGGGGAGGTAGAGGTCAGGTAAGGCGACTGTTAACATAGATGGTTCTGGGACAGGTGATAGACAAACTTCAGATGGTGTGTCATGATGAAGACGAGAGGGTGTTGTTTTCGTCACTCATGTTGTGAATGGTCTTTGGAGTGTTTCTGAATTACTGGGATCCAAGATAAGGGAAGAAGTGACAGATAAAGATGTGTGTAGGGGGCATGAAGGTTTGGGGATAACAGTTCAAAGGTCAAAAACAAATCAGTGGGCAAGAGGGGCAACAGTGTCATTAAATGCATACTCAGTGGCATGTTTATCCCCAGTACAGTGGTAGCTGAGATATCAACAGATCCAGACACATAGAGGGGGGAGGGGTTCTTCACAAGGACAGTGCATGGGTAACGGCACATCAGTTGCAGGTTGTGATGTGAAATGCTTTAAGGGCCGTAGCAATGAGGAGGACAAATATGGCACACTCTTATAGAATTGGGGCATCAATGAAAGCTAGGAAGAGGGGCAGTGAAGCCAGCTGGTTAAAAAATGGGTAGATGGTCTTCAGGCATGTTGGGCAGAAACACACTCTCCCGAGGTTCTGCGGGAGACAGTGTGGAGAGGAGCAGTTAAGCCGGCAGCTATAAAAAGGGCGAGCAGAAAAGTACACAGGGAAATTAGGAGATTTTGCAGGAAGGCAGGGGTAGGTAGAGTGAGTAAACCAGAACTTATATTTGAAGAGACAGCATTATTTAGGGATGACGGAGTCAATGTTTCTATACTGTGCTTGGACCTGTATTTGATGTAACTGAGGGAAGCCCTGGCGAATGCCTTAGGTGTAAAGATGTGGTGTGGCTGATGTTGAGCAACACAAAAAAAGAAAAGGGGGAGGGGTTGGAGACAGAAAAGCTCCAGTATAAAGGGTTTTTCTTGGTGACAGTGTTCAACGAAATTCCAATTTAAAAATAGATTGCCTACAAGTTGAGGGAAAGGCGGAACCCGGGTAGGAGGAACAGGAAGGGAAGGATGCGCTCAGGTTGTCACTGGGGAGGATGATTAGATCCTTTTGGGGGGGCAGCCCCATTTGGGTCCAATGGAATAGGAGAGGCTTGATGTACACCTCTTGAATTAGGTACAAGGCGGCCCTCAAAGAGCTGTAAAGCTCTCAGACGAGGGGGAACCAAGCGGTAATGCTCCATCTGGGAAAAATGCTGGATTAATGTCTGCCAGATGCGGCTGAATTGAGTGTCTGTGTGGTTGATACGGGTGGTAAGTAACTCGAGGGCCAGAACATGCCATAAGCGGAGAAACCATGTGGGAATAGGAGGGGGATTAGGTTTCTTCCAAAAAAAGAGCTATGGACTGTCTTGCCTCCCTTAGCATTTGTGTTATTAAGTGCCAATCAGAATGTTTCAGGGCTACCAATGTTGAGGGCCTGATGCCCAACAGGGTCACTATCGGAGAGCTAGGGATAGGGAATCCCACTGTTTCTTTGATGTGGCTAAGGATTTCTTTCAGAATAACGTCACACTGTGACAAGACCACTGTAGGACCTGGGGTCTCCAGGCCCTATGGGGCGGTAACGTGACACGAGCGGTCGGGCCACCAAAGGTCTGTGTGTAAAGCAACCATACAACACACACCTCACATGCGACGAGGAACACACACAATAAGTGACGCCACACTGTAGGAATTATGTAAATACTCAAGTTTATCCAAGTAGGTCACGTTAAATGCAGTTCATGAGGTAGCAGTACATTTCATATGCGAATAATACAATAGCTAGCGATGTACATATCGGTCATGAGCTATACAGGCTGTTTCTACCACATATGCAATTTATGAAATGACAGTACTGCCTGGGGCACAACTACCACTCACGTAGCTGCACACGCGCGTTGGGCGCGTTAACCGGTGACGACCTCAGAACGGGGCACCTAGCATGGAGAGCTACTCGTGATCTCTGGCACATAGCACTGTAATAGGGAAGATAAATAACAGAGCGCCACTCATAATCAATAGCGTTTAACACATCAATATGGCACAGGAATAACAGCGCGCTACTCGGACTTGATAGCACGTAACACTTCAACCTGGCTCATGAATAACAGCGCGCTACTCAGACTTGATAGCACGTAACACTTTAACCTGGCTCATGAATAACAGCGCGCTACTCGGACTTGATAGCACGTAACACTTTAAGGCAGGGCATGTAAACACAAAGCGCCACTCGTAATTGATGACTCTCAGTACCTTGGAGCGGAGCGTATAACATAAAGCGCCACTCGTAATCAATGACTCTCAGTACTTTGGAACGGAGCATATAGCATAAAGCGCCACTCGTAATCATGACACTCAGTACTTTGAAACGGAGCATATAGCATAAAGCGCCACTCGTAATCAATGACACTCAGTACTTTGAAACGGAGCATATAGCATCAAGCGCCACTCGTAATCAATGACACTCAGTCAGGTGACCTCTAGCCAAGGCGGCAAAAGAAAAACCACACCTCCCTTCTAGAAGGTTCCAGCACATTCCAGGAGCTTCTCCATTCTACCTATGGGACAAAAAGGCGGGCTGGTGTCGCAACATTGCTGTGGGGTTCCAGCCAGCTCCTGGCAGCTAGCATGCTACTAGAACAGGCCACTCTGCAGTAGCAGGGGCCAGTGGCAGCCATCTTGGGTGAAGGGAGCACCTGCACCTTAATACTGTAAAAACGAAAGAATTCAGGGAAAAAGAGCCAAGTCCAACAACCACCAAATGTGAATGAGGTCATCTCTATCCCCTGACCCCTCCAACAAGTTGGGGGAAAGCCCGATACCATCTGCTGGATACGGACAGGGGTAAAGTACCATTGTGTCATGTGTTTGTAGGCCGACTCATGCTGGGGGGTGCTTTGATAGAGTTTTGGGATGTCTCCCCACAGTCAGTCCCAGCTCTCTGGGCGATACTCCTCGCTGACATCTATATTCCATTGGAGTTGCTGCTAATGTTGCAACACTTTATAGGTGTGAGAGATCAATCCTCTCGAGCGCTGAAAGTTGTAAACTAGAGTCTCGAAGGCAGTAAGCTGCCTGTTTGCTCCTTGTGTGTGGGTGGGGGAGAGTAGCCAGTGTCGAAGTTGATAAAATTGCATCCGTGCCCTGTCTGTGAGGGGAAATTATTTTTGCGCTGGTCAAAAGTGATAAATTTGTCACCCTGAAATAAATCCTGAATTATGCGGCCTTCTCCTTCCATCCAGGAGCTGAAGGCTCGAGGTTGCAAAGCAGGAGGGAAGATGGGATTGCGAGCTATGGGTGTGTTAGGGGGAGGGAAGGAGGTCAGGCCTGAGATATCGCCAGTTTGTCCCATATGTCTAAAACCGTTCTCGTGGGAGTGGATATGTATGCACTATGGGGGCGAGTCCCACGAGGAAGCCAGGCTAGGTCTCACAGAGGTCAACATACGACCGTCCAATCCATGTGCATCCAATGCTTTTCGCTCTCCCGAACCAAGCATTCCGAGATGTAGTGAAGATGGCCGCCCAATAATATTCAAGGAGGTTAGGGCATGCTAGCCCCCCGATCTCGGGGCAGCATCAAGACCTTGTTAGAAAAGCACGGGCGAGACTTGCCCCAGATAAAGTTGGTTAAATCACGTTGGAGAGACTGAATATCAATTTGTGGGATTGGGGTAGGGAGGGTTTGGAATAAATATAATATCTTTGGGAGGAGTGACATTTTTACTGTGTTAATGCATCCTAACCAGTAAAGTGGGAGGTTACACCTCTACACGTCAGTAACTCGGCCAATTGGCTTGAGTCCAGGAAGTAAGCGAAGGGGTCAGGTCCAGACATAGATATTCTATCACCTTCTCAGACCATTTCAGAGGAATCAGGGTTGGTAAATCTCGTACCTCCAAGGTTGGTGGGGTGAGGTTCAGGGCATGGGATTTGGCTAAATTGATCTTGAAACCTGAGGCTTCCTCAAAAGAGCACAGGAGTGCAGCTAATGCTGCGAGAGATGAGGACGGAGTAGTTAGGGAGAGAAGAAGGTCATCCGCAAACAAAGAAATCTTGTGTTCATATCCTCCAAGGAGAATGCCCGAGATGGTGGGTGAACGGCGGATTGCAATCGCCAGAGGTTCCACTACCAGGGAAAATAGTAGTGGAGATAACGGACACCCTTGTCAGGTGCCCTGGTATATGGGGATGGGAGAGGTAAGGTGACCATTGATACGAATACATGTGGTCGGCTGAGTGTATTGGGCCATCAGCCTGAAACGGGGGTTTTTAAGTTAGAAATAAAAGTTGCAGTTGGTGGTTGCAAGACTTTAAGTATGGTTGTGTGTGATTGCGTCGGGGGTGGGTTATTTAAAGGGAGGGGTAATTACGTTAGATCATACATTGTTCAGTGAGGCCTTTTTTGGTCTTTCCTGAGGCAGCGCATGAGCTCCTCTGGTGAGAATTTTAGTAAGGGGGCTTCAAAAAGCTGACCACTAGCTTTTGCTTGTGGCCTAAAGTTTGCGGTTATGCAAACAGTTACGCACACATGCGCCATCTGGCTTTCCTCTCTTGTCATGGCTCATTAAGCGCATCGCTCGCGGGCATCATTACAGCGCGTGCACATCACACACCACTCACCACCATCTGGCTTTCCTCTCTTGTCATGAGCGCGCGCACATCGCACACCACTCTCCAGACGTGCCTCCTTGTTTTGCGATTTATACACTATTTCATTATTAAACACACACCTCCGTAGCGTTGTTTATACACTTTTTCATTATTAAACACACACCTCCATTGTGTTATTATTAGCGGCCCTTTAGCATTTTGAACTCACGTGCTCTCTCTCAAAGCCAGCGTCGTCCACAATTGATACAATTTTTAGTCATTAAACAAACATCTACTGCACATAATTGTTAAATAGAGCGCGGCCCCAGCAAACACATCATTGCAGTGCCAGCAGTGTAATTTTGTTTTACTTTTACAAGCATGCGTGTGGCGTGTGAGCATGGCCCTTTGGCATTTTCAACTGACGTGCACTCTCGCCAAAGCCAGGCTCGTACACAATTTGTACACTTTTGCGTTATTAAACAAACATTTCGGGCGTGTTATTATTAAATAAATAGAGCGCGTCCGTTTAGCATTTTGAACTCATGTGCTCTCTCTCAAAGCCAGCCTTGCCCACAATTGATACACTTTTTAGGCATTGAACAAACATCTCCGGTGCATAATTGTGAAATAAATAGAGCGCGGGCGCTTTTGCATTTTCAACTTACGTGCTCTCTCACCAAAGCCAGCCTCGTACACGATTTATACACTTTTTCAAGCCAGCGTCGTCCACAATTGATACACTTTTTAGTCATTAAACAAACATCTACGGTGCATAATTGTTAAATAAATAGAGCGCGACCCCAGCAAACACATCATTGCAGTGCCAGCAGTGTGATTTTGTTTTACTTTTACAAGCACTCGTGTGGCGTGTGAGCACGGCCCTTTGGCATTTTCAACTGACGTGCTCTCTCACCAAAGCCAGCCTCGTCCACAATTTGTACACTTTTGCGTTAATAAACAAATATTTCGGGCGCTTTATTAATAAATAAATAGAGCGCAGCCCTTTAGCATTTTGAACTCACGTGCTCTCTCTCAAAGCCAGCCTTGTCCACAATTGATACACTTTTTAGGCATTAAACAAACATCTCCGGCGCATAATTGTGAAATAAATAGAGCGCGGCCCTTTTGCATTTTCAACTTACTTGCGCTCTCACCAAGGCCAGCCTTGTACATGATTTAGAAACTTTTTCGTTCTTAAACAAACATTTCTGGCTTGTTATTAAAAAATAAATATAGCGCGGGCCTTTTGCATTTTTAACTCACGTGCTATTTCCCCAAAGCCAGCCTCATCCGCAAGAAATATACTTTATCTAATTGAAGCTCATTTTCGCATTTCCCTCTGTCCCGGTTATTATTAGATTAAGCATTTACTAAATGCCAGACAACCCTGCTTCTCTTTTTGTTGTACAAATAACTGTTTTTGTTTTGTCTTCATTATTGAACATCTCTGTTTTGGTCTCTGCTTTTGACTGCTGCAAACATCCTATGTTGCTTTTAAAACTTCACCCATATGCACAACTGCAGTGACGCCGCATTTGCCTCTCCTAATGCTGATACTGATCTTTACTAGGAGGAAACCCTTGTCTTTATTCAGCTTCAGCAGACTGCCATTTAACCACAGGTAGTAACTGTTCGGACATTTCACACCAGTCCAGACTGGATGGTAGCTACAATTGGGAGTCTTTTTCAAACAAGGTGTCGATACATTGCTAAAGGATTCCACTTCACAGCTTGACAAAATGCTACATTCTCCTTAACTTCTCTGCTTGCCATCTTTTTAACATTCTTTACATTAAAGTTTTAGTTCAGCTTGAGATATAGTATGTAGTTAAAGGAGAGTATGGTGTTGCTATGTACGTATTGCGCAAACGCTTTACACATTAACTCAGGGGTAAGCCAAACTGCTAGAAAACGTATTTCCATATACAATAAAAGCAAAAAAAAAAATAATTTTCCAAAACAAAATCCTTAGTGCAAAAACAACAACTGTTACATTGCTAAAAAATTATAATATCCCAAAGGCGAGACCTATTGGCTTTGCCAATGCTTGTTTAATCTTTATGGTGGAAAGCCATGGGTAAGATTTTGTGATACACACGTGCTTCATTAAAGCAGCCTTTTCCACACACAGAAGAGTCAAGAGTTTTCGGACTGTGCCATTTGACCCAAGTTGTTGGAAATGGCTTTGCTGTCTCAAATCAAGACATTTGTTTACTCATTGTCTTAGTAATTTGCTTCAAGGAGCTGTCATTCTCAAAGCTTAATTGAGAATCCCTGTACCACTAATGCTTAATCTGCTACTCAATATCAGTAGGAAAGGGTCATATCCATCTATGTAAATCTACATGCGGAGATCTCTTCACATAGAGAGCTCCGTCTACGCCTTGGCAGAAATATATTTCAGCGTGATGCCCTAAGTGGAATGGGAGTGCTAAGACATGGGTCCTGTGCACACTGGGCCACCGGAAATAAGCGATACACGGCTGATGAGCCCTAAGAAGGGCAAGACTGGTCCTGGGTTCCTTGTGTTTCAGTTCAGGGAGGACATGGTCTGGCAGTTCAGCTGGACTGTTCCCATTGAAGCAGAGTGAAGACTGATTTGCATATGGCTGGGTCCAAACTAATGCTGCGTGGTGTGTAAAATAAAAATGAACTGGGATGCAGCCCATGTAATTACCAGTGGCTGAGATTAATTCAAGCATTCCATCCATCACTGTTTTGTATACTTCAGTGTCACGCTCTAAGTGAAATGGATTTATCAAGACATAGGTCCTGTACACACTGTGCCACAGGAACCAAGTTATACTTGGCTGACAGCTCTAATGAGGGTGAAACCGGTCCTAGGTTGCTTGTGTTCGAGTTCAAGGAGGACTTGGCCTGTTAGTTTGGGCTGGACTGTTCCTATTGGAACAAGGTTAAGGCAGGTTTGCATATGGCTGGGTCTAAACTGAGGTGGCATGGTGTGAAAAATATGGATGGAGTGGGATGCAGCCCCAAGTATTTACCATTGGCTGAGATTCATTCAAGCATTCTTTCCATCACTTTTTTGTATACTTCAGTGTAGCAGAAATCTCTGCATGGATATTGTTCACCATTTCTGGGTGGAGATATCTGCATCATGGTAGGCATACATGCTCCAGCACCTTACATGAGAGGGTGGGAAACTTATCCTCAATATTCAACTGTAAAGTTACTACATGTAAATTTTTCAATTATATACCTCCTGTAAGAAGAGTTCTCTGCAGCAAAGATCTTAGAATCTGCAATGCAGAACTACGAAAACAAGAAAATAAGGAAACAGTGTTCAACTGAGCAAAATCACACAACCTGACAATCATTAACCATGGAAGCGCGTAAATACAGCCCACAGCCTAAGCTTTTCCCTCTTCCACTTGTACTGCATGACTATCTGGATGCCAGAGGCCACCTTGAGGCTCCACTATGCAGCCACCCCACTCAAAATGAAGAGCAACTTTACTGAGAAAGAATCAGGACTTGTGTTTAACTTTGTGGTGGATCACTACAGGGAACTACACACACCGACATGTGGCAGGAAATCACATTCTCTATGAATGCCTTGGTGGCGAAGGTATGTACTGAGGGTGTGTTATGTGTGTTTCTTTACTGTTAACTATTTGGCTCGTGCTTGCAGGCACGAGCTCAGCACATGTTTATGTTTGTAATCTTGGTTCATGGCACGATCAGCATGCTCTAGAATAGAACATGTGATCGTCCTGTGAACCAAGAGTTGTGGGCAGTTGAAAGAGGAGTTGGAGTGGGATCCGGAGGACGGCTGTTTTGTAACCGGCAGTGCTTCTTTGATTCTGCAACTTGAAATAAAGTATTTCAAATCAATCCATCGGAGTTTCTACTTAACAATTTTGGCGACGATTGGAAGAAGCACTGATTTCACGAACCCATCTCAAATTTTGATTATTCTTCGATCTTCCGTGGGCCGCACTGGCACTTAAGGATTCGGCTGCGAAGGTTTTCTATACCACAAGTGTGTTCATTTCCTCGGCAAGAATTGCGCCTTCTACCGCATGTGCAGTTTGAAATACTGGCATTTTATTTAAAGGTTCAATTTGGCATTTTACTTGGAAGGAAGCAAGCATCGTTATTCGGCTATTGTAGCGAAGTTAAAGTGTGGACCCCGTCTTTGCTCTTTACTTCTCTGTGGTGAGCAAATTACAATCGGGTACCATTTTTCATTCCTGTCATCTTTCAAAGTCTACAGGCCAACGTTTGCTCTCACTGTGTTCTGCACTGAAGGTTCTGTCCGCTCTTTTCAAGGCGTAGGCACCTTTGGAATCTTCGTTATCTAAGCATTCTGCTTGTCTACAGGGAGCGGCTTTTCACGTGTTGACGCCAGCAGGAATCCTCGTCCGTGACGCATCTTGTCCGCCTACGTTGTGCGTCATATCACGTGTTGATGTCATCAGCTGAGGAGTTCTGATTGGAGCGCAGTTCACTTTGAAGTGTTTTCATATTTGAAGGCTCAACATTTCACACGGAACGGATTACGCTCCAACCATTTTCAGAGCAACCATCGTTCTTAGTTTATATTCAGTATTTTTTTTTGGTTTTTCTCAGATTCAGCTTTATTGAAAGCTCTTCGCTAAGGTACTGTTTTTTTGTTTGTTTTCGAACAGACATTTTATTCGAACATATTCTTGATTTTATTTCTCTCACAGTGACTTTTTTTTTTTTTGCTTCCGGGTGAATATTTTGCAATTTTACATTTGTTTGTGTTTCATTCAAGAGCTAATTTACTTATTAATTTACTTTCTGTGTAAAGTTTAATTGTGGTTACAACAGCTATAATATAAACAATGTGTGCTCAGGGTTATACTCTTTCTCCCCCTCAAGCTTATTGGCCGGCTGGAGGTTCACCTTGCATGCCATGGCTAGAATGGAAAGCTTATTTTTTAAATTACATAGAGACTTTGGACACTAATGGAAAGATGAAACCACCTGAAAAGAAAGGCATTTTTTTACATTCATTAGGTCCTAAAGGTCTCAAAGCTTTTAACCAATTACCTAGAGTTGAGGGTGGTGGTGACAGCAATGTTTTCGATAAAGCAATCGCAGATTTCGACAAATATAGTTCGCCCAAAGTGTGTGTTGGTATTTCTAGGTATAAGTTTTTTCAAAGGAAACAACTTACTGACGAAACAGTGGATTGTTTTGTTTCTGCACTTAAAACTTTATCTCTTGATTGCAAGTTTGGTGCATTGCAAGAAGAGTTTATTAGGGACCAGGTTGTCATGCACTCTAATAACACAACTATACAAGAAAGATTATGGGTCAACGGTGATTCTGACCTTGAAAATATCTTAGCGATTGTAAGAAAATCTGAAATGTCTTGTAGAAGTGCTAAACAAGTCAAGGGTGAATCTAAAATTTCTAATGAGGAAGTTGTTGCGAAAGTCAATATTAAATCTAATTCTAGAGTACAAGAGTTGAAGAATAATAAAACCAATGTTAAAAATAAAAATGATGATAATAGGGATACTTTGAAATGTTATAGGTGTGGTAGTAAAACTCACCTTGCAAATTTTAAATTTTGTCCTGCTATCAAGCAGAAATGCTCTAATTGCAATGTGGTTGGTCACTTTTCTAAAGCATGTAACAAAAGGAATACTAGCAACAAAGTGAAAAGTATTGATCAAAAAGTAGAGAGTGATTGTGATGAAGCCAGTACTAGTTCTTATGATGTCAGTTCTTATGTTCTCAATATCAAAGATTCGAATATACCCATTTTGAAATTTGATTCTTCTATCATAAAGAAAAAACCCATTTGTGATATGGTCATTGGGGGCGTGAGTACTAAAATGTATGCTGATTCAGGTTCACCTTTCACAATTGTTAATGAGGCTGTATGGAAATCAGAATTTGTTCCAAAATTAGGTGATGTACTAGAACTAACAGACATTAGTCCAGAAGGGTATTCAGGTGAAAGGATTGATATCCTGGGTTACAGGACTCTAATATTTAGATTTAAGAACCGTAGTTGTACTGCTAAACTTTATGTGTCCAAAAAAGGACCTTCTGTATTAAGTTGGTTTGATCAAGGCAAATTAGACATCATTCTTAATCCTAACAGTCCAGACCCTGTCATGGTAATTGATGAAGCTAATGGTTTTGGTGAACAGTTGTTACACAAATTTCCAAGTGTTTTTAGCACTGGTATTGGAAAGTTGAGCGGTTTTAAACTCCAGATCCGCTTAAAAAAGGATGCATGTCCAAGGATTCATAAAGCACGCAATATTCCGTTTGCTGTGCGTGAGGAGGTCAAAAAAGAATTGGAAACTTTAGTAAAAGAAGGCATAATTGAAAGGATTGAATCTTCAGAATGGGTTTCTCCCATTGTCGTAGCGAAACGTGCTAATGGTAATATCAGATTATGTATTGACTTACGTCATTTAAATAATAACATCATAGTTGATCAGTTTCCTTTGCCTCGCATTTCTGAATTATTAACTAATGTTGGTGCTGCTAATTATTTCTCTACTATTGATTTATCATCTGCGTACCACCAGATTGAATTGCATGATGATAGTAAGGATTTTACAGCATTCATTACGCCGTTTGGGTGTTTCAGATATAATAGGATGCCTTTTGGTTTAGCCTCTGCTGCGGCCATTTTTCAAAGAGTTATGCAGGATATTTTAAAGGATTGTCACAATGCTGTGTGTTTCCAAGACGATATCCTTGTCTTTGGGGGTGATTCACAAACACATTTGTCAGAGTTAGAGAAGGTATTCAAAACTCTTTCGGACCATGGGTTGACCATTAAGCATCCTAAGTGTAAATTTGGAGTAAAATCGGTTTCATATCTAGGTCATGAGCTGTGTAGTGAAGGAATTAAACCTAAAAACGATTTGGTTGAGGCTATTCAATCTGCCCCTCATCCCAAATCTAAAGATGACGTTCGTTCTTTTTTGGGGCTTACTGATTTCTATTCAAAGTATGTTCAAAACTTCTCTTGTCGCACATTCAATATAAGACAACTTACCAAGAACAAAAATAAGTTCTTATGGTCTAATGAATGTGAACAGGAATTTAAAGATGTTAAACAAGCGATTTGCTCTGCTACTGCTCTTTCTGGCTTTGATCCTTCGCTTACTTGCATCATTACCACTGATGCAAGTTCTAAAGGTTTAGGAGCTGTGTTGGGGCAAAAATCTCACACAGGTAAAGAGTGTATCATTGCTCATGCTTCTAGAGCACTCACACCTGCGGAGGAGAAATATTCCACCATTGAAAGAGAGACTTTAGTGTGCATTTGGGCGCTTGAACATTTCAGAGTATTTGTGTGGGGAAAGAAATGTTTAATCAGGAGTGATCATAAACCATTAGTACGTCTGTTAACCACAGAGGGTATGTTGAAGGCTTCTGCTAAAATTGCTTGCATGTCCATGCGTTTGCAGGATTTTATTTATTCCATTGAATATGTACCTGGCAAAGAAAATGTTACAGCTGATTTTTTATCAAGGATACCATTGTCATTGAAAGAGTGTACTCACAATGAGTGGGATGATTTCCATATTGCGTTAGTCCATGATGAAGGCTCTATGTTCACTGACCGCAATGTTTGGGTCAAAGAATCTGAGGTTGATGCAGTTTTAAGTAAAGTAGGTAAATTCAAGGTCCAAGGTTGGCCACAAAAAAAGAACATCAGTCCTGAACTCAGGGTTTTTTGGGAAGTTAGGAACGAACTGTCTTTAATGGATGGTATACTTAATAGGGGTGATCGGGCTATTCCCCCGTTTAAACTGAGAAAAAACATTGTCTTCAATGGTCATGAGGGTCATTGTGGTATTGTTAAGACCAAACAAAAAGTTAAAGAATTTTTCTGGTGGCCCGGGATGGATATCTTTATTGAGCGCATAGTCAGGGATTGCATTACATGCGCGAATGCTGATAAAGCATTGGTTACCCTTAAACCAAATTTGGGAGACCCTTCTATTCCTGATGTTCCTTGGCATACTATTGCTTTGGATATTATGGGTCCTGTTGGACCTAATGCCAAATATGTTTTGGCAACCATTGATGTATTTTCAAAGTGGCTTGTTGTCAAAATAGTTGATAAGATAGATACTGATTCTGTTCTTTCTTTCCTTGATGAAACTTTCACTGAAGAGGGACTTCCAGTACGCCTTATTACGGATAATGGTGTCCAATTTTTATCAAATAAGGCTAAAGCGTATTTTAGTAGAGTGGGTATTACTCATTGCACAACTTCATTGTACAATCCTAGCGGTAATGGCACCATTGAAAGATTCAACAGGGTTCTTAAGAGTGCTGTTCAAATTGCGGGAACTGATAATGATAAGTGGGAACTACAAATTAGCAAAACTATATGGATGTATAGAACTACTTCTAATGTTATGACTGGTTACTCTCCGTTTGAAATCATGAGAGGTAGGCTTCCAAGAACCAAATGCAATCCTGTTTGGCTATTTAAATCTACTGAGTCCAACATGGATTTCAATATTGTAAAAGAAAACCTTCTTCAAAATTACGTGAGTGTTAAGGAACGATTTGACAAAAAGAGAGGATCTATTAAGGATCCCATTGTCAGTGTAGGCATGTTAGTCAAGGTTAAGAAACCTTGGAAAGTTACTAAGGGGGAGAGTCAGTTCATGGGTCCTTTTGAGGTAAAAGAACTACTTAAGAATTCAGTGAGGCTCTCTGGTAATAAAGTTTGGAATCTTAGTAGAATTGCTGTTCTAAAAGCAGATAAGAAGGTCTATTTAGGTACTAAGGATGATATGAAAGTTGATGATAATCTTGATGATGAAGATTTTGTTATTATAGATAAGGGTAGGGACAAAGAATCAGAAAATAGTCATATTAGTGTTTCTGATGTTATTAATGTTTCTAACAATTGTGATTCCTCTTTAGTCTCTGAGAAACGTCAGAAGAAAAAACCTGGTTGGATGTCTGATTTTGTATCATTTATCAGAAACAAATTCACTGGTTAAGCTGTATATTTTCTGTATTTGTTTATTAAGGGGGTAGATGTGTTATGTGTGTTTCTTTACTGTTAACTATTTGGCTCGTGCTTGCAGGCACGAGCTCAGCACATGTTTATGTTTGTAATCTTGGTTCATGGCACGATCAGCATGTTCTAGAATAGAACATGTGATTGTCCCGTGAACCAAGAGTTGTGGGCAGTTGAAAGAGGAGTTGGAGTGGGATCCGGAGGACGGCTGTTTTGTAACCGGCAGTGCTTCTTTGATTCTGCAACTTGAAATAAAGTATTTCAAATCAATCCATCGGAGTTTCTACTTAACAGGGTGGTTTGAAGAAAAGGTGGAAGGATGAAAGAGGATACAGGTGGCAAAGGCTTTTCCCAGAGGCAGGCCTAAATCCAGTCTCTTTCTCCCACTCCTATATGGAAGTATCCTCTCCACCATCCCCTTCGGACTACTAAATTGCCTGTCTTTTAAGATAAATCCCAATATCAGATCAAGTAAGATAAATATACCTCTATATTTCAACTACATTATAACTTCCCACTCACGTCACACTGTCCTGAAACATCCCACTCACGTCACACTGTCCTGAAACTTCCCACTCACGTCACACTGTCCTGAAACTTCCCACGCATATCACACTGTACTGAAACATAAGCCTCTCCCATCACACATGAGCACACATCCCACACGTGCTTCACACACGCTTCCCTTCCCCATCCTGTGGAGTATAAAGTGCTTATAGTAATCTTGGCGCCTTACATTTTTCCTTATAACAGCCCTGTCTAGTTCAAACCTTCCTTCAGCTGGGGCAGTGGTAGCCCGTCCAATGGAAGGGGCACAGCCTAGCCCCACATCTCAGTGTCTACCTGGCATCGACCAGGGTTGCCTCACAGCTGGCAATGTCGCAGAACATCATACTGAGGAATGTATATCTCTGCATGTGCTGTGACAGCGACTGACCCCACACTTATAATGTTTGCGAATCTGCCTCAGATTTTTAAAATTTAAATTCCATGACCTCCGCCCCTGTGATCAACTCCACCGCTGCTGCACTGCCTGCACCGGCCCCAGATGGCCTCTGACCCCAGATGAAAGGCAGAGCGAGTAAAGTCTGTCCTCACGTCAACGGCGTTGTGTCGAAGCATCTCCCCTTCTGCACCAGTGCGAGGATATGGCAAGTGTGATTCTACAACACAATAAGGAAGCCATACGCAGCCTGTCACACCAGCAGTTCTAATGGGGGATCTTTAGTCACAAATTGCAGCTTTGAATTGTGCTGTTTCATTTGTAAGTACATGTGTATGTCTCCTGTTACCCACTCAATCCACCCATGTCACAGTGACACGTCCTTTGTCTCAGTAATGAAACGTCTTTCACCTTCCATCAATGTCTGCCTATAATTGACAGGGTTTTCCAACAGTTGTCACCTACGAGGGGACTCTGTGCATGTTTATTTGCTGTACAACCCTACATGTCCCTTATACACTCATAACATTTGTGTTGGGCTAACTCAATACTTTGAAAGTTTATCTCTTGACAACTTTAGTAATAGCCTCCTCCCATAAGAGGGCATCTGGGACGGCCTGCAAGCAGGAATTCATCCCATCCCCAGCTAATGTATGCCATAATATATATATCCTGCTCTCAATTCAATTCAAAACAATGTTTATTAAACAAAATCTGTCACACTATTAAAACAGAGTTTTAAAATGCATAAATTACTTATCAATTACATGTTACTATTTCTTTAAAGCATCTTGTATTGAACATAAACAATGGCTACGCCATAGAAGAACTCCAGCAAGCAGCATATTTCCCCACAGATCATGGAAGGCTTACAAGACAGCTACCATACTTGATAAAACGGGGACCCATATTAAACGGCCTGTGCTTTATCAACAGTGAGAGTTCATTGATGAATGTAAAATATCCCAATTTATATGAAGGCAACAAATATAGTTTCCACCATTTACATTATTAACGGGCTGACATGTTTGGAGTCTTATCTCCCAGCCCAATACCCGTTCTAAACACAGCAACAACATGTCACATTCAAGCAAGACATGGGGCGGGTGGAAATTATTGATAGGGTGAAATCTAGGCCTGGGCTAAAATTTTGGTCCGTTTGCGGAAATTGCCATAATTTGACATTTTCGCGTTTCGCGGAAAGCGCGAAAATGTCAAAATTTCCGCATTCCGCAGCTTGGCGATAATTTGTTTCTTGCTCGCGCTGTAAAATAATACATTCTCGCACGCGCGCGATCGCCTTACCTGAATCCCTGCGTTCGCCGACAAGTTTTCTTGATCCGGTCGCGTTCTCCATGAGATGTTGTATTGTTTTTAGCCATTTGCGCTGTCTCGCGACAGTTCACGCCCGCAGTGACGTCATGCGTCGCGCGATCACGTCTTTCTTCTCGCGATCATGCACCGCGAGACAACTGAAAACAAGATGACCGCGCCCGCGAGCAACCACATGGGTAAGTTGGCGAGGCGCAACCATGCAGAAAATCTCGCGAACATGCGGGAAAAAAACTTCCGCATCTTCGTGATATTTTCGCGTGTTTGCGATAAATTTTAACATTTTCACGATAATTTGTGAAAGTGGATTTCGCAAATTCGGCCCACCCCTAGTGAAATCCAGGAGACCTAGGTCTCTGGGGAGCCCATCATATTAAGAAACAAGGAGGCAACTACATTCATTTCTTCCTGATGGACTGCAGGCATCAAGTGAGTTGCTGCTCAAGATACAATCGTCATCATCATAAAATAATAGCATCTCTCTGCATGATGCCTGTTTGGTACAACCACTCAAAGGTTACAGTATGGATAAGATCATTTAGATCCAGACCCCTCCCTACCCCAGGAATCTTAAGGCTACACTTGTCTTTGAGTCCCCTGGAGGAGCCCCTGACCAGGCCATCTGATATGTGTGCAATCCCTCATGGCTAATCATTCAAACTGGATTCACTGAAGAAGAGTTCAATATATCCATCTCTGGGAAATAGAATTAGCCCTCGCCTTTAATTCGCGCTCAGATCCTTTGACAACAGACTAAACCAGAGAAGAATAAAATGTCACTTTTGTTAGTTTAAGGCCGCTCTTTCTTTTCTCAAATCCTATAAATCCAAAGTGGAAGATGGTATTGAGGATGATATGACAATTTTCCTGGATAAAGTAGGTGTCATTGATTACGGGCAATTGATTGGGCAAATTGTATGTGCTTTCTTCCCAACCAAATTAACATCACTATGAATCGATAAACCAGAATCAACAGTAGGCGCCTAAGCTACACAAGCACTCCCGCTGCAGCTCCTTGCAGCCACTGGGCTCCGAGTTCCAGTAGTGTTCTGTTTAGATTTAACTACAGCAGTGGTTTGTCGTTCATCCCCTTTGTTAATATCTCAATACAAATGGTTTAATTGGTACATAAGACCAAGTTTACATGGTGGTACTGATGAGTGAACTAACTGAGGAGTCTACGGGAGGACAAGCCTGTTTCTTAATGTACTTCCTCTGTAGATTGACAGACATTTTACCCTGGAGAAAATCCAAAGCATTTTCCTTTTTATAGGCCAATGTGGATGACAAGATCTATAAACTGAAGTTTCTGAATCACAGGGCGACTAGATGGAATTATCAACTGTGCCAACTTTACCATTTAAATTGCAGGAGAGGTTTTTTTGACTCCCCAGGAGTTTAATTGGCATGTGCTGATGTTTGGTCACAGTGACCAGTGCTTCTAAGGACCCCGGCAGTGTAGCTTGCATAAATGCAAGTGACTAGGCTTGCGTCCGGAGGTTGGATTTCAAATTAGAGGGACAGTTCACTGCTCTCCCATCCATTGTCCAGCTGACATTCTGGCTGGAGGAAGTCTCTGCAAGGCCATACATATGTGATGTCATGGTTTTCTGCTCATTAATAAAAGTGCTCTCTGTGTGATGATGAGAGGAGAGGACAAATATTCAATGGAGAAGAGATTATAAAAGAATTTACCTCAATGTTGGAATGTGCTAGTGGCCTGGTTGCTTTGACCCCAGTGGTATTATCGGTGGACGTGCAAAAGAAAGCCCTTGACAGCATTACCTGGGACTACCTGATTATGGCTCAGGAAAATATGTATTTGACAGATACACTGAGACGGTGGATTAAGATACTGTACACAACTCCGACTGCCAGGGAAAAGGCAGGAAAGGTCCCACCGGATCCCATTGCCTCTGAAGAGGCACAAAGAAGGGGTTTCCACCAGGGCCAGACTGGCAGTAGCGGGCACCTAGCTTTTCCCTGGTGGGCCGCCAGGGTGGGGGCTGGTTTTGGACCCCTGGGGGTCCGTTTTTGTGACCGGGCCCGGTTTTGCAGCTTAGCTGCAATATCAGCACCCCCGGTAACAAAATGGGAGCGGTGAGACTGTAGTGGTGCAAGCACTCCCCCCCCTTACCGGGGCTGGCCAAGCTGTTTGCCAGTTCCGGTTTCGGTTTCGGTTAGTGTCCCCTAAGCCCCCTGCTGGGTACCATGGGGCTGGTGCTGCTAGAAAATCACTTCTGCAAGGAGGAGAAGGCTTTGGGAATTAGTGTTGATCAGACCCACACATGATGTCACTATATGCCGATGATGTCATGATATACCTGAGCAGAGAGACTGAGGCACTGCCCACCATGATAGCAACATTGGAAGCATTCAGCAGGGTATCAGGCCTCAAAACAAACTGGAACAAAACATGTGTAGACCCGTCGTGACTGCGATGCCCTGCACTACTGACCGATGTGCAGGGAGATGCACTCCTCCAGATACTCAGGTATATTTCATGAGGTACACAACATGGCAGAGGCCAAGATCTGTGGTGCTATGTGACCCGCTTAGATGTCTGGACGTAGCCACAGTTGGGAGTCACTGGGAGAGCAGCGCTCACCAAAATGGTAATGCCGCTCAAAATGATATACCATTTGGTTAACCTTCCATATAAGGTACCCCCACGCTAGTATAAGAACCTAGGGGCAGATTTACAAGCCCCATGCATCATATATACGCCACCGTTGCGTCACTTCTGTGACGCAGCGGCGGAGTAAACCATGCGCCACGTTGCACCTTATTTACAACGTGATGCATCTAGGGAGATGCATCATGTTGTAAAGCCCTGCGCCACATGAAACCTGCGTTAGGTTTCATGTGGGCATTCTGGCGCAGGGTGGGTGTTACGTCGCAGGAACGCCTCGTAAAAGTGATGCAGTGAAATTTACAAGATTTCACTGAGTCACTTTTACATCCTTGCTACATCAAAATCCTGCGCCTGCTTGAAGCAGGCGTAAGGAGTGACGCAGCATGTTAGGCATAGGGCGCCCCTGAGCATTGATGGATCCACGTCGCGTTTGTGACACGACTCCAGCAATGTGCCACCCTTACGCCACAGGATGCGACACGCATCGCCCTATCCTTGCGCCATGGTGCCCCGCATTGTAAATGCGACGCATTTGTGGTGGCGCAGAGATGGAATTGCGTGTCGCATCTTTTCTGGCGCATCCCTGCTGATTTGCAGAGATGCACCAGAACTCGTAAATCTGTCCCCTAGACTCTTTGATAGCATCACTGATTTGGCAATTGGCGTACTTGGATATGGTAGTTTATTATTAGACGCCAACTCACAGAGAATATGCTGAATGATGTACTGTATTACTTGTAAAAGTTTAATAAACATGCTTTAAACAAATGTTGGAAACATGCTACACTGTCTGTCTCTGATTCTTGGAGCCCGGTTTTACTTATTCTCACCTAGTTAGTGCCCTAAACATTACCGCGCACACCTTTAAAATGTCTGATGCCAAACATGCATCTGGATGTGGCGAATGGGGGGCAAATGCATTGGATGGTTCTTTATAGTCACTCCCCTCTAAGTAACCATTTTCAACGAACCCAAAAAAGCTGCTACACTGCTTTTCTGATCTCATCAAAAGAGGTTTCAGACATTTTAGCTCACTAGTAAACTGAGCCTTATGAGCAAGGGGTTTCCATTTGGCACTGTCCATCTGCCTATCAGATCATCTGTGATGAGCTGGTCTTGCACAATGATCCACGGGCTAGAAGTCTCCAATGGAGTGGAGGGTGGAGAGGGGCAAACATGCCAGGGCCAAGCACTACAATGGCTCAACCATGCCTCATTGCAGCCCAAACAGCCCCTTTGGACACAACCACACTACCCAGTCCATACTTAAAGTGCATTTTCAATCAATCAGAATTCTCCTTCAAAGGTACTTAATGCAGCAATTCCAGAAGTCTGCTGTCTCTTTCCACGTGTAACTTAGTTTCTTCTTCTTTATTTCTAACAACTATCTGTCTATTTATCCTTTTCTACATGTGAACAGAAGACGCCATTTCTATCTTTTACATTTTTCAATATTAACACCACGCTACAATCTTCTTTACAAGTTTTTCTCATTGACACTGTCAGAATTCTAAACCTTTCCTTTATTCTGCATCTGCTGCATTGTGTTTTTTGAGGATGGGTCAGTGAAAGGTGGCATTTGGTCCCTTTGTGAACCCGGTATGGCGTAGCTGGAATGTAACAACCCCTCCCCCCACAAGCATAGTCATCAATCACCACCAGCATGAGCATTTCACCCACCAGTCACTGACCCATCCTCAAACAACACACCACATCTTTTGCATTTACCCATACGTCACCGAAAATGTATATAAAGTCTTATTTGATTAAACTTCGTAAGTATGTCCCTTCTGTCATATGTGTAGAAGGGCATGAAGATGGGTGTAGACAAGTAAATACATGGATTGTCTTTGAGAGTCTGGATCATGTGCCATTAACCCTTAGGTTAGCTCAACACACATCTAGCAGAAGGCATGCACATACATTCTTAAGAGAGTCAGAACACATTAAAGCAAGTTTTTAAAAGTTGAGATTTTTTAATGAGTTTTTGAAAACAATTAAGAGAAGAAATGGGGCTTTGGTCTTGGGGTTTTATGTCAACTGGCCTTGGGAAGTAAAAAAAGTGCCATAATTGTGCCCGAGTCCAGGTAGGAAGAGTCTACTTTGATGCAACAGAATAACATATCTGGAAAGTCAGAGGACAAGTCTATTTACATCATCCAGTGGGCCAATGATGAAAAAAAGGAAATTGAAATAATAGCCCAAATAAATGATTAAAAGTTCTGAAGTAAAGTTCAAATCCAACAGAAAGTCCAACATAGAATGAAAGTCAGTTCCGCAACCCTGACGCTGTGTCTCTACTGCTGTTTTGGGTTGAGGACAAAGGTTCCAAACTATCCTTCCGATCTTACAGTAGGACCCCATGGATATCCTCTTTTGGTGCAAGAAAAAAGGGCTACGGGCGGGACCTGGCACCTCCTGAATTGAGCACACATTGAGATAGTTTTAGAGACACGGTGGGAGAAGGACACTAGGAGAGACAAGCACAGCGGGTGTGGAGGAAAGTGAATGGGAATGTTAGGAAATGGTCAACCTGTGACACATGGTAGGCTTTCACCACTACCACCACCTCCTGAAGTCCCCCAGAAAGAGCCTGCTGACCAGAAACGAAATTCTTCATGCCCTGCAGAAAAGCAGCCAAAGTGTCATACTGAGGGGGTCGGGTGGGGTAACATGTGAGGGCTCAGGAATATCTGGGATGAATGTCACCCTCAGCTGCTGTTCTTCAGGGTGGGCACCCTTTGGAGGAGGAGCGGCGAAGATTGAGTCACAGAGTTTATGCTGGCGTTGCGCTGCTGTGTTTGCCTAACTGGTTCCTTCGGGGTCATGAGGCATATCCTGGTGCCCTCGTCGGCTCTTCAAAGCCTACTCAGTGTAGGAGCGGGTAAGATTAATGTGTGTTTTATTGCCTTATATAATATCACAGTTTGTTAGAAAATAATCCTTTACATGCATATATTTTTATTAGGAAGTAGGCCAAACTTGACACAATCTTAAGTCATTACTTATAACTTCTGTAGATATACAAAACCCTAGCCTCATTTTTTCCATGGAGCTGGATATACATAAAACTCTGGGGATGTCCTTTTGGGGACATTGAGTGATTGTCATCAGCATCCAGCCATTCTATCACTCCCACTTTCTTGGGGTGCCTGTGGGGTCCATTGTAGAAATGCTCTTCCTTATCTGAGGTGGATAAAATACATATATGTGTGCAATTAATATTACCTAACACCAAGGGAAATGGGCAATGGAACAGAATTACTTGACCACTCGTTGCCTTTCTACCAGTAACTGTGGCATGGCGATATACTGTTGCACTCATTTGGTCATGCATCTCAGCCCCTGGCACAGTATCCATGATTGGGTTGCTTGTGAGATGTTCACCACATTTCCAGTGACCCTCTGAAAGATTGAGTGGCTAGGAATGGTCTGCAGGTGAGATGAGCTCCTGTTGCCAGTCTGTATCCATGTCATCGATCATACACCAGGCGAAGCTTGATCTAGCTGTTTTCCTGGATATGCCAAAGACGGCGATCCTCCGCCTGCATATCCTATCGCTCTTCCTCGGGTAATTGTACTTCAGCATGAGGGGCAAAGCAAAAAAAGTCATTAACCAACATATTGAAAACAATGCTTGGATGTAGCTCACCTTTATATGTGGACAGGCTGTATGTGAACGTTTGATGTTGTAGTGGGTTTCACCAGCTGATGGGTGTGGTAGAGTCATAACTGTTGAATTGGCCACGTCTTTCATTAGCAGATGTGCTGATTGTCAATGTAGTATTGTTGTTTTATGTGTTTTCTACTAATTGTATCTATGTTTACTGTTGTGTGCTTCTCCTTTTCCTTTAACTCAAATAAAATAAATTGAAATGTTATTTGTTTTCAGAAAAAAAATGTTTTACAGTTTTAATAAGTAAAGTATGTTTTACTTGTTTCTTATGTTTTTTCTATCAGCTGTTCGTGCTATTCCCTGTCTCAATTGGCTTCTATTAGATTTCCGTGCAGTACCACCGAGGGGCCATTTGTGGGATATGATTTATTCCAATGCATTGCTGGGCTAGATTTGCACGCACTTGGGAGGTAGTGCTAGTGGAGTAGATGTGAATGTAACTTTGATAAATAGCACCAGGCTTACTTTTTTGTAAGTGTGTTTTTATATTTGCATATTTTCCCCATGTCTCTCCCTATTTTTCTCTTTAATCCTCCCACTTAGGTGCCGATTCCGATCCGGTAAAACCCGGGTACGAATGGTCGTACGGAGCGTTTTTTCCGTTCGACTCGTACCCGGGAAAAACACCTTACAAACTCGCAAGTACGATTCGCACAGAAATACCATTTCCGTACGAGTCGTAAAAAACACCGACCGGCAAAAAAATACATACAAATCTGATTCTGGACGGCGCATACGCGACGTCCGGACGGAGTCAGGCATCGTTTTACGGACCAGCAAGTACGATTCGTGCCGACGTCACTCCGCACGCAGCATGTTTTACGGGAGCCAAAAACTGCCGGGAAATTGAGGACGACGCGAAAAAAGGAGCACCGGTATGTGACGGACAGCGATGGACCCCAACCTACGCGTCATCCCGGCCCTCATAGCCTACGACCTTGTGTTCAGAAACCGACGCAGACGCCGCAGAAGGTCAGAACAACCCCCAGGGGCCAAGGGGGGGTGCAAGGGGCAGGAAACATAACCCACACCCCACAAAATACTAATACATCCTGCACATTAATTACTTCCATGGTCTGGTCACTTCGGGGGGCGTGTCCACCAATCCCACGTCCCGCCACAACAGAAGTGGACGTGGACGCGTACCCGTCACCACCACAATGGTGGTACAGGACGTACCCACGCCCCTCAGAGCGTGGGTACGGACCGTACCCACGCCCCCCAGGGTGTGGGTACAGCCCGTACCACCATTGTAGTGGTGATGTAGGGGTACGCGTGTACGGACCGTACCCACGCCCCCAGAGCGTGGGTACGGGCTGTACCACGTGTACCCCTACGTCACCGACACTATGGTGGTACGGCCCGTACCCACGCCCCCAGAGCGTGGGTACGGGCCGTACCACGCGTACCCCTACGTCACCGCCACAATGGTGGTACGGCCCGTACCCACGCCCCCAGAGCATGGTTACGGGCCGTACCACATGTACCCCTACGTCACCGCCACAATGGTGGTACGGCCCGTACCCACGCTCTGGAGAGCGTGGGTACGGGCCGTACCACCATTGCACTGGTGATGTAGGGGTACGCGTGTACGGACCGTACCCACGCCCCGAGAGCGTGGGTACGGTCCGTACACGCGTACCCCTACATTACCACTACAATGGTGGTACGGCCCGTACCCACGCTCCCCAGAGCGTGGGTACGGGCCGTACCACCATTGCAGTGGTGATGTAGGGGTACACGTGTACGGACCGTACCCACGCCCCCAGAGCGTGGGTACGGTCCGTACACGCGTACCCCTACAGCCCCAATACATGATGGATACAAGGCGTACACACGCCACGGATGTAGGTGTACGGCTTGGTGCAGCACATCAGCTGTAAATTGGGGGCGGTGTATGCCCAGGACAGCAGTGTACCACAGCAAGGGCGCAGGTGGGTGGGTGGGTGCAGAGGACCCCCAGCAGTGCCCAGACATATGAGGGGTGGGTGCCTATAACTCCCAGCAGTGCCCAGACATATGAGGGGTGGGTGCAGAGGACTCCCAGCAGTGCCCAGACATAGGAGGGGTGGGTGCCTATCACTCCCAGCAGTGCCCAGACATATGAGGGGTGGGTGCAGAGGACCCCCAGCAGTGCCCAGACATATGAGGGGTGGGTGCCTATCACTCCCAGCAGTGCCCAGACATATGAGGGGTGTGTGCCTATCACTCCCAGCAGTGCCCAGACATATGAGGGGTGGGTGCAGAGGACTCCCAGCAGTGGACAGAGACATGGGGGTGGGTGCAGAGGACTCCCAGCAGTGCCCAGACATATGAGGGGTGTGTGCCTATCACTCCCAGCAGTGCCCAGACATATGATGGGTGGGTGCCTATCACTCCCAGCAGTGCCCAGACATATGAGGGGTGGGTGCAGAGGAGTCCCAGCAGTGCCCAGACATATGAGGGGTGGGTGCCTATCACTCCCAGTAGTGCCCAGACATATGAGGGGTGGGTGCCTATCACTCCCAGCAGTGCCCAGACATATGAGGGGTGGGTGCCTATCACTCCCAGCAGTGCCCAGACATATGAAGGGTGGGTGCAGAGGACTCCCAGCAGTGGACAGAGACATGGGGGTGGGTGCAGAGGACTCCCAGCAGTGGATAGAGACATGAGGGGGTGTACATCATTATCAGATGACCACAGCTCCATGGGTGAATGTACGTATCCCTAACTTAGGACAATGATGATAGTGCCATAACAACACATCACTGACAGCAGTGTCCCACTCCCAGGAGGAAGGAGGTCTTACCCCCACTGCATGACACACCACATGTGGGTGTGAGGACAAATAACACATGCATACCCACCCCTGGCAGATGCAGCACAATACACACACTGAGATCATGCCACAAGACTGTATAGTCATGTCACTGCCTAACAAACTAAGAGAGCCAAAGAGGACACACACTGTCACGCACATCCCAGGGCTGATAGGAATGTTCAGATGCTGGGCTAGCCACCAAGATGTTGTCTGTCATGGAAGGAATAGTGTGGAGTTCCCACAGATACAATGCCCACAATTGTAAGTCAGGTGTTCAAATACCCAGCAGAACAAGTACCATATGTGTACTAGGCTGGGATTACACACATGCATTATGCGGAAAAGGGACCATTTATCCATGAAGGCATGGCAAAATACTCTATACACAAGTACAGTGAGTACCAAGGTTGGTACAGACGATGCAGCCGGACACATTGCTGAGCAGGCATGGCCAGAGTTGAAGGGATCCATCACCAACAAAGGACATGTAGACACAGGGCAAAACAACAATTGTGCAACTCTCTGCAGGGGAGATGTCAAGTGCCACAGAGGAAGGAACACCCCTTGGGACAATGTCTCCAAACACAAAGAGCATACACGACAAAGAATCTTTGCAGAGATCGCGTGATGGCACGCAGATACCAGGTTCCACCCCATGAGCAGCAGACCACAACATTTCCCTGAAACATAACACATGCCCACAACCCCAACTCCTGTAGCATCAGCATCAACATCAATACCTGAAATGCAAGACTTTTCCAAAGAAAAAGAAAATGCTTTATTCAGCATGAAAATAATAATGTGTAAACAAGACTATTCACAAAGGCCAATGGCCAGTCCATATCATCAGTCCTTGGGGGGGACACATGGCCATGCGTCTCCCCTAGCTTGCCTGCACATCACAAGACTATGTCGTCGACCGGGGGGGGGGCATCATGTGGGGAAGGACCAGGCACCGCAGGGACAGGAGGGGGAAGGGTAGGTGTTGTGGGTGCAGGGACGGACGACTCCACCACAGGGGGGGTGGGGCAGCGCCAAAGGTGGAGGCGAGCTCAGCGCTGCACACTTCTGCCAGTTCTTCAAGCGTCTCCCCTGCACCCGGAGAAACAACAGGCCCCAAGGAGGGGGGGTGTCGGAGGGATGGGTTGCAGCGCTACTGGGGGAGGTGGTGGACGGGCTGGGGGACTTAACTCCCCTACCCGTGGAATGCCGTGACCGTTTGCGTCCAGGTGAACTAGTGGGGCTGAGGCCCAGCCCAGCAAAGTAGGCCTCCTTCTCCAAATCTGGGGCAGGGGAGCCAAGGGGAGTGACATTGGAGGGACTGGGGAGTGAGTCATGTGGATGAGGACTGTGGCTGCGTGCCTGCCTGTGTACCCCAGACCCAGTGGGTGTGCCTGCTACCCCCTGAGTGTGCGTGTCAGGAGGTGTGCGCTTGCCCTTACGTGGTGGTGTGCTGCTTGTGTCTGGTGGGGTGCGTGTGTGTGGATGTCTTGGTGTGCTTGAGACAGGCATGGGTGTTGGACTTGTGGATGGGCCAGGGGTAGGGGGGAAGCAGCGCTGCAGGTGACTCGCTACTGCCGTCAGTGACGAGTCCAGGGACCTCAGCAACATCCGTTGGTCAGACATTGCTGATGACATGCCCTCCATATACGACACCATCTGGGTCAGCAGTCTGGTGTGGCCATGGAGAACAGTCAGGATCGATGTCTGCCCAACTTGCAACTGCCGCTGAATGTCCACAGACTCGGCAGTGAGGGCAGCAGGGGGGGACAGGGGCAGGGGGTGCGGTGCCTGGCACGAAGGAGACACGGTGTGGCCTAGCACGGACAGAAGGGACCGAGCAAGTGGAAGGGCGGTGATGGGAATGGAGGGGGCGGCGAGAGATGTACTGCTGCTTTCAGCTCTGGGAGCAGCCTCCGCCGCCTCTGGGAGCTCGGCCTCGGATCCGTCTGCCTCGTAGTCTGTGTTGGTACTGGGCAGGTCCTCCGCCTCACTCCCCTCGCCCTCCGTGCCACTAGATTCCACCGACTCCACAGCAGTGGTGGCATCACTGCTCGATCCCTCCTCCACGTCCGTGCGGGTGTCTCCCTCGGTGTCCTCCGATGATGCTGTGGGCAAGGTGAAGAGACAGGAAAAAATCAGTCACCTGTATACATCTGACACATGAGTCCAAAAAAAATAGGCAACAGTGCATATCAGGAAAGACATCTAGGATACTCCCCACATATGTAAGCCCTGCACTCCCCAGTTGGTTGACGCACCATGCCACTTGCAAACAATGAAAATTAGGACACAACAGCAAATAACTTGAAATCACAAGATCATGAGAAGCTAGTGTCTGGGATCAGTTGAGCACAGCAAGACTATGAAGGCATGCCACCTCTTGTTCACTGAGAAACAAACAGTATTGTCGCACCCAAGGCCAAATACCACATGCCAATGCAGAAGGTGTCCCCACACTCTGAGACCTGTGAGTACTTTTGACACCCCAAAGAAATACATTGTGACTCCTGGAGAATCACAACCCTTTACAAAATGGACATGTCTAGCATGTGTGAATGTGGCACTCTGTGAACACAACACACATGTGTTTGTATAGTAGAAGTCACACAAGGAGGTGCACACCAAACTACATGTACACAGTCATTGTCTGAGCTGCCAGATTCATTCAAATCAGCCACTGTTAGGCAGAAATGGTGTAGCAGTAAGTACATATACATGGCACCAGGGTGGCTGGATGACTTGACACTCGTAAGTTGGTATCAGCAACAACCAAGGACTAACCCAAATGCTAGCACACTGTGGGAACATGTATATGTATGAACTCCAAACAATTGTTGTTCAAACTGTGCCTTACTTTAAAATGTGCCAGCGTGTCCCTGGAAAGTGTAAAGGTGGTGTCTTGAGCACTTCCTTGGGAGACATCTGTCATGCAGGCACATCATTGTCCTTCACCAACCAAACAACAAGGTCAAGCATATGAAACATTAAGACATGTTGACAGGTGTAGTGAGTGCCAATGGACATTTTCTCAGAGTAACAACTTGAATAATGTCATTTGTCACATGGCTATCCGTCACCTGATCACACAGTTGGCTACACATATGACCTACTGACTGTCATCTGGAGTGGCACACATGTCCACACCCAGGACAATGCATAAGCTAATGGGCCTGCAATTGTTTAGCAAAAAAGCCTAGCTGTACTGTGGGTTCCCCCTCATGGCAAGGCAGAATGTACCCACAGATGTCAGCACACAAAGTCACAACTGCATAGCATCTGAACCACACACAGGTGCCAAAAATGTCCAAGCAGGATACATGATGAACTGACACAGGCAATGAAGCACCAACAGCAAGCACTGGCCAACATCACGGGGGCACTGCACGATGACTTTCTGTACTGCGAATCATCACACACAAGTCAGAACTGGCAATGAAACATCAGGGTTGAACATGTACGCCCCTCCCGCGCACACCCACCCATACCTGAGTCAATGTGACTGATACCAATCAAGAAGTGAAAGCTCTTATTCAGGGTTACAATAACTGTGCTTGAAAACTAGCTTCTTTAACACGACATCACCTTGTAGGGCTGGCAAAACATATTGGTCACAAACAAACATCAACAGATTGTTGTGAATAGCCACACAGGCACTGCCCAGTGTAAGTGTGCACAAGCAAACTGCTGTATCCCTGTCCAGTGGGCAAATGTATCACACATGTGAAAACTACTACCTAGGCCAGGGAACAATGCCACAGAGGCAGAGCCATTATGAACCCACAGTGAATGTGCACAGTGTTGGATGACACACATGAGGAGGAGGGCAGGCTGTGTCAGGGGACTGTAGTGTGCACACTGCTCCATGGTCCTGGAATGAGCTGACTGTTACAGGAGCAACCGTCCCGGCACTATGCATATATCCCACTCATGCACATCATGTCTGAGGCCACAACATTGGTAATGCATGCAGCAAGTCTGTTCATTTGAAACCTCACACTCCTATGTTGGGACTCAGCATCAGTGGCAACACATATGCACCCCCTAATGACTGTACAGGACAGGGCACAGGCAGACCACCTCCACACATGATGCTGAAAGCAGTGTGCACCTTGATAAACTGGCAACCTAGATGACCATGTGCAATAGTGATAACACACAGACCAGGTAACACATGTCAAGGAGGGGAAGGGAGGAAGAACAGCACAGGTTGACTGTGGGGGAACAGGATATGCACTGCACATATATACCCTGGCAGTGTCTCCAGGCGACTGAGCAGCAACAAAAGCTGGCGACACACAACAAACACACATGTACCTACCCCCTTCCTGCTGCTGTAACTCCTGTAACCGCCTATCCAGGTCAGGGAAGACCACCGCCAGGACACGCCGCATCTGGTGGGTCAGGCGCCGGCGCCCGCCATGCTTGCGAGGAGCCTCCTCCTTCAGCATGACCCGGGCGATCCTCCGGGTCCAGCACCGGATGTCCTGTCATCTCTTCCTCACTTGTGGCAGGCGCCGACTGCGACCCTCCGCCGATTGCACGGCCTTGACTGCATCCTTCCAGATCTTCCCCTTGTGGTAGGGGGATACCTGTGTGGATGACAAAGTGGGACAACATCACTACACCTGCACCATGTCACAGAGACACACATTAGAACATCTTAGATTTGTAGAACAGGGCATAGTATGCTGGCAAGTAATAGCACCTTAGTCATAGGGACTTTTTCCACTGGGGACGCACCAATGCACTACATGGCATAGTAAGTACACAGGTGGCATGAGGGGTGCGAACCAATCCCTGATCATGGCACACACTGTGCATCCCAAGCAACACAAGGCAAAGCAGTCACATGCCCCAGGCCAATGACGAAACCTCAGCAGAGTACACAGACACACACAGGCACACATCAATCACCTGCCATTGGCAACAGTGGATGCAAACATCACTCTGCACATGTGCCACTTGCCAGGGGGGGGTCACAGGTGTGGGGCTAGCTCAGCAAGCCAGACACACAGCACGGCTTACTTCACACATCAGATGGAATGAGCAGTTGCCTCCTCCATGCAGCTGTGGTGCAACACTCCACATAGACACTCATCCACATGACAAGAAACATTCACACACATCAATGTCCAGGGGGCGTACACATCATTTGGACACTCTCACCACTCTCATCACAGCACCACTCAACTCTCACACACATCTGTGGGTGCAGTCACCTGTCACACCGGGGTGACCACTGAATCACCGCAGGACAATAGAACAAGAATGCCCAAGAGGATTAGGCTGGCTGAATGTGCCATGCACTATGCAGTGAATGTCACAGTAAGCACAATGCAAGTGAGGAGTGCACACATGAACTACATCAAGCCCTGCATGAGAGACATAAGCCACCCCCCCCCTGGGACCCACTCCACCCACCATCCCCCCCCCCTGGGACCCACTCCGCCCAACATTGCATGTCTGTCACACCTGGCCACAATGGCAGAAGTGACAGACACAATAAAGGTGCACAGGCAAAGGTTCTGGAGTCAGCACTCACCTGCTCCCCTGGTCGACCATACAGCATGGGGTACTGTGGGAGGATCACATCCAGCAGGGCCTCGTTCTCCTCCTGGGTGAAAGGCTGGGCCCTCTCCACAGTCCTTGACATGGTGCCAGAGGGAGACAATACAGCAGCAGTGGTATCGACTGACATGTTGTGCAGGCAAGTGCCCTCTCATGGGTTCTGCCTGCCTTATATCTGCCTTGCTGGCCTATTTCATTTACAGGAGTACAGAGTGATTGGTCAGACTCATTTGCATCCTACGTTTCCTCCAATCCCTTTAAACATACACCAGTGACAGCCTTTGCATCTTTCGATTTTGCAGCATCATGTCAAGTCAACAACCACTTTGCAACAATGTTAAATGTGGCCAACTGATTTTTCCAGATCACATGATGTAAAATTTTGAACTTGAAACTCGGTATCCATGACAACCAACATGCATTTAGGCCCTAATACTTGTCCCTCATGTGTCCCCATTGTAATTCTTAAATCCCCACACAGGTACGGCGCTTTTCACACGTACCCCTAGGGCACCATCACTACAGTGATACGGGCCGTACTCACGCGTGTACGGCCCGTACACGCGTGAGTACGGGCCTTTCACTATAGTTGGGGGTACCGTAGGGCCTAGTGATAGGCACGTACTCACGCGTGTACGGGCCGTACACGCGTGAGTACGTGCCTATCACTATAGTTGTGTTACCGTAGGGCCTAGTGATAGACACGTACACACGCGTGTATGGGCCGTACACGCGTGAGTATATGCTGATCACTATAGTTGTGTTACCGTAGGGCCTAGTGATACGGCACGTACTCACGCATGTACGGCCCGTACACGCGTGAGTACGTGCCGATCACTATAGTTGGGGGTACCGTAGGGACTAGTGATAGGCACGTACTCACGCGTGTACGGGCCGTACACGCGTGAGTACGTGCCTATCACTATAGTTGTGTTACCGTAGGGCCTAATGATAGGCACGTACTCACGCGTGTACGGGCCGTACACGCGTGAGTACGTGCCTATCACTATAGTTGGGGGTACCGTAGGGCCTAGTGATAGACACGTACTCATGCGTATACGGCACGTACACGCGTGAGTACGTGCCGATCACTATAGTTGGGGGTACCGTAGGGCCTAGTGATAGGCACATACTCACGCGTGTACGGGCCGTACACGCGTGAGTACGTGCCTATCACTATAGTTGTGTTACCGTAGGGCCTAGTGATAGGCACGTACTCACGCGTGTATGTGCCATACACGCGTGAGTACGTGCCGATCACTATAGTTGTGTTACCGTAGGGCCTAGTGATAAGGCACGTACTCACACGTGTACGGGCCGCACACGCGTGAGTACGTGCCGATCACTATAGTTGTGTTACCGTAGGGCCTAGTGATAAGGCACGTACTCACACGTGTACGGGCAGTACACGCGTGTGTACGTGCCGATCACTATAGTTGTGTTACCGTAGGGCCTAGTGATATGGCACATACTCACGCGTGTACGGCCCGTACACGCGTGAGTACGTGCCGATCACTATAGTTGGGGGTACCATAGAGCCTAGTGATAGGCACGTACTCACGTGTGTACGGGCCGTACATGCGTGAGTACGTGCCTATCACTATAGTTGTGTTACCGTAGGGCCCAGTGATAGGCACGTACTCACGCATGTACCGGCCGTACACGCGTGAGTACGTGCCTATCACTATAGTTGGGGGTACCGTAGGGCCTAGTGATAGGCACGTACTCACGCGTGTACGGCCCGTACACGTGTGAGTACGTGCTGATCACTATAGTTGGGGGTACCGTAGGGCCTAGTGATAGGTACGTACTCACACGTGTACGGGCCGTACACGCGTGAGTACATGCCTATCACTATAGTTGTGTTACCGTAGGGCCTAGTGATAGACACCTACACACGCGTGTACGGGCCGTACACGCGTAAGTACGTGCCGATCACTATAGTTGTGTTACCGTAGGGCCTAGTGATACGGCACGTACTCACGCGTGTACGGGCTGTACACGTGTGAGTACGTGCTGATCACTATAGTTGTGTTACCGTAGGGCCTAGTGATATGGCACGTACTCACGTGTGTACGGGCCGTACACGCGTGAGTATTGGCCCTACACACACCCTCAGAGCGTGTGTACTGCATTTCACAGCTTACACTGGAGGCGCACACGAAAGGAATGGAGGTGTCAGACTCGCACAAGGCTGTACATCAAGTCATTGTCAGTGCAGTCCTTCATGTGCAGGGCCTAGGTGTGTCAGGCAGTGATGTGGCACATGTCTCCTCATGTTGTGGCACAATAGATGTGTGATGAGCTGTTTACACATGTCATGTGTGATGGGGCACTACGTGGCACACTTCCCCTTCACACTTTGCACATGTGTGCATGTGCGACACACGTGTCAAGCACTGTATCACTGGTATGGCACAGTCAGCACCACCCGCAACTGTCCCCTGATGGCAGGTACACGGATAATTACACCTCACATGTGACTCCCAGTGTGCCACGATGTGACTCTGTCATGTGTGTGTCGTGTGTTCCCATGAGCTTTCTGTTGGCGTTCCGTCAACTCCATCTGCTGTTGCAGCATCCAACATGTGTCTGTGTGCATATGTGCATGACACACATATACGCACACCATGCCACATGTGGACTCACACGTTACATGTGTCATGATGGTTCGAAGATGACTTCCTGACATGTGGCAATATCTGCGTTGTCTCAATGTCTGTGACATCAGTTTTTGACATGGACCCCTTAATGGAAATGTGTGTCATCTGTCCATTTCCAGATAACATGTGACCTGTGCGTCTAGACTCCCGCCAGCTGTCTGTATGAGATGACATCCTTCAAATGCTGATATGTGGATGTCTTTCACTCATGTAATGTGTTTGGCTTGTCACTTACACTGGCCAACAGCTATTTCATGGCATGTCACGTCAACATTGCCATGCAACTATTGTGGCTGGCTCTTCGTAGGAGTATCACCTGGCTGGCCCATGTGTCCTGGATGTATTGCACAGCAGAGACTCTGTATTGAACAGATGTGTATTAGCTGTTGAACATGTGCTCACCTCAGTGACATTGGTGTGGTAATGTACTCACTCTTCGTTATTCCTTCCAAATCTCTGCAGGGCACCGCCTCTCCCCAGACGAATGCCAGACCTGGATGCCATGCGTGAACATGACTGCATACGCAGATACCGCTTCTCGCAAGAGTTGATAGAGGACTTGCCCGCCGGCTTGCACCACACCTCCAACCACAACACAGGTATCCTACAGCTCTGACCCCCAAGGTGAAGGTGATGGCAGCCCTACATTTTTTTGCCACCGGCACGTTTCAATTGACCATAGCTGATGTTGGTGGCATGTCCCAGACAATGTTCAGCCGTGTCCTGCATGATGTTATAGAAGCCATGTTGGTGCACCTGGATGAATTCATCCCTTTTCCCACTCGTGAGCAGTTGACAAGTATCAAGGGTGAGTTCTATGCCCTGGGAGGGATGCCTCATGTAATTGGAGCCATTGATGGGACACATGTGGCTTTGGTACCACCACAGGCACAGGAGGTAGCCTATAGAAACAGAAAACATTACCACTCCATTAATGCCCTTGTGATGTGTCTTGCTAACATGCTGATTTCCCATGTCTGTGCCCGTTTTCCAGGGTCCGCACACGATGCATACAACATGAGGCGTAGCAGGGTGCCAGAAATGATGCTGCAGCTGCACCGGGAACGAGCATGTCTTGTTGGTGGGTATACTCTGTTGGTCCTGTGTTCAGCGCTATCTTTGTATCTTACGGCATCTCCTGACCCACTTCTTCACATGATGTTTCCATGTAGGGGACTCTGGCTATCCCAACATGCCATGGCTGATGACGCCTCTCCGCAACCCCAGAACAGCCGCAGAAAACCGGTACAACGACACCCATGGGCAGACGAGGCGCGTGATTGAGAGGACGTTTGGACTCCTGAAGAGCAGATTCTGGTGCCTCCACAAGACCGGCGGCGCCCTCCCATATGCCCCGGTGAAGGTCTGCAAAATCTTCATTGTGTGCTGCATGCTGCACAACATGGCAGTGGAGAAGGCCGTGCCACTCATCCTTGATCCGGATGAGCAGGATAATCCACCCCTGGAGGATGAAGGGCTCGGGCACGGGGCAAGTGAGGATGAGGACATCCGGAGTCAGCTTATCCGCAACTTCCTCTCATGATGGTGAGTCCCTGTGTCTGAGTGTGCACACTTTGAGCCTTGTGTGGCATGTGTTGCAATGTGTGTGTCGAGCTGACTGTGTGCTAAGTGACTTGGAGGTGTGTTCTGATGTGTCATTCAAGTGATGATGTCAGTCCACACATTTTAGCTGGGACACTAAATTTATTAAGGGCATGGTGACAACATCATTCCTGGTAGAGTACATGTACATGTCTGCGGATTACTAGCTCTTCGCTGACTTGTTGTGTGTCTGGCCTCCCCAGGTTCTTGCGGCTGTCGTCTGCTCATGTCATCATTGCCCTCCTGCTATTCCTCATGAGTATTGTAACGTGTGCTGGATCGGAGTTACATGCACAGACATGGTGAAAAGTCATTTGGGGTAAGGAGTGCAGCAAGGCATTTTGTGGGTGGTACGTGTTTGTGATATGTGGGAACTGCTCCTGCGCATGTAGTGTTACCATGCATACATGTCGACTCACCATGGGCCACATGACGTGTTGCATGGCTCCCATGAATTGATAGTCACCCTTCCTGACAGTCATCTGTCATGGTTTGTGGATTCTGATGAAGGCATCAATGTGTGTATAACGTCCATCAGGCACATACGGGATGCTAATGGTGGACATAGGGTGGGACATCCCCATATGAGGTTCAATGGGGAATTTCAGACTCTCTGTGTGCAGCAAGGGGTGTTAGGCTCAACCCCTTCACTTGTGTGCCAGCTCAGTAGGATTTATCACATCTGTGTGTTGAAGGGGGTGTCCAGTGTAGGTCACACATGGTCAGCCAAATGACCTGTGAGTCTGTTCCAATGGATGCATTTGCATTAGTGTGAGGCTGTGTAATAAAGGTGTTCCTCACACTCCAAGGTGCCTCATCTCTGTCAATGCAGGTCTCTTGCCACTTTGCATGCGGCATATCTGGCTTAGTTGTTAAAGATTATGCATAGGAGTCCATGTGTAGTTTAGCAACATGCATGCAGTAGCTCATGGATTAGGCTCCCTATTGGGCATGAAGTACATGGTCATGTATGTATTTTGGCCTGTTGGTCCACACAATGGGCCATCAACAGCTGCTGAGGGTGTGTCTCCTGTGCGCAGGTCGGCCTTCAGTTTCCTGATCCGGTGTCATGCTTCTTTGGTGATTGTGCATGCATTGTCTCTGGGTGTGCCATGTGACAATGGACACTCCTTACTTTCCACACGCGCCTGTTGCAGTTGTCCTTCTGACATCCTAGTCTTTGTGTGCAAATTCTGTCATTTTGCAAGGAGATGCCGCCTGCTGCTGCGGCCCCTGCAGCAAGAGCCCACGGAGTATCCAGATTTGGCAACAGACATGCCTCCAAGATGCTCCTTACTTCCTCCCTCCACCCATTCATTTGGCTGTCCTCAGCTTGTCTATGCCACTGTTGCCGCCACGCGGTGCCAAAGGCTGAACTATCAGCACATGCAAGGTGCACATTGCACCACCATCCTGTCCTTGCATAACCCACATCACACTACAGTCTGATGTATCAGCCACACATCTAACGCCTGCTGTCAGACATACCCTGGGCACACACACGACACCTTTGCATGCTGAGTGTTCAACTCCAACTGCCTACACTGCGCTGCCCCGCCTTCCAGTCCCTGTCACACCAACCAGGTCACGTCCCTAATACTCCCCACAGGCTCTGTACCCCAGCAAGGGCATGGGAGTGGGACTCAAAGCTTCAGCATGTAGTGTGGTTTCTTCGTCTGGGACATGGCACAGGTATCATCTCTCAGCATGTCAATCTACAGAGTGTCCAGGACCCCCCTCTCCACCATCACATGCGCACAGCACCTCATCATCAGCTCGTATGCCATTGACAGCCAGGTGCTCCTCACCCTCAACAAAGACACAGACATTGGCAGTTCCATCATTCAAGTATGCATGAGATCCATTGATGAATGGCTGAACACGAGCCACCTGAGGCTGGACTTGGACAGGGCTGAGGTGAGCATCTGAGGATTGTCCCCTTCCAGCTGGGTCAAGTGCCTGTGTCCCACCCGCAAGAGCCCTGCACAAGCACCCAGTGGCCACACACACAAGATGGTGTGCATCATGTTTGGCTCGCCCACATATGCCATGGTAGACCACAGCATCTATACCTCATGCTGCAACGCCCTCTGCATTATGCACATGATCCACAGATAGATCCACTCCAAGTAAAGACAGACCATCCCCCAAGTCCATGACAACATCCGTCTCAAATACTGCCCTGCCCTCTACGGAGCAAGTACATCCAAACTCCCAGGAAACTGGTCCACTTCCAGGGGGCATCTGCACACCTCAGCTTCAACACCCTGCGCCCCAGCCACCTCACCGTCCACCACAGATAGCTGCAATGGATCACTGTCTGCTGCAGGATGACCTCCACACTCCCCACCCACACTCAGGAGGCAGTCCACAAACTCAACCCCACACCAACCTTGTACGTCTGTCATCCTAGATCCCGTTGGGCCATCTCCGTGCCTCCAACCTTGCCCTGGCCACCGTTCTTCACATCCACCGTACTCCAGCATACAGGACATTGTTCTCCCACCTGGCCACTCATACCTGGGACTCCCTCCCCGGGTACCTCCACATGAGCCATGACCTCTACGCCTTGATGATAATCTCCCAAATAGGTCTCTCCACACAGTTTAGCAAGCACCCCCTCAGCAGCCAGAGGGCATCACAGCTGAGTGTTGTGTCCATGCCTACATTGAATGATACCTTGTGACCCATGTGTGTCCTGTATCAGACTCTGATCCCAGGGTATGGATGGCTGGAGTTAGTTCAACACTCAGGCATAGTTAGACATTTCCACACACATATGTCGTTGAATAATGCCAAATGACAGCAACATCTCATGAGAAGAAAAAAAAAATTTATTTTTGGTGGGGTGAGTCTTTTGGTAGATGTGCTAAGGTGCTCTACCGGGTGCATAGAATCCAAAGTTCACAGGGGGAGATGGCATCCTTGTCAGTTGGAGTCATCAGAGTCCAGAGCACAGTGTTGGTCATCATTGGTCAGACTGTGTCCAGCAAGTCCATGTGGCAGAGAATGTCATTGGATGAGGTGCTGCTGTTGCGCCAGAGGGCCAGGTGCCAGGCCAGGTGACCTGGGAGATGTGGATGGTCCGCTAACTCTCACGGTCTTTTCCGTGGATGACCCACCTTCCTCCGGGGACCCTCAGATGCAGGCCTTGATGATGCTTGGGACGCTCCGTCAGACGAATCCTCCTCCTCCTCCCTCCCTGTGTCTGGTGCTGGTCTATGCCTGGTGGCACAAGGAGGGTTGCCCATGCTTTGGGTGATCTGACGGAGTGATTGGCTCACGTCCCTGTGCACCGCCAGGAGCTCAGCCAGTCTTGCCTCCATCCGTCCTTGGTGTTGTTGATGACTGGCATGATGCTCGACCTGCAGGTTCTTTATCTCATTGAGGGTCCCCTGCATCTCGGAGAGTCTTGACACGACCTGGTTGATGCCTCTGGTGTCACGCCGGTATGAGTCCAGGATGTTGCGTATGTGTGACATACCGGTGTCCTGAGCTGGCTGGTCAGGTTCGCGCCTCCGCCTGCCTCCACTCCCACTACCCCTGCCCACTTGAGGCTGGCCGGCCCTTGTGGGCACATCGGGTCTACGGGACCCCTGAGGGATGGCATTTGCAGGGTTGCCTGCCTCCTCCTGGGTTCCCGGAGAACCTTGTCCCTCCTGGTCAGACTGGCTCTGTTGTTCAGTGTGAGCAGGGCTCCTGGGTGTGTCCAGGGATGTGGCAGGAATGGGGGGGGGTGGTTGTCACAGATATACCTGATGCAGGTGCTGCAGGGGCTTGGGCACCAGAGGGTCCAGGTTGGTCGGGGTCATCCACGGAGTGGTGAGAGTCGTCGCTGCCGGTGGGATCGTCTTAACGCGGAGCCTGGGACTGTGATTCTTCCCCCCCAGTGTTGAGGGGAGATCGACGACGTTGCCCTGTGTGTGAGAGAGAGACAATGTTAATGGTGTTTCATGCCACATCTATGTTTCATACATATTCAAGTTGACACAGTTCCTCCAGGTAGTTGGATGTCCCTAGCATTACTCTCAATGTCCACTTGGGGGATGGGTATGTTGCGGGGGACAGATTGGGATGTTCTCCTGAGTGTTTGACCTGTAGATTGTTGGCTCTGATGCTTATTTGGCTCTGGATTGGTCTTGTTGTGTCACATGTCCATTGTGGGAGTGTGTAAATCCGTTGCCTGCCCCGGGGGTGTGTGCTTGTGTTAGGGGGTGTGTGACCGGGCGTGCTGTTGTGTGTAATGTGAGTTGTCATTGGGTCTCCCAGGTGATGTGTCGTTCCCCTCATGGTGCATGCTGGCATGACAGTGAGTGTGAGTTCCTGTCCTAGATACCTGTGCTTGTGGAGTTGGTGTTTGAGTGTACAGTGGTCCCAGGAGGGCCTTGTGCTGCATACAGCAGGGCCCAGTGTCAGCTACCTTGTCAGTAGTTTGCCAGTCCCTGTGCATTGTGATGGGTATGTACCTATGACATATGGGCTGAGGGCATTGTTGTCTGCGTCTCATTTCCACAATGTGTTGTGTGGGGCCCACCCTCCCAGCCTCCCGGACATCCAGTTTTGTGTTTGTGGTTGTTGTAGCCTTGGACATGGCCTTGTCTTGATTTGTGAAGGGTGCATGGAGACGTTAGTGGCATGAGCATGGTTTTTGAGTGTGGTTGTGTGCGGTGAGTGCTTGGGGGAAGTTGCGTGCATTTGGTGTATATGTGGTGTGGACCCCATTGCCCCCATGTTACATAAGTTGTTTGTGTACTCACCAGGCTCTGCGACTCCTTCAACTCTGTGTACTCCCACCGGCGGTAGAAGGGCCATCACCTTCTCCTCCCAGGGATGGTAGTGTACGGGTCTGCGGGGCGGCCCACCTCCAGTGATGTTACTCTGGGCATATTCTTCATTCATTTTCCTCTTGACCGCCCGGCGCAGATCGTACCACCTGGCTTGGCATTCATGCCTGGTCCTTCGGATGGGCGCAACAGCATTCACCTTATCGACAATCCTCTACCACATGGCAGATTTTTCAGCTATGCTGGTCTGTCTGACCAATGTTCCAAAACAGCTGTGGCTCGACTCTGATGACTTCGTTGACAAGGAGGTCCAGCTCCGCCATTGTGAACTTTGGATTCTTGACTGTGGGCATGGTGTGGGGTGTGGGTGTGGGTGTGGATAGTTGTGGGTGTGTGGGTGCGAATGTGAGTGTGTGTGTGTGAATGTGAAGAGGGGGATGTTTGTGGAAGAGGTTGTGTGAAAGTGTGTGAGTGAAGGTGTAGTGAAGGTATGAGTAATGTGGAGTTGTTTCTCTGTGGGGTCTGGCAGCAGTGGGTCTGTTGCAAAGGCTCATGGGTTGTGTGTGTGGGCCCTTTTTATTGGTCAATTTTTGGGTGTGGCTGTGTTTGAATTTTGGTGGGTGTGTTATAAGAGGTGGTTGTGATTTGGGGCCTCTGTTTGCCTGTTTGGATGTGCCAGGTCAGTCATTGAGATGCATTTTGTCTTGTAGACATGTTTTGTGGTGTTGTGCGAGTCGAATTGACCCTCCTTGTGCTGTTTTACAGTGTCCTGGTTCTGTATGAGTCTTTTTCGCGCAGGTACGATCCGTACATACGCGATGCTGGGTGAGGGTGCTGGGGTACGGTGTTGGAGTGCGGTGCGTACATGCGGTGGGGGTATGGTGCATACACGTGCGGCCCTGGGGTACGGCGCGTACATGCGGAGGTACGGCGCGTACAGGGGGGGACGGCGAGTACATGGGGGGGTGCAGTGCGTACATGCGGTGGGGGGCAGGGGGTTCAGTGTGTACATGCGGTGCTGGTATACGGTGTGTACATGCGGTGCTGGGGTACAGTGCGTACATGCGGTGCTGGGGTACGGTGCGTACATGCGGTGGGGGGCAGGGGGTATGGTGCGTACATGCAGTGGGGGGGCAGGGGGTACGGTGCGTACATGCGATGCTGGGGTACGGTGCGTACATGCGGTGGGGGGGCTGGGGGTACAGTGCGTACATGCGGTGGGGGTATGGTGCGTACACGTGCGGCCCTGGGGTACAGCGCGTACATGCGGAGGTACGGCGCGTACATGCGGGGGTGATGCGCGTACATGGGGGGAAGGCGCATACAGTTGCGGGGCTGGGGTACAGTGCGGACAGGGTGGTGTATGGTGCTGACATATTTGGGGGTGGGGGGGCTGTACGGCTCGTACACGGGCATGGGGTTACCCGTGTACATGTGTGCTACTGCGTTAGCTCCGTACGGGCCATTTTCCATGCGATTGTGTATTGGGACGGACGGTCGGGATCGTACTTGCGCGCTCGGACTTGTTTTTTACGATTTGCACGTAAAAATGTCCGGCTCACTCTCATACACTTTTCCCGACGATATTCGGACGTAAAAACTTTCCGACGCACTCTCGTAGACTTTTTCCGACGCTACTCATAGATGTTTTTCACGTACGAATCGTACTTGGCCGTTTGTACGGTACTTGTGCGACTCGTACGTAAAAATATACGGATACGAGCCGTACGGTAATTTTTTTTAACGGATCGGAATCGGCACCTTAATGTCAGAAATATGATGCGGTCATCACAAGTACGGGGAAATTCTGGATACAACAAGGTTTACCATAATTCTAATGAGATACAAGGAACGAACAAAGGGAGGTCATTGAAGCACCGAGTTGTATTACACTAGATATATGTAGTAACTACTCTATGATTGGTAACGTGTCCAAAAACTATTTAATTGCCATTTGCAAAGTGGGCACAGGACGCCAGAGCTGCCCTCCATTATCTACAGCTGGAGCACAGCAACACCTTATTGCCCTGGGCAGGTACACCCTACACCCCTAAAGCCACCACCAGCACCTCTCCTCACACTCACCAGACCAATTCACACCGTACATTTCCAATACAGCGATGTATCTCCGCAGGGTCATTTTAAATATATTAAATACTGCACTTATTATTTACAGCTTTAAGAGGCCCAAAGCTTTGGGCAGTGATGGGCTCCTTCCTCGGGCACCTCAGACACGGGGGCAGAGAAAGACATTCTGCATTGGGGACAGGGAGGGAGGTGGAAGAGGCAAGATAGAGAGAAGACAGAGGGAAAGAGGAGCAGGCAAGCATAAAGAAACGACGAGAAAGAGAGATGGTAAAAGAAAGGTGGAGACGGGTGGAAAAGGCGTGACAAGCAGAGAGAGAATACAGGAAAGAAGAGGGAGAAGCCAGGTGGAAAGTGAGAAGGAGTGAAGAAAGAGGCTGGGGCTTAGAGAGAGAGAGGGAGAGGTGAGGGCAACGGGACGAGGCGGAGTGGGAGACAGAAAGTTGAGAACAGAGGCAGTAGAATGGGAGGGGAGAAATGGAGAGAGGGCGCGAGACAGAGAGAGATCGAATGAGAAGGGAAGATTTGTTATGGAGGGAAAGAGACAGAGTGGGCGAGAGGGGGTAAGAGAGGAGTGTGTTTACGTTGTGAAATGTGGAATTAGAAAGCCATGGCGAGATATAAACATGAAGGAGACTGGGGAGAGATAGGCTCATATAAAGAAAGGCGAGAGAATTGAAAATGAGAGACAGCGAGGATTGGAGAAAGGGGTGTGGGGGGAGACTTTCTACTGTGGTATGAAGCTATGGTCCACAGGCTGGGAGCCTCCCCGGCAGGTCACAGCCGGGGTCACTGGTTTCCCAGTCCTCCCCTGTGCAGCTGGGCAGGGGTCGTTTGAGGAGGCCCAGGAGGTGACGTACGAGCCCCTAAGTAGTGCTGGGAGTCCGTGAGCAGTGTGAGGGTTTCCTAATTGAGACAGGGCGCGTCTTATCATGAACTGCGATCTGATTACAGCTTCCCCGACACACCCCTCATTTCCTTCGAGCTGTAGGATGCGTGTGCCCCCTCCGCCCCCGGGTGCTCCATCTACTGCAGTGAAGCAGGAATCCAGGCCGAAGAGGCACCACCCCGACCAATGAATACACACAAGGCCGTGGCGGTTCACTCTTCATTCATTCGTGCATTCATTCACGTGTTTATTCGCTTTGCGCGGACAGAGCAGCTCCTATCAGCCTCTTCTAGACGATACTGCAAACGCAGCTATGGAATAACCAGCCCTTTAATGGCGCGTGTGTCCCGGAAGCAGTTAGAACGCTGGGATTCTGTGTCACACACACACACACACACGGCTGAGGGGGGACCAACAGCAGCCGCAAAAGACGATCTAACATCCGCCCTTACAACAGACACCACGTGCAGCGACTCCCTCTAGCGCCAAGATGCGTTTGGGCCATTTTCCTCCCTGAGGTTTTGTAATAGTATTTTCATTTACCAGGACACATGTCCACTCACATGTCCTTAAAAGTGATTTATTGGTTTCCTTAAATAGAATCACATGAAACCTTTTAGCGCCTGGATTGGCGCGGCACAGAAGAGCTTTCTTTCTCTGCAGCAGAAATTCATGTTTGCACGTACAAGACAGTTGCTTTAAGAATGACAGTCGGCGCCACTTTCAGTGCTGGGTGGGTCTAAGACCCCTAAAACGCACTCCCAGCATTTGGGAAGGGGCGCGAGGGGCGTAACTTGTGGCTAAACTGTCCGGGCCCTCTCATCCTGATGGCTTGTAACGGGGTGGCATACACTGAAGGGTTTGTTTGAGGAGCAGGGCGGCTCGCCGGTAAACCTGCAACTGGTTGTGTACCAATGTTTGTCCGGGGGTTTACTCACCTGGACAGACAAAACCCTTCAAATGTTGCCATTGTGCAGTTCGAGGGTTTTCCCGAAGCCCATCATGTGCTGCGCGGCTGCCCGTGTGCTACAACGCCCATTGAGGCAATACACATTTTTCGGAAAGAGAGTGAAGCTAAAATGAATGCGACGTCAAACTGCCACCGCCCGGGGATTAATGTAAATCACACAGCTACAGACTGAGTATTGTATGCAACGGATGTATGATTTAAAGAAAATACTGGTAAAGCTGCCTGTCAAACAAACTCTCCGCTTCGACCCTCCCCCTTTTATTATACTCAGTCTGGACCTGAGTTTCTGCACGGCCCCCGAACTGAACCCTCCCGAACACGAAGACGTGAAAATGTTTAATTTTCTTGTTCTTTAGATGGAGCTGGAATTGTGGCAAGTACGGAAGAAAACAAGTATTTATCAGACGTTTGTAAATGGCTAAATACACAATAGTCAACGGTGAAGCAAGTCATTGTGAGTCGTAAGACGCCTTCCCAGTTTAACACTTTAAAAAACCAGACACATTACCCTCCCCCCCCCCCCACACACACACGTCCTAATACATTAAAAATGTGATTCGTTCGTGACACTAACTGCATGCCGCATAACCTGCCATGTTCTAAAATGTTAAAAACTGTTTATTTGTGAACTCGGTGCCGATAGGCTCCTGGATTTTTGGAGACGCATCGCGTGTCATGGTGGCTGTTAGTAGATATTAAGCTCCTATTGGCTTTTTTTAAAAATAAAACTTAAAATACACAGAAGTAACCTGCGTGGGAGATTTGTCAACATCGTAGCATATTGACTCAGGCTTTAACTCCACGTTAACGCCCGCGGCGGTCGTCAGTGTATCCGATTCAATAATAATCGCGCTGCGGGGGTGATTTCCCAGCGAGGCATGCGCCCCCTAGCACAATGTGCCCTTTCATGCACTCAAGCCGCAGATGAGGCCGTCATCTGGAAACGTGCCGATGAAACTGTCCCGTTTCGCCCAGTCTGACAGTGGTCAAAAAGTGTTACTTTTTATGCTAACTGGATGTCAGGAGATGCGTCCATTCATGGCCCACAAACTGTGAGAACACTTTCACATTGTTAACAAGAATGTTTCTGTGTTACTGCAACCGGACATTTGTAGGTGTGCCTGTGTGTGGCTACATGTGCATCTCTCTGCTTCTGCATATGTATGCATGCGTGTATGTTTGTGTGTGCCTGTGCACGCCTGCGTTGCCTGTGTAGGTGTGTTCCATTGCTACCCCTTGCGTACTGCACCTAGGGCTGTTTTCAAGAGCATGACTGATTGTCTCTCTGTATGCTTGTCTGTGCGTGCCTGCGTATATATATTTTGGTATAGTTGTGTGCCGTGTGCCTGTTCATGTCTGCTTGTGTATGTCCGTGTGCGCCGGTGCGCGCGCGCCCAGTGTCTGATAGTGCCTGTGTATGTCTTATTACATACTACACAGGCGTGTTTGCGTGTCACCGGCGGCACACCCGTCTCACTGCAGACGTGGTCACGTCTGTGGGTGCACTCAGCTCGAGGTGTTCCGTGTTTTTACAATTATTATTTATTTTAACAGGCCTCGCGCTGTGCTGGGTGGATTCGGTATGGGGGATGTGCGCGAGTGAGGTGGAGTGTCGCGGAGGCCGAGGGTCTGGCGAGGGGGCCTGTTGGTCAGTACTTTTCTGTGAAACGGGAACACCAAAGAAGGCATGTGGTGGGTAAAGTAACTTGCCACTCCTGTTAGGTGGACTGGTAGTGTCACGCAGTTTCCTTTTGGAAGCAGGAGTCAGGGCAGGGCTGCCGCAGTCTCCGACGCGGACTGGCCTCAGCAGCAGCCCTTCCCGGAGACCCACAAGCTCAGTGCGCACGTGTTTTCTTATTCTTACCTAATTTTTCTGGGTCGTTTTTAGTATGTTTTGATTCTCGTATTAAATCGTAAGCTGGTTGATAATAGGAGTAGCAATACCGAGGTGGCCACTTTTCCTGTAATGGATATACCACTGCGTCGCGGGTTAAGTGAGTGTTCTGCAGCCTTCTGCAGTGTGGTGTATCCGTCCAGTGACATTGTTCAGGGTACCGCTCTGCACCAGAGGAACAGCGTCCATCTATATCGCCCTGCAGTGCACAGCCATCTGTGAGCCTTGAAGCAGCGTGCAGCACACATCTGTGCTACCGCGTCCAGTGTCACTGTTAAAGCCCTGCAGTGCACAACTCTCTGTGAGCCTTGAAGCGGCGTGCAGTACACATCTGTGCTGCCGCGTGCAGTGCCACTGTTAACGCCTTGCAGTGCACAGCTCTCTGTGAGCCTTGAAGCGGCGTGCAGTACACATCTGTGCTGCCGCGTGCAGTGCCACTGTTAACGCCTTGCAGTGCACAGCTCTCTGTGAGCCTTGAAGCGGCGTGCAGTACACATCTGTGCTGCCACGTGCAGTGCCACTGTTAACTCCTTGCAGTGCACAGCTCTCTGTGAGCCTTGAAGCGGCGTGCAGTACACATCTGTGCTGCCACGTGCAGTGCCACTGTTAACTCCTTGCAGTGCACAGCTCTCTGTGAGCCTTGAAGCGGCGTGCAGTACACATCTGTGCGGCCGCGTGCAGTGCCACTGTTAACGCCTTGCAGTGCACAGCTTTCTGTGAGCTTTGAAGCGGCGTGCAGTACACATCTGTGCTGCCGCGTGCAGTGCCACTGTTAACGCCTTGCAGTGCACAGCTCTCTGTGAGCTTGAAGCAGCGTGCAGTACACATCTGTGCGGCCGCGTGCAGTGCCACTGTTAACGCCTTGCAGTGCACAGCTCTCTGTGAGCTTGAAGCAGCGTGCAGTACACATCTGTGCGGCCGCGTGCAGTGCCACTGTTAACGCCTTGCAGTGCACAGCTCTCTGTGAGCTTTGAAGCTGCGTGCAGTACACATCTGTGCTGCCGCGTGAAGTGCCACTGTTAACGCCTTGCAGTGCACAGCTCTCTGTGAGCTTTGAAGCAGCGTGCAGTACACATCTGTGCTTCCGCGTGCAGTGCCACTGTTACGGTCTGCAGTGTACAGGGGTATAACCCTGGTGGTGGATATCAGTGCAACCAGGTGCAACGCAATGCACTATGACGCACACACCTCAGTTACCCTGGGCTGTGTAAGCATTTGCGATGGTGTGAGTGGGAAGAATAAGGGCGCCAAAAGCCTCACGTCTAAACCCCCTCCAGGCGGCGAGTCTCCCTTCCCCGCTTCCCCCCTCATTCCATCCAACTGCGCTCTGCTACCTTAAATCACCACTGACAACTTTGTTGGGTGCCTGAAAAGGTCGCAGTTTATTGGCATAATAACAATTTACACCTTTGCATCACTTTGTTCATGTTTAGGTACATGTTGCATTATTAGTATTCTTGACCCAGCTTTATCAATCACCAGGGAGGGGAGGGAACCCTTCTTTGGGGTTTCTGATTTCGGGTCTAGGCTTCAGCTTGCTACCGATTTGGCGGGTCTCCGTTTGGACCTGTCTGGGCCGCAAGCGCCGTCCCGCTCGCCCTTTACCCTTTCGTGGGCCCTCCCTTCACCCAGAGGTCCCTGCCGGATGGCATCCCAAGGACCTTTCTTGAGCAACTACTCTATTTTCTTGCGACTGGGTCCTTTGCTTTTGTCTCCTTCTGAAACCCTGCCGTGAGGCATCCCAGGGGTCATGGGAGAGCATTATCTCTAGTCTTTGCTGGCGGCGTGCCGCCCTCTGGCTCCCCCAGTGCCCCTGCCGTGCGGCATCCCAAGGACACTGTGAGAGCCTCCCATCTATCTTCTAGTGAGTTCTTCCCTCTCGTTTGCTAATTTAGTTAGGTTAGCTCCGCTACCCTCCACCATGCGGCTGCGACGCCCGACTCCTAGGTGTGGGTGGGTGGGTTTCTTCTTCCTTTGTCCAAGGCCCGGGGGGGGGGGATGTGTGACTCCAACAGGGCCCTGCGTCCCCCTTTTATCCCCCCCCCCCCTGGCCCCTATGCTCGCCCCCTGATTGGGGGGGGGCTTGTTCCCGCCGATGGGGCCAATCCTGGCCACCGTTGGCCTAGCCCATATGTTAATGTAGGAGGAGGGCGGACGGGGGAGGGCCTCCGCCGCCGGATGGCGTTTTGCCCGGGCCTCTAATGGGTCCGGCTTTGCCTACCCGGCCCGGGTCCTAACCCCCTCCAGGCGGCGAGTCTCCCTTCCCCGCTTCCCCCCTCATTCCATCCAACTGCGCTCTGCTACCTTAAATCACCACTGACAACTTTGTTGGGTGCCTGAAAAGGTCGCAGTTTATTGGCATAATAACAATTTACACCTTTGCATCACTTTGTTCATGTTTAGGTACATGTTGCATTATTAGTATTCTTGACCCAGCTTTATCAATCACCAGGGAGGGGAGGGAACCCTTCTTTGGGTTTTCTGATTTCGGGTCTAGGCTTCAGCTTGCTACCGATTTGGCGGGTCTCCGTTTGGACCTGTCTGGGCCGCAAGCGCCGTCCCGCTCGCCCTTTACCCTTTCGTGGGCCCTCCCTTCACCCAGAGGTCCCTGCCGGATGGCATCCCAAGGACCTTTCTTGAGCAACTACTCTATTTTCTTGCGACTGGGTCCTTTGCTTTTGTCTCCTTCTGAAACCCTGCCGTGAGGCATCCCAGGGGTCATGGGAGAGCATTATCTCTAGTCTTTGCTGGCGGCGTGCCGCCCTCTGGCTCCCCCAGTGCCCCTGCCGTGCGGCATCCCAAGGACACTGTGAGAGCCTCCCATCTATCTTCTAGTGAGTTCTTCCCTCTCGTTTGCTAATTTAGTTAGGTTAGCTCCGCCACGCTCCCTATGGTTTATCGATCAGAGGGAGCTCCCCCCCAAACGACCCCTGCCTTGCCCTACCGTCAGAGAAACCCCTCTGCTCTAGTACCCCTACAATTATTGCAAATTAGGCAGTGGACGCAGGAGGCTGGTCTCCTTTGTCCATGGGTGAAGGCATGTTTTACTGCCAACCTCTCCCTGTCTGTTTCTCTTCCATTGAGACCATGCAGCTAACTCAACCCCTTCCCTGCTCGTGACGGAACCACCCTGCCACGAGCCACGAGCCACGAACCGTGACCCATGCCGGAGCGGCCACGACCACGGCGCCGCCGCTGCTCCCCCGCAACCCCCCCCCCCCCAGCGCCGCGGCAGAATTCCCGCCGCGGTGAAGGGGCTAGGCTGCAGCAGACGCCAGGATGAATAAAAGATTTGCTTGTAAAGTGCCTACTGTCAGCAAGCCTGCTGCCCCTGACCCGGTTTAATTCCTTGCTTGGGGTTTATCAGTAGCATCCTTGTTCCTATCTATAAATGAAGTTGCTGTTTTCCAACTGTGTTTATTCGCGACTCTGCCAGCTGACCTGGCCTTCATTTAGCCCTGATGAACTAGTTAACTCCCGGATGTGCAGCTTTGTTAAATATTTCCTATTTAAGCGACTTCGTTATTGCCATTTAGCCAATTTCAGACCATAACCTATCCATACCATGCCTATACTTGGTTCCTGTAATTGATGTAACTATGTAACCTGTAACTCGCTGATCATTATGTAAAGCGCTCCGACCCCTTCGGGCCCAGCCCGCGCCAGATAAAACTTTGCAAACCAATAAATAAATTTGTTAGATCCGTTGCTCTGAATTGGGGTTTTAAAACAACTACACTTCTTTCTGGACCGTCAATGGTTGCAGCAGAACATCACACGCTGCAGGTGCTGGGTAAGAACTAAGATGGAGTGACCCTTCCCCTTCTGATTCTTGCTGCGTAACCCTAGCCTGCTTCTCCTTCACTTTGCAACAACTCATCGCTTCCTCCGTGCCGAAGTGCGCTTTTGGCTGGTGGTTGTAAACTAAGTAAAGTGTGGTATTCGCTTTTCCCCATTTAGCAAAGCCATCAGTCCTTAACAGAAATTCCCAACCCCTATGCGCAAGGCCGTTTCCTCCAGCCTACACTACACTTGTTGAACTGGTTCGTATGCGTGCCAACTAGGTCGCCGACCCACGAGACTTGGGTAGTCAGATCTCTGCGCGCCAATATCACTTTTACTGTCATGTACATAATTTTTTTTTTTTTTGTTTTTTTTTTTTGTTTCCCCCGGCTCCGAAAGAGTTCCCTGTGGTCTATTGTCTCTGCGGGGTTGCTTACTAGTCCGAGGGTTAAGTGCCTCTCTTCGATTGCCACTCTAGGAGCAACATTGTGCCCGCTTCTGTGCAGGATTCCATGCCGTCTCTCTTTCATTCCATCTACTTGCTGTACACAGGGCAATCTCCCATGTTACGTAATCCAGCACTGCTCTGCACCTATACCCACTCACTTACAATTCTCTCTGGCCCCTCGGTGGTTCTGATGACAATGTTAGAAAACAGTCAAATAAAATAACCTTCGTAGGCCTCTGTGTACTCAGGACTTGTGTAACATGCCTCTCTCCTTCTCTGGTTTGCGTGCATGCTTCTCACCCCTCTTATCACCACCCAGTACAAAATTTTTTTTTTTTTTAAACTGATGCGCGCCATCTTAGCGGTATAGGTCAAACAGGGATTTTGTTTAACTATGTGTATAATATCCCATCCCTTGAAGAGAGTTGCGCCTTGCAGTGAACGTGATCTCAATAGCTGACCTAGTCCTTTTCCCCTTCGCCTTCGTTTATTTAATTCTTAGCTACCTCAGCTGTACCATCTTTGAGAGGTCCCTCAGCTTCCTTACTCCATATTACTATCCGCAGGGCTGCAGGGTGTTTTCTAATCCCCTTCTTTATTGTCGCTGCAGTTTGTTTAGCACGGAATCGATAAGCCACACAGTTTATCTTTTTTTTTTTTTTTTTTTTAGCGAATGATCGGCGTTTGCTATCACCAATCCGGTAACTTGTGGAGAGCTATTGACAATGCTAAGCGCCCATGAGCATGCTGTGTGAGCTCACAGCGCTTGGTATTACGAGGCGGTCTCTCCCATCTCGGTCCTAACCAGACCTGACCCTGCTTAGTCTACGAAATCAGGTACCTCTGTGGTGGTATGGCCACAGGCCCCCTACACTCTGCTCAGTTCTCAGAACATGGTGTTTTCGGGTCACACTCCCAGGCTGGCAGTGTACAGTTAAACTAGTCGCGTACTGCCACCCGTTTCATTCTCTTTAATTGCATTTACTTCCAATTTAACTTGACAAAGTCCTTTCTTTACTTTTCTGTTCTATTGTTGTTGATAGCACAGCCATTACCCAACCGAGGTATGACTTCACCAACTTTTGTGCTCGTGTAATGGGTAAACAATGTTTTACCCGCTCTCACTGGGTTGCTCCTATGTGTAGTAACTGGGCTCTACATTTTTGCAACTATTTCGCTACGCGAGCGTCCACACACAGTTTCATTCGATCCGCCCCATTCCGCGCGCTACACCCCGCATCTATAAACAAATAGTCAATCCTCTATTGCCTGTAGGAGCATTTGATCCCATTTATCATTCTTCCAAGGTAACCAACCCTCGTGGTGTACTTGCTCCCAGGGCTTTTAGCTCTAGCTGATCCTCTGAAAGGTGGGCTTTCTATGGGCCAGCGCGATATTCGCTACTTTGCAAAGTATTTGAAAGTAAGCCGTACCAATATGAAAATGTACTAATATTTACAACCTATTGAACCGAAACTGAGGCTCGAACACTGATCTCCATCTCGAGCCCACAGCCTGCAGGGAGGTAACCGTGTCAAGGCAGACCTACGAATTTCGAGCGTTTAGAGATCTAATAATCGACACCTTCCGTGAAGTGCATTTTTCCTCCGATGTCTTCCCGCACAATGTGTAATATTGTGTAATATTTAACTTACACAATGGTATTCAATTAAATTATTATTCTTATTCTTTGTTTTTTAAAGGCGAATCCTCTGCCCAATTTTACGCATCCGCCCGCGAGCTTACCTCCTGAAGCAAGTGCCTATGAATGGATAAAAAAGGGGGTGGGGGACCAATGCTGGGGGGGGGGGGTCTGTTTTCATGCCCCTGGGGGTCGGCAGCTGCTCAGGTGCCTTCTACCAGCTACTCACGCCTTCCTGGATGGCAGAGCGCTAGCTAACATGGCGCTGCCTTAAGGCATACATCATCTACCCTGGAAAAGAGATAACCCTAGCTTCATTGCGCCGGGCTCTCTGACCTCTGCGTGTGTGGACGGGCCTAGCAACTTCTCATCCGAGTCTCGCTACCCATATCAAGGCAATAACCCAGCTGCTTGCCAACCCCCACCCAGACATAGCAGGCAAGATTAATATCGCACCCCAGACTTTTTAGCCTACGTAATGGTGCCCCTGCAGAGCTGATGCTTACCGAGCACTCCTGTTCTGCAGCCGTGGGATGTCGGCTCCGACCCTTGTTCTCCCCACCGGCCCGAGGTCGCCGCTGCCGCTCCTGATGCATCATCAGAACTCCCCCCAGGCGCCCTGGAAACTTCGCATCGCTCTGCGACTCCGGCGCCGACCGATATTGCAGGCCGGGGGTGAGAACGGCAGCTGATCACCCAGTGGCGTCCCAGCTCCCCCTGCCCCTGCCGTGTCACACCTCCACTAGTTCCGCGGTCATCTGCTGGTGTGGGCCACTCTTGTCATGCCTGGGTCGTGGCGGTGTGTTGAGAGGCCCTCCGATGCACCTAGTTGCTGCAGGGATCGCTGCCCTCTTGTGACATCATCGGTCGCTGTCGCCCAGTCCCGGTCCTTGCACGTCTGAAAGGGAAGCAGGCAGGATGATTCCCCGGCACTGGAGCTTGGGGGACAATCCGTCTCGATACCACTGCTTTCGGCGCCGCGGGCCTCGTCACACTGCCTGGGGATCTGAGGGTCGTGCCTGCGTGACCCTTCCGTCCCAACCTTCCATGCCCCGGCGGGGGCATGCAACCTGTTGTAGCTGGGTTCCCTGTTTGGCTGGGATTCTCCTTTGCCTGGGTCCTGACGGTGGAGACGGTCGCTGTGCCTAAGTTCCCAAGACCGATTCGAAAGTCTTTGAAAACAATTGCCATAGATTTTGGCGCCGCTCCCCCAGCTCCCATGATATCCAAGTGGCGGGCCTCGTTCCCCTGGGCAAGGCGAAGGTGGGGGGGCGGTTCCCTGTGCTGCACTGTGGACGCCCGCTGGGGGGAAGCTGTGGCTGGCTGCCGCTGGAGGGAAACCGGATGCCTCGGCCCCCTGTAAGGTCGATCTTCCCCCTGCCAGTGCTTTAAGCTGGGCTGTTCACTGCCACCAAGTAGTTTACGGCGGTGGCAGCTCCCCTCTTCTTCCTTTGTCCAAGGCCCGGGGGGGGGGGATGTGTGACTCCAACAGGGCCCTGCGTCCCCCTTTTATCCCCCCCCCCCTGGCCCCTATGCTCGCCCCCTGATTGGGGGGGGGCTTGTTCCCGCCGATGGGGCCAATCCTGGCCACCGTTGGCCTAGCCCATATGTTAATGTAGGAGGAGGGCGGACGGGGGAGGGCCTCCGCCGCCGGATGGCGTTTTGCCCGGGCCTCTAATGGGTCCGGCTTTGCCTACCCGGCCCGGGTCCTAACTAAGGCGATCACATTTTGAAAACCAAAAACCGGGACATTCTGTAAACATAGAGGTAGGACATAAATGTTGCATCGGCCGACGGGCACAATCTGGCAGGTTCGCCAACTTGGAACATACAGACATTGAGCCACTAGGAATAATCCAATGCCACGTGTGCACACGGTGGGCCCGATTCACAAAGGTAAAGTTAGACGAAAGTTTAACATTAGGACTTTCGGTATTCACAAAGGGCATTTACGAATAGTAAATGCCCTTTGTGAACCTAAAGTCGTAAAGTGACTCTCTCGTCTTTACCTCTGTGAATCGGGCGGAGTATCTTTTTGTTAACTAAATTGCTTTCTGCTAAGGGGCTGCTAATTCATTCTGCGTTGGAACATTTGACAACTTGCTTTTCTCTATGTTCAATCGACCCCCTCTGAAAACCAGGGCATGGGCGACACTTAGTGACATTTGCAGGGATATATGGTGAAAAACTGGGATTGTTCCACCAAATTAGGGCCGCTGGTCACCGTAGCCTAAAGGCACACAGCTCCTGCCATGTGTGCTACATAAGGGAGCGTGTTTATTGCTCAGAATGTAGTGCTACAAAGCCAATATTTCACAAGGAACAATCAATTACGCAAAACCGTGCACTGCGCATCCCTTTCCACAACCATCAGTGGACAGGGGAGCATCACCTTTGCCTCGTTTTCGTCCAGCTTCTTTACTTCCTGTTAGCTCCGCCATAGCAACGCCTCCACAATTAGGGGCAGATTTACAAGCCCCGTGCGCCACTTTTGCGCCGCCGTTGCGTCACTTCTGTGATGCAGCGGCGGCGTAAAACTAGCGCCATGCTGCGGGGGATTTACAACGTGACGCATCTAGGGAGATGCGTCACGTTGTAAAGCCCTGCGCCACATGAAACCTGTGTCAGGTTTCATGTGGGCGTTCCGGCTCAGGGTGGGCGTTCCGGCGCAGGAACGCCTCGGAAAAGTGCCTGAGTGAAATGTACAAGATTTCTCTCAGTCACTTTTCTGACCCCGCTGCGTCAAAACCTTGAGCCTACTTGAAGCAGGCGTAAGGTGTGAAGCACCATGTGGAAGATAGGCGGGGTTGGCACAGTGCTGGAGTTACGTCGCGCCCGCTACACAACTCCAGCACTGCGCCAACCTTACGCCGGCTGATGGGACACACATCTGTTTATCCTTGCGCCATGATGTGCCGCATTGTAAACGTGGTACATCTGTGGTGGCGCAAGGGTAAACTTGCGTCACGCATCTTTCCTGGCGCATCCCTGCTGATTTGCAGGGATGAGCCAGGAAACGTATATCTGTACCTTAATTGCGCCAGTTCATGCATTTGAGAAAAAACAGCAATGAGATCTAGAACACAGCCAGATCCCTCCTCCCCCAGTAAGTTATATAGCATGTAGCCATATACTTTAATTTTATTGTTTTAAAAAAAGTGTGAATGTGCGTGACATTCTTAAATCACATTTGGAAATTGAGGACCTCATTTATGAAAAGTGACGCATTGCTGCGAGAAAACAGCGATGCATCACTTTTCCTTGCGCCCTCCTTGCGACAACAATGGTGCGTCATATTTACAGTATGATGTATCATGTCATGAGGAGTTACAGATACGTCAGTATTTCTGACCTATCAATGTCAATGGTATACTTTATTCGATAAAAAAATTCGTCATAAAAGTATGCAATTTATACAGTACAAAAAGGATAAAAACAAGAATCCGCCAATCCTTAAATACATACAACCTTACATACTACACAAATTCTAATTTGATAAAATATACAATAAAAACAGATACCAGGAACCATGGGAACATCCTACCAGGAAACCCTCTAGCAATTAGGTGGAGTGGGGGAGGGACTTGGCCCTCCTCATGCGTGTCTGCCATGCACTACCCAAGTATTTAGCTACTCTACACACCATAGCAGTAGAGGTCGTGTCGGTGCAAAGAACCCGCAGGGCCATTTTGTGACATCTGAGACCCAGCCCCTTGCATAATGGCTTTAACCATATCTTCCAGGCAACCCTATATGCTGGACAGGCAAAGAGGAAATGCGCCACAGACTCGTTAGGGGCTGCACAACCAGGGCAAGCTTTCATTGGACCACTCAGGTTGTTCCACCCGGAGGTGAAGTCGTTCACCGGAAGAGTCCCGAGCCTAACTTTTAGGTAGAGTGATCTATCCAGGGGTTTCCCTATGAAGTCAAGGAAAGGTTCAAGTTTCCTTGTCCATTTAAACACCAGGAACCGCTCAGTGAGAGGACCCCCTACACCTCTACATGTGGCCTCCTCCTGGACCAAGTCCCAATACAACTTCTTGATCACTAACTTGGGGGGCGGTGTTTGGCTCGTCCATGATTCACTCAATCCCAATTGCACAACCATCTGCCTCAGATTGCACAACCACTTGATCGTATTACCTGTATTAAGCAGAATAAGTTCATCTAGAGCTGCTGCATAGTTATGAAGCTCCCGGGTCCTTCTCAATCGAACCCAAAAAAGTAGTGGGCGCAGGTGCACTAAGTCTTTAAGGGGGCGCCTACCCAAATCTAACCGTAGTGGGATTAGCGGGGTGGAAACTGGAAGGGCTACCAGATCTCTCATGAACTTGTTTTCAGATGTAACTAACTCCGATGTATTCTCAAACCCCCACAACTCGGATCCGTATAAGGCAGCCGGTAATACTTGGCCCTCATAAATTGCGAGAGTCGGTGCCACAGGTTTACTCGTCGACTCCCGCTGTTCTCTCAAGACCACCCCTGAGACTCTTTTATGGTTTAATAACATTTTGGCCAAGTGATCTTTCCAACTCATCCGGCTATTTACCCTAACATCCAAATAGTCAAAGGAATCTACCAACTCCAGGGGTGCACCATTAAGCGAGAGATTGTTCCTAAATCTCTTGGAGGGTGATAGGACCATAAGCTTTGTTTTAGAGGTGTTGATGGTAAGACCTCTATCGGTACAAAACGCACTAAAACGGTGCAAGAGCTTTTGGAGGCCTGCGGGGGTTTTAGAGATCAAAATGGTGTCGTCCGCGAAGAGTAGGGTAGGTGTTTTTTCCCCTGCCAGGGATGGCGCGTCTGCCGATTCCTCTCTCAGGTGGTTCACCACTCCATTCACAAAGAGGGAGAACAGGGTCGGCGCCATAACACATCCCTGGCGGACTCCACTCTTCACGGGCACCCTCTCTGTCAGTTGTCCCTGGGTGCGCCATCTAATCCTCGCATAATTCCCCTCGTGGAGCTTCACAATAAAACCCAAAAATGGCCCTGGGAAGCCCATCTTCTCTAAGATATCCCACAGTCTTGCACGGGGGACCAGGTCGAACGCCGTCTTGAGATCCATGAAAGCCAGGTAGAGGCTACCTTTATTGATGGTCACAGACTTCCAATAGATCCCAAAGAAGCGGAAGACCTGGTCCATCGTGCCCACCTTTTTTCGAAACCCTGCTTGGAAATGAGAAAGGACATGCTCCTCTTCCATCCAGACACCCACCCTCGAGATAATGACCCTGCCAACCACCTTCTGGATCACGTTGATCAGACTGATCGGTCTGTAATTGGCAGGGTCACCTCTAGCACCCTTTTTATACACAGTTACCACCTCTGCTTCCTTCCACGAGTCTGGCACAGGGTGTCCCTTGGAAATCAAATTCATTATTAGGGCAATAAGTTTAGCCCAGGCTACAGGTTCTTCCAAAAGGAGGTCCCCCGGTATCCCATCAGGGCCAGCAGCCTTCCTCGGGGTCAGGTGTCTAATAACCAGTGCTAACTCGGAGGCCAGGAATGGCTCCTCAAACACCAGTGGAGATAGGGCCCTACTATCTGGATCAGAAGGAGATGAACGTGTCGCATCTATCCCGCCGTACAGTGCAGAGAAGTGGGAATACCATTGTTGATTTGCTATGTGGTTAGCTATTGGTGGCATGCTTCGCTGCCTAGCCTTGTTAATCAGTTCCCAGAACAGCGTTGCATTCTTCGTGTTAGCTGCAGATTTGAGATCCTGCCAGTGTTGTTCCTCCCACTCTCGTTTGGCCAACACCATTACCCTCGCATAATCCTTCCTAGCCGCTCTAACTAGTGAGGGATTCTTTTTACCAGGGCAACTGTTAGCTCCTTCCTTTTTACCTTACACTGGTCCGAGTACCAAGGGTTACTGGCTTTGGGCAGTTTATTATTCACTCTACCACTTTTACCCTGGATTAAAAAGAATTGTCCTACTTCCTCTATTACGTTTTTATAAGCCAAGGCGAAGGACGGCCCCTGGGCACTACCTTTTCCCAGTTCAAGATCCGCCAGCTCTACAGTCAGATCTGCTACGTGCGCCCTGATCCTCGCAAGATTACCCTCCTGGGATTGAACCTTATCCCATTTCAGCCTACGATTACCATTATAAGGGACGACCTCGTTGGTTGACCTCAAAGGGACATTATTCACACATCCTTTTAGTTTACCCCACCTTAGCTTCATACATAAGGGGCTGTGGCCGCTATCCTGCGAAGGTACCACCTCCATATCTATTAGATCACACCACAATGTGACATCCAATAAGATATAATCAATTCTAGACGGGCCATTAAGCCTATTAAAGGTCATCGCTCCAGCACGGTCAGAGGGTGTCCTGCCCTTTAGCGCTCTTAAGTTGAATTCCACGGTAAGGGCATTGATCTGTATTGCCTTTGCTGACCATTTTCTGATTGGGGCTAATGACAGGGCTGGAATGGACCATCTAGAATCCTCCTCCTCTATGCCCAAGGGATCATCCCCACTGAGGGGTTCGAATGTACAGTTAAAGTCCCCTCCCACGATAATTTTAGAGGTTGGGGGGCAGTTGGCTAGTGCCTGTTCTAAGGTCACTAATGTACATGAGGTTGAATCCCCCGGGGTCCCTCTAGAATAGATATTAAATAAATCTATCCTACTGCCCTTGTTTTGCCCTGCGAATGAAAGGTGTTGGATATCCCTACTCGCTGATTCATGGGTGGTAACATCCCAATTCAGTTCAATTTTTACCCAGACATGTAGGCCTCCTGCTGGTCTGCCCTTCCCACAACTTAGTGCGGGCAAGAAAAAGGTTGCATAACCGGATTTGTGTACTGGGAGCAAACTCCAGGTTTCTTGGAACATGCATACATCGAACTTTTCGATAAACGCATTCCATTCTGGAAAAGCCATCTTTTTTTGCAACCCAGCCACATTCCAAGATACCAAATGGATAACCTTATAACCTGTGGCAGACAAGTCAGGGATAACCCCCTTATTCCCACCCTGCACACATGGGATAGGCTCGATGGTAACTTCTAATGGGCCTATTGATTTTGGGGATAAACTACTGTCACCATTGCACCCCAAAAACAATAATTGTGTGGTGGTTGTGGTCCCACTATTATCAGAACTATTGGCTGCTATAGGAGCCACTTTCCCATTATCGGGGCTGATGGCCTCCATAAGGACCTCATAATCACTGCCCACTGGGCTAGCGGCGCATAGTCGGCCCCACATGCCCAGCGTAGACTGTAATCTTCAGTCGCAATCATCCATACCAGTGAACACATCAAACCTGTTCACTGTCTCCAGGGGTGTAGAGGGTCTCAAATGATCCATTCTCCTGTTGGTATTTCTGTTAAATCTAGGAGGTACGATGTTCCACCCAAAGGGATCAACAGCGGGTGCTGTGTATTGTCCATGTGCCGGTTGCCTAGTGTTGTATGATATTAAGAGGTTTGTATGAGTGGGAGCCTGTCCACTTGTATGGGTTAGGGGGAACACCAGGGATCTAGGATAAAAATATGTCAAGGCACGGGGGATGATGCAGTTATTACCATTTCCCGTAGGCCAATTTAGTATATAGTCAACCGCGCGAGGATCTCTGAAATTAACTACAACTAAGTCTCCCTCGATATCTTTGCATCTGCCACCCAGCCAAGGGAGTTGCCTAACGTGCACTATCTCACCATTGACGTTCTTTATGATTGGTCTGTATATACTGAGCCAGTGCATGATTTTATTTTTCAACTGGGCGAACCCTTCCCTCTTGTTGTCTGCCAATGTGGGCACCCCCGTCAGAACAACCACAAAGGGCACAGCTTCTGGGGGTAGTTCTATTTGTGGCCCTTTATTCGCTAAAGCCCTGGTGTGTCTATTGCTTCCCCACTCTTCCCGCGTGTTCCCTGTGGGTGCCTTTGCCCTTCCCCTCGAGACTTCACTAGCAGGATTACCAGCCGGTTTATTTACATGCTTATGGGGCAGTAACGTTTGTTGGTTAGAATCTGCCTGACTAGAAGGCTGTAATGTAGCTTTGGTAGATTGGGATGTGACTTTAGGGGCATTATTGATAGGTAGTGTGGCCATGGGAGTGAGTGGCACAGCCACACTCACCGGAGCCCTGACCGAATCGACCTATCTGTAAGCGCAAAAATGACGCATTGCTGGAGTGTGTCACAAAAGTGACGCAACTCCAGCAATGGGTCATTACACATGGGCAAGTCCCATGTGAAATGTGCCTGCGTCAGTCTCATGCCTGCCATGAGGCAGGCGTAAGATATTGATTGACACATTTGCGTCCTAGAAGTGGCGCAGTGAAATCTTATAGATTTCACTGCGTCACTTCTACAAAAAGTGACGCTCCGGCGGCGCAAAATTGACGAAAGGGCTCATAAATAAGCAGCACATACGACGCAAATGTTAACAGTCTCCTCTGTTGGCGACATGCTCAGAATGCACCGATTGCAGAACTGACAATGCAATGCTAAAATTAATTTTGATTTTTCACTGAAGCCAGAGAGCAGACTAAATGCATTTCATCTATGCCCCCTCGAAACGTCCACAATGCTTTAGTACTGTTTTAAATGTTCGCATTAGACAATATTTGCAAAGCAATATTGTACACCATTTAGGGTTCCTTTCAACCTGAAATCACGATGTTAACTAAATGTACCAAAAAGTGTATTCATTTAATGACCACCAATGTACTTGAAAAATGGTACGTGGTGCAGTGTTTTCAATGAAAAGCTCATTCACATCTCAAGCTGGAAGGCAAGTCTATCTTTCAAGGTGACAAATGGTTGGCTGGAGCTAGTAAAACACAGCTTCGCTGTCACTGTACAACATTCTGGGGCATATCATCAAGGGCCGGCGTTAAAATTATCGCCGCTTTTGCGTCCGTTTTTGGGTGAAAAGCGGCGATAATTTTAACGCCCTATCAGCATGGACACGCTAACGCGTGAATCTAAGCTGTAGCGCCCATTATCTTTTCACCTCGCCTTGCATCGCTAATGAGATGCGAGGTAGGCGTTCCCGTGTGAAACATAGCAAAATTAATCGCTAACAGAGGTTCTCCTCTATCAGCAAGGAAATCGCTACCCGGCCTAGCGACATTTAAACTAGCGCTAACCGGCTATATCGCAGGTTTCTAATGCCTGCTAATTTTCTGACTTGACTATGTTTATCATGGGAGGTGGATTAATATGCTGAGTCCACATCTCCCTATCAGCAATGTTTTTATCTAACTCTTTTTTTAATCGCAGGTAATCCTGCGATGTTGCCGCTTATCGCCGCTATTGCCTGGATTACTATCGCCTCGGCGATGCGCGTCGATGATAGTGCGCTAACCGGGCAATAGAATCCAGCGATAGACGGCATTAGTATTTCACACGCTACACGCGGCCAGCGATAATTATCGCTGCCGCTTGCTGATATGCCCCTCTATTCTTAAAATGTTTTCAGTTTTAAATCGTTATTGCAAATCTGGCTTTAACTACAAAGCAATTTGAAAGTTAGGAAGCTAATTCTCCATTTGCTTTGATTCTAATAATGTAATGTGGCTAATGCTCGTAAAAGCAGGCAGAGGAGCAGAACTCAACATAGGCTGGCCCTTGGCATCTGGTTCACAGCTCCACAACAACGCACCACACTTATGTTATTATCATTGTATTTTTTGTTTTGAGCGGTGAGGCGACACTCCTCCGTCATAGCGGAGGAGCCGCAGTGGTTGGAGTGGAGTAGAGTGACACCAACCACTTGCAGAGTCCCTCAGGGGTCCTCCCTCAGCCCTACGCTCTTCAACGTCTACATGGCTCCACTCATCCTCATCGTCGGAACCTACGGACTCAATATCATGTCATACGCAGACGATATCCAACTCATCCTCGCCCTATCCAACGAACCCAACACCGCCAGACAAAACGTTCGAGAAGGCATGGAAGCCATTGCCAACTGGATAAAAACAGCTGCCTACAACTAATTACCAACAAGACAGAAGTACTCATCATGGGCCCAAACCCCGATGCCTGGAATGACACCTGGTTGCCCCCCGCCCTCGGAAACCCACCCACCCCCACAGGCCACGCAGGCAACCTGGGAATCATCCTGGACTCCGAGCTCAAAATGGACTACCAGATCAACTCTGTCTCATCCTCCTGCTTCCGCACCCTCCGCCTCCTACTTAAGACTGGTCCTCAACCTGCCAAGACACTACCACATCTCCCAGCACCTGCGTACACTCCACTGGCTCCCCATCGAGCCTGAGTCAGCTTAAGATGCTCACCCACGCATACAAGGCCCTCCACGACACCGGACCAGCATACCTGAACAGCCAACTCAATTTCCACGCACCCCAAAGGACCCTATGATCAGCCCAGCTCTCCTACATCATGGTTCCCCACACCAGAAAGAACAGATCGGGAGGCCGCTCCTTCTCCTTCCTCATGGCCAGAGCCTGGAACGCCCTTCCGCTCCACCTCTGACAAACAACATCACTTCCCATCTTCGCAAGAAACCTCAAAACCTGGCTCTTCGATAGACCCCCTCCTTGATGGACTGGAACCTGCACCCCCACACCCCCTGCGCCTTGAGACCTTTACGAGTGAGTAGTCACGCTTACCAAACGCCTGATTGATTGATTGAGAGTGGAGTGGTGTAGAGTAGAATAGCATAGAGTAGAGTGGCATGGAGTGCTGTAACATGAAATAGTGTAGAGTAGAGTGGTGTACAGTGGAATATCATAGAAAGGAGCAGAGTGGAGTGGGGCGGAGTGGTGTACGTTAGAGGGCTTTGATTATCCTATTATTTACTGTCTTGTCATCACCATGTAGGGAGTATACTGTGAAATTGTGCAAACAACTTTTTAATTACCGGACCAAATTTTGATCTTGTAACAAAAGGACCCTTTTTACACTATAATCTATATTCCTGGCCATTCTTAAGAAAATCCACCTGGCTGTTTCGGCGCTACATCCAAGTAGAAAGTCTATGGAAATTTCATTGGTGAAAAAATGTGTTCTGGGATCCCCTTTTATCTGTGCATTTCCTTAACGAATCACCACAAAGCTTTGCAACGTCTGCCAATGTAGAAAAATTAATAGGTGACAAAGTTATTACCAGGCAAAAATCAGAGGAATTGCAACCTCCGGGAATCCTAACTATAACCACAGAATGGCTAACGCTGCTCTGTTATAAATATATATGCATTATAGCAACAGCCAGCCAGGGTAAAAATTCAGACCCACAAGGATACAATGAGTCACTGAGAATTGTAATATTTAAGAAAGAAGTGACTCAAAACCCATGGAGTCCCCAAAGAACAAAGCTATATTTCCAGTACATAATTTCAGATTTCACCTTCCTCAGGTAGTACAAGATTGTTTTCTTAGTGGCTGCCCAGCTGACACTGATGGATTTTCTAAAAGCATCTTGAGTGAAGATTTTATTTGGAATGTGGAATCAATGCAGTCCTGATATCTCTTGTGAGGTGCAGAGACAAAGGGGTCTATTATGATGTCGGGCGGATCGCCACCGCCCGCATGGCGGTGGCAATCCTCCAGACATCATCCCCCGCCCGACTCCCATTTCCCCCAGCCATATCATGATGGCGGGGGTACCACGGCGGATGGGAAGACCGTCCGCCGCTTTTCCGCCTGGTTGACGAGTTGACCGGGTGGAAAAGGGTTGACTATGGTGGCGGTGTCTGCTAGACACCGCCATTTATATTACAGTGTTTTGAGTTGTAAGTTCCGTAGCGGGTTGTGGGTTCATCGGGTGATAGGGTGGGAAGTAATTTCATTTTATTAAATGTATTGAATGATTTTTATTTATTAATATTTGTTGAGTTAAGATGTTATATAAAATGTATTTTTAATTTTTATAGTTATTATTTTATTTTTTATATCAATTTTGTTTTTTTATTTCTGTAGCTTGTTGTGGGTTAATAGGCAGAGTGGGAAATTAATTTCATTTTATTAAATGTATTGAATGATTTTTATTTATTAATATTTGTTGAATTGAGATGTTATAGAACAAATGTTTACATTAATTTATTATTAATTATTTAATAATTAGTTGTTAATTAATTTTTATTAATTAATTGGCAATAATTATGTTAATTGTGTAATTAACTTTAGGTGTGCGCTGTGGTGTTTATAAGTAACAATGGTGGGAAGGGTGGGAAGTAATTTATTTTCAATTGATGAATTAATAATTAGTTGTTAATTAATTTGTATTAATTAGTTAGTAATTCATGATGGTAATTGTGTAATTATTTTAGGTGTGTGTTGTGGTGTTTATGGGTGTAAATGGTGGGAAGTAATTTATTTGTAATTAATGAATGAATAAATAGTTGTTAATTAATTTTAATTAATTAATTAGTAATGAATTATGGTAATTGTGTAATACATTTTTTGTGTGTGTTGTGGTGTTTATAGGTGTAAATGGTGGGAAGGGTGGGAAGTAATGTATTTTTCATTGATGAATTAATAATTAGTTATTAATTAATTTGAATTAATTAATTAGAAATTAATTATAATATTGAGTAATTCATTTTAGGTGAGTGTTGTGCATATTATAGCATTAAAGAATGTGCATTCAATGAATGTTTATTTTTTTATGAATAATTATTTTAAATTAATTATTAATTATATTAATTATGGAAATAAATTTAAATAAACATGTTGACTTTTTTTATATTGGTGTGGTGTTTTAGTTTAGGAAATAAAGTAAATATATTTACATTTTAAATATTTGTTTGTTTGTTAATATTTACTTCTTTTAAATACAAATTCTTTATAAATCTATTTATTCATTTATTTTAGATAATATTTGTACCTTTTTATATGTAATAAATATATGTAATGTTAATGTTTAATATATTTAATCGGATATTTTTAAAATATTGTTGATTTATTTTTAAGATTATTTACATATTTTTTATTGTTTAAATGTTATTAGTAATTTTTGTTTCTCTGCTATCCAACACTTTCCCTACTGTTGCACTCACTGGAGTGGTATTAGTAATTTTTACCCCTCTGCTTTCCAGCATCTTCCCTACTGTTGTACTCATTGGAGTGGGGCTAGTAATTTTTACCCCTCTGCTATTCAAAATTTTCCCTACTGTTGCACTGTTTGGAGTGGGAATAGTAATTTGTATCCCTTCGCTATCCAACCTATTCCCTACTGTTGCACTCACTGGAGTTGGAATAGTAAATTTAATTATTACGCTATCCAACATTTTCCCTACTTTTGTATGTATTGTATTGCGAAATGTACGTTTTAATTTTTTTGAATAGTTAAATGTTTTCAATGATTACAAAGTGGTTATTTTTTATTTTAAGTTATTGATATATGTATATATTTTATTTGTATATAATCTAAAAGTTTAAAAATGTAATAAAGATAATAATTAATAAATTATCTTAAAGTTAAGAAATGTATATGTATAAATTATTATGTCAGAGTGTTTATATATATTTTTTAATTAGGTTGATTTGTAAACTTAGGTGCCGAATCCGATCCGGGTCGGAAAGCACTCCGACCGAGCCATATCCGGAGTGTTTTCCGACCAAGCAGGAGTCTTCCAGTCCGACCGAGCAAGTACGATGCGGCCGTATGCTGCCAGACTCGGTTCGGTCGGACTCCCATAGAAGTCAATGGGAGCCGGTCATACGACACATACATGGGCTCCCATTGACTGAATGGGTACGTCTCGAGCAAGGGTACCCCTTACAGTGGGTACACGTCGGTGCCATCCGCACCGTACATGCCTGTGTTAGGGGGACCCTTGGGTCTCCCCCTGTGTCCGAGTCGTAGGTCTGTGGGTGACATGGGGTCCGACGCGGACCCCCAAAGGCAACCACCCGGACGTTTTGCGAGCCGGACACTCTGGCTCGCACAGGCTGTCCGACGCGTGCATCGTACTGGCTCGGTCGTTAATCGCATCCATTGCATGCCACGGTTAGCTTGTGACCGAGATGTACGGAGCGGTTCGGACCCGGAAACGACTCGGTCAGTGAATTTCACGTAGCTCGCATCATACTTGCCCGCTCGTACAGCTGTACGAGTCAGGCGGAAAACACGCGTACGGCTCGTAGCTTTTCCAGCCGGATCGCGTTCGGTGCCCTTCCGACCCGGATCGGAATCGGCCCCTTAGTTGAAATAGATATTAAATTTCATTAATTTTGTTAAAGATTATATTACTTTTTTATATTTTTAACATATATTATTTTATTTATTTATATTTTTAATCGATATTGAAGTCGATATTTTTGTAGTCGATATGTTTTCCTGATATTTAGAACATCAATGTTTTTAGCATTGATATTCACTGAACCCTCTTGTGATATGCAATAATCAGCTGATCTTATCAGCGATGTTCAGTCCCTCATGATGCAATACTTTTGAACAGTGCATCTAGAGGTTTTCCCTGGAGTCCAGTAGTTCATCCTTTAAGACAAGTTCCACCTTGAAAATCTTCAAATCTGATAGCAAATGGTTCACAAGGTTAAAATGATGTGCTACAGGCTGGTAACTTTTCTCATTAATTATTGCTGATTGAATGATATACAGAGGTCATACACGTTTTGGCCTACATATTGTTTTTACAGCCTTAGCGTTGGCACTGAGTAATGTAAATAATGCATGTGGATCAACATGTAACATGCTGTCTTATGCCATAGGTTCAGCTTATAACAAAACATTTTACTGATGATGTTTGTAAACAGTATTCACCTTTGTTGCACTTTTTAGTATCATAGCAATGAACCCCTGTATATTTTACAGTTTGCTTGAGCTATAGGTATAACACAATATTTTACGGTGGCAGTCACCATTGTGTGGTTATAGTTAGGTCAGAGGTTCCATAGAAAGAGCATGTTTTTGTTGCTAATATCTTTGACATTGTTTAATGAAACTGCAAGAAACTCTCCAAACAAAAAGTTCATCCACCTTGGCTCCTTCATGTTTTGCACCTATACACCAAACAGGCCCAGAAAATAAAAGTGTGGGGGGGGGGCAAAAGCACTGATTTCCCATGTTAATTCCCATGGGAAATTTGCTCTCTAAAACAGAAAAAAATGGCTGAAGGGAATTATACCAAATTTGGAAGAAAGTTAGAACTTTACCCAGAAAGGATGTGTTTTGCAGTTTTCTGTCAATCTGTTCAGCTGTTTTCAAGAAATCAGTATTTAAAGAGTATCTCAGGTTGGGCAGGAAGAGGTTAAAAGGTTCGGTATATGTGGACGGTTGGTCCCTATGAAGTCCTATGGTACTGAATTATTAAGAAATAGGGCCTTCTGATTAGCAGAGGGAGCTTTTTCTCCCACCTACCATTTTGGTACAGTGGTACCAGTATCGGTCTCATGGTACCAAGTGATCTGATTGACCGGCTGCAACTCTAAACACAATTTTGCGGCCACCTTTCGACTTCTGGTACGGTTGTACTTTAGAGGGACTCCTGAGGTACAGCAGAACTTAGTGTACAAGCTTACAACCCATAGAAGTTGGCACAATACCATGGTACTATGAGGTGGAAGGCTCTGTGACAAGTACTACGGTACCACAAAAAAAAATTTAGAAACAAAAAGAAAAGAAAATGTGGGTTAGTAACCCTCAGGAGGTCGTGCCAGACCCTGGGCTCAACCCCGCTGCACATGGTAAAAGGCCATGAGCAGTGGTGGACTGGCCACGTGTGCTGGGAGGTCAAGCCCTTTGGACTACCCCTTGCTTTAAATGGGCAAAGATACGGTGGTTGGTTGCCCACCACGAGGTTGGGCACAGTGCCTGACCAGAGGCCAAACCCTGTAGCCAACCCCCCCACTGTGCACGAAAGGCTGCCTACAGTAGGCAGCTGGTTAACCAGTGTGCCTCTTACCAAGATCTGCAGTGGTGGGGTTGGGTGCAGTTCTTTGTGAGAGGCCAAGCCCTGCAGTCAATCTCAAACTCACAAACGATGATGTGAGGAATGCTAAATCTAACCACTGACAATTGCTAATGGTCACATTCCTGCCCATCGTTCTTTTGCCCTCCATTCCATCTCATATTAGACCCAGCCATATGAAAATTAGTCTTGTATCTCCAACGGAAACAGTCAAGTTAACATTGCCAAGTAAGTTCCTCTTTGAACATAAGCAACCAAAGTCCAATTTCGGCCTTACTGGGCCTCTTCATTTGGATGTAGCTTAGTTCGAGTGGCACAGTGAGCAAGGGATCCATGTCTGGACATACCCTTGGCCACTTAGGGTGTTATATTAAACATACAAAAAGTGACAGAGGAATGCCTGCAGTCAGTCTAACCCCTGGAAATCATTTGTGGTGGACCACACCCCCAGCTGCCCACTGTCAAAGCCCAACACAGCAGCTTGTTGGATAACCACAGCAGGCTGGGTGTAGGGTCTGGCTGGAGAACTGATCCTAAGACAAACCACTATGGCACAAAGCTAAAGGCTGTGCACAGCGGGGTTTTGGATGGCTGTGGTGAAGTTGGGTTCAGGGCCTGGCCACAAGACAAACAAGTAGCATTCCGTAATAACAGTGATTAGACAGGACCTCCTTCAAAATATATCAATATAGTGACATCAGCCAATGAGCTATAGTTTCACTGTGAGTCAGAGGTACAGCAGTACCGTTTTCAGATCCCACAACACCTAAAAATGCACAACTGTTACTAAAACTTGCAAAGAGTCTTGGTTATTTGTGCCTGTGAGGAAATCCCCTATGTCAGTGTTTCCCAAACTGTGGGTCAAAACCCACTGGTGGGTCATGAGAGGATTTTTGGTGGGTCGCGCATCTCCAAGCAATAAATCAAGCTGCCTTTAAATTCTATGTTTATCTTTCACACATTTGCAGTGCTTAAACGAAACAGAGGACAAATGTCAAGCTATGTCTTCTAACAAAAGCTTGCTCATTCTTTTACCATGGGATTGGTGTTTAATTTTCTTTCTCTGACTGCAAAGTGAGGAGTATTTAAAGTGAATTATATGACCATGTTAGGATGTCGTATTGTTTTGCAACACACAACAAAATGTAAATACCTGTAAATTAACTATATGCATTTAGCAGTTAGAAAAGCAAAATGCTGTAAAGTTTTTTGTCATTCTGAACTGTGCTGGAAACAGAGATTTTAATAGGATCAAAACAAATAAAGCCACTTTAATTGATGATGCACAAATGATAAAAATTCACAGAAACCTGATTTCCAAACATTATCATTAGTGTGCAATATAGTTTTAGCAGTAAAACTGTATGTCTGTGAAAAGTTAGTGACCATTTCAATGGAAAATGTGCTGTCTGTAACTTACAGTGCACTACCAAACAATACTTTAGTTACATTAAAAAATCACCCCCCCATGTCCATTAAAGGTAAGTGGGTTGTGATCATTTGTCGTTCCCCTTCATAGTAACTTTACGAGTCCTACAGAACTCCCATGTGTCCCAGAAAAGGGATTATGGTCCCTGTTGGAGTGGCACAGCCCTCTATCATTGAATCTACAGGGACTACAGCACACCAAAGAAAAAAAATAAAGCAGCCATCTGATATGTGACTTGAAGAACACTACTCAAACATAAGTCCATAGCCCTTAGAAAGAGTATCAAAGGATTTTCTAAACACCATAACCAGATTGGCGTTTAAGAAAGGTAGTTTGGTGTAAATACAAATATAGTCTGTTATGGCCTCAGACAAATCTGGTTAAAAAGAGACACCAAGCACACCACCTGCCAGCCCTAACATATGTGCAGCATCAGAAGGTGGCAACATTATTGTAATCCCATCTACTTCTTCAGCATCACAACAACTGAGACCTAAGAAAGAATCAGGGGTGTGGCAATTTTTGAAATTTCAAGCTGTCTACATAAAATTAATGCTCAGGGGGTTATGTGCACTTTGTGGAACCAGATGCTGCATAAAACAAAAGATGGACAATATTCCATGGAAACCAGTGTGACGTGGAAGCTATGGAGGTCTACGCATCACAACAGCATATCTTGTGCTGAGTAGCAGAAGAGTTGAACAGCTGAAGGACAAAAGACTTCTCCTTAGGATGTGATGCATCAACAACTTGAGGAAAGTGATGAGAAGATGATGCATTTTGCAACGTACTGCAAGCACTCAAATAAAATAATGTTTTCAAAGGTTGAGGAATACCATCTCCACAAAAAACACAAAGGCGTTGTGGAAAAAACAAAAAAAAGTAGAAATTATGCAAAAAAAACTATTAAAAGGATAAACAAAGTTTTAAAAAACTGTAGTTCTACACTGGAATTTTTTTTTACAGAATTACAAAAAAACCCAAAATGTATTAGAAACACAAGAAACAAAAAGTAAAACACCGTATCCAATATCTTCTACACACAACCTGAGTTTATTTGTAGACAGTGTGAGGTTGGATGATTTCACAGAGATGGATACAGTGTCTGGTCAGAGACTACTCCTTTTGCCCAGTCCTGTACTTCATATGGCAGTGCCCCAATCTGCAGAGGTTCTCTCCACTTGAAGAATGACTTCCATCACTTACCGCAAGACCCAATCCATCAGGGTCACTTTCGTGAAAAACCAGATTGGCACTGATGGATGTTGGCTGAAACCAAAGAGAGGCTTTCACAAATTCAATAAATGCTAAGCCTGTCTACATGGTGTAAACATCAGTAAATTTGAAACTGAGACTGGAGAAAAAATGAAAATTCAAAAGTCACCAGATTGCAAATCAGATTTTGCAGTCTATGTGATTAGATGTCCATGACCTAACACCTATATAGGCAGCACCCAACATCAAGTCCACAAACGCATCTTGCAGCATATAAGGGCAGTGAAAAATGTAGATGATACCTACTCACTAGCGAGACATTTTAGGGACTTTAATGACAGCAATTCCAACCAGTTGACATAGTATGCTTGACCAAATAAAAAAAATATCCTTGAGGAGGGGATAGAGAAAGATAACTTAGGCAATTGTAGAGTAGATACATCCTGAGAATAGGAACTAAAGAACCAATTGGTTTAAAGTCTGATGAAGAAATGTATACATATCTATAAATGTGTCTGTACAGTCTCAGCTGTGAAAATGTAATCTAGTATTTTAACTGTGCACACTAAGAACACTTAGGCGTCGATTCCGATCTCGGTCGGACAGCTCACCGAGAGTTGTCTGTAGCTTTTACCTTACAACCGAATCATCCCAGGAGCCGGACCTACTGCAACCCCCACTCATAGGGGGTATGTTGCCCATCACTACTGCCATCCCCACTCATAGGGGGTATGTTGCTCATCACTACTGCCACCCCCACTCATAGGGGGTATATTGCCTATCACTACAGCCACCCCCACTCATAGGGGGTATAATGCTCATCACTACTGCCACCCCTACTCATAGGGGGTATGTTGCCTATCACTACTGCCACCCCCACTCATGGGGGTATGTTGCCTATCACTACTGCCACCCCTACTCATAGGGGGTTGTTGCTCATCACTACTGCCACCCCACTCATAGGGGGTATGTTGCCTACGACTACTGCCACCCCCACTCATAGGGGGTATGTTGCCTATCACTACTGCCACCCCCACTCATACGGGGTATTTTGCTCATCACCACTGCCACCCCCACTCATAGGGTGCTGTGTGCCTATCAATATCAACACCCACACCCATGGGATGGGTGATGTGCCACACATCCATCATACCCCAACATTAGGTATGTCAGCAAAATACATCCCCCCTAACATCATGACAAGAGTGTGTAGTCTGTGACAAATGCACACAACAATGAATATGACTTCGAACATATAATGTAACTCCCATCACATGTGTGACCAAAAACTGAGTGTGGGCCACACAAGTCAAGCATCACAATAGGACTGTGTCAATGTGCACTAACCCCCCACCCCTCACTGTGTAGAACAAAAGTTAAGTGTGGGGTTCCAAACTGCAGCAAATGTTGAGCATTGTGGTAATGGGGTCTAAACTAACCCCGGGCGTAGTACACCGCTTCGCCCACGTAGTGTACGTAGCGCTGCCTGCTTCGCAGTTTTCGAAGTAGGCATAGCAGGCAGCGCTACGCACACGCCAGGGCGAAGCAGAGCTGCCTGCCGCCCGCCACCCGCCTCCCGCCCGCCCTCCTTTTAAAATAATGTCATGTATGATAAAAAAAATTAATATAAAGACTTACCTGCAGCGCGGCGTCTCCGGGGCTCCCTCTTCCTAGTTCACAACTTCTTGTCACAAATGCGCATGCGCGGACGCCCACGCATGCGCATTTCTTGCGAGAAATGCGCATGCACAGGCGTCCGCGCATGAGCATTTGTGACAAGAAGTTGTGAACGAGGAAGAGGGAGCCCCGGAGACGCCGCGCTGCAGGTAAGTCTTTATAATTAATTATTTTATCATACATGACATTATTATAAAAGGAGGGTGGGCGGGAGGCGTGTAGTGGGGCTACGCGGTGCGCGTGACTGTGCGTAGATTTGGGCACACTACGCGCTGCTCCACATAGCCCCACTACGCCCAGGCTTAGTCTAAACCCCCATCACTGTGTAGAACAAAAGTTAAGTGTGGGGGTTCCAAACTGCAGCAAATGTTGAGCATTTTGCTAATGGGTTCTAAACCCCCCATCATCTCAGTGACCAAAAGGTAAGTGTCATCATGGTAAAAGCTGCTAATGCCAAACAGCATGTATGATTCCTGGTCCCAACACATGAAACACTTTTGTGGCAAAGTAGTGGTTGTGTCCCTTATCCACAGAGAAGTGGTGAGGTTAACAGTGCTGTGAAAATCAAACATACTCTCGGCCATGTGCAGACAAGCACCACCCATGGTGGCTGACATTGCATACAGTGTACAATGACAAAAGCAGAAGTGACCATCATAATGCATACACACATATCAAAAATAGACACACAAATCAATACATCTTGTGTAGACAGTAGGTGTCAGGTCACAAACTCCCATTCCATGGCAGCAATGGGACTTAACAACCAGGATGAATGTGCAGAATGATGAGATATGACTCACAAGGACAGCAGGGAAAATCACCCAAACAACATCCAGCCAGTGGCTCACAACAGCAATACCAATGCACTGGTGCAGATGCACAAACACAAACAGGCAACCTCACACTGCACATGTGACATAACATGTGTTTGTGTGTGTCTCAGTATCCCCAGGCAACTACTCAACACATGAGGGGGCTGAACCACAATGACACAGATATGGACACAGTGCCATACAAAAGTAACCCATTAATTGGGCACCCCTTAGTGGGCAATCATGCATTGTAAGATGAGAGGGATCCCAACAGACACATGTGACATAAGCTTGAATGAACAGCAACTAAAACAGCAAGAGACTGACCCACAACAGCACTACCCCCAGGGACCATACATTGGGGCGACACAAGCCTGCATGATACGTCCACTGTGATGACAAAGGTAGATGTCGTGCAAACTGTGAAACTCAGACATGTGTCCTGTGCCACAAACGTACATCACACCTACACAAACACAGATCACTCAGCATGGCCCGTCATCCAGGGACAAAAGGGAGGTAGGGGCCGAGCCATGCAAACATTCACATCTGTCCGCCCCCAACACCACACACCCTGCACTGCACCAATGTGTATCAGTGAAGCCCACATGGACTGGTGACATTGCACATGCATCCATGACAAACACAGTAATGTTTGGGGGATCTGAGGTACACAGACTCATCACACAAGGACAGTCTACAACCCTGGTGAATGACAGACATACTGCACAGTATGCGGTACATGGCATGACGTCAAAGCTCCTGTAACCTTCGGAATCCCTGCCACAGTCCTAGGAGAATGAAGAAGCCAAGGAGAACCACAAGGCACACATGCTGACACCTGCCAACATTGCACCTCTGAACCTGATGAGTGGGAGCAGACACACACACATACACATGTCTCGATCACTGAAAGGTAACACCTAGGGACAACTACATGATATTGTGAACAAACAAGTGCCATGGGGACCCCTGACTGTGTCCCATCTGCGTCTGAACACATCATCACCACTCAGAACTGACAAATCCCAATGATGACACACCAATGAACAGTAGTGTGTCATGCACCCACATTTCTGGTAGCCCAGGACAAAGATGTGGGATGAACACAGGACAACTCAGCAAGCATCACCAACAGGAACATATTAAGGGAACACAGCCTGTGTAGAAAAAGGGATGGGGACACACACACACATGCTCACACAACACACACCATGGGACCAGGTAATGTCACGGAACAACACACTTACTTGAGAGGACTCAACTCCTGTGGAAGCTCAGCTGTGCCAAACATAGTTCCAGCAGGTCTCAGTCATGTCAGCAGAACACTTGGTCAGTCAGCCATCAGTTACCACCCAATGAAGGCTCTGGTCACATCAGCCTGGGTATGATAGTGTCCCTTAAGTCATCTGCACATACTCAATACATATGTCTAACAAGTTGCACAGAGGACACAGTTGCTCCTACATCAATGATGCCCACACCTGCATGTCCAGTGGAGATGGGCCCACAGTCAGGGAAATAGACACATTGGACAATGGGAAGCACATCATATGTGCATGGGTGCCAGCCACAGATGTGACCATGCAAATTAAATGTTTACATCCATGTGCAAAAATTGTTAATCATGACACACCCAGTTTGCTGCAAAGGATGACATGGATACCGACCAGAATAGGATACATATCTCATGGACCACATGGAGTACATCACATCAACACCTCATAATTCAACATTGAAAATCCTGCATTATAACAGCAAGGTCATGGTAAACATCATCAACATAATGTACAGCTAAATCAAATTCACAAGAATAACAACACATGCTTTATTCAGAACATTGGAAAATCAAATGCAAAGTCCATAAAAAACAAAGGCCAATGGCCAGTCCATAGCTAAAGTCCAAATAGGGTGTGAGTGACAACTGTCACACGTTGCTTGCCTGCACTGCTAAGGACAGGGGACATCCACTCGGAGGTGCATACTTGGGGGCAGGCCAGGCACCACAGAGACAGGATCAGGGCTCAGCAGAAGGAGGCAGTGAAGGGGTGGTGGGTGCAGGAGAGTCACTGGCAACTGCAGTGGAGGTGTCTGACATAGTGGGTGCAGTCACAGCTGTGGGGCACAAGTCAGATGGGGTGGGTGCCGGCACAACTGCAGTGGGCAGGTCAGATGGAGTGGACTGGGTCCCCACTGCAGTGCCCAAGTCAGACGGGGTGGTCGTGAACTCCACTGCAGTGCCTAACTCCATGGGAGCGGAATGAGGTTCAGGTGTGGTCGGCAGGACAGAGGGGGAGGCCACGGTTCCCTCACCAGTGGCACAAACAGGCTGACTGGGGGCATGGGGGGTGGAAGAGCAAGTGTTAGGGGGGAGGGCCTGAGCATTTTGGGGATGGTGTATCTGTGGGTGGGGGAACCTGGGGCAGGGTATGGCGGGGGAACTTGTGGAGTGGTGGCCTGGGGGATGGAGGACAGAGACTGTGTCGTGGAACTGCGGGGCAGGGTGGGGTCTTGCTCTTCTGGGTCCGGGGGACTTGCGGGTGGGGGCCTCAGTCTGCCTGCACCTGGAAGAGGATGTCTGGGTGTGAGGGGCACTCCCCTCTGTGTGTGGGGACTTCCTCTTCCCCTTGTACGCTGGATCTGCTGGATCGGTGGGGAGGAGGCCAAGGTCACAGAGGAAGAGCTTCTTGGGAGATGGTGTTGCAGGTGAGGCAAGGGAAGGGGTCTTGGAGGGAGAGGTATCATTGGACTGCGGAATGGTTGTGGATGCCAGTGTGTGTGTTTGCAAACCATCCCCTGTGAGTGTGGTATCAGTCCCCTGAGGTTGCTTGCGTGCACGTTTAGACATTGGTTTGGGTGTTTGTGTGCTGCTCGTGTCTGTGGGTTTGGGTGAATGAGCTGGTGTGTGTGTGCTTGGGACAGGTAGGGTGCTTGGAATCGTGGATGAGGCAGAGGTAGGAGGGGTGAGAGACTGTTGAAGGAGGGACACTGCTGCCGTCAGGGAGGGGGCTATGGACTGATTGGTCCTCTGTAGGGCAGACATGCCCGATGACATGCCCACCATGAACGACACCAGTTGTGTCAACAGACTGGTGTGTGCATGGAGGACACTCAGCATTGATGTCTGCCCTACATGGATCTATTGAAGCAAGTCCACATACTCCACACTCAGGGCAGCAGGGGACACAGGGGCAGGGGGTGCAGTGCCTGGCACAAAGGAGACATGCTCCCGAACACAGGAGCCTCCACGGACCTTTGGGATGGGAGGCGATGGGAGGGTGGTTATGGTGGTGGTGTTGGTGGTGGCGGGGACAGCCTCACTAGCTGGGGTTTGGTGGCTGCTGACACCCGTCTCCACACGGGAGTCATCCTCCGAGCTGCTGTGGTCATCAGCTGAGGTGGATGGTGCTGTGGGCTCCTCAGTGTGGCTCCACTTGCCCTCCGTGCCACTGGGCCCCTCCAGCTTGCTGTCCCAGTCTGGCTCTGTGGCTCCTCCTGGTCTGTGGCACTGTCCCCTCATGTGGCCGTGGATGTATCTGAATAGAATTAGGAAAACCATACCAACATTAGTCACCTGCACTGACCGCACACATCACAGTGAGTACAGCACATCACAGGGCAAGCCCTGGCATCATCAGCTGAACACTGCTCAAAGTGCTCACACTGTTTTGAATAAGCCAATTGTCAGTCTGACATCAATCATGGCACTCATATCCCTCCTGGACTTGCACCCATATGTCTATTGCATGTTGGATGCTAATACCTCAATGTGCAGACATGCACCACCTACACAGTTGTTGGACATGCAAGTGAACATGTAGAAGTTTGTCACTATACACACATCACATCTCTTGCCACTGACTCAGTACAGTTGTCAGGAAGAAGGGATGGCCAGAGTCTCATTTCACATGCTTGTGATGCATACCAGCACCACACACAATGATGTTCTCATGTCCTGATAGTCAATCCCACAATGGGGTGCATGGAGCACATTTGACTCCACTGCAGGATCCCTCATAGCAAGTTCAATGCCATGGCACAGGCATGCCTGGAAAGTCAGTCATCACTTTCTCCTGTCACAGGGGCAGGGCATCCAGACAACAACAGTCTGCACTGTGTCACAATCATAGGTCATGGGTAAAGCAAACTCTGCAGCTGACAAGTGCACTTGTCCGTCCCCTGCAAACAACATATTCCGGACTCTGATGACCCCAAATCATACAAATCAGACATATGAGTGACTGCGAACACAACTCCCTGAACATGAGCACCTCACAGTCTGCTGTGAATGAAACACAGCTGCCTGAACTTCACAGTTGCATACACAATTGTGCACTGCCAAGTGATCACACACACCTATATGTCGCACAGGTCTCGTCTCCTATAGTCACATCTCAGATGTACTGCTGACCCTCAAACTCATGAACACTCCAGTTGTCCGCAAAAGGAAGCCACACCACAATGACACAGAGGCAGACACCTGAGGGCACATTTCACTAAGCACAATCTGTAAGATGATACACGGGAGTGGGAGTACGGAGTGTTTTAATGCCCTGGAGTAGGCATGACTGCCCAGGTCTACGTGAAACAGTGTATAGCCCTGGGCAGTAGGCAGGTGGCTAAGCAAGTGTGACACACTTGATATACATACTCCCGCGGCCCCAAAATTGGAGTCGTCTGCTGCATGGGTGTTTTTTAAATACCCCAGGCACATGTGGTGAGTCAGACCAGCAATTGGAACACCTATCAAAGGCACACACAGATCACATGTCAGATCCCAGGCATTGTGTAAACAATTGACCCACCCACGAAGCACACAACAGAGTCCCGGTAACAGATGCTGTCCGGAACCTTAAGCATAGCTGATTGCAGGGACACAGTGCCCAAGTGAAACAAGTCACAGACTGTAGGGGCCACACCTGTGGATCAGATGAGGAAGGTGCATTACACAATTGAGGCATATGAGTCCTGGACTACAAGACTGACGTAATGTGGAAATGTAACCAGGCCAAAAGACTGCAAATAGCATGTCAGACATAGTTCACAGATTAGGCATGGACTTACCCCCTGCGTGCTGCTGTCTGGCCTTCAGCTGCCCATCCAGGTCCGGGAAGACCACCGCCAGAATCCTGAGCATGTGGGGGGTCAGGGTCCTGTGTTCGCCCCTCCTGCGAGGAGGCGACAGCTTCAGCTGGACCCTTGCGATCCTCCGGGTCCAGCCCCGAAGGTCCTGCCACCTCTTCTGGCAGTTGCAGATCCTGCGCTTGTAGACCCTCACTGATATAACTGCCCGGCGATGGTCAGCCAGATCTCGTGCTTCTGGTGGGCATCAACCTGTGAGGATGACAAAGTGAAAAGGCCATTACCACACATGCCACATATTTGTGCTGCACACAGTTGGATATACATGTAGTCAACACAAAGGTAAATGAGGTACACAGGTAGTGCACCCATGGAAATAGACAATTGTCCTGCATGTCTGACATGGTAACATTGCCTGGGAAGTTAAAGATTGCGCAAATGCACTTTTGCTGCAGAACACCTGTTCATCACATGTACCTACACACTTTGGGGGTTGAAAGTAATCAATGAGTACACTTGCCACTGGTGTACACACTGCTAGTACTGCTAGTCAGACAACATGCACAATTAGGAAGGCAGTGGACTGCACACTCACCTGCTCCCCTGGTTTCCCATACAGCTTGCAATACTGTGGAAGGAGCCCGTCCAGCAGGGCCTGGTTCTCCTCCTCTGTGAAGGCTGGGGCTCTCTCCAGAGTACGTGCCATAGCAGTAGCCAGAAGATGCAGAGACAGCAGCAGTGGTAGCAGAGATGTGGTCCTGTAGCATGTAGTGCAGGCAAGTGAGCTCTCTGGGGGCCAGCCAGCCTTATATCTGTGCTGCAGAGGCAGAATCTGTGCCATGTTTCCTAAGTGATAGTTCCAACACGGTTGCAGCCGATGAATCTGGCCAATCTATGGAATTGTATGACTCGTACACGTCTTCCGCATCGTTCAAAATTCCACCTTCATGACACCCTAGGAATTGCAACATTGTTGCAGGCAGCCAACTGAATTTCCAGCGCACGACTCGTACAAGTTTTGAATCCGCGTCCATCTCCATGACAGTCCATAGCCAAGGACTGCGCACAACTAACTGTTCAACGCGTAGTTTGAAAATCCACACGCACCCGTCTCCATACGATTCAATTGCTATGCGTGCGCACAGCTCGGTCAATGCCTGCAAGACGCGTATGCATAAAAGTCACCGGCGTCGGTTTACATTGCAGTCACTGGCCAAGGCGTGAGCACGGCTCGGTCCACAACTGTGCGATGCGTATGCATGAAAGTCACCCGCGTCGGTTAACATTGCAGTCACTGGCCAAGGCGTGCGCATGGCTGGTCCACAACTGTGCGATGCGTATGCATGAAAGTCGCCCATGTCGGTTAACATTGCAGTCACTGGCCAAAGCATGCGCACGGCTGGGTCCACAACTGTGCGATGTGTCTCTGTAGAAGTCACCCGCGTCGGTTGACATTGGTGTGACTTGTTAACGGATTCCACACACAATTACTTGCCAGGGACTCAGGTGCATATCTACCACACCACAGCATGAGCCACACTGTATCCCATGGCATGTAAGGCTGCATTACCTGTGTGTGTAGGGGGGGCAACATTTGGTTTGTTGTGTGGCACTTTGGTGCAGCCACTCCCAGGCTGTGCACGGGTTTATGGGGACAGAATCCTTTGTGTGTTGTGCACATTACCACTGTGATGTGCAACTGTACAATTATGGGCATGAGTCATGGACACAGTTCCACGTTGGATATGTGTACGACATGTCACATACACCCTGAGTCCTGGGTGGGATGGTGTGTACGTCACAACGAGACCCATAGCCACAATTCTGATGTACACCCACAGTCTGTGTGCATGTTGTGTCTCAGATGTGTCTGATTCCATGTGCCTAATGGGAGACAGTCTCCACATCCATGTGGTTTGTGCATCAACATTGAGGTGTGTGTGTCTCGGAGACATCCATGTATGCCCTGCAGAGACAACAGGGGCCACTACCTGTGGGACTCATGGGTGTTTTGTGGCGTGTACATGATACGCCATGTCATGCCAGTGTCCATGTGGCAATACAGGGACCCTGGGTATCTGCCTGTCAAAGAGCTGTGATGCCTGGGAGACATCAGTCCTCACTTGTCACTGTGGTGTGTGTTTGGAACGTGACAGCAGTACATAGGTACTGTGACACAGCCTAATGATTTGCCATTGCACTACATGGAACTTATGTAGACATGTTGACTTGAGATGTGAGATGATGGGCATGTAGGTGACATATGTGTCCATACCCAACAACACACACCTCAGCTCATTGTGTATTGTCATGATGTATCATGTGATATTTTGCTTGGTCATAGCCACATGGGTGGATGAATGGACAATCTTCCTTTGTTCATCTCTGTACTGCAGGGCACCAGCTGTCCATAGACCGTTCCCAGACCTATTAAACCATGCTGGAACGTGACTGCATCCAACGGTACTGCTTCACCAGGCCATTGATTGAGGAGTTGGCAGAGCAGTTGACACCACATCTGCTATCTGGCCAGACATACCCTACAGCACTGACCCCAAAGGTGAAGGTGATGGCAGCCCTGCACTTCTTTGCTACCGGTACCTTTCAGTACACTGTGGCTACTGCTGGTGGTATGTCGCAAACTATGTTCAGTCATGTGCTTCGTGATGTCTTGGAGGGGATGTTGCATTTCCTTGACCTGTACATCAAGTTTCCTAGTCCAGGTCAACTCACTGACATAAAGGCTGCTTTTTATACACTGGGGAGGATACCGAACGTCATCGGATCTATTGATGGTACACCACAGCAGACATACTGGAACAGGAAACATTTCCACTCCATCAATGCTCTGGTGGTATGTCTAGAGGACATTTGTATCACACATATGTGTGCACGTTTCCCCAGTTCTGCGCACGATGCCTACATCATGAGGAGTACTCGCATTGCAACGATGATGTCACAGTTGCCAAACCAGCGTGCCTGGCTTGTCGGTGTGTACTGACTGTTTACCATTGTGTGTGTTTGGCAATGTTGTATTCCACCCTCTTTAAAAACTTAGCTAATGTGCAATTGTTTGTATGTAGGTGACTCCGGATACCCCAACATGCCGTGGTTGCTGACACCCCTCAGGAACCCTGTGACACCAACCTAGATGCGTTACAATGAGGCACATGGTCGGACCGGGAGGGTGATCGAGCGAACATTTGGTCTCCTGAAAAGCCGCTTCTGCTGCCTGGACAAGACCGGAGGGGCCCTCCCATATGACCCTGCAAAGGTGTGCAACATTTTCATTGTATGCTGCATGCTACACAACATCGCAGTGCGGAAGAAGGTGCCTCTCATTAAGGATGACGATCACCTACATCCGCCACCTGTGGTGGCCTGGGCCACGATGCCAGTGATGATGATGATGAGGGTGACGTCCGCACACAGCTCATCAACAACTTCTTCATCTGAATATGAGTTTACAGGGTTGTTATGTCAATGTATTGAGTTAGTGTACAATAAGGGGGCACTCAAATCAATGTGGTACATTAATCAATCGAGCCACAAGCCTCAGATTCCCTGTGAACCGTTATGTTCATTGGAAATATGCTTGGCAACATCAGAACAATACTCAGTGGGTATGAAAAGCCCTCACTCACCAACCTGGTTGGTGACATGCTTCATCATTGGGCTTCCACTGGGACGACCGAATGTCATCCCAGTGTGCTGCGACGCCAGGTTACTGCGGAGCTGGGTTGGTTGTGTGGGGAAAGTGAATTTAAAATAACCAATTAAGTCAAAAAAGAAACTTTATTAATTTTGCTTTTTATTTCTTGCCTTTTAAGCAAAATTAATAAAGTTTCTTTTTTGACTTAATTGGAAGCCCAATGATGAAGCATGTCACCAACCAGGTTGGTGAGTGAGGGCTTTTCATACCCACTGGGTATTGTTCTGATGTTGCCAAGCATATTTCCAATGAACATAACGGTTCACAGGGAATCTGAGGCTTGTGGCTCGATTGATTAATGTACCACATTGATTTGAGTGCCCCCTTATTGTACACTGGCTTCGTTGTTTATTGATATTTAACCGAGGGGACTAGCCGTGTTGATCCCTTCCTCTCCTGTTGGTTTTTATATTTTTAATGTATTGAGTTAGCCTGAAATGTGTTGGTGCTGCTCTGTTGCTGTTTGATTGTGTCTGTGTGCTACTTGACTGGATGTGTGCAGTGATGTGTCCTTTCAGGTAGTCTGTACTCCACAATAGTGTTGATATGCTAACTTGTTTCTGTGTAGGTTTCTTGTGACATGTTTTGTGCATGTGTATTGCATTTCTATCCTGTTCTGCTGTGCTTTTGACTGTGTCTTATGTCTGCCCTTTCCAGCGTACTTTGCCTGTTGTTTGGTCAACTCTGACCCCCAACACCCAGAATCCAATCCCAGGGTGGAAGTTGTCGATTCCCATCAAGTGATGTACCACACACCCCTGGACTTCAATTCTTCGACACTTGGTGACCGTGTGTCCACTGTCACATAGAATTACCTTGCAACTGTTATGGAATAAACAAGTTGCTGATGTGCTTCACTTTGTTATGTGCGTTGTCTGTCTTCCCACATCTGAGTGACATTTGCTTACCTCACCTGTGGGCTTGTTACCACTGACTGTGGATAGGTGTGGTGTCTGTGCATTCCACTGTATTTCTGGTCAACATCATTGTAGGCGATGAGTTACATGGCCATGGGGAGTATGTGTTGTGGTGCCCTAGTGGTGTGTCTCCCTCACATGTGTCACATCATCATGACTCACATAACGGTGGTCACATTGCTGTAGTAATTAGCATGCACTGTGTTCTTTAGCAGATCATCATCTCCATGACACATACTAAGTTGGAATCACAACAGAGGCAAGTATAGTGTAATAGTGAGTTTATTTACAAACATGTGTGAGGATAGTACACAGGATGGTGGGTGCTGTACATTGGGTTTGGAATCCAAAGTTCACAGATGAGTTGGAAGTGTTGGTAGCTGAAATGTCCAAAGTAAAGTCCACAGTCATCTGCTACATTAGACCAACATAAACCCTCCATGTCCTGTTGGAGAGTTGAGTTATCTACGACAAGGTGAACGGTTTACACACAAAGAACATTTTCCAGAACAGGGTTTGTGTCCCTGGGGGATGTGCATGGCCATCTGCGTCTCACTTGTCCTTCTTCGGACAACCTGTCTTCTTCAGCCGGGGGGATCCTTAGGTGCAGGCATCTGCGGTGCAGAGGACTCTCCACCAGAGTCATCCTCTCTCCCTGTGGCATTTGCAGATCTAACGGCAACAGATGTTGTGGGCACACAGGGAGGTGTGGACATGTTGGTGCTTATCTGGTGGAGGCATGTCTGTATGTCCCTATGCACCGCAGTAAGTTCATCCCACTTGGACTCCATGCGAGCATGATAGGCAGCCTGCTCCTGTTGAATGTCCTTGGGGATCCCCACTACCTGGCAGAATCCTCCAGTGCTATCCTGGTATGCATCTATGATGCATGCCAGTTGGGGGTCTTCATGCAGTCCAGACCCCTCTGCAAGCCATGACCTCTGCCTACCACCCCTCCCACCACCCCTAGCCACACGGGCAGGACCTGTGGTGGCACGCACAGGTGACCCTGGGCCCCCTTGGGTGTTGTTACTGGTGGTGTTGTCTGTAGCTTCCTGGGTGGCCTGTGTCCCTGTGCTGTTGGAATTCTGTGTCCTTGGTCTGTCCGTGTTGGCGGGGGTGCTCTGACTGTTGCAAGATGTTGGAGGCATGGGTGCAGGGCGTGCAGATGTTTGTACTGCTGGTGCTGCATGATGACTCACACCGGAGGTGCCAGGTTGTTCTTCGTCATCCGAAGAGGACAGAGACTGATCCACACCAGAGAGCTCAGGGTCCACCGGAGTCTGGGACAGGGACTCCTCTTCGTTTGCTGCTGTGTCCCCAGCACCACCTGTGTTTGGAAGAGACACACAATGTAAGTTATGTTTCTACACGCATCAATGGTTCACATACATGACATTAGCAACTGTACGTCAGGATGCATGCCTGTACACTGCATTGTCCAAAATTGTCACGGACAGAGATTGTTATTGTTGTAGCACAGTGTCCAGCCAACATGAAGCATTTCAATGTGCATGTCAAAGTGTGTGCATGACCAGCTCATGGATAGATTTGATTGTACATGGCCACTGCTACTCAAGGGCCATCACGTGGCTGACACGGGTGTGTCATCCCTGTACACATTTTACCTTCAACGAGGACATACGTGCAATTCCACTTAGGATATATTGCAAGATTGGGGCATGTGTGGTAGCAGTTTTTGCTAGTCTTTGTACGTCACATTGGTGTGTTCGTACAACATGGTCACAGTCCGGTATGCCTGTGATCTCTTGGGAGAATCTGTTTTGTTTTCTGTGTTCCTAGTTCCCATCTCATTTCATAGAAGTGATGATGTCACTGTAGCTAATAAGGCTGGTGCTGAGTTTTGTACGTGCTGAAGTGATTTATCTTGTCAATGTTCTCCATGGTGATATGGATTGAACACGGCAGCTCACTGGTGTTTCCATGCTCATGATAGTGATAGCCAGTGCTGTGTGCGTTGCGATTTTGCTGCTGTGAGTAGCTTGTCTCCTCCAATGCAGTCCAGGTTAGACCTTGTGTCTACAGTGTCTATGACAGTGAGTGGTGTGTTTTGTGAAGGATGCATATGTTGCAGAACGATGTAGGAGTGGAATGCAGCTCACAACAGCACCTAGTGTGAATGAGACCATGCTACAGTGTCAGCTATATTGGTGTGTTCATTCCATTCACTGCCAGGTGTCCCCTGTTAATGATGTATATGTGAGTTCCTGTGTGTTTTGTGCTATGTACTATATATGGATCTCCACACTTGTCATCTGCAAGACACACCTTCACAGCCAGGCCAGGGGGCACCCCTGGACACTGCATCCCCAGACAGTGAGTTTGAACATACGGTTGCAATGGCTGTGAGTGCAGACGTGTTGGGGTTGGCCAGTGCATATGTGTGATTTGCAGCCACATCATTTATCAGGCCCATGTGTCAACCATCTTGCCTTTGTGAGTGACTGGTACCACGTGTGCAATGTGTTTTAGCAGAGAAGGTGTGTGTATGGCCAGCATCGGTGGTATTTGTTTTTAAGTCAGGACCTTCTTCTCCCCCAGGTCAGTTATCCCATCATGAAGCGTGCCACCATTGCAGTGGGTGCAGGTTAACTTTCAGGATGTCAGTCAGTGTTGTTCTGTTGTTTGTTGGTGCCCAGTTCCCTGCAGGGCCTTGTGCTCCCCACAACAGAGCCCAGTGTCAGACTTCTTGTCAGTCCATTTCCACTCCCTGTGAGGTGAGCATGGTTCAATGTGAGCTTGCTGGGCCATGTAGGTGGGTGAGGATTGTCTGTGACTGCAACTCCCATCATGCTCTTGGCTACACCCCCCTTCCCAGCATGCCCATACTTCCTTCCTTTTGACTCTGCTTCCCTGTGAGGGAGTGTGACAGCAATAGCAAGATGGCTGACAGTGCAGTCCTGTTGTTTGTTGGTGCCCAGTTCCCAGCAGGGCCTTGTGCTCCCCACAACAGAGCCCAGTGTCAGACATCTTGTCAGTCCATTTCCACTCCCTGTGAGGTGAGCATGGTTCAGTGTGAGCTTGCTGGGCCATGTAGGTGTGTGAGGATTGTCTGTGACTGCAACTCCCATCATGCTCTTGGCTACACCCCCCTTCCCAGCATGCCCATACTTCCTTCCTTTTGACTCTGCTTCCCTGTGAGGGATTGTGACAGCAATGGCAAGATGGCTGACAGTGCAGTCCTGGTGTTTGTTTGGCTACAAGTCCAAAAAGAGCCCCTGTGCTTCACACAGCCTAACCCAGTGTGGTGTATCTTTGGGTGATATTTCAATAGAGTGTGAGGCAATGCATTATCCCAGGTGCGTTGTGTGGAGTTTGTGTTGAGGGGTGTGTGTGATGAAACATGCTGGTAAGTATGGTCATAGCTATCAGTCCTCCTTCTCACCCGACCAGACATCCCACTATGGAACGTGCTTCCGTTGCAGGGCGTGCAAGTTGGCTTTCAGGATGTCAGGCAGTGGTGTCCTGCTTCTGATTTGAGCACAACCCCTACCAGGGCCTTGTGCTCCCCACAGCAGAACCCAGTGTCAGCCATCTTGTCAGTTATTTTCCACTCCCTGTGATGTGAGCATGGTTCAGAGAGGTCTTGATGGGCCAACTGGGAGGGGGGGCATTATCTGTGACTACAAACCCCATCATGCTTTTGGATACACTCACTTCACCTGCAGACCCAGTATTGCTTCCTGTCAGTCAGCTTCACTGTGAGGTAGTGTGTTTGCGGTGGCAACATGTCTGACAGTGTTTATTTAGATTTGTGTCACTGCCTTGCTCTATTTGTTGCTAGGTTTGTACATGTCATGACACAGTTACAAGTCACTATGAGATGACAGGTATTGTGTTTGTCTGACTAGCATACACATCTTGGGATGATTATCTATTGTTTACTGTGGCTTTGCTAACGGTGCATGGTTTCACTGTCCCCTTGACAGTGATGTGTGTGTATTGCCACACAATATTGAGTATATTGGTTGTGTACTCCCCAGGCTCTGGTATGTCTAATAGACCATGGACGCTCTCTGGTGGTAGGATGTCCCGCACCTTCTCCTCCCAGGACCTGAAGTATACTGGTTTGGCAGGAGCGCCACCACCAGTGCGCTGACTCAAGGCGTGATCATTCTCAAGGAGCTTCTTGACACTCCTGCGCACATAATACCACCTGTTCTGGATGTCATCCTTTGTGCGCAATATTGGTGCTTGTGCGTTGACCTTGTCCACAATCCTCACCCACATCTTTGTTTTCTGTGACATGGGGGTCCTTTGGAACAATGTACCAAACAAATGTGGCTGTACTCTGATGATTTCATCTACCAGGACTTCTAACTCACTATCTGCGAACTTTGGATTCTTCTTTGGGGGCATGGTGATGGGTGGTGGTGGGGAGTGATGTGTGTGTGAGTGTGCAAGTGAGGGTGGGTGAGTGTCAGTTTTGCTGGGTGTATGTGTGAGTGCTTTTGGAGAGGTGCTAATGGTGTGAAGGTTGTGTGATGGGTGAGTTGTGAGTGTGTCTGTGGTTGCTGTCTGATGGTGTTATCTGCTGGCTGATCTCTTGAATTTGCAAAGGATCATGGTAGTGATTTGTGGCCTTTATATAGGTGGAGTTTTGGGTGTGTCTTTGTTCCAAGTTTTTTTTTTTATATTTATTGACTTTGACATTGCTTGTTTGGTCCTTTTTTTTGTATTTTTTCTTTTGGGTTTTTTAGGCATGACCAAGACGGACGCTGATGTTGGCTCGTGCGGACTTCTCCGAGTCTTTCACGCTGGCTTTCTTCTGTGTTTTATACGCGTCGGTCGCGGGCGGAGATCTATATTGCTTCAGGTCCCTGTTTTCTGTGCGTGTCGGTCATGCGACTTGAGCTCCGTGCGAGTCGGTCTGGTTTTACACGCATTGTATCGTACTGCGCGGGTCCGACATCGCGGGTACGTGTCGGTCGGGTTCATTCCTGGTGCATGTCGATCGGTGCGAATCGCGTCCCATTTAGTACGGCTTGTATTTCGTACGAATCGGTTGTACGTCATGGGCACTGCATCGTACTACATGGGTCGTACGGCACCTGTACGTGTCGGTCGGAGTCCGTTCCCGGTCCATGCCGGTCGGTTCGATTTCCAAACGGAATCGGAATCGACCTCTTAATAGTTGCATTTGTTAGATTATCAGTATTTTACATTAATTGTGTTTTACAAATCTTCCAAGCACTCACGACATTATAATCCGCTGTGATGGAGTAACATGAGAAACGCAGGAGAGCTAAGATATATTTTTTGGGGTTTTATAATTGATTTTGTGAGTTGTTGGTATGCCCAATGGGGTGCAATTTTGTTTCTGCTTCCTCCTCTTCTAATTCTAATTTTCTCTTTTACTGTTTATGCTATGCAAGCCAAATGGATGTATTAAGCTGGTATTCACGTTTAAATTTGGCTATGCTGCACAGAGAAATATCTGGCGGAATTATTGCAGTCAGGCCCACTTCGGCACAAGCCACTATTATGAAGTTTAATTTATGTAAAATGTAATCATGAAAACTTATAATAATCCTAAAACACAGTGATTATGTCATTTTACAAATTGGTAGCATTATATATCCAATGCTTTTTGGTACACTCCAATATAGCCACCAACATTGTGGATATCTGATAGTCCGTTTGTTATGTTGCAGTGCATATTGAAATAGGAAGTGTTCTAGTTTGCAGGCATCGTGACAAGGGCTTTTTCCGATAACTTTGGCACCGGTTGACAAATCCTCACGAAATTTTCAAAAGTCGTGGGGCACTCCGGTCAGCTCCTATCTTGAAAGTTTCAGGGTGATTCCACAAGCGGGGACCGAGAAAAAAGGGGGGTCCCAAAACGTGTTTTCTCCATGTTATTTTCCATAGGAAGCTTTAGACACGGCTACAGCTCGAACTGCTTAACGTAATTCCACCAAATTTGGCAAAAAGGTAGCCCTTGTTTGAGAAAGAACTCTTTTTGTTAAATGGTGTAAATCCGTTCAGTAGTTGCTGAGAAAATAAAAAAATATAAGTTTCGATATCTATGGCCGCGGTGGATCTGCGGACCCTCCCGACCACGAGCTGTATTCTAATTGGCTGTCAACACTCCAAACCAGGAAGTGTTGGCAGCCATCTTGTGACTCGGTAGAACACGCCCCGGGACCGTCACCTCCCCGTGGCTGTGAATTGGATGGAAGGGGGGCTGGGGGACCCCCACCTGGAGCATGTGATGGCCCTGGGGACAGCCACCCCCCAGGGCCGGCTCCTGCAGTGTCCCGGGGTGCCCACCCCTGGGACACTGCTGTTTGCTATGGCAGGGCAGGAGCCTCGCGGCTCCCGCCATTGCAAACTGTGGTTTGGATTTTGGAAGAGAGAGCAGGAAACCTGCTCTCTCTTCCAAAATCCAAACCTTGATTCCTTTTCCACACAGGGAGCTGCATGTCAGCAGCTCCCCGTGTGGAAAAGCAATGCCGCCTCCCGCAGGAGGAGGCGGGCCGGCTGGGACCATGGGGGCATTGGGGCTTCCCCCACGGCCCCCAACGAGAGGCCAGGCTCCGGGGGATGTGGTCCCCGGGGCATGGAGTGGCCCAGGAGGGATGGCCACGCGACCCCCCTCCCCCATAATACAAATTAAAAAAAATAAAACGCAAGGGCCGGCCCTGGGGGATGGGGTCCCTGGGGCCATAAATAGCCTGAGGAGAGAGGCCACGCAGCCCCCCTCAAAATATATTTTAAAAAAAACACTGGCCATGCTCTGGGGGATGGGGTCCTTGGGGCCGAATATGGCCTCGGCAGGGGGGGCCACGCGGCCCCTTACATTTTAAAAAAAAATAGGGGTCAGGCCCTGGGGGATGGAGTCCGCAGGGCCCATAAAATCGGAAAGGAAGGGGGGCCACACAGCTCCCCTTCTTCAAAATAAAAATAAAATAAAGATCGGCATCACCAAGGCCCCACCCCCTCCCAGCAACACTCTGCAAATGCGCCCTAAGGCATGTTTTAAGTTGGAGAATTAATTCCCCTTCAATACTGGGGGTCCCTGGGGGCCAACTAGCTGACCAGGTCCCTCCAGTAAGTGCCACAGGGCTGCGTTGCAGAGAGGTGGCCCAGGCCACGCCCCTTTGGACACCTCTCTGCAGCACAGCTTTGTGGCGCTTACTGGAGGTACCTGGTGGGCTAGTTGGACCCCAGGGACCATCAGGATTCAAGGGGACTTTATCCCTGAACTTAAAATGCACCATGGGGTGCCTTTGCACAGTGGTGAAGGGTGGGGGTGGGGCCTAAGGTGACAGGTGTGCAAACACACCCTTTGGCACATTTTAAGTTGGGGAATTAATTCAGCTTCAATCCTTAGGGCCCCTGGGGCCACCTAGCCCACCAGGTCCCTCCAGTAAGTGTCACAGTGCTGCGTTGCTGAGAGGTGGTCCAGGCCAAGCCCCTTCTTACACCTCTCTGCAACACAGCTTTGTGGCGCTTACTGGAGGTACCTGGGTGGCTAATTGGACCCCAGGGACCCTCAGGATTCAAGGGGACTTGATCCCCCAATTTAAAAAGCGCTATGGGGCGCGTTTGCACAGTGGTGAAGGGAGGGGGCGGGGCCTGAGGTGACATGTGTGGAAACACGCCCTGTGGCGCGTTTTAAGGTGGGGAATTAATTCCTCTTCAATACTGGGGGTCCCTGGGGGCCAACTAGCTGACCAGGTCCCTCCAGTAAGTGCCACAGGGCTGCGTTGCAGAGAGGTGGCCCAGGCCACGCCCCTTTGGACACCTCTCTGCAGCGCAGCTTTGTGGCGCTTACTGGAGGTACCTGGTGGGCTAGTTGGACCCCAGGGATCCTCAGGATTCAAGGGGACTTTGTCCCCGAACTTAAAATGCACCATGGGGTGCCTTTGCACAGTGGTGAAGGGTGGGGGTGGGGTCTAAGGTGACAGGTGTGCAAACACACCCTTTGGCACATTTTAAGTTGGGGAATTAATTCCCCTTCAATCCTTAGGGCCCCTGGGGCCAACTAGCCCACCAGGTCCCTCCAGTAGGTGCCACAGTGCTGCGTTGCTGAGAGGTGGTCCAGGCCAAGCCCCTTCTTACACCTCTCTGCAACACAGCTCTGTGGCACTTACTGGAGGTACCTGGGTGGCTAATTGGACCCCAGGGACCCTCAGGATTCAAGGGGACTTAATCCCCCAATTTACAAAGCGCCATCGGGCGCGTTTGCACAGTGGTGAAGGGAGGGGACGGGGCCTGAGGTGACATGTGTGGAAACACGCCCTGTGGCGCGTTTTAAGGTGGGGAATTAATTCCTCTTCAATCCTGAGGGTCCCTGGGGGCCATCTAGCCCACCATGTACCTCCAGTAAGCGCCACTGTGCTGCATTGCAGAGAGGTGATCCAGGCCATGCCCCTTTTTACACCTCTCTGCAATGCAGCTCTGTGGCGCTTACTGGAGGTACCTGGTGGGCTACTTGGACCCCAGGGACCCTCAGGATTCAAGGGAACTTAATCCCCCAACTTACAACGCACCAGGGGGCACGTTTGCAGAGTGGTGGAGAAAGGGGACATGGACTTTGTCTACCTCTCACCAATCCCACTGTGTGGGGTTACTGGAGGTAAAAGGTAGGCTAGTTGGCCCCTAAAGGACCCCCAGCAGTGAAGGGGACTTCAATCTCCATCCAAGAGCATGCCAGGGAGCGTGTTTGTAGAGTGGTGGGCAAAGTGGGCGTGGCCTGGTACGAGTTTTTTCAGTGAATTTCTAAGGTTTTTTAAATGCTAATTTCTAACTATAACGTGCCTGAAACCTATGGTCTTTTCAGTGAATATATATATATATATATATGTATATATATATTATCTACTGGCGGTCACCAGTAGATAGTTACAGTTAGGACCGTGTTTCCATAGGAAATCCGCAACATTCTATTTGGAATAACTTTGGCGCCGATTGACGAATCCTCGCGAAATTCTCCAAATAGGTGGGGCGCTCCGCTCCGCTCCTCCCCTGAAAGTCTCGGGGGGATTCGTCAAGCGGGGGCTGAGAAAAAGGGGGGGTCCCAAAACGCGTTTTCCCCATGCATTTTTCCATAGGACCTTTAGTCCGAGCTACAGCCCGAACGGCTGAACAGAATTACTTGAAATTTGGCAGAGAGGTAGCCCTCAGGTCAGGGATGTGCCTTTTGAAGGTCTCGTGTAAATCTGTTCAGTATTTCATGAGAAAATAGCATTTAAATTAATATATATATCTATAGGCGCGCTCCGAACGCGTACCGTAAGCTTACCGTACGCGCACGCCGCCGTGCGCGAGCGCGATTCTGATTGGTTGTTAGATCTTAGTAAACATTCGAATCGGTCGAAACCAGGAAGTGTCGGCCGCCATTTTGTCTCTCGCAGTCTGAGGGGGTGAAAAACAAAGGTGGAGAACGTGAAAAGGGGGCAGGGTGGACAGTTCCTCACCCCCTAGCCTTTGTCAGGGGGTCCCAGAAGGACCCCCAAGGGCAAAAATTAATTGTAATTTTTTTTCGAAAAATCGCGGAATGCATGTAGCGTACGCGCACGGCGTAAACGGAAAATTTCGCGAACTTCGCGTAACGATTCCGCGACTATGCGTACCGTGTGCGCACGGCAAAAAATCCATAAAAAAAAAAAGAAAAGTTTCAAGGGTTGTAGAAGATAATAACTGTGATGTACAACTGTATGTAAACATTAATTCTTAAAAAATTAACCATTCCTTAATGCAGGATATAGTACATATATTATTTTATACATAGGTTGGATATTATTTTTTACCAAAAATCTCAAAAAAAAATTGCATTTAAAACACCTTTGAAATTCACTGAAAAAACCATAGGTTTCACACACGTTATAGTTAGGAATTAGCATTTAAAAAACCTTGCAAATTCACTGAAAAAACCATAGGTTTCACACATGTTATAGTTAGCAGGACATTTCACTCGTGAAAAACCAATGAAATTCCCCCGTTATAGCTAGTGCAGGCAACTATAACTCACGCGACCGCAATCCTCTGCTGATGACGTCAGATATTACATCACTGATGACATATGTGTTTTTCTGAAAAAAAAATATTTGTAATATATGTATAGCTAAAAATTAATGGAAGAAGACATGGGTAAATAAGTGTCTAAATACAGTGATGTAATATCTGACGTCATCAGCAGAGGATTGCGGTCGCGTGAGTTATAGTTGCCTGCACTAACTATAACGGGGGAATTTCATTGGTTTTTCACGAGTGAAATGTCCAGCTAACTATAACATGTGTGAAACCTATGGTTTTTTCAGTGAATTTGCAAGGTTTTTTAAATGCTAATTCCTAACTATAACGTGTGTGATACCTATGGCTTTTTCAGTGAATGTATATATATATGTATATATATATATATATATATATATATGAGCTTGCTTCGCTCACACGTTTCTTCCAAGAAAAACAAGAACGAACGTGGACCTCGTTGTATAATTCAAGATTTTTTATTTCTCCTTGTCCGCCATTACGCGTTTCAGCCGTCAAAAGCGGCCTTGATCACATGACAATGTTCAGACATTTTTTCCCATTATTTAAAGTGCTAGTGCTTCCAAAACCAACCTATCACACATGTAGAAGTTGATAAACAATGAAGAAAGACTGAACTAATATCCTGTAAATGAGGATCCACATATGTAGTTCATGTACTATAGACTTAATTGCAAGAATGCAATTAAAAAAAAAAAAACAATATTGGTAAAATACCTCCTTAGTACATTTCATACATGCCCATGAAGGCAATTATAACAATTAAAAATACATTGATGGTATTTATACTTTCCCTCTTTAACTGTTTGAATACAAAACGGTAAATATCCCTCATAGGGCTATTCTCAATCAATGTGGTGTTTATCAAATAACTGTTTAAATACAGATAAATAAGTAACCTTCGTGGAAATATTTTCAGTCGTTCTATTACATGCGTGATTGTGAAAAAGAATAATTAAGTGAATAATTAAAATCTACTTGCCACTTATCTATATAAACTACTTCTTGAGTACCACCTCGGTTGCAATTTGATGACAATTGTCTGTATTAAGGGCGTCTATGTTAAATACAATAGAAAAGTGCATTGATAAGTAATCATTGCATTAAATTCCCATATTTACAAATTGTAAATTCATTAATGCAAACATGAGGCACTCAGTAATTTGAAAAAGGTGCAGAAAGTGCTAATTGGTTCAAAAGAGCCAATAAAAATCTAAAACAAGAGGGATTGATATTTTTACATACATGCCAATAGAGATGCTAATAGGGGAGTCAGGATGATTGGGCTAATATTTTTGCTGTATCATTTGATAACCTTGATCTATAAACCATCAGAACAAACAGTAGACATAAAATATTAAAACCATATGTCTAAAATGTAAGTCTAAAAAGTTTAAAATACAATAAATATTGGGATAAGAGCAATAAGATATCCTATAAATAGACAGGGCCAAACATACATAGCAAATAATTCACAAATTCCTTATTTCAGGTACAATCCATTTTTCTAGTACAGTTGGAAATTACAAATAGGTGTAGAGGTCTTCAGTTGCATTTAATCCTCTTGGGTGCTTACAGTCAAATTCTAATATATAGTGAGTTTCTAGCCGCCTAAGCTTCGCTTCTCTGTCCCCTCCCCTTTTGGTGACCGGGATAGCCTCTATGACAAAATATTTTAAATGATTCGGATCACTGTCATGAAAGGTTTGGAAGTGCCTTGCGACTGGATAGTTTTGATCTTTGTTAATGATCGCTCGTATGTGCTGCAATATTCTCTTGTGTGCAGCTAATCTTGTACTCCCTATATACTTCAGATGGCAACTGCATTCCAAAACATATACTGCAAATTCCGTTTTGCACGTAAGATGTTGCTTGATCTCCCGGATCTTAGGTGAGAATGCTGTAGTATATGTTTTTGCGTTGTTACCAAATTTGCAGGCCTTGCAAGTAGAACACTTGAAAAAACCCTTTCTAGCAGTGAGCCACATATCCTTGCGACTCACATCTTGACTGTTGTTTGTTAATTTGTTACCCAAACTTTTTGTTTTCCTATAAGTGATGGAGGGATTAGTAAGCATGTTACCTCCTATCACCGGGTCATCTTGTATGAAAAACCTTGCAAATTCACTGAAAAAACCATAGGTTTCACACATCCTCTGCTGATGACGTCAGATATTACATCACTGATGACATATGTGTTTTTCTGAAAAAAAAAATATTTGTAATATATGTATAGCTAAAAATTAATGGAAGAAGACATGGGTAAATAAGTGTCTAAATACAGTGATGTAATATCTGACGTCATCAGCAGAGGATTGCGGTCGCGTGAGTTATAGTTGCCTGCACTAACTATAACGGGGGAATTTCATTGGTTTTTCACGAGTGAAATGTCCAGCTAACTATAACATGTGTGAAACCTATGGTCTTTTCAGTGAATTCGCAAGGTTTTTTAAATGCCAATTCCTAACTATAACGTGTGTGAAACCTATGGCTTTTTCAGTGAATGTATATATATATATATATATATATATATATATATATATATATATATATATATGCTGCTTGCCAGTGAACAAGGAATGAAAATTCTGAAACGCGTTTGGCTTTACATGAGGGGCCAATGATGGAACTGTCATTCTGCTGCAGTCTTCAATAAAGAGGTGACTTTACTCTCCGTGTGGGCTCCTTCTTAAAGGAAACTTTTTACGTTGGATGTTTAGCGGCTTTTCCAGCCGCGAAGAAGCCCTGCTGCACGCAGTTGCAGTTCTGCATCTCGTAAACACGAGATGTGAAAAGAACGGTGAGCCACACATTGTTGGGGATTTCAAAGGCAGCGGATGCAAGTTTTCTTATTGGTACCTACCCACTGGGGTTTTTATATGCATTAACTTTGGAGACAACAAGCAAAGAAACACCCACCTGGGATTAATTTTAAGGAACTACGAGTACCAAGAGGCAGTTTTGCACACGCCCATGGGGCGGGACTTTACAAACATTGAAAAGAGTTCCTCATTGATGCAGTTGTTTTCCTGCCGCTTGCCAGTGAACAAGGAATGAAAATTCTGAAACGCGTTTGGCTTTACATGAGGGGCCAATGATGGAACTGTCATTCTGCTGCAGTCTTCAATAAAGAGGTGACTTTACTCTCCGTGTGGGCTCCTTCTTAAAGGAAACTTTTTACGTTGGATATATATATATATATATATATATTATATATATATATATATATATATATAGATTACCTACTGGCGGTCGCCAGTAGGTAGTTATAGTTAGGACCACGTTTCCATAGGAAAACCGCAACATTCTATTTTGAAGAACTTTGGCGCCGGACGACGAATCCTCGCGAAATTTTCAAAATAGGTGGGGCGCTACGCTCCGCTCCTACCCTGAAAGTCTCGGGGGGATTCGTCAAGCGGGGGCTGAGATAAAAGGGGGGTCCCAAAACACATTTTTCCCATGCATTTTTCCATAGGACCTTTAGACACAGCTACAGCCCGAACGGCTGAACAGAGTTCCTTGAAATTTGGCAGAGATGTAGTCTACAGGTCAAGGAAGTGCCTTTTGTAGGTTTGGTGTAAATCTGTTCAGTAGATTCTGAGAAAATAGCCTTTAAATCAATATATATATCTGAGCCAGCTTACGGTGCGCTTACCGTAAGCTTACCGTACGCGTACGGTGGCGTGCGCGAGCGCGATTCTGATTGGCTCTTAGATCTTAGTAAACATTCGAATCGGCCGAAACCAGGAAGCGGCGGCCGCCATTTTGTGTATTTCACTCTGAAAAAAAAGAGTGAAAACAAGAAAAGGGGGCAATGAGGAGAGTTACAGACCCCCTAACATTTGTAAGGGGGTCAAAGAAGGACAGAAAAGTACAAAAAAAACATTTATTGATTTTTTTAAAAATCACGGGGTACGCGTACGGTAAGCTTACGGTAAGCGTACGGAAGAAAAAATAAATAAAAAAAGAAATGAAATGCAGATTTAAGAGTTTAGATATTAGGGAGCTCTAAAAAGAGCTGTTGTGTTTATGAAGTCATTTTGTTAGTGGTACCTACAAGTAAGTACCGATGCAGAGTCTAAGGTTCAAGAGGAAGACTCTGTTCCCTTCATCATTGAAGTGCACACCATCTCCTCTATAAATGTCTTGCATGTCATAACGCAAGTTGTTGTGGTAAATGGCACCTATACCATAGTCACGGAGGAAAGCAGAAACAGATTTGTTGACGTGCTTTCTTGCTTTGTCAATCTGCGGACAGAAATGATTGGACCAGTTCCATTTTTGCCTTTGGCATATGTTGGAAAACACAAAGGCAGTTTTAGGGAAAAGTGAAAACAGTTGTGCAAAGGTGTCCTTCATAAGCATTTCCAGACCTACCCCAGTCAAAGTGCCTAGGTCATTGCCACCACAGTGCACTATTATGAGGTCAGGGTGTTGGATTTGCATGAAGGATTTCACCAATGGCATCAACTGGTGCCACTTTAACCCTCTCTGACCAATCCATTTAATGTCTACATTTGGCAAAGCAAGGTCTCTCACCATATCTGTTTTCTCTGCAAACTTTTCACTCCAGAAGACATAGCTGTGCCCTACAATCCACACTGTGAACATCTTCAAAGGAGAACTGGATGCACTCAGGAGGTGTCTTTCAGTAGAATGGCAATATGAAAAGAAAGACAGTTTGGAAATGGAGGCATACATATTTTTTTCAAAACAAAAAGAACTGATTGGCTGTTTCATACCATTCTAGAATAAAAACTAGGCTGTATGTGTAAATTAATAGAAGCATGTTTTGTATTGGTACAGAAAAATGTGTTACCAAAGAACAGTACTATGGATTTGCTGTTAGGTTTGAAAAGTCAAGCACTCTTGCTCTGTGGAATTGAAACATTGTGTGGCGAACTTCTGACCTAACTCCACACAGCAGTGTTCCATGAGCTGTTGCTATGGTAGCAGGCAGAAGTCAAGTTGGGGGAAGGGTACTAGGCAGAAGTCAAGTTGGGGGCAGGGTACTTTTGGAAAAGGGTTGGTTTTCAACCAATAGAAATGTGTGATTACATTTGAAAAAAAGGGGGAAGCACTGAGATTTGAAACTTACATGTATATGTGTGGAAAAATAGAGGGAAAGTTTGCCATTATCTGGTTCTGCTGAGAGGAGAGAGGTGAACACAACAGAGATCCTGGCTCTGATAATCTGCTGTTTGAGTGCCACATTTCTTTCACAACTAACTAATTTTAAAGGTGAGGATAGAGTTTGAGAGGAGATGTATATGGTAAATTAAGAAATGAATAATAGAAATGAAAATTCTTTTTGTTGAAGTTGCGTTTATCATTTTCTGTTTTGGGAGAAATTTAAATGTGAGGAACATGTAAAATAATATGGACTATGTTTTCACAATAAATTAAGGTGTACTGGAAAAAAAAAGAATAGTTTAAGGGTTTGAGGTTGGACTCAGTAATGCAAATACATTCAGCATCACTAAGGCTGGTTGCCCTTGCTGGAATGTAGGCAGCCACCCAGGTTACACATGGTGGTGGTCTGAAAAAGCAGTTTGGACATGTGCATTTAAGAAAATCAAAAAAGTGGTTTCATAATGTGTCAGTCTGTAAAAGTGATTTTCACTTGCCCAAAAAAAAAGAGCAGTAAGTGTGCTTTCAAATTGGCAAAGAAATTTCGTTTTGGGACTAATGTGAAAACATGACTCTGTGTGCAAAGAGGAATTATAGGCAGAGATTTATTGCGGTTTTTTCTGGTGATTTCACAGTTGCATTAGTAGGAAAAAGGGGGAGCGATTTTTTGGGGGAAGAAGCAGACTCTTAGCACACACCCATGTGCTTGCCATGTATAATCATGCACAGTATTTACAAGCGAGTGGGGTTTTCAGGTTTCAGTCTGTAATGCAAATACATTCAGCATCACTAAGGCTGGGTGCCCTTGCTGGAGTGTAGGCAGCCACCCAGGTTACACATGGTGGTAGTCTGAAAAAGAAGTTTGGACATGTGCATTTAAGAAAATCAAAAAAGTGGTTTCATAATGTGTCAGTCTGTAAAAGTGATTTTCACTTGCCAAAAAAAAAGAGCAGTAAGTGTGCTATCAAATTGGCAAAGAAATTTCGTTTTGGGACTAATGTGAAAACATGACTCTGTGCAAAGAGGAATTATAGGCAGAGATTTATTGCGTTTTTATTTGGTGATTTCACAGTTGCATTAGATGGAAAGGGGGAGCGATTTTTTGGGGGAAGAAGCAGACTCTTAGCACACACCCATGTGCTTGCCATGTATAATCATGCACAGTATTTACAAGTGAGTGGGGTTTTCAGGTTTCAGTCTGTAATGCAAATACATTCAGCATCACTAAGGCTGGTTGCCCTTGCTGGAGTGTAGGCAGCCACCCAGGTTACACATGGTGGTAGTCTGAAAAAGAAGTTTGGACATGTGCATTTAAGAAAATCAAAAAAGTGGTTTCATAATGTGTCAGTCTGTAAAAGTGATTTTCACTTGCCAAACAAAAAAGAGCAGTAAGCGTGCATTCAAATTGGCAAAGAAATTTCGTTTTGGGACTAATGTGAAAACATGACTCTGTGTGCAAAGAGGAATTATAGGCAGAGATTTATTGCGTTTTGCTCTGGTGATTTCACAGTTGCATTAGATGGAAAGGGGGAGCGATTTTTTGGGGGAAGAAGTAGACTCTTAGCACACACCCATGTGCTTGCCATGTATAATCATGCACAGTATTTACAAGCGAGTGGGGTTTTCAGGTTTCAGTCTGTAATGCAAATACATTCAGCATCACTAAGGCTGGTTGCCCTTGCTGGAGTGTAGGCAGCCACCCAGGTTACACATGGTGGTAGTCTGAAAAAGAAGTTTGGACATGTGCATTTAAGAAAATCAAAAAAGTGGTTTCATAATGTGTCAGTCTGTAAAAGTGATTTTCACTTGCCAAAAAAAAAGAGCAGTAAGTGTGCTATCAAATTGGCAAAGAAATTTCGTTTTGGGACTAATGTGAAAACATGACTGTGTGCAAAGAGGAATTATAGGCAGAGATTTATTGCGTTTTTATTTGGTGATTTCACAGTTGCATTAGATGGAAAGGGGGAGCGATTTTTTGGGGGAAGAAGCAGACTCTTAGCACACACCCATGTGCTTGCCATGTATAATCATGCACAGTATTTACAAGCGAGTGGGGTTTTCAGGTTTCAGTCTGTAATGCAAATACATTCAGCATCAGTAAGGCTGGTTGCCCTTGCTGGAGTGTAGGCAGCCACCCAGGTTACACATGGTGGTAGTCTGAAAAAGAAGTTTGGACATGTGCATTTAAGAAAATCAAAAAAGTGGTTTCATAATGTGTCAGTCTGTAAAAGTGATTTTCACTTGCCCAAAAAAAAAGAGCAGTAAGTGTGCTTTCAAATTGGCAAAGAAATTTCGTTTTGGGACTAATGTGAAAACATGACTCTGTGTGCAAAGAGGAATTATAGGCAGAGATTTATTGCGTTTTTTTCTGGTGATTTCACAGTTGCATTAGTAGGAAAAAGGGGGAGCGATTTTTTGGGGGAAGAAGCAGACTCTTAGCACACACCCATGTGCTTGCCATGTATAATCATGCACAGTATTTACAAGCGAGTGGGGTTTTCAGGTTTCAGTCTGTAATGCAAATACATTCAGCATCACTAAGGCTGGTTGCCCTTGCTGGAGTGTAGGCAGCCACCCAGGTTACACATGGTGGTAGTCTGAAAAAGAAGTTTGGACATGTGCATTTAAGAAAATCAAAAAAGTGGTTTCATAATGTGTCAGTCTGTAAAAGTGATTTTCACTTGCCCAAAAAAAAAGAGCAGTAAGTGTGCTTTCAAATTGGCAAAGAAATTTCGTTTTGGGACTAATGTGAAAACATGACTCTGTGTGCAAAGAGGAATTATAGGCAGAGATTTATTGCGTTTTTTTCTGGTGATTTCACAGTTGCATTAGTAGGAAAAAGGGGGAGCGATTTTTTGGGGGAAGAAGCAGACTCTTAGCACACACCCATGTGCTTGCCATGTATAATCATGCACAGTATTTACAAGCGAGTGGGGTTTTCAGGTTTCAGTCTGTAATGCAAATACATTCAGCATCACTAAGGCTGGTTGCCCTTGCTGGAGTGTAGGCAGCCACCCAGGTTACACATGGTGGTGGTCTGAAAAAGAAGTTTGGGCATGTGCATTTAAGAAAATCAAAAAAGTGGTTTCATAATGTGTCAGTCTGTAAAAGTGATTTTCACTTGCCCAAAAAAAAAGAGCAGTAAGTGTGCATTCAAATTGGCAAAGAAATTTCGTTTTGGGACTAATGTGAAAACATGACTCTGTGTGCAAAGAGGAATTATAGGCAGAGATTTATTGCGTTTTTTTCTGGTGATTTCACAGTTGCATTAGATGGAAAGGGGGAGCGATTTTTTGGGGGAAGAAGTAGACTCTTAGCACACACCCATGTGCTTGCCATGTATAATCATGCACAGTATTTACAAGCGAGTGGGGTTTTCAGGTTTCAGTCTGTAATGCAAATACATTCAGCATCACTAAGGCTGGTTGCCCTTGCTGGAGTGTAGGCAGCCACCCAGGTTACACATGGTGGTGGTCTGAAAAAGAAGTTTGGACATGTGCATTTAAGAAAATCAAAAAAGTGGTTTCATAATGTGTCAGTCTGTAAAAGTGATTTTCACTTGCCCAAAAAAAAAGAGCAGTAAGTGTGCTTTCAAATTGGCAAAGAAATTTCGTTTTGGGACTAATGTGAAAACATGACTCTGTGTGCAAAGAGGAATTATAGGCAGAGATTTATTGCGTTTTTTTCTGGTGATTTCACAGTTGCATTAGTAGCAAAAAAGGGGGAGCGATTTTTTGGGGGAAGAAGCAGACTCTTAGCACACACCCATGTGCTTGCCATGTATAATCATGCACAGTATTTACAAGCGAGTGGGGTTTTCAGGTTTCAGTCTGTAATGCAAATACATTCAGCATCACTAAGGCTGGTTGCCCTTGCTGGAGTGTAGGCAGCCACCCAGGTTACACATGGTGGTGGTCTGAAAAAGAAGTTTGGGCATGTGCATTTAAGAAAATCAAAAAAGTGGTTTCATAATGTGTCAGTCTGTAAAAGTGATTTTCACGTGCCAAAAAAAAAAGAGCAGTAAGTGTGCATTCAAATTGGCAAAGAAATTTCGTTTTGGGACTAATGTGAAAACATGACTCTGTGTGCAAAGAGGAATTATAGGCAGAGATTTATTGCGTTTTTTTCTGGTGATTTCACAGTTGCATTAGATGGAAAGGGGGAGCGATTTTTTGGGGGAAGAAGTAGACTCTTAGCACACACCCATGTGCTTGCCATGTATAATCATGCACAGTATTTACAAGCGAGTGGGGTTTTCAGGTTTCAGTCTGTAATGCAAATACATTCAGCATCACTAAGGCTGGTTGCCCTTGCTGGAGTGTAGGCAGCCACCCAGGTTACACATGGTGGTGGTCTGAAAAAGAAGTTTGGACATGTGCATTTAAGAAAATCAAAAAAGTGGTTTCATAATGTGTCAGTCTGTAAAAGTGATTTTCACTTGCCCAAAAAAAAAGAGCAGTAAGTGTGCTTTCAAATTGGCAAAGAAATTTCGTTTTGGGACTAATGTGAAAACATGACTCTGTGTGCAAAGAGGAATTATAGGCAGAGATTTATTGCGTTTTTTTCTGGTGATTTCACAGTTGCATTAGTAGCAAAAAAGGGGGAGCGATTTTTTGGGGGAAGAAGCAGACTCTTAGCACACACCCATGTGCTTGCCATGTATAATCATGCACAGTATTTACAAGCGAGTGGGGTTTTCAGGTTTCAGTCTGTAATGCAAATACATTCAGCATCACTAAGGCTGGTTGCCCTTGCTGGAGTGTAGGCAGCCACCCAGGTTACACATGGTGGTGGTCTGAAAAAGAAGTTTGGGCATGTGCATTTAAGAAAATCAAAAAAGTGGTTTCATAATGTGTCAGTCTGTAAAAGTGATTTTCACGTGCCAAAAAAAAAAGAGCAGTAAGTGTGCATTCAAATTGGCAAAGAAATTTCGTTTTGGGACTAATGTGAAAACATGACTCTGTGTGCAAAGAGGAATTATAGGCAGAGATTTATTGCGTTTTTTTCTGGTGATTTCACAGTTGCATTAGATGGAAAGGGGGAGCGATTTTTTGGGGGAAGAAGCAGACTCTTAGCACACACCCATCTGCTTGCCATGTATAATCATGCACAGTATTTACAAGCGAGTGGGGTTTTCAGGTTTCAGTCTGTAATGCAAAAACATTCAGCATCACTAAGGCTGGTTGCCCTTGCTGGAGTGTAGCAGTCTGGACATGGGCTTTTAAAAAAATCTGAAAAGTGGTTTCATAATGTGTCAGTTTGTAAAAGTGATTTTCACTTGCCCAAAAAAAAGAGCAGTAAGTGTGCATTCAAATTGGCAAAGAAATTTCGTTTTGTGAGTATTGTGAAAAGAAATGTAGTAATATATTTAAATAAAATAAAGGAATTTTTTTTTTAGTTTTTTTCAGGTATTGCTGAAGAGCAGTGAACAAAATTTAAGATGCCTACAAAATCCAGAGTTCAAAAAACGCTAAAAAAAAAACTATATTTGAAGACAACTAGAGGATCAAAGTTAGTAGAAGATGCTGATGTTGGGAGGTAGAAAAAATCTTCTGGTAAGCAAAAAAAAGATTTTCTAAGGAATATATTCAAAAAAAGGAAAAATGTACAAAATGTCTGTACAGGAAAGAATGATTTCAAACAAAAAGGACAAGAAAAAATTGAGAATTTAGTTAATGCAAATATACCTTCTGCAACTAAAAAGTTAAACTTAAACAGAAAAACAGCGTTTAAAGAGATACGTAGAAAAATGTTTCAGAGAAGAGTTATGTCCAATTTGATAAAGGATGTGAAGAAATATAAGCAAAAGGCAAAGTTTTATAAGAGAAAAAAAGAAATTGAAGCCATTGCAGCAAAGGCATTAGAATTAAAAAGGAAACTATTCATATTAATTTTGAATAGGATGCGTACATTAGACAAAATGGTTAATGTACTGAAATCACATAGCAAAAGGAAAAGAGTAGTGAACAGAACAAACTTTTGTAAAGTGTTTTTAGGAAAGTGGATGCATAGTTCAAGTAGTGAACCTTTTTTTAATGAAGAGAGCTATTTTCAAAGTAATAGTTTGCTGCATGCAGTTGACACCAGAGGTCGTTCATACGAAGTAAAAAATGGTTGCATAATGGAGAAGGAGATAATGGTTCCAAGAGATGAGGTACAAGTGATGGCAGATGAGGCAATGGGGAGACGTCCTAAAGCCCCAGTGTACACTTGGAATTGTAGTAGTATTTGCACTGTGCGTCAGGAATCTATTGACAAATTTCGAGAGTTTCTAAGAGAATATAGTAAAAAAAGTATAAAACAGAAGATTAAGGTGCTTCAAAGACTGGATCCATGCAGAGTGAGAGAGAATACTGGTTTGCAGGGTCATTCTCTGGCTTGTCTATCTAGAAAAGTGTGCAATAGTGTTTTCCATCATTTTAGGATGCTGGCTGTTCATCATACTGAAATGAGAAGGTTTGTGAGACGGTTGTATTTTGCCAAAAGTCCAGCAATAAAGTTAAATGAATTGAATAGGGCTCTGTTCCGAGGAACGGTATCAGATGTAGAGAAGGTTGTTGATGAAATTCAGTTTTGTTACTTTGGTCCTGAACAAAACAGTGCAGAGAAGGACACAGTAAATGAGGAAGAAGTGGAAGAGAATGTAGAACCCTCTGTAAGTAACACATTTAATGATCACATAACAAAATTTGCAATAGTCTCTAATGAAAGACCAAATTTTACTTGTATTTGTTGCCGCAGAACTCATTATAGAAAACAAACTAGGAATGTTGATCTCTACAGAAAGAGTGAAAATGAAGATAATTATAAGTGGAAGGATTTTGCCACATATATATTTCTAGAAAATTGTTTTGAATTGGGTGAAGATCAGCATATTTGTAAATACTGTTACAACAAGTTAGAGGAAAATAGAATGCCGACCAGAGCTGTACATAATAATTTAGAATTGGATGCTATTCCTGCTGAACTTTCTGAATTAAATACATATGAGTCTATACTCATTCAATGTGTTCATCCGTTCCAGACCATAGTACGTATGGAGCCCAAAACTGGTAAATTACCTCCTTCAGATTTTCTGAGAGGTTTAAAAGGTAGAGTGGTGTATTTGCCCTTGGATTTGAAAAAAAATATGGAAACTATTGATGCGGATACTTTGGAAACTGAACCATTAATTATTCTGGTTAATGGTGTACCTACAAAGAATAAGAAGATTTGGCAGGAGCTGGTAGATGTACGGAAAGTACAAAAAGCAAATTTGTATTTGAAAAGGAATAACAAATGGTATGAATCAATTTATATAGAAGAAGAAGAAGAAGAAGAAGATTTACAAGAAGACACAGAAACACCAACTGGACAAATTGAAAAAGTGGACAAGTCAAAGGAAGAAGAAATTTATGAACATTTTAGCATACATCCTCTTCATTCAAAAGAAGTTATGGGAGACAATATTGATCTCTTTCAGATGAAGAAAGCAAAAGGAACTCCCGTGAGTGTATGGGAGGAGAGCTTGGAAGCTCGATGTTTTCCCCAGCTGTTTCCTAAAGGAAAAGGAGGACGATACGATGAACGTCCGGAACAGATTCCAGCTTCTGAGTATCGGACTACAAGACTATATGCTGAAGATCCCAGATTTCGACAAAGTATTCCTTATTTGTTCCATCTTTTATTTGAAAGCGACTTGTCTGCACTGTCTTATGCAGTAAATCACATTTTAAAAAGTGGAGTACATTTACAAAATGTGTCTGCTAAGGATTTTATGGAGAAAGTGCAGCACCGAGATGATCATTTGGAAACACAACTGATCAATCTGATGGCTTGTCAGCGTGGGACAAATGAATATTGGTACCGACGCCATGGTGAACTAAAATGCATGTTACGGAATTTAGGAACACCAACATGGTTCCTTACCCTAAGCTGTGCCGAGTACGCTTGGGATGATTTACTGGATTTTCTACGAGAGGCCAATTCAAACATTAAAAACATCGAATACAAGACAGCAGGAGAACTGTGCTCATTGGATCCGGTTAATGTTTGCAGATATTTCAATCATAGATTTGAGGCTATGATGTCCTTCATCTGCAATAAAAAAAATCCACCTCTTGGAGAAGTAGTGGATTTCTTTTGGAGAAAAGAGTACCAGGCAAGAGGTGCTCCTCATATTCATATGCTGTTGTGGATCAAGGATGCCCCAAAGTTTGGAACAGATACTGATGAAGCAGTGTTATCTTACATTGAAGAATATGCAACATGTGCTATACCAAAAAGCACAGAAGAGAAAAAGTTAAAGGAGCAAGTTTTACGTTTCCAAAGTCATCGGTGTGGAAAATACTGTCGACGGAAATACAAGAGCAAAGAAAAATACTACACTAAATGTCGATTTGGATTTCCTAGACCTGTTCTTTCAAATGGAAGAGTAAACAGTTTTATGTCAGCTGTGAGACATACTATCACAAGAAAATCACCAAAGAATACTTACAACCTTAAAAGAAAAGAAGAATCAAAAAATATAAATGACTACAACCCAGTCATTTTATCCATGTGGAACGCTAACATGGATATACAGTATGTTGCTGACAATTCCATTGCTGTTGCTCGATATGTAACGTCTTACATTACGAAATCAGAAAAAACAGAATTGAAGGAAATGTGGGAAGAGATTTCTCACGAGAAGACTGTCAGTAAGAAGCTGTACAGTTTCAGTTTGAAGATGTTATCGCATCGAGAAATTGGATCCTACGAATGTTCAGATAGGTTATCTTCTGCAAGTCTCTACTCGAAGTCAAGAAGAATAATTTGGGCAAGTTTAGGCCTTGCAGCAATGAGAAATCGGGTACTGAAATCTGTAGGAGAAATTGAATATTTGGCCGAGAATGACCCAGAAAGTACAGATATTTTGAAATCAAACATGTTGGACACTTATTATCCCAAGAGAAGTCATCATCTGGAGAACATGTGTCTCTATGAAGTGTTGCAGAACTACATTTATTCACGGAAAGCTGCAGAAGACATCAACAATGGAAAATATAAAGTCGTTGGTGAAGAAGGATGTTTGGTGAAGCAAACAAAAGGAAGTTTGATAAATCACCGGAAGCTGAGTTGTGACACTACTGACAAGAAGGAATTTTACTACTTGGCTCTTTTACAGTTGTTTAAACCATGGCGTACAGAGGATGAACTACTGGGAGAATTTCAAAGCTATGAAGATTCTTTTAATGCTTGCAAAAACAGCATAGAATGCAGTACATTCTCAACTTATCTGCAAATGTTAAATGAAGAAATTGAACAGGAAACTACAATTGCAGCAGAAATAGCTAGAGACAGTTCTCAGGACAGCCAAAGTTCAGGAACACTCAGTCAAGATCCCCTAGGACAACCAATCGTTGAAAATGAAGCATCAATAGCCATGAATGAAGTGGAAACGGCTATGAATCAAGCTCAAGAAGAATTTATAGACTTAGAAAATTTGGAAAGACAACTGAATCAAGAGCAGCAACAAATTTATGAAGAGATCAAAAACAAAATTGATCACGGATTTCTACATGAAAAAAAAGAGTGCTCATGCACATCATTTCATCCAATCAGGATGTATGTAAGCGGACAAGCTGGAACTGGAAAAAGTTTCCTAATAAAAGTCATCAGAAGCTACCTAAAGCAAAAAACGGATTCTACTTTGTCTTGTGTGGTTACTGCTCCAACTGGGTTAGCAGCATATAACATAAAAGGAATCACTTTACATCGTTTGCTAATGTTACCAGTGGAGCATGAGAACAAAATACAATTCAACAAGCTAACTGGAGAAGCATCCTTGGAAGTTTCAAGAGTATTGAAGAAGATGCAAGTTCTCATTATTGATGAGGTGAGCATGGTATCAAACTTAATGCTTGCCTTTGTGCATTTAAGAATGCAGCAAATTTTGAAGACAGACTATGACATGTTATTTGGTGGAAAACACGTCATAGTTTTTGGAGATCTTTTGCAACTTACTCCAGTTAAAGGACAACCAGTGTTTAGTACTGTCAAACATGAAGACACAAAGAAGTCATTGGGAAGCATCGGAAATACAAATATTTGGTCCTTCTTTGAGTACAAGGAACTTACTACTAATATGAGGCAAGCAAGCGATGAAGAATATGGAAGTATTCTGAAGGATATCAGAATTGGACTACTCACAGAAGTTGGCAAAAAAGCATTACAGAGTCGGCTGCTACATAATTTATTTCCAAAGGAAGAAATAGTTGCAGAAAAGATATACAAGAACATTGCAGAAAACAAAAGTGTCATCTGCTTAATGCCAACTCTACGTGAATGCTCAATATTCAATGAGGAGCTTTTGAAATTGGAAAAGGAAGAGATCAGGAAATTGGAAGCAGTGGACAAAATTGAGGATGGAAGAATTACTGTCACAGTAACAGGCAAAATGAAAAATAAATTGGACTCACTAGAGAAGAACATCTCCAAAACAGCTGGATTAGAAAAAAATCTATATGTTTGCATGAACTGTAGAGTATTTTTAAGAAGAAATTTAGATGTTGAAAAAGGTTTAGTTAATGGAGCTATGGGAAGAGTTGTGGGTTTTATTAATTATCAGAAAAAAGAAGGAATTGAATGTTTAAAAATAAAATTTGATCAGATAGAAGAAGTTAAAGATATTTGTCGTTGTACAGTTCGTTTCATGCTTGTGAAAGACTTATATGTACGTAGGAAGCAGTTTCCGTTTTCTCTAGCATATGCTGTAACTATTCACAAGTCTCAAGGATTGACTGTAGATTGTGCATTTGTGAACATTGGTTCAACTGTGTTCAAAGAAGGTATGGCATATGTTGCTTTGTCACGAGTGAAAACATTATCAGGTTTATTCATGATAGACTTTGATGACTCAAAAGTTAGTGCTGATACAAACTGTGTAAAGGAGTATAATAGATTAAGAAGAAGTTATGCTCCTCATTTAGGTCAGTATCCTGTGTTAGAGAAACGTGTAGTTTCTCGTAAAAGAAAAAATGACAATATCTGTAATGAAGATGTAGCGAAGAGGAAAAAAAAGAGGAGTGATGTAATTGCAAGCAAAAAGAAAAAGGAAAATGAAGAACAGGTTGTAGGATGTCATTTTGAAAATAGCTCTGGTGTCAACTGCTACGCAAATGTAGTGCTGAATGTTGCATTTTATCTGGAAAGTTTGCAAGAGCAGATAATAGTAAATCAGGGAAAAAGATTCTGTTCAGAGCTGAGTCTCCTTTTTCAAAAGCTGAGTAAAGATAAAACTCAAATAGAAAGTGCCACTGAAATTAGAAAACTTTTAGATGTATGTTCAGGACGAACACAGTTTTCTCAAAATGTACAGCAAGACGTACAGGAATTTTTGATGTATTTTCTTCAGGTAGTGGAAGAAGAAGGAGTTCCCATTGACATTTTTTTTGGTCTCTCTTATAAATGGGAACATAGTTGTGATAATTGTTATAATATATGTGGTTCTAATGTTGATAATGAAAGGTTTATTTATTTGACATTGCCAGAAAGTAAAACAGTTACTTTTGCAAAATTAGTTAAAGATGCTAATCATAGCATGAAATGTGGTGAGTGTAAATCTGACATGTTTTCAACATTAATTTTAAAGGAATACGGACAGTATGTAATTTTAATGATGCAACGATGTAGAGCTGATGGTTCAAAATTGGATACTTTAATAAAGAAGTTTACAGGACAGCAATTATCAATTTCAGGAAAAACTTTTGTAACTGTTGCAATAATTTTCCATGATGGACCTACTGTTACTTCTGGACATTACACAGTTTATCTTAAATGTGAAAAAGGTTGGACACTGTGTAATGATTCCCAATTGATTTTCAAACAACGTTTGCCTTTTGATTTAGCAAATTCCTATCTAATCTTCCTGAAACCTAAATTTTAGACAGATTTGGCAAGATCTGGACAAAATAATTTTACCATTTTACTGCATTACCATTACAATTTTGTAGAAAAATGATTTTTTAAATTATCATTTGGCCTAATGGAAAGATAACCAATTGTAATGTGGACTTTTTTAATTTTTAATGAAACTTTGAAAAACCAATAATTTAGAGATAATCGGTAACATCTGCACAATTTAAATTTTGGAATGTTATTGGACTGCCATTGGAATTTTTTTCAAAAATGATTTAAAAAATTACTATTTGGCCATGCGGAAAAGTAACCAATTCTATTGTGGACTTAATAAATTATTCCAAAAATTTTCGTGAACCAAAATGTAACAGAGAATCAGTGAGATCTGGACAAATTAAACTTTAGAATTTTATTTGATTACTGTTGGAAATTTATTCCAAACAAAATTTTAAAATTACTATTTGCCCTAAAGGAAATGGAATCAGATGTATTGTGGAGTTATTTGAGATATAATATTGTGATTATACTTCTGAAACAAACATATCAGACGGTATTTTAAAGAAATAACTATTGGTATTATATGATATTTTTTTAGAATATTATGCATTTCTATAATGTTAAGTTTAAGTAAAAAGAAATTCTGGGCTTTTTTATTACAATCTTTGTGATTGTTATTTTTTTTTGCCCGCTGTAAAATGATGAATGCAATTGCTTTCACAATTTATAGTGAAATGCAATATATTCTGAAAACAGCAAAAATAAGGCAAAAATATTTTTGGGAAAAAAATGTAAATATGTGTACTGTATTATAAAATGTTTTAAAAATATTAATACTTTTTTCTTTTTTTTCAGATTCATATAGAAATTTTTTGAAAACTAGAACCATTTTTAAAGCTATTTTTAAAAAAAACAAATGAATAAATATTTTTTTGAGTGAGTATGGTAAGTCAATAATAATAATTGTAGTCTCTCAAGGACCTTGTAATGTGATAATTGATTTTTAGTGTTTTTTAAAAAAAAAAAAAAAAAAATTACGCGTACCGTACGCGTACGGTAAAAAAAAAAAAAAAAGTTTTTAAAAACATATATAAAAAATAGATGAAAGGTAAGGTTGGCTCTTAAAAGAGCCGTTGTGTTCATGCAGGGACAGAGGAAAGAAAGATTGGGAATATTAGACGGTACGACAAGTGTGCTGATCTATTTTACTGTTCACTAGGGAAACACTGGTCTCCCTATAAGTAATTATATCGTGACAAGTGGCGCACCGTACTTCAACCCTCGCAAACCGAGGGTTAATTTCCAGAGGGCCAGCAAAAGGAGATGCTCCCCCCACAGATGAAGGGCTCACCTGACCTGCAGAAGAAGGAGTCAGCTCTGCAGATGATGGTCCAGGCTGAGCTGCTGTGGATGTACTTGCTTGTCTTTCTGAAGAGTTACCTCCAAAAAGATGACCATGTGTCCTTCTGTGTACATCCTGGAGGTGTCTCTTCATGGTATGATTCCTAAAGGAATACTTCCTGTCAGGATTACCTCTAGAAAGTACACGCTTACACAGCTTGCAAGTTACTAAGGGTGCATTCACCTTTTGCTGGCCTTCAGGAAAAGTAAAATAATCCCATACATAAGAGGGCTTTTGTTTCCTCGATCTCTGCCTCAAGACAGTGCTGCTAGTGCTAGCCTCACTCTCAGAAGAGCTCTGCTGTTCTGCCATCGTATCCCAAAGACAAACCAGCTCCTTCTCCTAAGGGATCACAAGCAGAAATGAGGGGAATGGGTGTGGTGTAGGAGAGTTCTAGAACTGAAAAGAGTTTCAACCAATCAAAAGTTGTGTTTCATGATCACATGACCTACCGTACGCTTACGGTACGCTTACGGTACGCTTACGGCAAAAGTGCGCATGCGCGTAAAAAAGACACGCGCTTGCGCGCATGCGCATAACAGACACTACCCGACACTTCCGCGTAACGTGCGCGTGTAGCGCACACGCGTACGCGTCCCACGCGGAGTACGCGCGGCTACGCAAATTGCGTAACTATACGCAAGCAGCGTGGATAAATTACGGACGTAGCGTAAACCGTACGCTTACCGTAAGCTTACGGTACGCGTACTAAAAAAATAATAAAAAAAATAGAAAAAAAGTACTGCAAATAAATTTTACATGTTTATTTTAAAAAATATATAAAAAAAAACATATTAAAGAATTTTAAAAATTTAACCATAGTCTTTATAAAAGGTAAGAAAAATAAAATAAAAATATGTTAAAAAAAATAGAAGAAAAAAAAAACAATTAGCATTTAAAAAACCTTGCAAATTCACTGAAAAAACCATGGGTTTCACACACGTTATAGTTAGGACTTAGCATTTAAAAAACCATAGAAATTCAGTGAAAAAACCATAGGTTTCACACACGTTATAGTTAGGAATTAGCATTTAAAAAACCTTAGAAATTCAGTGAAAAAACCATAGGTTTCACACATGTTATAGTTAGCTGGACATTTTACTCGTAAAAAACCAATGAAATTCCCCCGTTATAGTTAGTTCAGCTAACTATAACTCGCGCGCCCGCAATGCACTGCTGATGACGTCACATATTACATCACTCATGACATGGTCAGTGACATCACTCATGACATCACTGATGACATCTCAAATGACATCACTGATGACATCATCCTTGTGATAGAGTGGCAGACCTCCTCTTCCCCTAATAAAACCTTTGATACACACAATCAAAAATAGAGACTAAAATTTACAAAACAATGGACATACCAATAACAGTTACAACAACCTCTTCAGTAATTCTAAGATCCACATACACATCCACTCATTCACCAACAGTCCAATACAGTCACTCATACATGTACTCACTTATCATATGTACTCATACACCTATACATCCTATTACACAACGCCACTCATCCATAGAGCTACTCACACACATAGTCACTCATGCCAATAAAGAATCAAACATCCATTTACTTGCATATACAGTTATACACACACCACCACACTTACTTCTACGGAAACTTACACATACTTAGTCTTTTTAACAATCACTTATAGAAACACATACTTATTCATACAGGAACTCTTTCAATCTCTCACTCTCACATATACTCACATATATAAACCAATAGTCACATATACTAGTTTTAAACATATGTAGTTACTCATAAAGACACTATTGAGACAGTCATTCACTCACTAACACACCCATACACACACTCATCCACCCATGCAGTCCTGCACACATGCTCTGTTCAACACATACAAACAGTGAGTCACTCATTCATGCACCTATGCACTACGTCATACCCCCCACCGAACCATGCAGACACTCATACTGATACTCAAAAAACCAACTAATAACCTATATAGACACCCATGTAGCTACTCTCCAACCCATGCAGCCACTTATACACAAAGTGAGAGACTGATACAGATATTTATATATTTAAACATTACTCACTAAGCCATGTATTCACTATGATACACTTAATCAGTCAGTTACACAATCAATTTTTCAAAAAGAAATCATCCATTTAGACAGTAATATACCCATTTATTCTTCCATCGACCTTGAGATATACATATATAAAACATATTTAATTTTCAGAAAAACACACATTCACTGGATGGTGTCATCAGTGATGTCATTTGAGATGTCATCAGTGATGTCATGAGTGATGTCACTGACCATGTCATGAGTGATGTAATATGTGACGTCATCAGCAGTGCATTGCGGGCGCGCGAGTTATAGTTAGCTGAACTAACTATAACGGGGGAATTTCATTGGTTTTTTACGAGTAAAATGTCCAGCTAACTATAACATGTGTGAAACCTATGGTTTTTTCACTGAATTTCTAAGGTTTTTTAAATGCTAATTCCTAACTATAACGTGTGTGAAACCTATGGTTTTTTCACTGAATATATATATAGATTACCTACTGGCGGTCGCCAGTAGGTAGTTATAGTTAGGACCACGTTTCCATAGGAAAACCGCAACATTCTATTTTGAATAACTTTGGCGCCGGACGACGAATCCTCGCGAAATTTTCAAAATAGGCGGGGCGCTACGCTCCGCTCCTACCCTGAAAGTCTCGGGGGGATTCGTCAAGCGGGGGCTGAGATAAAAGGGGGGTCCCAAAACACGTTTTTCCCATGCATTTTTCCATAGGACCTTTAGACACAGCTACAGCCCGAACGGCTGAACAGAGTTCCTTGAAATTTGGCAGAGATGTAGTCTACAGGTCAAGGAAGTGCCTTTTGTAGGTTTGGTGTAAATCTGTTCAGTAGATTCTGAGAAAATAGCCTTTAAATCAATATATATATCTGAGCCAGCTTACGGTGCGCTTACGGTGCGCTTACCGTACGCGCACGCCGCCGTGCGCGAGCGCGATTCTGATTGGCTGTTACATCTTAGTAAACCAGGAAGCGGCGGCCGCCATTTTCTCTCTCGCAGTCTGAGAGGGGGTTAAAAAACAAATGCCAAAAACATGTAAAGGGGCTGTTTAGACAGCTCCTAAGCACCTAGCCATGTTGAGGGAGTCCTCAAAGATCCCCCAAGGGCAAAAACGGAATTCTAATTTTTTCGATAATTTCGCCGATTACGCTTACCGTACGCGTACGGTAAAAATTAATTAAAAAAAAAAAATTATCCATACTCTCTCCACCCCATGTGCAAATGGTGCCCGAAGGGCAATATTTGTGCATTGCATATAACTTAAGTGAAAATTTAAAAATTAATAAAAAAAAAAAATTATCCATACTCTCTCCACCCCATGTGCAAATGGTGCCCGAAGGGAACCATTTGTGCATGGCATATAACAGATGTGAAAAATTAAAATATTACCTTTCACAACGAAGCGCATCATATGTCCTCCATGTGCGCACAGTGCGCGAAGCGCATCGTGCGTACATGGCCCATGTAGCATAACGTGGGCATGCGGTGCGCGTAGCGCACCGCGTGCCCTCCGTGCGTGCACGGCACTAACTGCGTAAAGTGGGCGCGCGGTGCGCGAAGCGCACCGCTTGCTCACTGTGCGCGCACGGTGCGTGAAGCGCACCTTGCGTGCACGGAACGAACTGCGTTAAGTGGGCGCGCACGCCACGAATGGCATAAAGTAACTTAGCATTTAAAAAAACGTACAAATTCACTGAAAAAACCATAGGTTTCACACACGTTATAGTTAGGAATTAGCATTTAAAAAACCTTGCTAATTCAGTGAAAAAACCATAGGTTTCACACATGTTATAGTTAGGAATTAGCATTTAAAAAACCTTGCAAATTCACTGAAAAAACCATAGGTTTCACACAAGTTATAGTTAGCTGTACATTACACTCGTAAAAAACCAATGAAATTCCCCCGTTATAGTTAGTGCAGGCAACTATAACTCACGCGACCGCAATCTTCTGCTGATGACATATGTGTCTTTATGAAAAAAAAATATTTGTAATATATGTATAGCTAAAAATTTATGGAAGAAGACATGGGCAAATAAGTGTCTAAATACAGTATTAGCATCAGCAGAGGATTGCGGTCGCGTGAGTTATAGTTGCCTGCACTAACTATAACGGGGGAATTTCATTGGTTTTTTACGAGTGAAATGTACAGCTAACTATAACTTGTGTGAAACCTATGGTTTTTTCAGTGAATATAGATATAGATATAGATATAGATATATATATACCATAGGTTTCAGGCACGTGATGGTTAGAAATTAGCTTTTAACAAACCTTAGAAAGTCACTGAAAAATCCATAGGTTTTCGGGAAAGTTATAGTTAGTTGGACATTTCACTCGTACAAAACCAGAAAAATTCCGCTGTTATAGTTAGTTCAGCTAACTATAATTCTGCACTGCTGATGGCGTCACATATTACTTCACTCATGACATGGTCAGTGACATCACTGATGAGATCTCAAATGACATTACTGATGACATCATCCAGTGACTGTGTGTTTCTATAAAGTTTAAATCTGTTTTATATATATGCCAAGGTGTACTGAAGAATGAGTGGGTGTATAAGTGTCCGGATGGATGACTTAGTAGGTGCGTGTCTGACTGTATAAGTGAGTGATTAAATGTGTCTTACTGAATGCATGGGTTATTGACTAAACTGTGTGAATGTCTGTATCAGTCTGTCTGTTGTTGTGTAAGCTGCTGCATGGGTTGGTCAGTAGCTACATGAGTGTCTATATGGGTTATTGATTGGTTGCCTGAGTATTTGTATGGGTGGATGAGTGTGCGTGTGGTTGGGTGGGAGGTGTGTGACTCTGTGCATAGATGTGTGAGTGGTTGATTCACTGGGTGTATGGGTTCAAGAGTGCATGTGGAAACAGCTATATGGGTGGGTGAGTGTGTGTATGGGTGTATTGGTGAGTGAATGGATGTCTCAGTGGTACATGTCCAAGTAACTACATATGTAAAAGGCAGTGTATATAAGAGTTGGAGTATTTAAATGACTATATGTGAGAGTCAGTGATTGTGAGAGTGGCTGTATGGATGAGTGTGTACTTGTAACAGTGATTATATAAGAGAGTAGGTATGTGTTAGTATCTGTATGAATAAGTGAGGGGGTGTGTGAATAACTGTATAGGTGAGTAAATGGGAGTGTGATTGATTCCTTGAATGACTGACTAGGTGTGTGAGTAAGTCCATGGATGAGTGGCAGTGTGTGAGTGTCTGTATAGGTGTATGAGGGCATATGATAGCATTGTATTGATGAGTGACTGCAAGTATGAGTGATTGTATGGGTGAATGAGTGAATATGTGTGTAGACCTAGGAATCAATGAGTGCTTATGTAGCAACTGGTATTGGTGTGTCGATGGTTTCAAAAATGGTAGTCTGTATTTTACAGTGGGTGTATCAAACATTATATTAGAGTGTGAGGAGGTGCATCAGATTTTCACGTGGATGATGTCATCAGTGATGTCATTTAATATGTCATCAGTGATGTCATCAGTGATCTCAATGACCATGCCATGAATGATATAATATGTGACGTCATCAGCAGTGCATTTCGGGGGCGCGAGTTATAGTTAGCTGAACTAACTATAATGGCAGAATTTCTCTGGTTTTGTATGAGTGAAATGTCCAACTAACTATAACGTCAATGAAACCTATGGTTTTTTCAGTGAATTTCAATGTTTTTTTAAATGCTAATTTCTAACTATAACGTCCTTGAAACCTATGGTTTTTTCAGTGAATTTCAATGGTTTTTTTAAATGAAAATTTCTAATTATAATGTGCCTCAATCCTATGCTTTTCTCAGTGAATTTCAAAGGTTTTATAAATGGTAATTTCTAACTATAACATCCCTATTAAGTCCCCTTGAATCCTGAAGGTCCCTGGTAGCCGAGTAGCCCACCAGGTGCCTCCAGTAAGTGCCACAGAGCTGCCTTACAGAGACGTGTTCCTAGGCCACGCACCTTTTTACACCAGGCTGCAAATGCGGCTTCTGGCACACTGCTGCTTGGACGCTGAAGTCCACTTGTGTCCTAAGGTCCTCAGGACACAAGAGGACCTCATCGCCCCACCAGCAGTGCACCAGAAGCCGTGTTTGCAGAGTGGCCCACCAGGGAATATCAGGCCCGCCCCCTCCCTGCACCACTGTGCAAATGCGCCCTGTGGCACGTTTTAAGTTGGGGGATTAAGTCCCTTTGAATACTGAGGGTCCGTGGGGGCCAACTAGCCCACCAGGTGCCTCCAGTAAGCGCCACAGGGCTGCGTTGCAATGAGGTGGTCCGAGGCAATGCCCCTTTTTACCCCTCTCTGCAACGCAGCTCTGTGGTGCTTACTGGAGGCACCTGGTGAGCTAGTTGGCCCCCAGGGACCCTCAGTATTCAAAGGGACTTAATCCCCCAACTTAAAACGTGCCACAGGGCGTGTTTGCACAGTGGTGCAGGGAGGGGGCAAGGCCTGGTATTTCAAGAGTGCAAACGCACCCTGTGGTGTGTTTTAAGTAGGGGGATTAAGTCCCCTTGAGTCCTAAGGGTCCCTGGGGGCCAACTAGCCCACCAGGTACCTCCAGTAAGTGCCACAGAGCTGCATTGCAGAGAGGTGTAAAAAGGTGCGTGGCCTCGGACCACCTCTCTGCAACGCAGCCTTGTGGTGCTTACTGGAGGTACCTGGTGGGCACCCCGGGACACCTCAGGAGCTGGCCCTGGGGGGTGGCGTTCCCCAGGGCCATGAAGAGCTACAGGAGGATGGCCATGCGTCCCCCCTCCCTTTAATTAGAAAGCCCCAGGGAGGTGGTGGTCCCCGGGCTAGTGGGTCCATAACGGACCCCTGCATTTGTACTATAAGTGCCCCGGAGAGGTGGCGGTCCCTGGGGTGTATGGGGGGCTTGAGCCCTCTAACACAGGTTTCTTTTTTTTAAAACGAGCCCCGGGGGTGGTCACCAGGGCAGTGGGGGGGCCATGTGCCCCCGCAAATATTTAACAAAAGCCCCAGGGGTGGCGGTCCCCAGGGCTTGGGGGGCCTTGGAGGCCCCCAACAGATTAATAAAAAAACAAGCCCCGGGGGGTGGTGGTCACCGGGGCTGCAGGGGCCCCCGCGGGCCTCCGCAATTATAAAATATGAATTGGGCAATGCCCCCGGAACCTGGCCCACCCAGGGTCCTCATTTAAATGAAGCGCGGGAGCCCGTGCTTCATTTTTTAAATTAATTTCAGTGGGATTCGCGACCCCATCGCGATTTCCGCCGAAATTATAGAAAAAAATGCTTTTTTTGGCCCTGAGCAGGCCTAGGGGGACAGGGTGTTTCTACCCTGCCCCCTTTTCTTGTTTTTTAACGTTTTTTCTACTGTTTTCTTGTGACTCGGTTCTACCGAGTCACAAGATGGCTGCCAACAATTCCTGGTTTGGAGTGTTGGCAGCCAATTACAGTGAAGCCCGTGCTCTGGAGGGTTTGCAAACCCACCGCTGCCCCAGATATCAAAACCTTTTCTTTTTCTAATTTCTCAGGAACTACTGAACGGATTTACACCATTTAACAGAAAGGGCTCTTTCTGAATCAAGGGCTACCTTTCTACCAAATTTGGTGTAATTCCGTTCAGCAGTTCAGGCTGTAGCCTTGGCTAAAGTTTCCTATGGAAAATTACATCTGGAAAATGCATTTTGGGAACCCCCTTTTTTCTCAACCCTCGCTTGATGAATCACCCCGAAGCTTTCAAGACAGGAGCTGACCGGAACGCCCCACTAGTTTTGAAAATTTCACGAAAATTCGTCAAACGGCGCAAAAGTTATTGGGAAAAGAAAAAACGCTTTTCCAATGGAAACTAGGTCCTAACTATAACTACCTACTGGCGACCGCCAGTAAGTAATATATATATATATATATATATACATATATATACATATATACATATATACATATATATATATATATATACATATATATATATATATATATATATATATATATATATATATATATATATATATACACACACACACTAGATGTCACTGCCCTCTATACTTCTATTGACCATGATTTTGGGATGCTTGCGTGCGAATATTATTTGGAAAGGAGACCAGCATGTTTTTTAGACCATAATCAAATTCTTATAGAGATGATCCGCGTCTGCTTGAAGAATAACATCTTTATGCATGACGGGTTCATGTACTGACAAAAAACAGGGACTGAAATGGGCACCTGCTTTGCCCCCAGCTTTGCAATTTGGTTATGGGCTGGTGGGAAAAGCAGGTGGCCTGAGCAGACAAGAATGCGGAGTTTGTACAAAATACTTTGATCTGGACCCGTTATATTGACAATCTTTTTCTATTATGGAATGGGTCCAGATAAAATGCGGAAGAGTATGTTAATATCCTCAATGAAAATGTCTTTAACCTGCACTTTACCTCACATATAAGTTCCAGTGAGATCACTGTCTTAGATATTCTGTTGCAAGTGAAGGATGGTAAAATTAGTACCACAGTGTATCGCAAAACGACAGCTGTAAATAGTACTCTTCACTTTAATAGTCAGCATCCGAGAAATCTGAAAGAAAGCATTCCTTATGGGGAAACATTGAGAATTAAAAATATCTGTAGCCAGTAGGAAATGTTTGAGGATCAGTTGCAGAAAATGAATGGGAGATTTTGTAAACGAGGATATTTTCCCAGATTACTAAATGCAGCTAGATTGAAATCTAAAAATATCACCAGAAACCAGTTACTCTACTCCAATAATAGATCCAAGAAGGAAAATGTACCAGCAAAATGTATTACATGTTTTAACTCAATGCCCTAAAGTGTATCAAATCATAAGAAAACACTGGCAGGTAGTGAGAAGTGACACAACAATTGGAAAATCTACCAATGAGACCCCCAGCTATGTGTCGAAAAGACAGGACATTAGGGGATAGCTTAACACATAGGGGTCGATTAGGATGGCGGGCGGACCTGAGTCCGTGCGCCATCCTCGCAGGGTTGGGACCAGCCGCCATACAGGCAGCGGTCCCACACTACGAATTAAGATGCGACGGCCACCCTGGCAAATTGCCATGTTGTGCATTTCCATGCACAACGGGCCAGGCACCGCGCAATGCAATCATTGTAAAGCCTGTAGAATGGTGAGAAATGTTTCTGTATTCCAGTCCTCAGACGGACAGAAAAGAAAGGTAAATGGGTTTTATAATTGTAATACAGATTACTGTGTTTATGTGCTAAGCTGCCCCTGTCCCCTGATGTACGTAGGAAGCACAATTTTTCCATTAAAAAAGCGAATATTAGAGCATCAGCGGGCCATTTGGAATCATGATTTCACCTATTCAGAAGCTAGACATTTTAATGATCAGCATGCTAGTGATCCAGGGTTACTGAATTTCTTTGTGATGGATAGAATTCCCCCGAATATAAGTGGAGGTAACAGGATAATGAATTTAAGACACTTAGCTCAAGGTATATCCTGGACCTACACACGAAATTTCCGAGTAGGCTGAACAAGGATGAGGAGTTGGAAGTCCATCTGGGCTGATTCATGGTTATTGATACCCCCATCTTTTCCTTCTTTTTTTAGCCGCTGATAATATACATGTGATTCTTTTATGAAATGTCAACATGTGACTCTCTGGTTAATCATTACACTTAGACACCTTTAAGCTTAAAAGATTTATGGTTTATCTATGATATTTGTACATATCTACATAGAATCATGATGTTTACAAGGAATTGTGATATGGACATATTCAATAAGAATTTCATAGATATATTATATATGGTAGATTTGTATTATGTCCAGGGTTATCATCAAATTATTTATAATAACATCTTTGGAGAATATAGTTTAAAACATAAGAGTTTTGAGGTGTTAGCAATGCTTTCAACCATATAATTCCTAGCTGAAGCCACAAGCATTCCCTCTTATTTGATTGATGTATCTGATTTGGGCACTGGCCCGAGATATTATGCTGCTATCCCCCAGGGCGCCTTAGCCCAAGCAATATGTAAATAATGATATGAATTAATAAATCTGTTTTTAAATAATTATTGAAAATAATTTAATAAACAGTGAAAAATAGTAAAAATTAAAAAAATAGGCATGAAAATAGGAACATATCTCAATGTAATAGGTATTAGGCAACACAGGTCTTGACTTATAAGAATATAATGGAAGTTGATACGGAGGTGTTTCTTCCATGTCTTTTACCTGATGTACCTTTAAATCTGCTTGGGCTATGAAGCAATGTAACTTTGGTAAAGGCTGGGACCAGCCGAAATGCAACAGTACAGACACAGTGACGAGAATATGAAGAAATAAAAGATTGTTGACTTGCCTGGAGTGCCCACCTCTGCTCTTTTTTATTAGAGTCTCTGAAGAATATATATATATATAATCTACTGGCGGTCGCCGGTAGATAGTTATAGTTAGGACCTATTTTCCATAGGAAATCCGCAACATTCTATTCCCAATAAGTCTGGCACCGGTTGATGAATCCTCGTGAAATTTTCCAAACTTTTGGCCAGCTCCGCTCCGCTCCGCTCCGCTCCTACCCTGAAAGTTTCGTGGTGATTTGTCAAGCAGGGGCAGAGAAAAAAGGGGGGTCCCAAAACACGTTTTCCCCATGCAATTTCCCATAGGATCTGTTGTCGCAGCTACAGCCCGAACCGCTGAACGGAATGACACCAAATTTAGCAAAGAGGTAGTCCTCAGTTCGGACTCTTGCCTTTTGCATATATGGTGTGAATCCGTTCAGTAGTTCCTGAGAAAATTAGAATTAAAAGTACATAAATATCTATGGCCGCGGAGGATCCGCGGACCGTACCCACACCGTGAGCACACCCTCCCCGAACCAAGCGCGCACGCTCCCGATCACGCGCTGAATGCTAATTGGCTGTCGAGTGTCTCTCTACATTCGAAACCAGGAACTGTTGGGCGGCCATTTTCTGCCTCGGTAGAAGCGAGGCTGAAGAAGCAAGGGGAATAAGTGTGTAAAACATATAAAGGGGGCAGAGTGGAAATACTCTGACCCTCTAGAGGTGCTTAGGGGGTCCCAGAAGGACCCCCTGGGGCCCCCTCTAAAATAAAAAAAAACGGTGAAATGCGCGCATCCTATCGCGTTCGATGCACGGATTTTCTCGCGGTGGGTGCGCGGATCCACGGCAATGTTTTTTGAAAAAAGACAAGAAATCATTGGTTGTATGACTACTTTCTACACTGAAAGGTAGGGTGTATATTTCTGTTTGTTAAAGGTATGATTCTTATTGGTTAACAAAAACAGATTGTAAGGAACATTATATATGATAAGCTGATATGTTGAAAAGTCAAGCACACTTCCTGTCTTGTTTAGTAACACTGTGTGCTGAACTTGTGACCTGTGAGCTCAGTGCAGTGTTCCATGACCTGTTTCTATGGTAACAGGCAGAAGGCAGATTGTGGGAAGGGTTGAAATGTATTTCAGTTGGAAAGGGTTGAAATGTTTAACCAATAGAAATGTGTGTTTGCTTTTGAGTTTATGTGTGAAGGATTGTGATTTGATGTTTACATGTATATGTGTGGAAAATGAAAGGGAAACTTTTCCATTCTTTGTTTTTGCTGAGAGGTGCACAGTGCAGAGATTATGTAAAAGAAAATATGGTGAGTGACTGATATACTTCTTAATCTACAAAAGAACTTGAAAGATGAGTTATTTAATTGTGAGGGAATGTATGTAGACTATTTTGATTTTAATCAGACTAATGTATTTCTCCTGCTAAAGTGTAGGGAGTACTTTTTTTCTCTACAATCTTATTGACAGTGTGTGTGCATGTAGAAACCATTCTGTGATAAGCATTTGTGTTTTTCATGTGTTTGCAGACAGATAACTGTGTTGTTTTTATATTTTGGTAGAATTAGAAACCAGTCATTGTTTATGAATTTGTGAAATGAGTTATGGTATGTTTCTATACTAAAATGTAGTACTACTAGATGAAGAAATGTGTTTTGGTATAGTGCAAGGGATAGTGTTGTTTGTCTAGAATCACACAGTGAGTCTGTGTGCATTTGGGAACCACTGTGAGAGAAGCATTTGGTAACATCGTGTATTTGCTGAGAGATAACTGTTTTAACTTGTCATGTTGTGAAGTTTTAGTAGCATTAGAAGACAGTTATGGCTTATGATTTGATTAAATGAGTCAGGCTTTGACAGAAAAGTGCAGTCCTGAAATATGTAGATTGTGTGCAGTTCCGTTACCAGTTGCACTGTAGTAAATGAGTTTTGGTAAACTCCTAGGGATAGTGGTGCTTGTCTAGAATCACAGTGTGAGTTAGTGTGTATTTGGGATCAGTGTGAGAGAAGCAATTGGTGACATCATGTATTTGCTGACAGATACCTTTTTTAAAACCTGTCATGTTGTCAAGTTTTAGTAGCATTAGAAGCCAGTCATTTATGCGTTGATTAAATGAGTCAGGCATTGACACTAAAGTGCAGTCGGGAAATATGTAGATTGTGTGCAGTTCCCATACCACTTCCACTGTAGTGAATGAGTTTTGGTAAGCTGCTAGGGATAGTGTCATTTGTCTAGAATAACACTGTAAGTCTGTGTGCATTTGGGAACCACTGTGAGAGAAGTGTTTCGTAACATCGTGTATTTGCTGACAGATAACTGTTTTAAAACATGTCATGTTGTCAAGTTTTAGTAGCATTAGAAGACAGTTATGGCTTATGCTTTCATTAAATGAGTCAGGTATTGACTAACCCTGTTGTGAAGTTTTAGTAGGATTAGAATCCAGTCTTTGCTTATGCGTTGATTAAATGAGTCAAGCTTTGACACTGATGTGCTGTACTTAAATATGTAGATTGTGTTCAGTACCATTAACTCTTCTAGACTAGTGAATGAGTTTTGGTAAACTCCTAGGATAGTGTTGATTGTCTAAAATCACACTGTGAGTCTGTGTGCATTTGGGTAAGGATTGTGAGAGAAGCATTTGATAACATCGTGTATTTGCTGACAGATAACTGTTTTAAAACCGGTCATCTTGTCAAGTTTTAGTAGCATTAGAAGCCAGTCTTTGCTTATGCTTTGATTAAATGAGTCAGGCTTTGACACAAAAGTGCAGTCCTGAAATATGAAGATTGTGTGCAGTTCCCTTACCACTTTCACAGTAATGAATGATTTTTGGTAAACTCCTAGGTATAGTGGTTGTTGTCTAGAATCACACTGTGAGTCTGTGTGCATTTGGGAACCACTGTGAGAGAAGCATTTGGTTACATTGTGTATTTGCTGACAGATAACTATTTTAAAACCTGTCATGTTGTCAAGTTTTAGCAGCATTAGAAGCCAGTCATTGCTTATGCGTTGATTAAATGAGTCAGGCATTGACACTAAAGTGCAGTCGTGAAATATGTAGATTGTGTGCAGTTCCCTTACCACTTGCACTGTAGTGAATGAGTTTGGGTAAACTCCTAGGGATAGTGGTGCTTGTCTAGAATCACACTGTGAGTTAGTGTGTATTTGGGATCACTGTGAGAGAAGCATTTGGTAACATCATGTATTTGCTGACAGATAACTGTTTTAAAACCTGTCATGTTGTACAGTTTTAGTAGCATTAGAATCCAGTCTTTGCTTATGCGTTGATTAATTGAGTCATGCTTTGACACTGATGTGCTGTACTTAAATATGTAGATTGTGTGCAGTACCATTAACTCTTCCAGACAAGTGAATGAGTTTTGGTAAACTCCTAGGATAGTGTTGCTTGTCTAAAATCACACTGTGAGTCTGTGTGCATTTGGGTAAGGATTGTGAGAGAAGCATTTGGTAACATCGTGTATTTGCTGACAGATAACTGTTTTAAAACCAGTCATTTTGTCAAGTTTTTGTAGCATTAGAAGCCAGTCTTTGCTTATGCTTTGATTAAATGAGTCAGGCTTTGACACAAAAGTGCAGTCCTGAAATATGAAGATTGTGTGCAGTTCCCTTACCACTTCCACAGTAGTGAATGATTTTTGGTAAACTGCTAGGGATAGTGTTGTTTGTCTAGAATCACACTGTGAGTCTGTGTGCATTTGGGAACCACTGTGAGAGAAGTGTTTGGTAACATCTTGTATTTGCTGACAGATAACTGTTTTAAAACATGTCACGTTGTGAAGTCTTAGTAGCATTAGAATCCAGTCTTTGCTTATGCGTTGATTAAATGAGTCATGCTTTGACACTGATTTGCTGTACTTAAATATGTAGATTGTGTGCAGTGCCATTAACTCTTCCAGACTAGTGAATGAGTTTTGGTAAACTCCTAGGATAGTGTTGCTTGTCTAAAATCACACTGTGAGTCTGTGTGCATTTGGGTAAGGATTGTGAGAGAAGCATTTGGTAACATCGTGTATTTGCTGAAAGATAACTGTTTTAAAACCGGTCATTTTGTCAAGTTTTAGTAGCATTTGAAGCCAGTCTTTGCTTATGCTTTGATTAAATGAGTCAGGCTTTGACATAAAAGTGCAGTCCTGAAATATGAAGATTGTGTGCAGTTCCCTTACCACTTCCACAGTAGTGAATGATTTTTGGTAAACTCCTAGGTATAGTGGTTGTTGTCTAGAATCACACTGTGAGTCTGTGTGCATTTGGGAAGCACTGTGAGAGAAGCATTTGGTAGATTGTGTATTTTTTAGCAGATAACTCTTTTAAAACCTGTCATGTTGTCAAGTTTTAGTAGCATTAGAAGGTAGTCTTTGTTTATGCATTGATAAAATGAGTCAGTAAGGTGCAGTACCATGTACTATTCTGTTCACTGTGGCAGAATTGAAAATTTAAAAGTTTTACCTAAGCACTGCCTTAGAAGTAGTCTGATTATTTAGTCAGTTTCTAAGTACCAAATAGATTGCTTCAAATGTCTATGCAGTATGCATGTAGCGTTCTAACATACTATATACTTGTCTTTTACACCTTCAATTCCCTAGTCAGTATCCATACACTTCCAGGAAACACCCTGTCACTTCCTTTGCAGTTTTAGAGACCCATTCAACAGCATATACTAATCCATTCACTGTGCCAAAACCCAAACACTTATAAATTCACCAAGACACTCTCTTTCCAGTACTCTAATGATTCAGTCACTGCCTAAGTATTCATGCACTGAGCCAGGTCTTAGCACATGGACTTCTTCAAACCCCTATCCACTATGCATGCAGTCCTCTAACCACCTACACACTTGTCTTTCACACCTTCAATTCCCCAGTCAGTATCCATTCACTTCCAGCAAGCACCCTGTCACTCCCGTTGCACTCCTCTAGTGACCCATTCAGCATCATGTACTAATCCATTCACTGCGCCAAAATCCAACCCCTTATAAATTCACCCAGGCACACTCCTTGCAGTACTCTAATCATTCAGTCAGTACCCAAGTACTCATCCAGTGAACCAGGCCTTAGCACATGGACTGCTTCAAACCCCTATGCACTATGCATGCAGTCTTCTAACCACCTAGACACTTGTCTTTCACACTTTCAATTTCCTAGTCAGTATCCATACAGTCCAGCACTTGTCACTGCCTTTGCACTCCTCTAGTGACCCATTCAGTACCAAGTACTAATCCATTCCCTGTGCGAAAAGCCTAGCACTTATAAATTCACCTAGGCACTCTTCTTGCTGTACTCTAATCATTCAGTCAGTACCCAAGTAGCCATGCAGTGAGCCAGGCCTTAGCACATGGACTGCTTTAAATGCCTATGCAGTATGGATGCAGTCCTCTAATCACCTACACAGTTGTGTTTCACACCTTCAATTCCCTAGTTAGTATTCATACTCTTCTAGCAAACACCCTGTCACTCACCCAGTGTGTCTCCTTATAGTACTGTAATCATTTAGTCAGTCAGCATGTAGAGTTTTAGTGAGGTAGGCTTTAGGGCATGAACTGCTTCAAAGTAGTATGCACTATGCATGTAGTGTTTTAACCATCGTCACACTTGTGGTTCAGGGACATAAGTTTTTATTCAGTATTTATATAAAATGTGTTTGTACAGTAATGGAATAGTATAATTTTGAAAGATATTAATATACATTTATTTGTGATTCTTTTTTACAGATACAGAATAGGAGTGTTTCTCATCTGTTTGCACTCTTCTCGTGCAAGATTGTTTGGATGAAGGGTCCTTAGGTGTTTCATCACACTTGCCGTGCCGTACGAGTATTTCTTGTTAGGATCCCCTCGTGAGAGAACTCTTTTGCAAATCTTGCACGTGATCAAGGTGGCATTGGTCTTTGTTTGCCCCTTGGGAAAAGTAAAACATTTCCTCACCACTGAAGAAAAACGTTGTGGGCGTGGTGCCTTCTGCAAAAAAGTTTCCTCAGATTTGGTAAATATTTTAAAGCGGCAACATTTACAGTTTTTGTAAGTTAAACTTATAAAATTTTGTTAGCTGTATGCATTTTATATATCTGTGATTTGTTTCTTGTGGTATTTTGTTGAGAATACCATGTTGTTGTTTTTTTAACAATCTTTCTGATTTTCCAGGTAGGTCGTCGACATCCATGGTCCCCACAGGAGTGTTCCGCCTTGTTGTTTTGTATTATTGTTGTTACATTTTGTTTATTAGTTTATCATTCATATATATGTTAATAAAAAAATAAATGTTGAAAATAGTTTATCGTTTACACATTTATGATTATAAAAGATAAAGTTTGAAAAAAATATTAATAACGTTTTTGGTTGTTATCTTAACTGCTGTGTGACTCTTTCTTGTTCTTATTACTGTTATTTGATGGAGTTCACCATGGTGTTAAATTTTGGGGCACTTATCGCTGGAATACTGGTGATATCTGCAGTTTGCACCAACTTCTGAATAGTGTGTTAGATTTATCTCAACTTTACTTCCGTTAAAGTGCTGATAATGAAATGGAGACTAGCCGTTCTCGTGCAAAAAGACACGAGGTGCACCTTTCCAATTTATTCTAAATACTAAAGTCCTGTATTGAATTGCACTGAGGTATTGGCTGCACTTACAGTGTACACACAAAATCTATTAAGAAATCTCATTGTATTTATATTGATTGGGAATAGTGCGTCAGGTGCTGGATCTTGACGAGATACACTGCTCAGTTCGTATATTGTTCTGCACACGAAAAAAATCACATCACAACTTTCACACCAATTGCAATGCGAAACAAATTCCGGCGATAAGACACGTCAGCACCAGGGATTTTACACCTGCTTTCTGCTGGTGTTAAGCAGGACAACTACCTGCACCATGAAAGGGAACACAGCCAAGAGCCACACCAGAACACCCACAGGTGCCATAGAGTCAATGAGCATGATACAGGGATACCCATGAAGGCCAGAAGACTCATCTCAACAACTCCTGGACCGCCAATGCCCCCCAAACCCACATCTTAGTAAGTGTGTCCCTGTGGTCATTGTCTTAGCACGAGCCCTGCAACATCACAGTGTGCTGTCGCCTCAGCGTTGGCAGTGAGCCTGGACGTGTAGCTACGCACGCATCCTCCTGCATGCACAACTGGCATGTGCTGGTCTGGGGTTCACTGGTCAGTGCAGGGGTGTGCCTATCCGGCAAGGGGAACGGGGTGTCTCGGACATGTCCGTGTACAGGAAGTGCGGTAAGTGTGTCTCTGTGTTCTGATGTGGCCTGCTACAAGAGCCGCAGCAGTCGATGTTGTAAAGTGGCATGCGCCACCTCCAAACGACACTGTGATGGTGTAGTTGGAATGTAGCAGGACATGCGCAAATAGGCATTACAATGGTGTGCCGTACGAGTGCACGAGATACAACAGCGCACCGTACAAAGTGTGGGGGCTCGTGGGAGGGAGGAGCAGCCGTTTGGCAACATAACACACAGTGAACTCGACCATATGCCACATGCTGGGCATCTCATCCATGATGACCACGGTCGCAGACATCCCACAACACCAACGACTGGCCTTTGTACACATCCTGTATGAATGCAGCGTGGTTTTCACTTCTATGCTCGTTCAGTGGTGTGATGTTGGCGGGTTGTGTGACTTGTGCTCCTTGTTGGTGTGTTTCATTTTGGCCATTGTTAGTCTATATGTGTGTTGTACTTAATTGTGCATGTGTGCCATTCTGCCCATCTCCCCCCTCCCCCCACTCCCTGCTCCTTCCTCTTCCTAGTGCTGTTGTGTCTATAATTTTGTTGCTGCACACATAAATACATGTAAAGAATAAATTAGAATAGTTCCTTGATTCGTTTAGGTTTCAAAACTTCTCTATTGGTTTCTTTTTAATTTTCCATATGAACCGTTTTTTTAATATTCAACAACACATAGAAGTCAGAAGTGCAACGTATTCTATCAACACACTTTGTAGAACATTCTACAACACGTGCAGGTTAAAAGTTCATCGATTTTTTAAAACTTAACGATATTTTTTTGCAACATTTTCTTGAACATTTAACGACACGTGCAGGTTAAAAGTTCACGATTGTTTTAAGTTCGAACAGTGCCTTCCAAATGCAAGTAGCAGGTGTGGTTGAGCTGAGCAAATTTTATCCTATGATATGTACTCCACGTTAGGGGTGGGCGGAATTTGCGAAATCCACTTTCGCAAATTATCGCAAAAATGTTAAAAATTATCGCAAACACGTGGAAATATCGCGAAGATGCGGAAGTTTTTTTCCCGCATGTTCGCGAGATTTTCTGCATGGTTGCGGCTCGCCAACTTACCCATGCGGTTGCTCGCAGGCGCGGCCATCTTGTTTTCACTCTTCTCGCGGTGCATGATCGCGAGAAGAAAGACGTGATCACGCGACGCATGACGTCACTGCGGGCGCGAACTGTCATGAGACAGAGCAAATGGCTAAAAACAATACAACATCTCATGGAGAACGCGACCGGATCAAGAAAACTTGTCGGCGAACGCAGGGATTCAGGTAAGGCGATCGCGCGCGCGCGAGAATGTATTACTTTACAGCGCGAGCGAGAACAAAATTACCCCAAAGCTGCGGAATGCGGAAATTTTGACATTTTCGCGCTTTCCGCGGAACGCGAAAATGTCAAATTATCGCAATTTCCGCGAACGGAACGAAATTTTAGCCCAGGCCTACTCCACGTTGAAATTGCCTTTTCTTAACCAATCACAAAGATGCTTTTCCACAAAACTAATGTGCACCCTACTTTTAAAAAAGAATGCTTTTCATGATATCTTTAGAGATAAGTTATAGATAGGAATTAGCATTTAAAAAACCTTTGAAATTCACTGAAAAAACCATAGGTTTCATGCACGTTATAGCTAGGAATTGGCATTTAAAAAACCTTTGAAATTCACTGAAAAAACCATAGGTTTCAGGCACGTTATAGTTAGGAATTAGCATTGAAAAAACCTTAGAAATTCACTGAAAAAAACATAGGTTTCAGGGGCGTTATAGTTAGCTGGACATTTCCCTCGTACAAAACCCTAGAAATTCCCCTGTTATAGTTAGTTCAGCTAACTATAACTCGCGCCCCCGCAATGCACTGCTGATGACGTCACATATTACATCACTCATGACATGGTCAGTGACATCACTGATGACATCACTGATGACATCTCAAATGACATCACTGATGACATCACTGATGACATCATCCATTGAGTATGTGTTTCTGAACAGTTTTAATATGTTTAATATATATAGGGAAAGGCCTGTTGAAAAATAAGTGGGTGTACAAGTGTGTGAATGGGTGATTTTCTAGGTGCGTAACTGACTCTATAAGTGAGTCATTAAATGTATCTTACTGCAGACTAGTGACTAAACTGTGTGAATGTCTGTATGTGTCTGTGTGTTGGTGTATACGTGGCTGCATGGTTTTGTGAATAGCTATATGAGTGTCTATATGGGTTATTGATTGGTTGTCTGAGTGTCTGTAAGGGTGCCTGAGTGTTTGTGTGGGTAGGGTGTGTGTGACTCTGTGACTAGATGTGTGTGTGGGTGATTCAGTGGGTGCATGGTTTTAAGAGTGCATCTGTGATGGACTGTATGGTTGGGTGAGTGTATGTATGGGTGTGTTAGTGATTGAATTTATATCTCAGTTGTACATGTGTCAGTAACTACATATGTGAAACGCAGTGTATATGTGTGTAAGAGTATATAACTATCTATATGTGAGAGTGTGTGATTTTGAGAGTGGCTGTATGCGCCATAGTGCAAGGATATCTGTGTCATGTGCTGTTTGTTTTTCTGCAGGAAGACACAGAATGTGTTAGTATTTTTATGAGTAAGTGAACTTGAGTGTGTTTAACTGTATAGGTGAGTAAATTGGACTGTGATTAATTATTTGCATGACTGACTAGATGTGTCAGTACCTCAATGGATGGTTGGCGGTGTGTGAGTGTCCATATAGGTGTATAAATGCACAGAGTGACTGTAAGTATGAGTGACTGTACAGGTGAGTGAGTGGACATGTATGTAGACCTAAAAGTCAATGAGTGGGTGTGTAGTTATTGGTATTGGAGTATCTATGGTTGTCAAAATGGCCGTTTGAAATTTTGAGTCGGTGTATCAAAGGTTATATTAGGGTGTGAGAAGATGCACTAATTTATCAAATGGATGACGTCATCAGTGATGTCATCAGTGATGTCATTTGAAATGTCATCAGTGATGTCACTGACCATGTCATGAGTGATGTAATATGTGACGTCATCAGCAGTGCATTGCGGGGGCGCGAGTTATAGTTAGCTGAACTAACTACAACAGGGGAATTTCTAGGGTTTTGTACGAGGGAAATGTCTAGCTAACTATAACGCCCCTGAAACCTATGTTTTTTTCAGTAAATATATATATATATACTTCCGAGCAGACGAAGAAGAAAGCACACGGACACCAGTCGTGCTTCAAGAGAGTTTAATTGGAGCCAGCACCAACACAGCACGTCATTACGCGTTTCGGCCACAGGGTGGCCTTGATCACATAAAGTAAGCGCCATTGTTAACACCCTTATATACACAGCACTCAAAGGTCATGTGATGGTTGTGATGAAGGACATAGAAAAAATCTATGGTAAGTAGTGTCTATACAAAGTATGCAAATACAATTGTAATGTCTACACAGGAAATATATAACTGAAATCCTTGTTTTGGGCTATAATTTGTCAATCTCTTGCCGAGATAAATTCATGAAAAAGGTGCAAAAGAGCATGAGCAGTACTGTTATAAAGTGCAACTGCTGAATGTGCAAAATACGCAAATTTGAAGTGCAAACTGCAATGGTATTGTTGTGCAAAATACGCAATAATGGTACAGAGTGCAAACAACCGCATAGAATATATACATAGCAGCAATATTGACCAAATGTCAAGAGTCCATGGATGGGTTCAAATACATCTCTTTAGAAATTGACATGGAGGCAAGAGAAAAAATAGGTAAACAACTAATGAACAAGCCCAGGATCTCGTAAAAATCAGTTACAAACATGCCGATCATCAGAACACTATCTAAAAAAATTGTGAAAAGAGTGCAATTGTAAAAAAATAAAGGGATGGAAAAGAAAGGGAAAAGAAATGTGAAAATACTGAAGTACATAGGAACAAACAGCAAATGTACATAAAATCGAAGGCTGGTTTGACATATATTGTTAGAAAAACAAAACAGATTACATAACTTCTGTCGAGGTGATCACAAATAGGACACGGCTGGCCGACGCCGGAGGAACCAATCTGCATGGGACCTCAATTGAGGAAGACAGAAATCGCCGGCCACAAGAAGAGGAGAAAAGAAAAGATAAGAGGATATGAGCAAATTCCAACAATAGAAAAAATCAATGTTTCAGGTGTCTAATATCGAGAATAGAAAGCATATTTATATGCAGTATATGTCTCAACATAACCAATAAAATAAATGTGGATAAGTGGACGAGAACAAAGTGCAGAGAACACCCACCCGGGATGTCAGGGATTACCTGCTTTAGTCTAATGGGGCACTATAAGAAGCAAAGTATGGTAGACTAACTGTTTTTATATAAAATTATATGTCTTCAGTATTATTGAGCCCTGTAGGTGCTTTGCTGTCGAACTCAAGGATATACCTTGTTTCGAGCTGTCTGAGAAGCTTTTCTCTATTGCCCCCTCTGCATTGTACGGGAATGTTGTCAATAACAAAATATTTGAGGCAACTGAGATCGTTGTTATGGCATTTCTTGAAGTGTCTTGCTACAGGGTAGCTAGAATCGTTGTTCACGATTGCTCTTAAATGTTGGAGAATTCTAACATTGTTATTGTTATATTGGATTTATATCGCGCCCAATCACCTGCAGGTCTCTAGGCGCTCGGAAATCGATGGTAACAACAATAAACTTGGCAAAGGAACACAGAGTAAAAGCCACTCCCTGGTCTAGATTACACTCAGGATTCTTCTAAACAACAATGTTTTTAACATCTTTCTAAACCGCAGGAGGTTCCCCTCCCTGCGCAGCACCTCAGGCAGCGTGTTCCATAGCTGAGGAACTAACACAGAGAAGGCTCTTCCTCCCTTAGTTACAAGTTTGTAACGGGGACAGACCAATAGCTGAGAATCTGAAGATCTAAGTGTTCTCATTGGGCTGTACACCTCCAAACGATCTGTACTGTAGGTAGGTGCCTGACCGTAAATTGCCTTATGAGCCGTGCATAAGTTCTTAAATTCCACTCGCTCTTTAATGGGGAGCCAATGCAGGCTATGTAGCAGGGGGGAGGCCTTAGTTCTCCTTGGGAGTCTAAAAATAAGTCGTGCAGCGTCATTCATCACGACCTGTAATCTGTTAGTCAGAGTTTTAGGTAGGCCGAGATAGAGGGTGTTTCCGTAATCTATCCTTGAAATGACAGTTGCTGCTACGATTGAGCGCATCATCGATTGAGAGAGGACAGTGGCTAACTTCCGCATCTGTCGGATGATATTTGTACAGCTTCCCACCACCGAAGAAATTTGACTGGCCATTGACAGGTCACAATCCAGCTTGATCCCCAAGCTCTTTACAGTCAGACTTGGTTTTGGAGCAAGGCCTAACTCCGCCGGCCAATAGAGGTCACTCCAAGGTGAGGCGGTGGATGGAATCACCAATACCTCAGTCTTATCTGGATTGATCTTCAACAGATTTTCGGTCATCCATTGTACAGTGTACCTCAAGATGTTCTGGGCTTTGAGTTGTGCGGTCCTTGTATTGTCGACACTCAGCAACAGCTGCGTGTCGTCCGCATAGTTAAAGACTCTACAGCCCCTGCTGGCCAATGATGCAATCAGAGGTTGTAGGTAGAGATTGAATAGAAGTGGGGATAAGGCAGAGCCCTGTGGCACCCCACATTCCAAAGTCCCCACCTCAGATGTTTCATCCCCCAGTTGTATCCTTTGTGTCCTTCCCAAAAGGAAGGATTGCAACCATTTAAAGGCCAGGCCCTTGATCCCAAAGTCATTCAGTCTATCCAAGAGTAAGGCATGACTGACCGTATCGAACGCCGCTGATAGATCTAACAAAATCAGGGCGCTCGGTTCCTTACAGTCAGCCATGCCTCTTAATTCATCCAGCACCGAGAGCATCACCAACTCGGTGCTGTGATGAGCTCGGAACCCTGCCTGTCGCTCATGGAGTAGATGGTGAGACTCCAGATACAGGGACAGGGACTTTAATACATGCTGTTCCAGTATTTTTGAGAGGAAAGGCAGCTGGGAAATAGGCCTGTAGTTCTTTAACACTGCAGGATCCGCACCAGGTTTCTTCAGTAGAGGCCTTACTCGTGCCTCCTTGAATTCCATCGGTAGGTACCCTATTTCCAAGGATCTATTAAGGAGGGAGATAATACATTCCTCCAATAAGGGACGAGCTACACGAAAGACACTGGGTGGACATGGATCTGCTGGAGAGCCAGATTTAATTTTACCCATCAATTGCTCCAGACTCAACGCATTCAGCTCTGGAAACACTGTGATAGTGCAGTCAGCTGAGTTATAGGGGGCCGAGGTTATGGTAGTCTCATTTACCATACCACTCTTTATTTCCATGATAATGGTCTTCCCATGAGCTTGTAGTTTGGTGCTACCTATGTAGTTTAGCCCACATGTGCAATTGAGGACATATATCACAAAGTCAGACCTACAGGTGTAATGACCTTTGATTTGCCTGGTGCTGGGGCTGAAAGGAACAGAGTATTCATTGGTGTTCTGGCCAAATTTGCAGGCCCTGCAACTGGCACATTTGAAAAATCCGTTCCTGGGTTTTAGCCATGTGCCACTGGAAGAACTCTGAGTACTGGACTTAGTGAGTTCTCCCTTCATAGTTTTGGCCCTTCTAAAAGTAAGAACGGGTTTAGGTGGTAATGTGGGTGCCAGAACACCAACAGTAAGCAAAATGGGTCCATTTTTGGTAACGATGGCCCTGATTTTATGGTGTTGCTTATTCTAGGTCGTGATAAATCGTGGTATGTCAGGGAATGAACTGTCGGACCCAGGAATGGGCTCATTAGGACTAGGATTACTGGTCTTATCATTAAGCAGTGTGTCTCTGGAGATGGACTGCACTTTCTTGTAAGCGTCCCTCAGAGTCCTCTCAGTGTATCCTCTTTCTTTCATCCTCATTATTGCTTCTTCAGAGCATTTAGCCCTCTCCTCAATCGTACTGCATATGCGTTTGATAAGGAGGAGTTCCCCGTAAGGGATACTTTTTATGAGATGATGAGGATGAGCACTGCTGGCGTGCAAGATGGAATTGCCAGCAGTGGGTTTTTTGTAAAGGGTAGTTTCAATCTTGTTATTGACAATCATAACTCTAGTGTCCAGAAACTCAACAGTAGTTTTGTCAATGTGAGAGGTATATATATATATATATATACACAAACATACATATATACATACATACATATATGCATACATATATATATGCATGTGTATATATATGCATGTATATATGCATGTGTGTATATATATATATAATATTCACTAAAAAAACCATAGGTTTCACACACGTTATAGTTAGGAATTAGCATTTAAAAAACCTTGCAAATTCACTGAAAAAACCATAGGTTTTACACATGTTATAGTTAGCTGGACATTTTACTGATAAAAAACCATTGAAATTCCCCCGTTATAGTTAGTGCAGGCAACTATAACTCACGCGACCGCAATCCTCTGCTGATGCTAATACTGTATATAGACACTTATTTGCCCATGTCTTCTTCCATTAAATTTTAGCTATACATATATTACAAATATTTTCTTTTCATAAAGACACATATGTCATCAGCAGAGGATTGCGGTCGCGTGAGTTATAGTTGCCTGCACTAACTATAACGGGGGAATTTCAATGGTTTTTTATCAGTAAAATGTCCAGCTAACTATAACATGTGTAAAACCTATGGTTTTTTTCAGTGAATTTGCAAGGTTTTTTAAATGCTAATTCCTAACTATAACGTGTGTGAAACCTATGTTTTTTTTAGTGAATTTGTACGGTTTTTTAAATGCTAAGTTACTTTACGCCGTTCGTGGTGTGCGCGCCCACTTAACGCAGTTCGTTCCGTGCGCGCACAGTGCGCTTCGCGCACCGTGCGCGCACAGTGAGCACGCGGTGCGCTTCGCGCACCGCGTGCCCACTTTACGCAGTTAGTGGCGTGCACGCACGGTGGGCACGCGGTGCGCTACGCGCACCACGTGCCCACGTTACGCTGGATGGGCCATGTACGCACGATGCGCTTCGCGCACCGTCCGCACACGGAGGACATATTATGCGCTTCGTTGTGAAAGGTAATCTATTAATTTTAACATGGTTAAAATATGCCATGCACAAAAAGTTGCCTGCGGGCACCTTTTGCTCACGGGGGTGGGAAAGTGTGGATAGTTTTTTTTTTATATTACATTTTTACCGTACACGTACGGTAAGCGTAATCGGCGTTATTTCGAAAAAAATTAAAATTGAATTTTTTGCCTTGGGGGTTCTATTAGGACACCTTGGTCAAGGCTAGGTGGTTAGGAGCTGTCTAACATGCCCCTTTACATGTTTTCAACCTTTGTTTTTCCTCCCCCCCTCAGAGTGCGAGAGAGAAAATGGCGGCTGCCGCTTCCTGGTTTCGACCGATTCGAATGTTTACTAAGCTGTAACAGCCAATCAGAATCACGCTCGCGCACGGCACCGTACGCGTACGGTAAGCTTACCGTAAGCGCACGATAAGCGCACCGTAAGCTGCCACAGATATATATATTTATTTAAATGCTATTTTCTCAGGAACTACTGAACAGATTTACACCAGACCTACAAAAGGCACTTCCTTGACCTGTAGACTACCTCTCTGCCAAATTTCAAGTAACTCTGTTCAGCCGTTCGGGCTGTAGCTGTGTCTAAAGGTCCTATGGAAAAATGCATGGGAAAAACGCGTTTTGGGACCCCCCTTTTTTCTCAGCCCCTGCTTGACGAATCCCCCGAGACTTTCAGGGTAGGAGCGGAGCGTAGCGCCCCATTAGTTTTGAAAATTTCGCGAGGATTCGTCGACCGGCGCCAAAGTTATTCCAAATAGAATGTTGCGGTTTTCCTATGGAAACAGGGTCCTAACTATAACTACCTACTGGCGACCGCCAGTAGGTAATATATATATATATATACACTTTAATGTATTTTCACTATATAGTTAAAATAATTATGGCTCAATAATACGTCATTTGTTACTGCAGTGCAGAGATAAAAATGGTGTTTATTGCCACAGCAGATCTAACACAACTTGAGAAAAACACTCCTTACTGCCTCATGCATTCCAAATTGCAATTACTTTACACACAGAAACAATTTTAATGGTCAAATGCCCTCTTCAATATGATTGTATCATACTGCACAAATGTAAACACTTGTGTCCTCATTTTGGTTAAATGTCAGTTTTTTTACAATTGAACATGAAAAAAGTTTAAACCACACATTCAGAAGTGCAGAATGTTTTGCATTGAAATAAATGCTATTTAATAATAATGTGGGGACTGGGTGAGAGCCCCATTGTCCACTCTAAGTTTCATCTCTCATGAATCATGGCCCCAACCACATGCATGCTAGAAGGAGTATGGAGGTAGATCGCGTCTGAACACCAATAAACTTGGAATGTTGGTGGAGAGAGGAGTACCACCAACTGGGACGAAGTATTGCATTGACACCTGATACGCTGCATGTTGTTTATACAAGAGACAGGCACAAACATAGTTGTTCAAGAAATACATTGAATGATATCTAGTGGCATATGTGCTTTTTCTGAACAACCGGATACAATATCACCAAGGTGCCAGATGATGATCAGGAATCACTCACCTTGTATTGTCCTGAGGAGGCCAGAAATGTAATAGGCCGAAACATGTCAACTATTTTTTATACAAGGAGTCCACAACAGGTGTAGAAACAACAACAAAAAACACTGATCCATGGATACCATTGTATAGGTCTTTGACACCAGATTGAGGGATAATTGTATACATACGTGGACACCCTTTGAAGATGAATCTAATATGTACAAAAAAGAAGTGGATCATCAATTTGCTCCCAAAAACATATAAGGAAGAGTGTACATGTTTTATACTGTTTTGTATTAGTTTTAAAAAATTGTATTATAAGACAAGGTAAAAAAGGTTCTTATTTTATGATAAGAAAATACACATATAAAATATGAATAACAACCAGAGATCGCAGCTATTTGGAACAGTTTGTTCAGTATAACCTTTGGTTGAAGTGACTTTGTAAAATATTTATGACATTCCATAAGTAAAAGTAATTTTGTTGTTGACTAAATAATAAGTACAATTAATCCTGCATAGACCATTTATTTTTGCAATTTTTTTAGCTTAGTCCTTAAAGGGTTACTAGGCCTCCACCTTTGTTACATATGCCCTGCCTACATGTATGCATTGTAATAAATAACATATTACACCCTACACGTCTGCATATATGCCATGAATATGTATGTGTGTGCGCGTTTGTGTGTGCATGTGTATGTGTGTACACAAAAAAATACATAAAGTTTTGCTGAAAACAACACAGTTAAAAACTGAGTTATGTTTCTGGCTCAAATATGCAAAACCAATAAACTTTGCCAGTTATTGTTACCAACTCACTCAACAAGCACAATAACTAGTGAAGCCTGCCATGTTGTTCTCTTATGGCTTTTTTCTTTGTTTCTATGCTGCTGACAAATTGGTGCTGTGAGCATGGTAGGTTTAATGACGCATTATATGTGTTGTGTGCCATAGTAACCATAACTAGGACTTTCACTTGTAGTGCTTTTTTGATCCGTAACCATAAGACAGTTATAAACTGACTTATTTTCATTTCATTTCAATGTGTTTTTTATGGTGTACTTAATTTTCAGCACCCGCTGTGCATGGGCTTGGGCAGTGTGCAGCAGAGATTGACCACAGGGCCTGGCCTATAGCCAGACCCCGCTCCTAAGCCACAGTGTGCAGTCAAGAGCGGCTGTGGATGTTGGTCTTCAGTCAGACCTTGTACCTAACCGACTACAGGAAGTCAACTCTTGTTACGCTTGCCCTTTGGCTCTGCACCCTGTCTGCCCTGGGCTACCAACCACTGAGTCCGAAGGCATGCTTAGCGGTCAACCCATCATTGATGGGATTGGGTCATAGAGGTTGGCCCTTGTTTCTTTATGTTTTGAGGATTCATGGACCCAATTGTGAAACTATAAATCCAAGGCAAGTGTTATTCCTGGAAAACCACAAACGCAGGGCTTACTTCATAGCCCATGCAGCCCTTCTTACGGGTATGTGGTTCCATTCCTTATCCGCAAATCCACTATAGTCACTGCAAGGGTCAGAGAAACTTGGCCAGAATTTGCAGTGTCTGGCATGATCCCTCACCCCTACAATGGCAGTCAGGTCACCAGCTGCCAATTTAGGTATTGGGGGGATTCAAAATTCCTGAAAAGGTACTGCGAATCCCGCAACTCATTAAAAAATGTGTTTAATTTAACCCAAGCTGCGCCTTTGATAGTCTGACCCATAATGTCCAACTTGAGCCTGATGTTCCGATCCTGATTCACAAATCCGTTCTAGGCAATGCATGGGTCATAGAAACTTGGTCTACATTTGAAGTGCCTGGCATGATCCTTGACCCCTAAAATGCCAACCGGGTCACCAGTACTTGTCTCTGTAGAGTGGTCTCGGCCACTATCTTAGGAGTAGGGAGATCCCCAAATCCTGAAAAGGTATTGCAAATCCTTTTAATCATTTCATTTGTGTTATTTAAGCCAAGAGGCCCCTTTTATAGATCTCACACTATGGCCCCAAGGTCAGGGTCTACTTATCCTGTGTCCTTATTTGGCCTTTTTAGTTATTTTTTCACGATGCTGGGACATGCCTCACAACCTGAAATGGCTACTGCAAGAGAAATGTTTCTCTTGTAGAAGCCATTCAGATCCCTTGCACCTGCAATTCCTACTGCAGAATGTAAGATCTGAAAGGGATGGCAGGAGAAAATGCGATTAGCCTGTACATTTTTAAGAAATCTTCTTCACAATCGGCCATGTTGGGAGTACTCAGCTAAAGTTTCACTTATTTCCATGCGGATCCCTGCAGCGAAAAAAGTTAAGGGGGTGAAACAATATGATTTATTTCAATTTTTTCTTCCATTGGAAATGTTGCTTGTGACTGCAGCCTAATTTGGTGTAAATCTGTTCTGTTTTTAAGATATAAGTGTTTGAAACAGTTTCTGAACCAAGTTTGTGTATATTAGTATGTGTGTGTGTATATATATATATATATATATATATATATATATATATATATATATATATATACATATACATTATCTACTGGCGGTCGCCAGTAGATAGTTATAGTTACAACCTAGTTTCCATAGGGAATCTCAAAATTCTATTTTGAATAACTTTGGCGCCGGTTGACGAATTCTCGCGAAATTTTCTAAACAAATGGGGCGCTCCGTTCAGCTCCTACCCTGAAAGTCTCGGGGTGATTTGTCAAGCGGGGGCCGAGAAAAAGGGGGGTCCCAAAACGCGTTTTCCCCATGCATTTTTCCATAGGACCTTTAGTCGAAGGTACAGCCCGAACGGCTGAACAGAATTACGTGAAATTTGGCAGAGAGGTAGCCATAAGGTCAAGGAAGTGCCTTTTGAAGGTCTCGTGTAAATCTGTTCAGTATTTCCTGAGAAAATAGCATTTAAAAGCATATAAATATCTATACGTGCGCCCCGTGCGCGCCCTGTGCGCGCACCCTGCCGTGCGCGAGCGCAATTCTGATTGGTTGTTAGATGTCGGTAAACATTCGAATCGGTCGAAACCAGGAAGTGTCGGCCACCATTTTGTCTCTCGCAGTCTGAGGGGGTGAAAAACAAAGGTGGAGAACGTGAAAAGGGGGCAGGGTGGACAGTTCCTGACCCCCTAGCCTTTATCAGGGGCTCCCAGAAGGACCCCCAAGGGCAAAAAAAAGATTTTTTTTTTTTTTAAATCGCGGAGTGCGCGCACTGTGCGCGCACGCTGAAAAACACACGTAAAAAATGTTTTTACATGTTTAACGGAAAATTAAGCGAGGTTCACGCAGCGTGCGTGCACGCTCAAAATCCCATAAAAAAAATTTAAAATACATACATAAATTAGCTTTTAAAAAACCTTTGAAATTCACTGAAAAAACCATAGGTTTCACACACGTTATAGTTACGAATTAGCATTTAAAAAACCTTGGAAATTCACTTAAAAAACCATAGGTTTCACACATGTTATAGTTAGCTGGACATTTACCTCGTAAAAAAACAATGAAATTCCCCTGTTATAGTTAGTGCAGGCAACTATAACTCACGCGACCGCAATCCTCTGCTGATGACGTCAGATATTACATCACTGATGACATATGTGTCTTTCTGAAAAATAAATATTTGTAATGTATGTATAGCTAAAGATTAATAGAAGAAGACATGGGTAAATAAGTGTCTAAATACAGTGATGTAATATCTGACATCATCAGCAGAGGATTGCGGTCGCGTGAGTTCTAGTTGCCTGCACTAACTATAACGGGGGAATTTCATTGGTTTTTTACGAGTGAAATGTCCAGCTAACTATAACATGTGTGAAACCTATGGTTTTTTAAGTGAATATATATATATATCTATCTATATATATATATATATATATAAATATATATCGTCAAAGTGCAAAAATACGTGCGCTCTCAGGTAAGTAAACGACACATCCGAGTTGTAGTAGTGATCAGGTTTATTCCATAACGCGTTTCGACTGCGTCCGCAGCCTTGCTCACATGGTTCCATGTGAGCAAGGCTGCGGACGCAGTCGAAACGCGTTATGGAATAAACCTGATCACTACTACAACTCGGATGTGTCGTTTACTTACCTGAGAGCGCACGTATTTTTGCACTTTGACGATAGTATTGCCGGTTGCTTCGCCGGCGTGTACGCCACTTTCCAAGGGTGCCAGCTGTCCGGAAGAAGCGTTTGCGGATTTTGGATATATATATATATATATATATATATATATATATATATATATATATTATCTACTGGCGGTCGCCAGTAGATAGTTATAGTTAGGACCGTGTTTCCATAGGAAATCCGCAACATTCTATTTGGAATAACTTTGGCGCCGATTGACGAATCCTCGCGAAATTTTCAAAATAGGTGGGGCGCTCCGCACCGCTCCTTCCCTGAAAGTCTCGGGGGGATTCGTCAAGTGGGGGCTGAGAAAAAGGGGGGTCCCAAAACACGTTTTCCCCATGCATTTTTCCATAGGACCTTTAGTCCAAGCTACAGCCCGAACGGCTGAACAGAATTACTTGAAATTTGGCAGAGAGGTAGTCCTTAGGTCAGGGATGTGCCTTTTGCAGGTCTGGTGTAAATCTGTTCAGTATTTCCTGAGAAAATAGCATTTAAATCAAGATATATATCTATAAGCGCGCACCGTGCGCGTACGGTAAAACTTACCGTACGCGCACGCTGCCGTGCGCGAGCGCGATTCTGATTGGTTGTTAGATCTTAGTAAACATTCGAATCGGTCGAAACCTTAAAAAAAAATAAAAAATAAACATAACTTAGCATTTAAAAAAACGTACAAATTCACTGAAAAAACCATAGGTTTCACACACGTTATAGATAGGAATTAGCATTTAAAAAACCTTTCAAATTCACTTAAAAAACCATAGGTTTCACACATGTTATAGTTAGCTGGACATTTCACTCGTGAAAAACCATTGAAATTACCCCGTTATAGTTAGTGCAGGCAACTATAACTCACGCGACTGCAATCCTCTGCTGATGACGTCAGATATTACATCACTGATGACATATGTGTCTTTCTGAAAAATAAATATTTGTAATGTATGTATAGCTAAAGATTAATGGAAGAAGACGTGGGTAAATAAGTGTCTAAATACAGTGATGTAATATCTGACGTCATCAGCAGAGGATTGCGGTCGCGTGAGTTATAGTTGCCTGCACTAACTATAACGGGGTAATTTCAATGGTTTTTCACGAGTGAAATGTCCAGTTAACTATAACATGTGTGAAACCTATGGTTTTTTAAGTGAATTTGCAAGGTTTTTTAAATGCTAATTCCTAACTATAACGTGTGTGAAACCTATGGTTTTTTCAGTGAATATATATATATATATTCACTGAAAAAACCATAGGTTTCAGGGGTGTTATAGTTAGCTGGACTTTTCACTTGTACAAAACCATTGAAATTCCCCCGTTATAGTTAGTTCAGCTAACTATAACTCGCGCGCCCGCAATGCACTGCTGATGACGTCACATATTACATCACTCATGACATGGTCAGTGACATCACTCATGACATCACTGATGACATCTCAAATGACATCACTGATGACATCACTGATGACATCATCCAGTGAATGTGTGTTTTTCTGAAAATTAAATATGTTTTATATATGTATATCTCAAGGTCGATGGAAGAATAAATGGGTACATAAGTGTCTAAATGGATGATTTGTTTTTGAAAAATTGATTGTGTAACTGACTGATTAAGTGTATCATAGTGAATACATGGCTTAGTGAGTAATGTTTAAATATGTAAATATCTGTATCAGTCTCTCACTTTGTGTATAAGTGGCTGCATGGCTTGGTGAGTAGCTACATGGGTGTCTATATAGGTTATTAGTTGGTTTTTTGAGTATCAGTCTGAGTGTCTGCATGGTTCGGTGGGGGGTATTACGTAGTGCATAGGTGCATGAATGAGTGACTCACTGTTTGTATGTGTTGAACACAGCATGTGTGCAGGACTGTATGGGTGGATGAGTGTGTGTATGGGTGTGTTAGTGAGTGAATGACTGTCTCAATAGTGTCTTTATGAGTAACTACATATGTTTTAAACTAGTATATGTGACTATTGGTGTATATATGTGAGTATATGTGAGAGTGAGAGATTGAAAGAGTTCCTGTATGAATAAGTATGTGTTTCTATAAGTGATTGTTTAAAAGACTAAGTATGTGTAAGTTTCCGTAGAAGTAAGTGTGGTGGTGTGTGTATAACTGTATATGCAAGTAAATGTATGTTTGATTCTTTATTAGCATGAGTGACTATGTGTGTGAGTAACTCTATGGATGAGTGGCATTGTGTAACAGGATGTATAGGTGCATGAGTACATATGATGAGTGAGTACATGTATGAGTGACTGTATAGGACTGTTGGTGAATGAGTGGATGTGTATGTGGATCTTAGAATTACTGAAGAGGTTGTTGTAACTGGTATTGGTATGTCCATTGTTTTGAACATTTTAGTCTCTATTTTTGAATGTGTGTATCAAAGGTTATATTAGGGTGAGAGGAGGTCTGCCACTCTATCACAAGGATGATGTCATCAGTGATGTCATCAGTGATGTCATTTGAGATGTCATCAGTGATGTCATGAGTGATGTCACTGACCATGTCATGAGTGATGTAATATGTGACGTCATCAGCAGTGCATTGCGGGCGCGCGAGTTATAGTTAGCTGAACTAACTATAACGGGGGAATTTCAATGGTTTTGTACAAGTGAAAAGTCCAGCTAACTATAACACCCCTGAAACCTATGGTTTTTTCAGTGAATTTCTGAGGTTTTTTAAATGCTAATTCCTAACTATAACGTGCCTGAAACCTATGGTTTTTTCTGTGAATTTCAAAGGTTTTTTAAATGCTAATTTCTAACTATGCCTACAGAGATAGGACATGTGAAGAAAGAAGAAAAAATGCACAGAAAGAAACAAAAGAAGTGCAGAAAGGACCAACAGAAGTCCTCAAATACGAAGATAAGTGCAGGAAGAAGGATAACGTGCAGAAAGAACAAAAAGAAGAGCAGAAATAAGCCTTGTTGCAAAATCATCCTGTACCCTCAACTTTTTCAGACGGATACTGGTGGTAACTGAGTCTGACTAGCCAGTCCTAGAGCTAGTGCTATGTTAAAAGACACTTAGAATACAGTGAAAACACCTACATACACTAGGGAACATTATGCGTTGGGGTCCCCCTGTGATTAGCATGACCTCCTCTGTAAGCCCCTAGTACATAATAGGGCATGGGGATTAAAACTATCTCTTAAAACAGGCCACAGGGCGTTTTTGCACACGTTAACTCAGGCCCCGTCCCCTCCCTTCACCACTGTGTAAACACGCCCTGTGTCCATTTTTAGTTGGGAGATTAAGTTCATTTGAATCCTGAGGGTCCCTAGGGTCCAACTAGCCCACTAGGTACCTCCAGTAAATGCCACAGAGCTGTGTTGCAGAGAGGTGTAAAAAGTGGCACGGCCTGGACCACCTCCTTGCAATGCAGCTCAGTGGCGCTTACTGGAAGCACTTGGTGGGCTAGTTAGCCCCCAGGGGCCCTCAGTATTGAAGGGAAATTATATCCCCAATTTAAAACGTGCCATAGTGCGTGTTTGCACACGTCACCTCAGGCCCCGTCCCCTCCCTTCACCACTGTGTAAACGCGCCCTGTGGCTGTTCTAAGTTGAGAGATTAAGTCCCCTTGAATCCTAAGGGTCTCTAGGGTCAAACTAGACCACTAGGTACCTCCAGTAAGCGCCACAGAGCTGCGTTGCAGAGAGGTGTAAAAAGGGGCTTGGCCTCAGAACACCTGTCTGCAGCGCAGCTCCCTGGCGCATACTGGAGATGCCTGTTGGGGGCGCGTTTGCAGAGTGCTGCACGGAGGGGGCATGGCCTCCGGCACGATGCCAGTCTTTTATTTATTTTAATTTTTTAAGAAGGGGGGCTGTGTGGTTCCCCTTCTTATTCTAATTTATTGGCCCTGATGACCCCATCCCCCAGGGCCTGTCTCCTAATTATATTTTTTTGACCCCAATCCCTAGGGCCGGCCACTGTTTTTTATTATTTTAAAAAAATATTTATTTATAGACACACCTAGGACATGCTGGACAAACCGTACGTACCTATCACCATGACGATTTGCGGGATATTCATTAAAAGGCGACTATGCATGCAATGAATCCACGTGGAATGTATTTACACTACTAGTGAAGCTCTGACATGTCTGATGCCCTACCGTGCCTAATCCCGGTAGACACCCTTGTCGTTTATTTATACAAACATGGGTAGCTATTGACGGGCACATTTAATACACATGCACACCAAGCCATTCAAAGGGGATTCGACAAAAATTCGACCAAAACTATGCAAGAAACCCCCCTCACGGTTAATAAAACACACATCCACTGCCGGATGTGTAATACTTTTTATTTTACTCTCTGGAAAGGGGACGAACATCACTTGAGAGTCACAGCGCGCTCCTGACAGAGCCCAATGCTGTGTTACACCCACCATTGCCTGCCGAGTGCCACACACCTCTGTGTTGTATTCCACTAGCTAGTGCATATGCTATGACACTCTCTAGCCCATGTGCACTGTAACACCACCCCGTGAATATGTCATGCCACACTTGTCTTCGCACGGGTTATATTGCCCCATCTAACGTGCCTTCCTCGATGCCTATGTTATAACGCACAGTGCTATGCCATACATATTACAATCTGCGATCCATATCTGTGTCACAGTGCATATGCAACGTTACACTCCCCAGCACATATTTTATATTACAACTTTAGAGACTAGTTAGGTTACACAACACTGCCCTGTGCATATTACACTCCAAGGCGCATATCGCATAGCACGCGCTAGTGCCTGTGCTATCTCGCGCTCTCCAATGAATCTGTCATTGCGCACAATGTATTGCATATTATATTTCACGCCCGGTTCATCTTATATCACACTTTTTGGTGCATAGTTTATACCATACACTATATCTAGTTTTCATTTTCAATCGTGCTCTCAGGACTATGTTCTATATAACACTGTGTTCACCTACCCTTTTCACGGGCATTACATTTTGCGATAGGGGGTGGAGGGTCAGGGGGTGTTTCTGCCAAGTGAGCCCGGAGTCACAGTCACAAACGTCCTCTTCTTCCTGAATAAAAGTGAGATTATGCTGCATACTTGTTCATATTTTAAGTAGTTCGCAGAGATTCAATGTTTTAAAAACAATAAAGTTCCTAATACCCGCCTTCTCTGAACAGTTAGCTTGCTGCCCCATCCCCCTCCTCCCTATCCTCTGTTGTGTGAATCCATGGAATAGCCTCCTCCCTCCTGCCATGCATGGTCTGATGTGCTGCCACTGCCCTCAATTTAGTATGATGTACCAGTCCACTCCTCCTGCCCTCCATTGCCCAATTCTATGCCCCATCATTGACCTCCTGCTTAAACTCTGTGCTTAGCTTGCTGCCCCTATTCTCCTTCCCCCTGCCCTCCGATGTCTTTGTGCATGCCCCTGCTCCATCCTTTTTGCCCACCATGTCCCATGGACCTGCCACTCCTATCTACTCTGAGTGTTCTGTTGAGCTGCCACTCCCCTCCCACCTGCCTAGCATTGTCAGATGACTGTAACCTGTCCCTGCCACCTCCACCCTGCCTGTCCACATGCCATGCCCCTATCCTCTTCCTCCTGTCCTACATGGTCCATTGTACTGCCACACCCTTCTGCCCTCCCTGGTCTGTTGTGCTGCAACTGCTCCTCCTGCCTGCCCCGTGTGGTCTGTTGTGAGGTCCCTTCCCCTGAACTTTCTTGTCTGTGCACAGGTCCTGACCCTCCCTTCTATCCTCCATCGTCCTTTGTGCATGCCCCTGCACCCTCCTTCTTGCCCATCATAGCCATTGGTCTTCTGTGCTGCCATGGCCCCTCCCACCTTCCCTGTGTGGTCAGTTAGCTGCCCCTGACCCCCTCCCACCTTCCCTCCATGGTCTGTGTGTATGCCATCACAGTCTCACTGTTGCTCTTCATGGTGTGTCTTGCTTCTAGTGCCCATCCTGCCTGACCTCCATGGCTATCATGCTGCTCCTGCCCTGCCCCCTTGCCCCCAGCCCTCTGTTTACATGTGAAGACCCCTACTCCCTCCCTCCTGGCTTGTCTGTTCCATTGTAATGCCCCTGATCCGTCCCTACTGCCCTTTATGGTCTGTAATGCTGCAGCTTTCTCTCCTGTCTGTCCATTATGGTCAGCTAGCTACCATTGCCTCTTGCCCCTCTGTTCTCTGTTGTCCATGTGCATGGTCCTGTCCCCTCCCTCTTGCTTTCTATGGATTGTTGTGCTGCACTCCCGTCCTGCATGCCCTGTGTGGTGTATTGTGCTGCTGCAAACCCTGATGCCTGCCCTGCAGGGTCAGTTTGGTGCACCTCTCCATGTCCCTCTTGTCCTCTGTTATCCAAGTCCATGTCCCTATCCCATTTCCTTCCATGATCCAATGTACCATACTTGCGAACATTTTGAACTTGGTAAGAGGGAGATTTTGAAAAAAACTGGGGTATTGATTTTCCCCTTTGAGTTACATTGAAAAAGAGGATATTGTAGACAGGAGACAGATCAAATAAAGCCCATTTGAGCTTAAAAACATTGGGCGTTTCCTGGCTGAATCGGGTCTGTTGGCATGTATGGTTGTACTACCATTGCCTCTTCCTTCTGCCCACAATGGTCTATTACATTGCCACAGCCTTGAAGGAGGGTAGATTTTGTATCACAGGGGGCCCCTGGCCCGTTCTGTCCACAACTGAAGTATGAGACCCTTGTCCTTGCCCTGCCAGCCGCATTTGTAGGCCGTATTAAATTGACCAGCGGGTCCTGTGTTGCTATATAATTATCCTGAGACATCCTTACCACTCAGCCAGCATAAAACCCCTGTGTAGGCCCTTCTGTTCAATATGTAGGCCTCTTTGTTAAATTGACCATAGCTCTGCAATTTTAGTGTATAGCAGTCTGAAGGCAGGTCTGCGAGGCCTTCTGCTCCAAACTAGTAGCCCCCACCCTACCCGAGTGCTCCGTGCTCGGTATCAAAGTTCAACATCCCACTGAAGCTGTCGACATACAGTAGGCTGCATCCTGGACTGGTACTTGCTTCCTGGGCAGGTTTCCCGCTTTTAAGGAAGTGGCAACCGCAGAGCGTCAAGTTAGGAGAACTGAGGAGATTTTGTACATGAATATATTGAATTCCCGTACAATACCCATTATTTTCTGCTTGCTCTATGGAACTTACAATAAGCGATTGGCCTGAGAGACTGACCTTTTCACCCAGTCCATTGTCAGCATTAAGTGGGTAAATGACGAAATGTCTGGTAAAATCTGCAGACGAAGCTTTTGGGTAGCATACGTAGGTAGATGTAGCGTGCAAAGGAGCCCACAAAATGATATAAAAAGGGAGCACCCACAGATATCGACGGACTACCTCGCCGTCTGTATGTAGGTTAACAGGCTGTGCAGGTTTTCCCCAAGAGCTGGGAGCTCTTGTCTTCCTTTGCTTAAAATGTCTTGCTCTGCTTTGCTTGAAGTATCTTATTCTATTTTACCTATATGAAATGTCATGTTATGTTTAACCATTGTTCTCTTTACTTTTGCATTTAAAAGATTTTGTATTGTAATTGCAGGAATGCTTGCTCTAAGAGTAAACGTGAGTGTTCCTAGGTAACATTTTCCTTGGTGTAACTTGTTTCTCATGATGCATTTATAGATGTGTTTTCTCTCTCTCTCTGTCAGTACATTAATTGAGATACAGAGAATATCATGACAGCTGTATGATTATCTGGATTCTGTATTTTGTACTTTATGTCTCTATTCTGCGGTTTCTTTGAAGTTGTATCTTCTCATTAAACTGCCATTGTATTCTGCCACCAATTCCATGTCTCATATGTCTGTTTTCTTCATTTTTGGAGCAAGCGTTCCTAGGCACCCCGGCTCAAATTAAGGTGCCCCTTTTGTCCCTGACTCACTCTCCTGCTCAGTTCTGTGGTGGCTCCCGGGGCTCTGGGGACCGCCTCTAGCTTCCTTGACCCGTAATAGATCTTCCCTCCAACAGCCTCTCTTGCAAGTCCTGTATTGTTGGTTTGTTGCCCCTGCCCCCCTTTCCACTGCCCTCCATAGTCTGTTGTGCTTCCACGGCCCTTCCTGCCTGCTCAGTGTGGTTAAATTGTTGCCTTTGCACTCTCCTACCTGCCTTCAATTTTCAGAGTCCGTGCCCCTGGCCTTTGCCTCTCAACAGTATCCCAATGAACAACTAGATTGCTAACATTCTATATTTATTACAAAAGTGTGGAACGCCTGACATCATCTTGATGTAATCAAAACTGTAATACCTAGAGCATTTCCTTTAGAAATTACATATATGAGAGGGTCTTATTGGCATCAAAATTATGGTTAGTGCTCTAAAAGACTAAAATAAGGACATTTTGTCTGAGTTTTCAAATAGCGACAAAGCACTTTTAAATTATTTGTTATCTTTTACTAAATAATAAGTGTTTTGCACACTTCTGTCATTGGGCTATATTTGGGCTACATCTGGGTGATTTTGGGCTACATTTGGGCTCTTTTGTCTCCGGTGGCCATCTTGGGAGATTTATTTGTTATGAAGTTTCCTAATTTCCTCATGTACTGCAGTCTCCTCAGTAGGAAATGCTTTCAGTTTTTTACGTTGATTCCATCATGAAGGTATTCAGATATGTCACACATTTGCCATAAATTCTGAATGTTAGCACTCTAGTTGCTCATTAGATCACTGTAGTAAAACTACTGTTCACCATGGAAGTCTGCTCCTGGTATTAAAAGTGCATGTTTCAGTCTGCATGTCAGAATTTTTTAATGAAATAGAAGAGGATTTGAGAAGTCACTCAAAATGTGCCCTCATTTTCTTTCTTCAGCATTAATGATAATTTCTATGGCAAAATGAACCCCCTCATTGTGTTCCTTTTTAAATTAAATGTTTTAAGTGTTACCAGTTTATTCCAATCAAGATGGCTTCAGGTGTGCCATACTTTTGTCATAATGAAGACAGTAAGCGCTCTAGTTGTTTTTAAGAACATTCTGGGACATTCTGTAATTGGGCTATACTTGGGCTACATCTGGGTGATATTTGGGCTACATTTGGGCTCTTTTGTCTCTGGTGGCCATCTTGGGAGACTTATTTGTTATGAAGTTTCCTAATTTCCTCATGTACTGCAGTCTCCTCAGTAGGAAATACTTTCAGTTTTTTACTTTGATTCCATCAAGAAGGCATTCAGATGTGTCACACATTTGCCATAAATTCAGAATGTTAGCACTCTTTTTGCTCATTAGATCACTGTAGTAAAGCTACTGCTCACCAGGGAAAACTGCTGCTGGTATTGAAAGTTCATGTTTCAGTCTGCATGTCAGAATTTTTTAATGAAATAGAAGAGGATTTGAGAAGTCACTCAAAATGTGCCCTAATTTTTCTTTCTGCAGCACTAATCATACTTTTTATGGAAAAATGAACCCCCTCATTTTGTTCCTTTTGAAATTAAATGTTTTAAGAGTTACCACTTTATTCCAAGCAAGATGGCTTCAGGTGTGCCATACGTTTATCATAGGTAGGACTGTTAGCGCTCTAGTAGTTCTTTGGAACACTCTGGGAAGCTGCAGTAGAACACAAAGGAATCAACTGACAGTCTCTGCCCTTGTTGGATGTACATGTTTTACTGAGAATGTCAGACTTCATTCTCACATGACTGAGAAAGATAATGTGAATTTACAGAAAATAAGCTCTCAGTTTAGCTTATAGATCACCTTCCAAACCTCTGTGGTAAAAGCATGAGAAAATATTTTTCTCTCAATCATGATATCCCAGCAGAAGGCTTTTTCACATGGTGAAATCACCTTAGAACATACCACAATTCCTAAAATGAGTATGGTACCATCAACAAATGATTTATAATGTAACTAAAGTCTTAAAACCTTCTATTAACTGCAATGCTTTTTAATGAGGTGCTATCATGTATATTGGTCCCAAGATGGCTGCCAACACTTCTTGGATGAAGTGCTGACAGCCAATCAGATCTCAGGATGAGATGTGTGGTTAGGCTCCGCCCACATATATATATGCTTTTAAATGCTATTTTCTCAGGAAATACTGAACAGATTTACACCAAACCTACAAAAGGCACTTCCTTGACCTGAGGACTACCTCTCTGCCAAATTTCAAGTAAATCTGTTCAGCCGTTCGGGCTGTAGCCCTGTCTAAAGGTCCTATGGAAAAATGCATGGGAAAAACGCGTTTTGGGACCCCCCTTTTATCTCAGCCCCCGCTTGACAAATCCCCCCGAGACTTTCAGGGTAGGAGCGGAGCGTAGCGCCCCACCTATTTTGAAAAATTCGTGAGGATTCGTCGACCGGCGCCAAAGTTATTCAAAATAGAATGTTGCGGATTTCCTATGGAAAAGGGGTCCTAACTATAACTACCTACTGGCGACCGCCAGTAGGTAATATATATATATATATATATATATGAGAGTGGCTTGCAGCCCAAGATGGAGGTCGCATAAGCGACGAGCTCCGGGACAGGAGCGCTGAAATCCGTGCCTTTCTCCGTGCCTTTCTCCGTACCCCCTCGTGGTAGGAATGCTGGAAGGGTCATTGGACACGGCGGAAACTGAAAGGACCGTGTCAAAGGCTTGCTGAGGAGCTGATCGAGCCCGCAGAGAGCACCAGTGGCTTGGCGAGCCTGTGGTGTGGGAGTGGCCTTTGAAACAGTGGGCTGCCCTAGGACTCGGCCAACAAGGTGGAACCCGAGGGCGGTGTGGGCGCACACACAAGGCCCCTGCTTCAGGTCTGCAAATATAAATTCTCCCTGTGTGGACCGGAAGGGACCAGCATTCAGCAGGTGCGAGCCGCGGAGCTCGAAGCGGACTGTGTCATTTCCCGGATCCAGGCGTGAGACCATGAGGAGATTTGTCTGAAGCGGCAAGGGCAGGCTTGCAGTGTCGGCGTGAGGCCGCATTTCTTCACTGGGCGTTGGAACTGGCCTCCAGTGACCGAGAGCAAACGCCACGCTACATTGAGGGATGCCCCAACGAGCGGTGAGTGCCCCCCCTTCCCAACCCCCTCTGGATCTGGTGCAGGTTGCGCAGGGAGGTGCTCCCGCTGCAGTGATTCCCTGGAGTTGTGGCCGGTAAAAGGAGCTGAAAGGAGTGCCCCGAGCGGGCAAATGCTGGCATGGACTGCTGGGCGTTCCCTAATTTATAGCTGGATGACAGAGGAGGCCTGACTGAATGCCGGAAGCAGACTTTGGGTGCCAGTGAGTCCGCCTTTGCTCCTCTCCACCTGGCCCCAGCCCCCCACTGGACACACTACTATAAATACAGGGGCTCCACAGAGGAGGGGGAGATCCTTCTCAGGCCGGCGATCCTGGCTGAAATGAAACAGTTGCTTTGACATTATCCCTGCGTTGAGACCCGGGCACTGCGATGGCACTATGATGGATGCGAGGCCTTCCAGAGACAACTAGCTGAAGAGTGTATTCTCTGGGCATGTTATTGTGTGTGGCGTAAATACTGTTTGGATGTCAGCGGGGGCCAGTGGAGTGAGGGTTTTAGAACTGGCGCTGTCTCCCCCCTGCACCTGGAATTGGCAGTATTTCCCTAAGGGTCGGTTATTGAAGAGACCGGATGAGATCTTGCAAGACATTGGCCTCATTAATCCACAGAGCCTACGACGGGCTGGGCAGCTGTGCAAGGGGTTTTCCAATACTAAGTCCCTGTGAGGGGCCCAAGTGCTAAGACTGCTGTGTGGGGCCACCAACGTCGTCAGACACAGATGGGGTCTGATCAAGGGTGATCTGTGGATCTCTCACTGGGTGGAAACCCAAGCCGCTGTGAGAACCGGGGGCTTGCACACAGGGGAAGACAAACAGAAGCAGTGCATGGTTTGGTGTGCTGCCCTGACGCTTAAATATATAATATATCAACAACCTGGTCATTAGCAAGCATGGGCAGAGGTAAGACCAGAACGGGCTCAAGATCAGGGAGGGCTGGATCTCACACGCCGCAATCATAGGCCTCGTCTGAACGCTCTCGGCAGATGGAAATGGGGGCCACATCTCATCCCGCAGCGGGTAAGCTAGATATGATCCTGAAAGAAATTCGCAATTCTCGCACTGCGATTGAAAATCAATTGGGCACAATCTCCGTAGAACTAAATCTGTTTAAAGACGATCATAGAAAACTGTCAGATAAAGTCAAAGCCACAGAGCATCCCTTGGAAACTGTGGGTCCTCAAGTGCGACAGCACGATTAACAACTGAAGCCAATGCGTCAACAAATTAAATCCTTGCAGGCCCGAGTAGATGATGCAGAGGGGCGAGCTCGCCGCAACAACCTTAGGATCGTAGGCCTTCCGGAGGGGACGGAGGGCCCCAACCCAAAGACCTACATAGAAGAATGGGTCTATCCACACATTCCACTGTTGAACAGGCCCACCGAGTCCCCACACGTTGACCAATACCTGGTGCAAACCCCCGTCCAATTTTAGCAAGGATTTTGAATTATAGGGATCAGGATCACGTATTACAGGCAGCAAGGGACAATAGCCCCCTGCAAGTAGGTAATGCAAGAATTTCCATATTCCCAGACTATACACTGGCTGTTCAGTGTAAATGTTTTTCTTTCATGGAAGTTAAAGCAAGGGTCCGGGCAGCGAGCCTTATGTTTGCATTGCTTTTCCCAGCAAAACGAAAAAAATCAACCATGATCAGCGCTCTTTATTCTTTGGCACACCGGACAGTGCATGGGACTGTTTAGACAGGAACTTCCTTGATGTACTGCCAGCCAGATGCCCGGTAACAATGATGATGAGATAGCAGCGTACCCCCCGGAGACGCAGGAGGGGTCCCACCATGCAGAGCACAGGACCCAGTCCACCACCTCGCCAACAGGTAATGGAGGGCAGGCAAAGAGGTCCACTGAGGCTCTCCCATTCCACATCTACCTATCAGCACTAGCCCTGACGAGGCGAACACAGACTCTGAATCAGGAGGTAGTGTTGCTTTATTCCCATCAGGAACCACGCAACTCAGCCAAGATCCATTGGACTGACTCGACAGTGCATTTGGATGAACTGTATCGCCACATACTCTGACATTTTCATTGGTCCTACAGATAGGCAATACTGGACACCAATGACTCTTTAACCAGGTTATATTATACTATACTTAGGAAATAAGGGCTGTATCCCAGGAGGTGGGGCAATATGGTCAGACCCATGGCCTGGCCCGTCCTGGGCACTGCCACTTACTGTCTATTGTTTCACTGGTGAATTAAGTGTGAAGCTTACCCCACAGGCGAAAGCAAGCGTTTAAAGTGAAATATGTTGTTCTTTGTTACACAGTTTGGTCGAACGAAGTTAAAGCGTTGGACCCAGTATTGGGATAAGGTTATTTTGTATCTTTTGTTGCAGTACTTTCTGGAGATGAGCTGGAGGGTTTGGGGGGTTACAAATCCAGGTGGATGATGTCAAAGGCCCAATCTTACACGGTTATATCCTGGAATGTTCGGGGGATGTGGTCGACCCACAAACGGCACAGAATAGCAGCACAGCTCCACCGCCGCAAAGCACAAATAATATATCTTCAAGAGATGCATTTAATACCAACAGAGGCTGGCAAATTGCAGAAACGTTAGAGAGGCCACATTTTTGCAGTGGACTTTTCCGACTTTTTTAGAGGGGCTGCAATATGGATACGGGCGGGAGTCCCTTTTCCCTTAGTGAAAGTAGGATAGACGAGCAAGGTAGATACGTGTTTGTTATGGGGGGCCTAGATGGAAAACAAGTGGTGTTAGGTTCTATTTACACCCCCAAATGGGGATCAGGGTGCTTTCCTATCACGGGTGTCTCAGGGTCTCTCAGACTGGTCCCAATACCCATGGGTTCTGGACGGGGATTTTAATGCGGTATTTGATGTGCACCTGGATCGTTCCCATCCTCCTTTACCAAATACGACTGCCACAACACAAGCTGCTACCCTGAACTGATGGGCACAGGGGTGGAATCTCCTTGACGTTTGGAGAACACAACACGTGAATATGCGAGAGTATTCTTTCTATTCCCACCCGCATAACCTGCATACTCGTTTGGATCACTTTCACTGCACCCCAGATTTATTCCCGACCAATAAACAGAGCACCTATCTGGGCAAAACCATCTCTGACCACAACCCTATAGAGTTGACATTAAACTGGGGTCGAGTTCCATCACCCATCCCGACGTGGCGGCTACAACCCCTGCACTTGGAAGATCAAGTTCTCCGCGCCAGATTGACTACAACCATAGCCACATATTTCAAAGAGAATGAAGGCACAGCCACAACCAGGTCATTAGAAAGGGAGGCATTTAAGGTGAAGATACATGGAGTTTCCATGGGGTCCTTGGTAGGAGTTAGAAGGGAGGCAGTTAGGGATATCAGACCGTTAGAAGATAATTTGCAGGCACAGGCTGACGAGGCAGGTGTTGACAGGCTGCAGGAAGCCAGGATGCAATATGCTGAAGCATTAGAGCGGTTAAGAATACTTGACTTGCAAGCTTATACATTGCGCACACATGCTGAAGCGGATAGGGCTAGCACATTATTGGCGCTACTGATCAGACCCCAGGCGGCTTCCACACCCATTCTGGCAAAATATGATTCTCAGCACACTTTGGCTACTACTCAAATTGAAATAAATAGGACTTTTCAGGAACATTATACAAACTTGTACACGGCTCCTCCGCTAGATGTGACAGGAGAAACTGCGCTTTCTCTGGGAGATTGAACTCCCCTCAATCACTGATTCGGATGCTGAAGAATTGGCAGCCCCGCTTACCACAGTGGAAATTTGCACAGTAATAAAGGCCCTGGCGCGTAATAAGACTCCGGGCTCAGACGGGCTCCCTATCGAATTTCATTCCACTTTTGTGGAATCATTGACTCCGAAACTATTACACCTCTATACCACTTCACTCACAGAAGGTACAATGCCCCCCACTACGAGAGAGGCCATAGTCACATCTTTATTGAAACCGGATAGGGCCCCAACTGATATCACATCATACAGACCTTTATTAATACTCAACACCGAATACAAAATACTTAGTAAACTTTTAGCTTCGAGACTGCTTCCTTTTCTTCCCCGATTAATACACTCGGATCAATGTGGGTTCATACCCAAGCGTAGCACCTCACTGAATATCTGCCGGCTACATGCCCTGATACATGCAGTTTCTGAGTCACTACCCCTAGCTGGATGCTTGTCGCTGGATGTACATCAAGCGTTAGATACCTTGAGTTGTCCTCATATGCTAGCCGTCTTGACTAAGTTTGGGTTACTCCTAGAATATTGTAATTGGGTAAAATTGCTCTATACTAACCCCACAGCTCGAGCTAAGACAGGTGCAACTATCTCCCCTGCATATCATATCTACCGGGGTACCCGTCAGGGATGCCTCTTGTCCCCTCTTTAATTTGTATTAGCGTTAGAACCCCTAGCGCAATATTTACTTCACAAAATGGCCCCATATGGCATCCTGACGGGTGCGACAACTCACTCCGTATCACTTTATGCTGATGACATGTTATTGTATTTTAAAGAGCTACATATTGACATGCAACCCATTGTGGCTGTGTTTTCACAGTTCGGGGAATATCAGATCTTTGTCTTAATGCCTCAAATTCAATGGCATATTCTTTTTCTGACACTTATAATAGACCCCACTTACAGTTTGGGCAATTACAGTTCAAGGTGAAACATACGACCTTTAAGTACCTGGGATGCGTATTTACAGGACTAATGCAGACACTATAGATGGGAATGTGGTAAGGGCTATAAACCAGGCCTGGGCGTAGTGGGCATAGTGGGGCTACGTGGAGCAGTGCGTAGTGTGCCCAAATCTACGCACACTCGCGCGCTCCGTGTAACCCCACTACGCGCCGCCCGCCTCCCGCCCGCCCTCCTTTTAAAATAATGTAAAGTATGATGAAAAAAATTCAATATAATGACTTACCTGCAGCGCGGCGTCTCCGGGGCTCCCTCTTCCTCGTTGACAACTTCTTTTCACAAATGCGCATGCGCGGACGCCCGCGCATGCGCATTTCTTGCAAGAAATGCGCATGCGCGGGGGTCCGCGCATGCGCATTTGTGAAAAGAAGTTATCGGCAACGAGGAAGAGGGAGCCCCGGGACGCCGCGCTGCAGGTAAGGCATTATATTGAATTTTTCTATTATAGTTTACAATATTTTAAAAGGAGAGCGGGCGGGAGGTGGGTGGCGGGCGGCAGGCAGTTCTGCTTCGCCCTGGCGTGTGCGTAGCGCTGCCTGGTACGCCTACTTCAAAAACTGCGAAGCAGGCAGCGCTATGTACACTCCGAGGGCGAAGCGGAGTACTATGCCCGGGGTTACTATAAACTCTCTTTGGTCACAAGTGGCATTCTGGACTACCTTACCGTTAACCATGGCAGGCCGATTGGCGGTGTCTAAAATGGTCATGTTGCCCAGACTCCTCTATCACTTTGTGAACCTTCCTGTTGTCCTCCCGGCTTGATGTTTAAAGCCCTGGATACCCTGTTGTCATCCTTACTATGGAGAGCGGGGCGACATAGATTAGCCCTGGCCAAATTGCAACTCCCAAGCACTGTGAGCAGTGTGGGGGCCCCTGATTTTAAGACATATTGCATTGTTGAGCAGTTACAGTGGATGGCATATTGGTTAGCTGGACATAATTTATTTGAAATGGACTATTCTCCTGAACAATTACAGCGCGGTACACTACAGGTATTGCTCTTCCCTGGAGCTGACAGGGTAAGGGATCCCCCCTTCCTTTTGGACATTGCACTGCATTATTGGAAGCAGGCGTTAAAATATGCTAAACTCCCATCCCGTACGCCCCAAATATACCGATTTGTGGCCTACCCACCCGGCGCGGAATATTGTCAACCACTCGACTGCGGAGCTGGACGCACGCTGGGACGGAGACAGTGGAGGACTTTTTTTAGATGGTAATTTAATGCCCCATGACGGGTTCGTGCATACCAATGCAGTGCCGGAAGCTTTATTTCTCACACACGCGGCTATCACTCAATTTATTGAACAATACTGGCTGATAGACCAAAAGGACCCCCCCACATTTCAATTATTGTGGGCCATTCATATTATGGGCCACGGGCGCCATCTGGTCCAATGGCTCTACCGTTGGCTGCGGGAGCATTTGAATACACCATTACAGCCCCTTCGGCAGAGATGGGAGGTGGTGCTGGCGAGGGACTTGGAAGATAGGGAATGGACTTCGGCTCTAGAACATCCTAGGAAGGTTTCCCGCAACTTCAGACTAAAAACAATACAGCTATTCATATTACACAGGGCTTATCTTACACCGCAGGCAATACACAGGATATACCCCACTGCTTCTGCTGAATTTGCAAGATGTTCAAATCACCTCGCTGATTTTACTCACATGTTGTGGGCTTGTCCTGTACTTGGAGAGTTTTGGGCAGAGGTCACGCAGACCCTGTCTCGACTGAAAGGACGCGCCCCTTGGTCTATTATGGAAGCTTGTTTCTTGGGCCTTTTCCCTCTCCTGAAGAAAGCGGCTCTACTGTGCCACTTTGCAAGGCTAGCCCTGATGCTTGCTAAAAGACTAATAACACAGCGCTGGAAAGCCCACATGGCACCACAAGGAAGCAAATGGAGGGAGGAGATTACTAGATGGGCCGTGGCCGAGGGAGAAGCGATTCGGCAGGAGGAATATAGAGGGTTACGGAAGAACCCGATTTCCCTAGAATGGGCCCAGTTGGTAGAACATTTTAAAGCTGAGAGGGATGAAGAGATGGTAGATTCCCAGACTGCACTACATGATCATACAGACAGTGCCTGAAATTTTTCCACGTAAGGGCTTAGATACATGTGTTGCCCCCCCCCCTCCTCCCTTTTCTCCCCCTCCCCCCTTCTCTTCCCCCCCCATTTCCCCCACCCCTTGCTCTCCCTCCAGCATCAGACTGTTTACCTCAAAGGGCATCTTGCCCTGAGGACAGGTGACTAGAATATTGCGGCAAAGTTTAAAAGAAAGTTGGGGTTCATTTTTTGTTAGGTGGGAGAGGGCTTAAGAAAGATAAGTTTTCAGCGAGGGACAAAAGTTCCTAAAAAAATATAGCTACGGATAATGCGCCATGAGCATTGGTTTGCAAGAGCATAGCCGTCTCAGTTGAGAGTAACATGTGATGCTACAGATCATACGTATGCTATAACTGTAGACTACTATGCGTGTCAGTGTATACTGGTTATGTAAAACGCAAAATTTATATGAGAATATATATGCTGTATGCAAACATTGGATTTTAATAAAAATATGTTTTAACATTTATATATTATCCACTGGCGGTCGCCAGTAGATAGTTATAGTTACAACCTAGTTTCCATAGGAAATCTCAAATTTCTATTTTGAATAACTTTGGCGCCGGTTGACGAATCCTCGCGAAATTTTCAAAACAAATGGGGCGCTCCGTTCAGCTCCTACCCTGAAAGTCTCGGGGTGATTCGTCAAGCGGGGGCCGAGAAAAAGGGGGGGTCCCAAAACGCGTTTTCCCCATGCATTTTTCCATAGGACCTTTAGTCGCAGCTACAGCCCGAACAGCTGGTGTAAATCTGTTCAGTATTTCCTGAGAAAATAGCATTTAAAAGCATATCAATATCTATACGCGCGCACCGTGCGCGCACAGTGCGCGCATTCTGCCATGCGCGAGCGCAATTCTGATTGGTTGTTAGATGACGGTAAACATTCGAATCGATCGAAACCAGGAAGTGTCGGCCGCCATTTTGTCTCTCGCAGTCTGAAGGGGTGAAATGAAAAGGTGGAGAACGTGAAAAGGGGGCAGAGTGGACAGTTCCTGACCCCCTAGCCTTGGTCAGGGGGTCACAGAAGGACCCCCAAGGGAGAAAAAAAAAATTTTTTTTTTAAATCGCGAGGTGCGCGCACCGCGCACGCACGTCACGCACTGCGAACCGTGGGTGCTTGGTGCGCGCGCACGGTGAAAAACCTGAAAAAAAAAAATTATAAATACATAACTTAGCATTTTAAAAAACTGACAAATTCACTGAAAAAACCATAGGTTTCACACACGTTATAGTTACGAATTAGCATTTAAAAAACCTTGCAAATTCACTTAAAAAGCCATAGGTTTCACACATGTTATAGTTAGCTGGATATTTCACTCGTAAAAAACCAATGAAATTCCCCCGTTATAGTTAGTGCAGGCAACTATAACTCACGCGACCACAATCCTCTGCTGATGACGTCAGATATTACATCACTGATGACATATGTGTCTTTATGAAAAATAAATATTTGTAATATATGTATAGCTAAAGATTAATGGAAGAAGACATGGGTAAATAAGTGTCTAAATACAGTGATGTAATATCTGACGTCATCAGCAGAGGATTGCGGTCGCGTGAGTTACAGTTGCCTGCACTAACTATAACGGGGGAATTTCATTGGTTTTTTACGAGTGAAATGTCCAGCTAACTATAACATGTGTGAAACCTATGTTTTTTTAAGTGAATATATATATATATATATATATATATATATACACTCCACAAGCGAATGGGAATACCCGCTGTCTCCAGATCAAAGGGCGCGTCGAAGAAATGACCTCCCAGTCACGGTCATCAACATTCCACCAAACTTTCACCACAAAAGTAATCGACGCCGTGTCTGTGCGCAAAAATCAATGTTTAATGCCAGCTGAAAATGCCAGACGCGTTTCGCCTGTCCTGCAGGCTTGTTCACTAGCAATTCAATAAAGTTACAATGGCTTTTTTATCCGTGAATGTGATTAAGTCACATGTGAACTACAATAATAGAACTGGACAACAGACTTGTAGTTTTTCAAAGTGGGACACAGGAAAAAAGTTAATAAAGGTAAAATACCAAAATACAAACTCATTTCTTCATGGTCATTGCATAATTTAAACAGTATATGCTTCATTGTGTTACAGTACAAAATTGAACTGTAACATTCGTCACAACAAAACAGACTGACATCGTAGGACGTGTTAAACCTAGTTGTCGACCATAGTGGCCAATACTGGCCTAATTTGGTTAAGTAACCGAAAATTATCAACTCGACCAAAGTTGCGTTTAAGTAAACCCTATATAATCAAGCAGAATTATAATATCGAGTCCTAACGACCGTCAGTAATTACTGAGTGGAGTAGGACCGAGCAATGTGGCAGGAATGACTATTCCATCTGTGGTAGACGAATTTGATTTTTTAAGGGAGGAACGGCGCTTCAATCTTCGTCCAAGACCCCCCGCAAACATCAGATCCCAAAGAGCAAGAGGCAGAGGAGGAAGAGGCGCAAAGGCTCTAAATTATGCAAACGACAAAGAGAAACCCAAATCCAAGGGGAACAAATGAAGAGAACCAATAGTACAGCGATAGTCAATTTGACGAATATCGTGCTTTCAGAAAAAGAAGAAAATATCTTGAAGCTTGGCCTCTCGTACTGTCCACAAATTGATATAGACTATGTCAAAACAAGAGTGGATGTGTTCAAATTTGTTAGATCCTTGAAATTAAAGAAATTCTTTGCACTCGCCCCGAAAAAATCAACAACGCCTGCTCATGTACCTGCACAAATGCAATACGACAATTTGGATGTTGACGATATGAATTTGATGTTGGAGTTACATGATCTTGGCCATTTGGAGGCTTCCAACATCCAATCTAGTGGTTCCTTTAATGTAATGAGCACCAGTGACCAAATGTCGATACTGGCCAACAAGGAAGGAATCGATACGAACATTGAGACATTAACAGATTTCAAACCGATCTCAAAATTTACCCCGATAACAGCAAGGGATTCAGTGGATGTGTTCAATGAACTGGTCACCAATGAAATAAAAAGTCTATGCAAATCATTGAATGGAAAGAAAAAATCACTTACTCAACAGTCTAAAGAGTATTATAATTTGATTGACAAACTAAGTAACAACAATGATTGTATTGTCCGCAATGCAGACAAAGGGGGTAATGTAGTTCTTTGGGGTAGACAGCAGTACCTAACAGAGGCATACAAACAGCTCTCTAATAGGTCAAACTACATTAAGGTAAAAGAAAATGTCATGGTAGAATGTTATTCTATGTACAATTCCTTATTGGTGGAATGGAATCGACAAAGTTTGATTAGCAAGGATGAAATGTCTTTTCTAACAATTACTTGCCCGACTACTCCAGTCTTATACCTGATTCCAAAAGTCCACAAAGACATCACAAATCCTCCTGGCCGGCCTATCATCTCGGCCATTGGTAGTGCATTTGAACACACTTCCAAATTTGTTGATTCATTTTTATGCCCCCTTGTCAAACTATTACCTTCTTTTATCCTAGACACAAGCGACTTTTTACGTAAAATCTATGATATTCCATGGGAAGATGATTTTTTGTTACTCACCATAGACGCCACCACTTTATATACCAGTATTCGCCACAAAGATGGCTTAAATGCTTGTCAATATTTCTTAGGGAACCGTCCCGCAAAGTTTTGGCACCATACTCAAATGTTACTCAAAATGATTTCCATCTGTCTTGAGAACAATTTCTTTCTGTTCAATGGTGAATTGTACCACCAAATATGCGGAACCGCGATGGGCACCTGCTTCGCCCCCAGCTATGCTAATTTGCATATGGGCTGGTGGGAGGAGCAGGTGGTCCAGTCGCTATGGCAGGTTGAGTGGCAAAACAACGTTGTTCATTGGAGTCGTTATATTGACGACCTTTTTATCATTTGGAAAGGCACCAAAAGTAGCGCAGAGGAGTTTGTAAAGAAACTCCAAACAAATGATTTAAACTTAAAACTGACCAGTGAAATCAGTGCTTGTGAGATTAATTTTTGGGATTTGACAGTGTATGTTAGTGATGGTAAACTTCAGACCAAACTCTACCGTAAGGCTACAGATGGAAACACACTGTTACATGCCACTAGTTTTCATCCAGCTAAACTAGTCAAGAGTATCCCCTATGGGGAATGCCTCAGGGCTTTGCGTAATTGTAGTAAAGAACAGGATTTTGAAAAAGAATTATCATGTTTGAAATCCCGTTTTCATGCCAGAGGCTACTCTGAAACAATTTTGAACCAGGCTGTCTTTAAAGTAAAACAGAAAACTAGAGAGCAGATACTCTTTAATAAAGATAGCAAGGCAGCCAAACCACATCAATTAGAGACCAACAAGTGTAGATTCATCACTACGTACAATAACCAGCAAAATGAACTAAGAAATATCATCTACAAACATTGGAATATCATCCGCAATGATCCTGTATTAGGTAAATTTGTACAAAGGCGACCACAGTTTACTTTCAGAAAAGCCAGATCTCGCCATCAAGCTCTTGTTAGTAACATGTTACCCAGTGAGACTAAGATGAGAACAATCAGTTCATGGTTAAGCAGAAAGGATGGTTTTATCAAATGCCTTAAATGTAAGGCTTGCATGTTTGGAAAAAACATGACAAGTTTTCCAGTAGTCTTTGATCACAAGTCTGTACAGCAAATCAAAGGAAAATTTTCCTGTAAAACAGACTATGCAATATATGTGCTACAATGCCCTTGTGGTTTAAAATATGTAGGCTCCACCATCCTTCCTGTCCACAAAAGAGTGTTGCAACACTTGCGAGCCATTAAGAATGGGGACAAATCCTACCCCGTGGCCCGTCATTTTGAGTAATACCATACCAAAAGTGCTGAAGGTCTCTTTTATTTTGTCATTGATGCCATCCCAATCAACAGCAGGGGGGGCAACCGTGAGAAAAAATTACGCAAACTTGAATCTTGTTATATCATCAAACTTAACACTAAGATTCCAGATGGGTTAAACATGGAAGAAGATTTACACACCCACTTATAGTTTCCTTCCCACTCCCCTTTTTTAGGTTTTGTTTTAAAGTACTTGGACACTGTTATACTACAGACAATATGTGTCACACAGGTTCTAAACTTTGTCACTTTGTGCATTGTGCCCACTTGGGCTTTACTCCACTCAGTAATTATAATTCTGCTTGATTATATAGGGTTTACTTAAACGCAACTTTGGTCGAGTTGATAATTTTCGGTTACTTAACCAAATTAGGCCAGTATTGGCCACTATGGTCGACAACTAGGTTTAACACGTCCTACGATGTCAGTCTGTTTTGTTGTGACGAATGTTACAATTCAATTTTGTACTGTAACACAATGAAGCACATACTGTTTAAATTATGCAATGACCATGAAGAAATTGTTTGTATTTTGGTATTTTACCTTTATTAACTTTTTTCCTGTGTCCCACTTTGAAAAACTACAAGTCTGTTGTCCAGTTCTATTATTTTTTTTTTTTTTTTTTTTAAAAACCTTTATTTTCAAAAGTCTGGACACAGCTATTCAGCCGACAACCCGGAGGTTCGGCAGCTTCGGTAAAGAGGAACAGAGACGCGTCCACAGTACAGTGAAGGAGGAGTGCAAAGATTCCATTTTTTAAATAAACACAAAACACACAACAACCCCCAGCAAGGCAAGAACACTGAATGCCCATGGTGATAGCCCCCCAGGGGAGGCAGGACCCCAATCATCTACCATTTACAGTACCGTGAAAAGAGGAAGAAGGGGGACAGCAGGGGCCGAAAAAGTCCATTAACCATACTGAGCTGGAAAGAAGGTTAGGAGGAAAGCTGTTCCTCGGGGGGATCCAGATCAGGGGCAAGACAAATTCCCCCCCTGTATTGGTTCCACCGCCCCCAGATGGCGTGCCACTTCCGAGGGCGGCCTCTAGCGCAATATACCGTCTTCTCCCTTAGCATACTCCAGTCCATATTTTCTTTCCACGCGGTCAATGTGGGGGGGCCCACGGATCCCCACAATCGCGCTATATCTCTCTTAGCGACCATGTTGCCCAGAGTCACCCATTGGGTCTGCGCCGCATTGTGATCAGTGGGCCCCCAGACATTCAGGAGACAACACCGCGCTTCCGGCTGCATAGCAATGCCCGTCACCTCCCCCATCACTGCATGGACTCTCCGCCAGAATTCCGTGATGACACCACATTCCCAAATGATATGCAGGAAAGTACCCACCATACCACATCCCCTCCTGCATAGGCCGTCCTCCGAGAATCCCATGTGAACCAACCTTGGCCCCGTCACGTACACTCGATGCAGTATTTTAAGCTGCACCAGCCTCAGACGCGACGGGATCGCAACCTCCTTAGGAGAGGAAACAGCAGACTGCCAATCCTCGTCATCCAACTCGAGGCCATCCCTAGACCACTGGTCCCTCAACCCCAGAAGCATATCCGCCCGGACGTTTATCAGTTTCTTATAGATGAGCGAGATCGTGCTCTCGGGCATATGACCATCAAGGACCCGGTCCTCCAAAGGAGAGGACTCAGGCACCTTCTCACCCTCTATGAGGACTGATCGGAGGGCGTGACGCACCTGAATATAGCGGAAAAACTCAGATGGCCCCAGTTCATACTCCTTCTGCAACTCTTCAAAGGACTTCACCCTCTCCTTAATCAGGACATCTCCGACCCTGGAGATGCCGATCAAGTCCCATTTGTCAAAGCCTTTTGTGTGCCAAAGCCTACCCAATCTCTCAGATTCAAACAGCGGGGTAGCGAGGGTGAGCCTATCCTTCCAGCCCAGCGAGTCAGTTGCCATCTTCCACACACGCACCGCCACACCAGTGGGCCCCGTGAGGGACGAGTCCAGGGACCGCGAATACAACGCCCTGTAATAGTTACCACCACGCAGCAACCACCTGTCCATGGCATACCCAGGGCTGAGGGCCGGGCCATAAAACCCATGATTAATCGCACTCAGCTGGGTGGCCCAATAGTACCGTCGGATGTCTGGAAGCGCAATACCCCCGTCGTACCATGGGAGCGTCAACTTTGCAATAGCTATTCGCGGCCGCCCGTCCCACAGCAAAGCTCGTTGGAGGCCTTCGACCTCCCGAAAGTAGTTGGCCGGTACCCAATCCAAAGTATTCTGCAGCGCGTAGAGGAACCGGGGAAGAGACATCATTTTGAACAGGGCCGCGCGCCCAACGAGGGAGAGCGGCAGCCTCCGCCAGCCCTCCACATCCCGCCTCAGGCGCGCTAGGGGGGGGAGCAGGTTCCTCTCATATCGCACGGCAGAATCCATGGAGATAAAGATCCCCAGATACACGAAGCCCTGCTGAGCAACCTGGATCGAACAAGTTCGAGGGATCGGTGGAACCTCGCCACTAAGAACATATAAATACGATTTACTCCAGTTGATAACGAGACCCGAGTTCCTACCGAAAGATGTGAGTACGTCACAGACCACTATAAGTGATTTCTTGGGTGAGGCAAGATACAACAGGATGTCATCAGCATAGAGCGATATACGATCCTCGTGCTCAGGCGACCATCTAAGTCCCCGCATATCCGGGTGCCAGCGTATCCACGCAGCCAGCGGCTCAAGGGCGAGGGCGAACAGCAATGGCGACAGGGGACAACCTTGCCGAGTACCCCTCCCAAGCTGAAACGGAGTCGACGCCCGGCCATTTACCACCACACTCGCAAGAGGGCCCTCATACAGCAACTTCACCCAGCTCACAAAACCGTGGCCAAAGCCGAACTTGGTCAACACGGCCCACAAATATGCCCATTCCACCGTGTCAAAGGCCATCGTGGCATCGAGAGACGCCACAATAGCTGGTTCACGCAGCGTGCCCGCCCTGGCGATTACACCATGTAGGCGCCAAAGATTTAACGCTGTGTTACGGTGCGGGATGAATCCGGATTGATCCGGATGGACCAAATCACCGAGTACCCTGATCAAACGGGCCGCCAGGATTTTAGCCAGAATTTTCGGCTCTGCGTTAAGGAGTGAGATAGGCCTATATGAGGTGCACTTATCTCTGGGTTTGCCCTCTTTGTGTATAACCACAATCGTCGCCAGTCGCTGATCCAACGGGAGGGCCCCACTCCCCCGCGCCTCCACGAACATGGCGCGCAGGTGAGGGGCAACCCTATCCGGAAATAGCTTGTACAGGTCGACCGGCAAGCCGTTCGGACCCGAGGCCTTGCCCGAGTTCAACGCGCGGATAGCCCCCGCCACCTCATCGACCGTTATGTCACCATCTAGATCGTCCCTATCTATATCAGAGAGACAGGGCAATGCAATATCACGCAGGAGGTCATGCGAGTCCTCGGGCGGCCTGTCCGACACTGAGGCATAAACCATACGGAAATAGTCCGAGAAACACTGCACAATCCTCTCAGGTTCCACAATCACCTCTCCCCCCTCTCCCGTCAACTCCGGCACTACTCTATTGACCCGTTCTTTTTTGTCCAGCCAAGCCAGGAGTTTCCCGGCCTTGTCACCAACATCATACAGACGGCCCTGCTGTTCCCTACCGAGGGTCTTAGCGGCATTCGTCACCAGGTCCTTATACTCGGATTGCTTCAAGCACAGCCCATGCAGTGAGGCCTCTGTAACCTCCTCCTCCAGCGCTCCCTCCAAAGCCGCGATCTCCTCCTCAACCTGCAAAACCTCGCCATCTCTCCGCCGCTTGGCAGCCACTACAAGGGAGAGGGCTTCCCCTCGCAGCACGGTCTTAAATGCTTCCCACAGCGACACTGCCGAGTCCACGGATCCCTGATTGTCCTTAAAAAAAATTTCTACTGTCTTTACCAGCGCGCTGCGCATCTTGGGGTCTCGGAAATACCAAGGGTTGATAGGGGCCACCCTTCCCCCTCCCTCCCGACCCAGATCCAGCCTGACCCACACCGGCGAATGGTCAGATATGCCACGCGCCATGTGCCTGGCCTCAGACACCAATGAGGCATGCGCAGCCAGAGTGAGTAAGTAGTCAATCCTAGAAAGGCTACCATGCGCCCCGGAGTGGAAAGTGTATTGGCTCTGTGTGGGGTGCCGGAGCCTCCAGCAGTCTATCAGGCCAAGCGTATCTAGAAAGTCTGGAAGCCACTTCTGAGCCCCCCCCGTGTCTCTGGGCGGGTATCTATCCAGCAGGCTGGAGCCAACAGCGTTGAAATCACCTCCCACTACAAGCATACCCCCCGGGAGATCCAGCAGGGCCCTACCCAGATCTGTGAAAGTGGAGGCCTGCAGGGCCGGCGGGACATAAACCGAAACTAAAACCAAAGTTCTTCCTTCCCACCGCCCCGCCACTGCCACAAACCTCCCCCTATCATCAACAATGGTGGAGTCCACCTCAAATGGTAGCGAGGCTCTGACTAGGATGCCCACACCCCTGGACCCAGAGGAGAATCCCGAATGAGCTATGAATTTATAACCCTTCCTATTCAGGGCATAGCACGTATTACCTATAAGATGCGTCTCCTGCAGCAGGGCGACATCCGGCAATGACCGTTTCAAGAATTGCAAAACAATCCCACGCTAATGCGATCCCCCAAACCATTCACATTCCAGCTTATAACACTTAAACCCCTACCCCCCATCCCCAAACGTAAAGAGGCCCACCCCACACCCGAAGAGCCCCCATGGAACAGTCCTGGAAATAATCACTATGCCTTGCTGAAACAAACCCCCCAACAACAACCCCAAAATCCCGGAAACCCCCCCCACCCTGCACCCCTGCTGCAGCTTACAAAGCCCCCCCAACTTGCAGTGTGCCTGTCGCCCTACCAAACCCAAAATCTACAAAAAGTACCCTAAGGGAGGAAAGAGCTCCCCTCGTCCTCCCACAACCTCCGTGTTTACTGCAAGTCATTATCTAAAGTCAGTCCGAGTCAGTCCGGTTCCGAATACATCAACCTTGTTCATCCCGGCCACTGTCCCCGTCTATGGCAGTGTCCTCTTCCGTGGGTCGTCGAGGCAGAGCGTCCAGCCATTCATCCGCCATGGCAGGTGACTCAAAGAAGAATGTTCGGTCTTCAAACACCACACGTAGTCTGGCAGGGAAGAGCATGGCGTATTTCAGATCCCTCTCCCGAAGCCTCCTCTTCACCCCCAGGAAGCCCTGCCGCTGCCTCTGTACCTGCTGGGTGAAGTCAGGATAGAAAATAAATTCACCGACGCGTTCTGGAAGGGGACCGGGCCCGTTACCCTCGAGGCCTGCAGGATAGCGTCCCGGTCTCGAAAATGAAAGAGCCGGGCGACGATCGGCCTCGGTGTGGCTCCCACCTTGGGCCGCCCACCAGGCACTCTATGGGCCCGCTCAACTGCGAAGAACTTCCCTAGACCCTTAGGCTGCAGATGATTGAGCACCAAGCCCTCCACGAGCAGGTCCACTGAAATATCGTCGAGGACTCCGGGACCCCGATAATGCGCACGTTGTTGCGCCTGGCCCGGCTCTCGAAGTCCTCCAGCCGACGGGCTGCGAGATCATGCTCGGTCCGCAACTTACGGACCTCGGTCTGCAGGTCCGAGACATCATCGGCGAGGCCCGTGGTCTTGATGTCCAGGGATTTGACCCGTTCATTTGTTTTGCCCAAATCCGCGCGGATCAGATTAACATCCACCAAGATGGTATCCACTTTGTGCGCCAGGGCATCAAACTGTCTCCCAATCGAAGTCTGCAGCCCGTCAAGTGCACCCATGACATCCTGCAGTGAGAGCTCCGGGGCCAAGGGTGAAGCAGTCTTCTGTGTATCCGGGGACTGGCTCGGTGCACCCGGTGACCCCTTCTGCTGGGCATAGCGGTCCATGTTATTGGCTTGAGTGTAGGCTCCCCGCCTGGTGGCCTTGGGCTTCGGCCGATCCACCTCTGCTTTGCCCGACATGGTGGGCTCGAGCAGGTCGGGTCAAACAGGACTGCCCTCTCTCAGCGAGAGAGAGCAGGAGTGCTCCGTCTTACGATGGGTCGCCAGTGTGGCATGCAGAGCGTCCAAATGATAATAAAGCAGACGCGAGCACTCCCTGGGCTGGGCAGACAAAGGGCGAGAAAGTGAAAGTGAAAGGATAGGGACCTCCGTCCGGCAGTTCACACCTCGCCTGGCCGCTGTTGTTCAATTAGAGGTCGGGCATCCTGCCAACTCGAGCCCCTGGCGTCCCTCGGAGATGGGCCTCAATCTTCCGCCATGCATAACTCCGGTTCCCGGTGGGCGATTCGACCTCGGGTGGCATCGATCGCCTCCCTGACAAGTCATCTACACGATGCCATGCATACAAACAGGATTATATACAGGATAGACGACGGAGGGCACGAGGGTCTCGGGAGCTCAAAGCTCACGCAGCCATCTTGGTCAAGCGCTAGGCTCCTCCCTCTCCAGTTCTATTATTGTAGTTCACATGTGACTTAATCACATTCATGGACAAAAAAGCCATTGTAACTTTATTGAATTGCTAGTGAACAAGCCTGCAGGACAGGCGAAACGCGTCTGGCATTTTCAGCTGGCATTAAACATTGATTTTTGCGCACAGACACGGCGTCGATTACTTTTGTGGTGAAAGTTTGGTGGAATATATATATATATATATATAAACACTGCCAGTTCTCGTCAGTTTCCCTACACTCGCGGTCAGGTGCTATACAGCGCCGAGGCGAGAATCACGCTAATTATCACAGCTACAGGGTAAAGGATTAGCAGCACTCACAGGAGCAGTATACCCAATTATTTAATGGGTATAAGTACGTTTAGACACGTTTCGGCTGTCGTCTTTGCCGATAGTGAGGCGCGCCAAGAAACAGCTCATTTAAATGTACACATAATCATAAACAGTAACATAGGACACCGGACTTTCCTCTGTCCAAGGTTGTTGGCCATCTTTAAACATGCAAATGATTCAAACCACAACAGAAAGGGGAAATGCCTTTGTAGTTCTCTTTCCCTGAATGGGAAAACAACATGCACCATTATAACTACACACAAATCTGTGAATAACATACATTGTGTCAGTATACAGTTCTGCCTCTCATCCCATTGCTAATCTCCAATACTTTGAACCTCAGATTCAAGGGGGAAGTCAGTAAGATATCAGTGAATTTCTTAGATCTCACAGTGTTTGTAGCAGAGGGCAGCCTGTGCACATCCTTGCACAGGAAACCAACTGCTGGAAACTCTCTGCTGCATGCCAGTAGCTGCCACTCCGAGAAAACCAAAACCAGTATACCGTACAGTGAGCTCTTATGGATTAAGAGAAACTGCATGAGAGATTGTGATTTTCAGGTGGCAGCTGAAGAGAGCATGCAAAGGTTTTCAAGGAGAGGATACCATAAGGATGTTCTTAGTCAGGCTAAAAAGAAGGTAGACACTAAACCCAGACTAGAATTGGCGAACGATAATTCATGTAAGCCAGGGAGTGGCAGAACTAAAGCAGCCCAGGCAAACTTTAGAATATTGTTACAACAAACAAATGATGGACGGAATGCTGACAATGCAGACATTCTCCCCCAGTCAAGAGATCTGGGTTAAATCCATCGTTCTTTTGCCCACTACGCCACCCCAGTTTAGACATGGCCATATGCAAATCAGTCTTGACCCTGTGCCTCATGGGAACAGTCCAGCCCGAACTGCCAAGCCATGTCTTCCCTGGACCGGAATCAAGCATCCTAAGACCGGTTTCTGGCTATCAGCCGTCATCAGCCAGGATAGCTTGACTCCAGTGGCGTAGTGAGCACGGGTCCCACGTCTGGGAATACCCATCCCACTTAGGGCGAAAAGCGTTACAACAAACAAATGATGGACGGAATGCTGACAATGCAGACATTCTCCCCCAGTCAAGAGATCTGGGTTAAATCCATCGTTCTTTCGCCCACTATGCCACCCCAGTTTAGACATGGCCATATGCAAATCAGTCTTGACCCTGTGCCTCATGGGAACAGTCCAGCCCGAACTGCCAAGCCATGTCTTCCCTGGACCGGAATCAAGCATCCTAGGACCGGTTTCTGGCTATCAGCCGTCATCAGCCAGGATAGCTTGACTCCAGTGGCGTAGTGAGCACGGGTCCCACGTCTGGGAATACCCATCCCACTTAGGGCGAAAAGCGTTACAACAAACAAATGATGGACGGAATGCTGACAATGCAGACATTCTCCCCCAGTCAAGAGATCTGGGTTAAATCCATCGTTCTTTTGCCCACTACGCCACCCCAGTTTAGACATGGCCATATGCAAATCAGTCTTGAACTCTAGAATATTAACAGACTACTCTACAGATGCCAATGACATCAGGAAGGTGCTAAGAAAGAACTGGCATATTCTAAAGTCTGACTCCACGATAGGCGAAGATTTGCCCAAGTCACCTTTAATGACATTTAGAAGAACTGATACTCTTAAAGATTATCTAGTACAGAGTCACTGCCACTCTGACAATAGACTTCCTACCCTTAGAAAACTGGCAGGTGTTTACCCTTGTGGAAGATGCAAGGCGTGTAAGAACAGCCACAAAGTGTTATCCTATCATGTACCAGGGCTAAGGGCACCGAAGAGAATCAAGAAATTTATGAACTGCAATACCAGCCACACGGTATACTGTCTTGTATGTCCGTGTGGCTTAAGATATATTGACAGTACTATACATCAGACGAAGGTGCGTATTTTGGAACATCAAAGAGCGATTGCCAAAAAAGATGTGACGTATCCGGTGGCAAGGCACTTTGAGATATTTCAAGAAAGCAACAGGGATCTGTTGAAAATCTTCTGGATGGATCACGTGCCCACGAATGTGAGGGGAGGTGACAGACAATTACAACTCAAGAGATTACAATCGAGATATATCATTGATACCCAAACCAAGATACCAAATGGGATGAATAGTGGGGAGGAGATGGCGATACATCTGTAAGGGGAGAATTGTCTGGAATTCTTGGTAAAGTAACTGGGAATCTAGTTTGACATCTGAAGAAACAACCACAATAAATTGCAACATTTTCTATATAGTTGTTGGTGAGAAGCTGAAGCCTGACAAACCCATACAAGGTAGAATGTAGAGAACGAACAGGAGGACCAGCGTTCACCTTTTAACATATGTTTGAACTATCGGAACCTATCAGGGTAACATATTGTTCCTCATCCCTTGGAGATTAGCAATGAGATGAGAGGCAGAATTGTATACTGACACAATGCATATTATTCACAGATTTGTGTGTAGTTATAATGTTGCATGCTGTTTGCCCATTCAGGGCGAGAGAACTACAAAGGCAATTCACCTTTCTGTTGTGGTTTCAATCATGTCCATGTTTAAAGATGGCCGACACCTTCAGACAGAGGAATGTCCAGTGTCCTTTGTTACTGTTTATGATTATTTGTATATTTAAATGAGCTGTTTATTAAAAACCAAATAACAACTGAAATTCTCAAGTATACTTACTATAACTTGTGCCCCCGCCATGCACTGCTTAAGACTTCACATTATAGATCTCTCCTGAGGGGTTAAAGGGCATCATTGATAACATCACTGATGACATCTCAAATGACATCCCTAATGGACTGCCCTACGTGGCCCAGGATGTTTGGGCAGGCCCATCCTGCCTCCTTACGAGCTTCTCCTATTTTTTTTTCAGGACTTTGGGATAGAGTACACGAGTTCTGTAATGGCGGCCATAACATTTGTTCATAGTTGAAGCCAACTAGACAGATCGCTCTGTACATACTGAAATGGGTGACAAAAGAAAAAGTTACTTCGGCCAATAAAAAGTCCATATTCTTATTTTTTGAGGGGGGCGGGGGGGTACCGCTCATCTATTTTCTTATGTATTGTGGACCAAATCTTCCTATATGAATTTACATGGTAAATCACACTTTTGTAACCCGCCCCCCTCCTCCCCCGCTTTCTTGGTGCCTGCTTGACAGATTAGAACAAAACTTTTCATGAAGGAGCTGAGGTGGTATAATTTGTTTTCTTTAGACAGTTTCATGTAAATTCATCAAACAGATTTGTCAAACAGCATCAAAGCTATTAGCAAAACAAAAAACACTCTTCCTATGGAAACTCTGACCTAACTATAACTGCACAGTGGCAACTGCCATTGTGTAACAGCCTTTTTGGTGCTTTACAAAATGCTGTGATATAAAAACCCATTTATCAACTGCAACTGGGAAATATGGAACATACTTCACAGTTGCCTGTGAAATATGGATTTCATGTTATGTTTGTTATGTTATAACAATTTGTATAGTGCACTAATACCTGTGGGTGTCTAGGTGCTTCCGGTCCTCCATGCTGTGTCAAGAAAAGCTAGTTTCTAAAAAGCCATGTCCTGAGTAGTTTCCTAAACTCAAGCAGGGAGGAAATCCTCCTAAGAGAAAGTGGAAGGGAGTTCTATTCCTTGATAGTATTGTAACTGAAACTCCTCCCCCCCCCCCGCTTGTCCTTTAAAATCTGGAGGTGAGCATCAGGTGGGCATTGGCCGAGCGGAATGGTCTATTTGGTGAATACCAACTGAAAGAGTCCTAAAGAAATTGTGGGCCTCTATGTACAGTGCCTTATGTGCGATACAGAGAGCCTTGAATTTAACACGCTAACCACCTGGTAGCCAATGCAATTCCTGAATGCCTGCCCTAATGGACTAGTATTTGGGAATGTCCAGGACTAGTCTAGCGGCGGCGTTTTGTACCACCTGCAACCTTCTGAGTAGATTGAATTGTAGGTTGATATATAAGCCATTGCAATGATCCAATTTTGATAAAACCAGGGAGGTCAATACCGTTTTTCTGGTATTTTTGGGAATAAATGGGAGAATCTTATGTAAAGTTCTAATGGCAAGGAACGAGGAGGGCACCACCTTAGAGATCTGAGACTTAAAATTGAGTTTCTCATCTATAATGACCCCCAAATGTGTAGCCTTGGCTACTGGTGTAGGAGGGGGGCCAAGGGTGTCTGGCCACCAAGCTGGCGACCACAGTGGAAAAAGGTTTCCAAACAACACCACGTCAGTTTTGCTTGGGTTCAACTTCAAGCAATGCCTACTCATCTAGTTGCTCAGAGTGACCATACAGTTATGAAGTTTGATGGAATAATTAACCTCCTTGTCCACTGTTGAGATAACCAACTGGGTGTCGTCGGCATAAGAGGCAGGAATTAGATCACAACTTCTGATCAGAGGAGCCAGTTCAGAAACATAAATGTTAAAAAGTGTAGGGCTCAACGAGGAGCCCTGCAGCACCCCACAAAGCAAGACAAAAGGTGCTGACTTAAAATTGCCCAGGTGAACTGTTTGAGTTCTATCTGATAAGAACGGAAGGGAAAGGGCGTTTCCTCCTACACCTATGGTCTTTAGTCGTTCGACCAGAAGTGTATGGTCCTTGGTATCAAACGCCGTGGATAGGTCGAAGAAAATGAGGGCCGACGATCCTCTGCCATCCAGCGCAATACGAATTGCCTCCTTGGTCTTTTTAAGAGTGGCAGTTACAGGCCTGTTTCCACATAGAAGGGAAGAGCCCTTGCGAAAGCATCTGATTGAACATACTGGATAGCTGCGGGCTAATGAGATGGCTGATGTTTTGAAGGATCCTGGTAGCGCAGGAATCGTCCGGGGATCCTGATTTGGTCATTGAAAGAAGCGTAGCTATTTGAGCTGACGAATTAGGGGTAAAATTTAAAAAAGGCGCTTTGACTGTAGCTTCTTGTTCTGTAACATTAGCGTTTGATTTGTGGCTGACAAACTGATCATATATTTGATCCACCTTTGATTTAAAAGATTGTACAAGTGTGTTGCAAAAATCTTGGTTACAGTTGGAGAATCATCCTTTATAGCTGTACAGGTTTTTTATGGTCTTAAAAAGTTCCTTGCTGGAATTATCCGCTTTTTCTATTTGCAACGTAAAGTATTGGCTCTTCTCAGCAATTAACTTTTTCTTGTAATCTGCCAATATGGCTTTATACTGATCTTTTTCTGGTGCTTCATAGTTTTTCTGCCAAATTCTTTCTTGCCTCCTGCAGGCTTGTTTATCTCATCTTAGGGCTTCAGAGAACCAGGGGGCAGAAGGGGCTTTTCTATTTTTATTAATCACTGTAACAGGTGCTAATTTGGCAAAGTTGGACTCCAGCCAAGTTGTGTAATTTCTGGCTGAGATCTCTACTTCCAATTCCAGATCCGGTTGACTTTGTACTAACTGGCTTTCCAGTAAGCTCAGGTCAATTTTATGCCAAGATCTCCGAATGGACTTGGTGCTAGACATATTAGTAGTAGTAGATCGAGGCAGATTGTATCTGAATAGAATAGCATGGTGGTCAGTCCAAGTTAGAGGGAGAATGGATGTAGTGGAAATGGCAGGGTTATTAGTACAAAGACCATCTAAAGTGTGTCCTGCTTGATGTGTGAGGTATTGTACAAGCTGTTGAAGTCCTAGTTCTGATATAATATCGAGAAGCTCCTGCGTATCTCTGTCTGCTATTGTTTCAAGATGGAAATTCTATTCACCTGAAATAGTGAAGCATTTGGATTGAAGACCTAATTCTAATAGAGGATGGAAATGAGTCAAAAAGCTACTTCTGGGGCCAGGTGAACGATAAATCAATAATCCTTTGAATGTCTCTTGTTCAAGAGGAGTGATTTTAAAAAGGATTGCCTAGCAGTCTGATGAGGATAGTGTTGAGCAATGTGATATAAATTCGCTCCTGTGGATTAGTGCAAGCTCCCCACCTTTTTTTAATTGACTATCATGTCTAAACGCTTTATACCCATGAGGAACCGCAATGTTAAAATCAGGATCAGATGTTTCCTCACCCCAGGTTTCCGTCACAAACAAGACGTCCAATTTATTGTCAATGATAAAGTCTGCAATTTCATACTCATGTTTAATCAACAACCTAGCATTGATAAGCGCTAACTGGAGCTCTATATTATGCGTGCCTGAGTTGATCAAGTTTCTATCGGGTTTTTGCGTCGGCTGAATGCTCCTAGGGATTTTAGTGAGACATACTGAGCATTGAGGGTGTTCTGATCTTAACAGCTCTTCGCAGGTAAATAACTTATATGACTTACCCCTAGGCCGCCATAGCGCGCGAAGGCTCTCTCCCGAGTAATTAAGTTTGGGCTTGGTTTTAGTGTTAGGGCTAGGGGGTCTGGCCCTAGGCCCGGTCCAGGGGCGGATGGGAGCTTGCCTTAGGTGCGCCTTCAGGGAGCCATGTGCGCACCAACTGCGCGTATCCGCTCCAGCCTGCACCTAAATAGGTGCCCCTGGAGACTAGAGCGCTAACCGGGGCGGAAGTGAGGCCCCAGAAGTGCCGACTGGTGATGGTCTTCCCTCCACTTCAATCGGCATGAAGCCGCGGCGGACTGGGGAAGCTAGGCAATGTGCAAGTAGCAAGGTGAGGCAATGTGCAAACGTGCGAGAATGCGGCAGCAATTAAAATATATTAAAAAGTAGCAACACAAAACGTTTTTTAAAAACCAGCCGGCGAGTATCTAAGTGCCGGCGATATGAGCAAATCCAATCTGGCGGCTTTCGAGCTAAGCTTGACTCAACAGCAGTAGAAGACCGCTGCGCGTCCGCTCCAGCCTGCACCTAAATAGGTGCCCCTAGAGACTAGAGCGCTAACCGGGGCGGAAGTGAGGCCCCGGAAGTGCGGTTGTGGGTGGTCTTCCCTCCGCTTCACTCGGCATGAAGCCATGGTGGACCGGGGAAGCCAGGCAATGTTCAAGTAGCAAGGTGAAGCAATGTGCAAACATGCGAGAGTGCGGCAGCAATTAAAATATATTAAAAAGTAGCAACACTAAAAAGTTTTTAAAAAACAACCGGCGAGTATCTAAGTGCCGGTGATATGAGCAAATCCAACCTGGTGGCTTTGAAGCTAAGCTTGACTCAACAGCAGTAGGAGACCGCTCATCATCATAGTGACAGCCCCCAAACTGCTAGGGACAGCTTTAACATTGTCATGGCCACTAGGATTATGTGGTCTGGAGGAACACATTGAGTGGCAAAGTTAATAAATTATGCTGCAAAAAATGAAAATGGAGCTGAACATTCTCTAGAAGTGTTATGTGTTCATCCACTTTAACTAAAAACATCATTATTGATGAAATCTGCTAATGTGCTAAATTATGTGCCAATAAACAAATCTTTAATTATTGGGTACATGTTGCTACCATAGAATTTCTTAAATCCACTCACCCTCACCATGCCCATTAGTTTAATTACTATTTTTTTCAGGAAAGGTCAACAAAACATAAGCATTCTAAGTCCAGTCATTTCCCTTTGTTAGCTGCACTTTGAGGAAAATAGGTTTTTCACACTAACTACCCTAAAAGAAATATGTAATATAAAAAATATATAACGGTTGACTTGGATAATATGGCACAAATCACGAGGGCAAAAGTCATGGTTTGCAACTGTGATAATACTCATATGATCCCTTCTATGTGATTTCTACCTCTCTACACAAATGGAAACCTTGCATCCCAATTTTGGTTTAAACCCTCGTTTTAAACAATTATACATTGACAAAAAGCCATTGCAACAATCATAAACGCAGATGCAAGGAATGCAGTAATAAATAGCATATTACTCTCTGTGGATCTACGTACTGTGAGTGGGCGCGTGCCTTTAAAATCTAGCAATCTTTTTTATGTGTGAAAAATGGATATTACACAATTATATCTCTCTCTCTCTCTCTCTCTCTCTCTCTCTCTCTCTCTCTCTCTCTCTCTCTCTCTCCCTCTCGCTATATATATATATATATATATATATATATATATACACTCTCCCACAGCCACACCTTTCCTCTGGTAGACGGACGAAAAGAGCACGGACCACGTTATTCTTAAAATACCGCTCGGTTTATTAAATTCCTCTCACAAACAATACGGCAGCCATTACGCGTTTCGTCCCTCCCTGGGGACTTGATCACATGACGCGCATCAACCATTGGCATTGCTTTTTAAAGGTTACACTTTTTTTTCCCCATTTCCTTTTTTTTTTGGTGTGTGTGTGTGAACCACGTGTTTACATCTTAAAGAAACCAGTGCTGGAAAACCGATAATAATCACAATTACAGGACTGAAATTGATTCATATAAACATTTAGACCAAAAAATCGAACTTAATTTCAGGATTTTTTTCGGATTTGTTTTCTCTCGGAATTTAGATTAGTTATTCAATGTACAAATTTGCAAATAAATAAATAAACAAATGCATATGTACACAAATAAGCAATACGTGTATAAAAAAACAATTTTGTAGCCACTGTAAAAGCATGAGTAGTGATTAAACGAATTTCATTATTTACATATATAAAAGCATCTAAATAAATAAATACATAAAATCTAAATATAATTGGATAAATCCATTATTATTTTTGCTGCATTATTGCTGACCCCATTACATTGTCTGTATCTATGAAATTTATGTTGATCTTTTGTTGACCATGCATAGATGCCTAGTTTTTAATTACTGTGTGGCAATTGTATTGGTATTGTTCTTATTCTGTGAATTTCATCTCTTGCCTGAGTCTAAACTTAAATTGATGTCTGAATCTTGGCCTTTGTGGTCACGTATGAAGATGTTATTATTAGTTGCCAATTGACAAAGTGCAAAATAATGTGCCTATTAAAAAAAAGTGCAATGTGCCTAAGTAGTAAAAAAAATGGTGATTTAAAAAATATGTAATAGGGAGGTTTATAGCAAGTATACTTGTCTTACTAAATGCTTAATCTCTAAATAAATTTTCTGGGATTTAGATCACTGTTGATGTTGCAAGTTATTTGAATTTTATTCATTATTTGCGGTCAAGTAATTGCAGAAAAAAGTCTGCTGGTAGGGTTAACTCTAGTTGATCTGCGGGCCATTATTTTTGTAAGCTGGCATGTAGTTCTTCTGAACAATTTAATCCATTGGGCTGCTTCATATCTAAATTTAAAATATAGTTCATTTCTAGTGTACGAAGGATCTTTTCCCTGTTCCCTCCTATTTTGTTTTTTGGAACAGAATCCAACAGGAAATATTTGAGATCCTTTGGATTATTATCATGCCGTTCATGAAAATGGCGGGCTACCGGATAGGCCTGATCATTATTTTTGATGGCACGTATGTGCTGGAGTATCCACTTATGTCCCTGTAGGATAATACTCCCAATATATCTCAATTTGCAGGGGCACTCCAGCACATACACCACATAGTCCGTTTTACAGTTTAAGGCCTTTGTGTTTTGTCTATCCGGTCCTCCGAAGGGGGTCGAATAGTCAGTGGTTGACACCCCGTACTGGCAAGCTTTGCAGGTTTTACATTTGTAAAACCCTAATCTTTGGGATAGCCAAGATCCCTTGAATGGAGGGCCGCAAGGATCATTGTCCGCCAAAGTGTCTTTCATTGAAACGTTCCTCCTATATGTTATGGAGGGTTGTTTGGGGACTGTGTTGCCAATTATTGGGTCCTGTCTAATCAGATACCAATTTTTGTTGATGATGTTACGTACTGCTGACTCCTGTCGATTAAATTCCAAGATAAATCTAAGACTACAGGGTCACCTTTTTGCATCTTTTGTTTTAATAAAGTTTCCCTTGGTTTGAGATTACTTTTAGTTAATGCCTTGGCCAGACATTTGTTACTGTATCCTCTTTCTTTAAATCTGGCTAGACATTCCAATTGTGCTAATTCTAAGTCTTTGTTGTTACTGCATATGCGTTTTAAACGCAGTAACTCGCCATATGGTGTGCTTTGCACTAGGTGCTTTGGGTGTGAGCTACTGGCATGTAAAATGGCATTTCCTGCCGTGGGTTTCCTATGCAGTTTAGTATCTAATTTACCCTGATTAACATAGAGCTCAACGTCCAAAAATACTATACTAGTTTTGCAGATGTTGGCAGTGAAGCTTAGATTCAATTCATTGGTGTTAAATGTATCAATAAACATGACTGCTTCATCTTCCGTACCTTGCCATACCAAAAATAAATAGTCAATAAATCTCCACCAGCATTTGACATGGTTGGTTAAGGTTTCCAAATAATTACCCATGAGGACCAGCTCCTCCCACCAGCCCATGTGTAAACAAGCGTAGATGGGGGAGAAGCTAACTCCCATGGCTACTCCTTGTAGTTGTTGGGACATAGCATTTTGGAACATAAATATGTTATTCATTAAACACATTTCCACCATGTTGACTATCATTTTGGTTTGCTCAGCATATTGTGCCCCTTTTCTAGACAAATAGTACTTTAGAGCTCTTATTCCATCCTTGTGTTTGATGGAGGTATATAGCGAGGCTACGTCGAGCGTGATCAAAAGGTAATTATCTTGCCAAGGGAAGTTTATCATTTTGGCTAAAAAGTCCCCAGCATCCTTAATATAGGAGGCTAATTTGTGGACATGTTCCTGTAAAAAGAAGTCTACATAAATTGAGGTATTCTCGAAAATACTGTTTCTAGCCGATATGATTGGCCTCCCTGGGGGGTTTCTTTCATCTTTATGTACTTTAGGAATAAAATACATTATGGGAGTTGTTGGATTGGCAATCCATAAAAATGTAAATTCATCAGTTGTTATCAGACCTGTGTCACGCCTGCCCATCAATTTCATTTTGTACTTTGATTGCACCAAATTAAGAGTCATTCTGTTACTATTGCAGTAGCAGGATTTGTCATTTAGTTGACTCATTGCCTCCATTAAGTAGTCTTCTCTTCTCCACAGTACAACGTTACCACCCTTATCTGCATGTCTGATGACTATGTCCTTATTGTTTTTTAATTTCGTCATAAGTTGGTGGTATTGAAACACTTTTTTGTTTTTAGTAACATTGTTTTTTGCTTTGTATATGGCTTTGTTCAGGTGTTTAAAACCAATGGTCACTTGCTCTTGAAAAATATCAATTGTATCCTTGATCATAAGTGGATAAAATGTGGTGGGTGGCCTGAATGGTGTCTGACACAGTTTTGTTTTGATTGTGAGTGTGTTACCAACAACAATTTCACGTATATGATCCTCCTCATGTATTAAGTCATATAGGGTATCCACCATATTTTGGGATTCTTGGTTGCTGGTGGATTTCATGTGTTCTTCTTGTGTTGGTAGGTTATTTGCATTCACATTTGATTCAACATTGTCAGGTTTAGATGGTTTGGCCTGTGCATGATATTTGAGGAGCTTACGTTTTCTAACAATCTTATAAATGTCAACACGTGATTTGGCATAGTTAAATGAGCTTTCGGGGCAGAAGGATAATCCCAAGGCAAGTAATTGTTTTTCTGCAGTGTTCAAAACTGTGTCAGTTAAATTGATCACTGTTTTCTCACTGGTTGCTTCTATATTGGTTGGCCCTATTTTTTCCAGAATTTCTTCTGCTGACGTTTTGGTGGCCTTTTGTTTGTTACTTCTTCTGTTTGCCTTCCTTCTTTCCCTCCGTTTTCTGTTTCGCCTCGATTTAGATTCGCTTGTTGTTTTCTTGGTCTGAGCGATTGGAGGCGTTCTCTGCATAAAAAATCCACTTCCTCAGTTAGGGAGTGTCTGCGAACTGCCGATTGCTTTGTTTTTGTGTGAGTTTCGGCTTCTGAACTGCTTTCTACTGCCGAGCTTAAGTCAGATACAGAGGTCAGATCTGGTTGCAGATTCTCCGCCCCGGCCCCATGTGATTGGTTTTGAATAGTATTGGTTTTGCCAGTTTTAATGCCTCAAACTTTTTCGCGAAAGAGAACATTTTTCCTTGTTCATAATCGCACCGGTCCCGATGAAATTTAAATGCTTTTCGCTCCCTAATAATGTCTTCCTCTTTTTTTAGACGTTTTTTCATGTCTACTTTTAATTTCTCGATTTCCTACTGTTCTTCCATTTTTTCCAATTCCTTATTGAGGTTTTCAATGTCCTCAGCCAGTTTTATGCAGTCCCTTTCAGCATATTTGACCAATATGAATACTAGTTTGCGCGATGAGTCCAAATTTGTTTCTGCCCATTCCTGCATCATCTCACGGTCGGGTGTTTCATAGGTGGGGGCAATTAATATCCTTAGACCGCGGGGAACTCTCCCCACGTCTATATAACGTTGTAAGGACTTGGCTTCCCACCAGCGTTTTTGCTCAGTTCTCATCATTTTTTCAAGTTGTTTGCATTTGTCTCTAACCTCTGCATTTTTTCCCAATGCTGATGGTTTCTGGGTAACTGAGTCTTTCACTAGCGTCTTCTCGTCGCTAAACATCGCTGCCGCCGCTTCCTCCCTTTCCCTGAGCACGTCAATTGCCATAATTTTTTATTGTGAGTTGTGCTATTTTTGTTTAATTTACTGTTGTGGTTGCTTGTGCGATTGCGGCTTAGTAGAGAATTCTCCTGGTACTACGTAGTAGTTTGGCCGTGAATTCGAACAACATGAATAACTCTGTACCCAACTCGGAGTTCTAAATAACAGTGCTTGCTTTTAACCCCTAAACTCCGGTACCGCGTAAGCCGCGTCCTCTGATGCGTCCCCCGCTTACCTGCGTGTTTGCTGGATGTCCAATTTCAGCTCCTGTCTCTCTCGCTCCGTTGGGGGGCTGTTTTGCCAGTATTCCTTCCGCATTTCGTAGAAATGCACGTTGCCGGGCGATGGCTCCTTTGCAGCAGGTGAGCCCAATTCACAAAGGGGTCCGTGAAGAAGGCAGGAGGAGTCAGAACCTGCCTTGTTTAAATCGCGGAACACTCTCCCACAGCCGCACCTTTCCTCTGGTAGACGGACGAAAAGAGCACGGACCACGTTATTCTTAAAATACCGCTCGGTTTATTAATTTCCTCTCACAAACAAAACGGCAGCCCTTACGCGTTTCGGCCCTCCCTTGGGACTTGATCACATGACGCGCATCAACCGTTGGCATTGCTTTTTCAAGTTTACACTTTGTTTTCCCCGTTTCCTTTATTTTTATTTTTGGTGTGTGTGTGAACCACGTGTTTACATCTTAAAGAAACGAGTGCTGAAAAACCGATAATAATCACAATTACAGGACTGAAATTGATTCATATAAACATTTAGACCAAAAAAAATCGAACTTAATTTCAGGATTTTTTTCGGATTTGTTTCCTCTCGGAATTTAGATTAGTTATTCAATGTACAAATTTGCAAATAAATAAATGCATATGTACACAAATAAGCAATACGTGTATAAAAACACCAATTTTGTAGCCACTGTAAAAGCATGAGTAGTGATTAAACGAATTTCATTATTTAAATATATAAAAGCATATAAATAAATAAATACATAAAATCGAAATATAATCGGATAAATACATTATTATTTTTGCTGCATCATTGCTGGCCCCATTACATTTTCTGTATCTATGAAATTTATGTTGATCATTTGTTGACCATGCATAGATGCCTAGTTTTTAATTACTGTGTGGCAATTGTATTGGTATTGTGCTTATTCTGTGAATTTCATCTCTTGCCTGAGTCTAAACTTAAATTGATGTCTGAATCTTGTCCTTTGTGGTCACGTATGAAGATGTTATTATTAGTTGCCAATTGACAAAGTGCAAAATAATGTGCCTATTAACAAAAAGTGCAATATGCATAAATAGTTTTTAAAAAATGGTGATTTAAAAATATGTAATAGGGAGGTTTATAGCAAGTATACTTGTCTTACTAAATGGAGAATCTCTAAATAAATTTTCTGGGATTTAGATCACTGCTGATGTTGCAAATTATTTGAATTTTATTCATTCTTTGCGGTCAAGTAATTGCTGAAAAAAGTCTGCTGGTAGGGTTAACTCTAGTTGATCTGCGGGCCACTATTTTTGTAAGCTGGCATGTAGTTCTTCTGAACTATTTAATCCATTGGGCTACTTCGTATCTAAATTTAAAATATAGTTAATTTCTAGTGTACGAACGATCTTTTCCCTGTTCCCTCCTCTTTTGTCTTATGGAACAGAATCCAACAGGAAATATTTGAGATCCTTTGGATTATTATCATGCCGTTCATGAAAATGGCAGGCCACCGGATAGGCCTGATCATTATTTTTGATGGCACGTATGTGCTGGAGTATCCGCTTATGTCCCTGTAGGATGGTACGCCCAATATATCTCAGTTTGGGGGGGCACTCCAGCACATACACCACATAGTCCGTTTTATAGTTTAAGGCCTTTGTGATTTGTCTATCCAGTCCTCCGAAGGGGGTCAAATAGTCAGTAGCTGACACCCCGTACTGGCAAGCTTTGCAGGTTTTACATTTGTAAAACCCTAATCTTTGGGTTAGCCAAGACCCCTTGACTGGAGGGCCACAAGGATCATTGTCCGTCAAAGTGTCTTTCATTGAAACGTTCCTCCTATATGTTATGGAGGGTCGTTTGGGGACTGTGTTGCCAATTATTGGGTCCTGTCTAATCAGATACCAATTTTTGTTGATGATGTTACATACTGCTAACTCCTGTATATATATATATATATATATATATATATATATATTCACTGAAAAAACCATAGGTTTCACACACGTTATAGTTAGGAATTAGCATTTAAAAAATTTGAATTTGCAAGGTTTTTTAAATGCTAATTCCTAACTATAACGTGTGTGAAACCTATGGTTTTTTCAGTGAATTTGTACGTTTTTTTAAATGCTAAGTTACTTTACGCCATTTGTGGCGTGCGCACCCACTTAACGCAGTTCGTTCCGTGCGCGCACTGTGCGCACGCGGTGCGCTTCGCGCACCGCGTGCCCACGTTACGCTAGATGGGCCATGAACGCACGATGCGCTTCGCGCACCGTGCGCACATGGAGGACATATGATGAGCATCGTTGTGACAGGTAAAATTTATGTTTTGTTTAGCTCTAATAAGCCATGCACAAAAGGTGCCCTTCGGGCACCTTTTACATACGGGGTGGGGAGAATGTGGATATATTTTTTTTTTTTTAATTATTTCTTACCGTACGCGTACGGTAAGCGTAATCGGCGAAATTTTCGAAAAAATTAAAATTGCCTTTTTTCACTTGGGGGATCGTTGGGGACTCCCTCGACATGGCTAGGTGCTTGGGAGCTGTGTAAACAGCCCCTTTACATGTTTTTGCACTTGGTTTTTCAACCCCCTGTCAGAGTGCGAGAGAGAAAATGGCGGCCGCCGCTTCCTGGTTTCGACCGATTCGAATGTTTACTAAGATCTAAGGGCCAATCAGAATCGCGCTCGCGCACGCCACCGTACGCGTACGGTAAGCGCACCGTAAGCGCACCGTAAGCTGGCTCAGATATATATATTGATTTAAAGGCTATTTTCTCAGAATCTACTGAACAGATTTACACCAAACCTACAAAAGGCACTTCCTTGACCTGAGGACTACCTCTCTGCCAAATTTCAAGTAATTCTGTTCAGCCGTTCGGGCTGTAGCTGTGTCTAAAGATCCTATGGAAAAATGCATGGGAAAAACGCGTTTTGGGACCCCCCTTTTATCTCAGCCCCCGCTTGACGAATCCCCCCGAGACTTTCAGGGTAGGAGCGGAGCGTAGCGCCCCACCTATTTTGAAAAATTCGCGAGGATTCGTCAACCGGCGCCAAAGTTATTCAAAATAGAATGTTGCGGATTTCCTATGGAAACGTGGTCCTAACTATAACTACCTACTGGCGACCGCCAGTAGGTAATATATATATATATATATATAAAGTCCAATCCTCACTCCACACGAAGAATGAGGCCGACATATGCTGGGGTACACAAAGAGGATTTATTCCAACTAGTTTGACAAGCACAAAAGCTGCAAATGTTCAGGAAACGCTTGGCAGACGCGTTTCAGCCGGTAAGCTTTCTTCAGTGCCGGTTTCCAAACAGAGCCTCTCACCTGGGGGTCATTTGATGTCCTGTGACGCTCATGTAGCCACTCTCATTGGCTGGATGTTATATATATATATTACACAGTGACAGTCACTACTGTGCAGCCGCGGTCGGTAGTAGGAGTTCCTGCAGGGTGGTGACGTGGGGAGGGGGAGGGGCAGGGTGGAGGGTAGTAAACTATGGATTACGGAGGTTTACAGGTAAGTAAACATATAAATTAATAAAACGAATTTCGCTGTGTGCACTGCATCCCCAAATGCGATGCAGAGCACGCAACGAATTTCGTTTTATTAATTTATATGTTTACTTACCTGTAAACCTCCGTAATCCATAGCTTACTAACCCCCACCCTGCCCCTCCCCCTCCCCACGTCACCGCCCTGCAGGAACTCCTACTACCAATCGCGGCTGCTACTGTGTAGTTGTAGTTAGGACCAAGTTTCCATGAGAACAGATTTTTTATTTTGCAAATAACTTTGGTGCTGTTTGACAAATCCTCACATACCTTTCCAAAAAACAGAGGTCCATCCACCTTCGCTCTTTCCTTGGACATTTTGGGATAGTCTGTCATCCAAGGGCCAAGTAAACAGGGGGGGGGGGGGGTCCCAAAACGCATTTCCCCATGCAATGTCCTGTAGGGATTTTAGACAATGCTACAGCCAAAACACCTAAACAGAATTACAACAAATTTGGCAGAATGCTAGATCTTTACCCAGAAAGCATGCTCTTTGATATTTGGTGAAAGTCTGTTCAGCTTTTGAGAGAAATTAAGCTTCAAAATATATAGATATCTAGCGATGTAGTACTACAGCAGGAGTACTGAGGGACAAAAAAGGCAGAAGAAGCATTCGGATTGTCTAGTCCCGCGAAACATGTCACTGTGATGGGCTGAAATGTTGCAGTAGCCACTCAGGGACTCTGTCCTTGTCTCCTGAAATCTCTAATAAAACAACATATAAGGGGGCATGGGATACTCTTACTTCTGGGCCCTGGGGGAGTGGGGGAGTGGGGTAAGGTCCTAAAGATGCAAAGTCAAAGTGCATTTTTTTCCCCGTTGTTCAGACTCATGGTTCTCAGTGTGCCCCACGCAAATTGACAGGAGAACCAAAAAATGACCGCAAGATTACTGTGGGACCAAAAAAAACACAAACAAAAAGAAATGGGTGAGGGTCTGTGAGGTGTTGCAGGACCTTTGGGGGGGGTGGGGGGTTGCTGCCTGTGGGGAGCTGGGCTTTCCTGGGAGTTGGGTGCACATGGATGGTTGGGATAGGAACTGTGCCCAAACCCCGGCTGCGCACAGCCAAAAGCTTGGTATAGTTAGGTGTGGTAATTAAATTCTCCTCCACGTTAAAAAAACAAACTGGAAATTCACTGGAAAAAAAAAAGTTCAAGTGTCTTTCGCGTTAGACATGGCAATACCTTACTTTACCTTTTTTTTACTTTAAAAAAAATCACTGTAGAAACAAAAGGGTCATGTGACATTATAGATAGGTGAAAAGGTCAATTAAAAATACAAATTTTAACTAAAAAGAACCTAAAATTGATCAGATATAGATAACTGAATTAACTATAACTTGCACACTTGCCATGCTTTGCTTATGATCTCACACATTACATCATTCATGACATTGTCTATGGTCTCATTGATAACATCACTGATGTCATCTGAGATTAATAACATCTCCAGTGAAGAGGTTTTTGTTAATTCAGTTAACTATAACTTGTGAATTTTAGGTTTTGTTTTAAGTTTAAATAATATTTTTACCTGATATTTTCACCTAACTAAAATGGCACTTTAACTCTTGGCTTTTTTTAGTGTGTGTGCATGCGTGTGTGTATATAAATATATATGTATATGAATAGAGAGAGAGATAAATATATATATTTGGACAGACAGACAGACAGACAGACAGACAGACAGAGACAGATAGATAGATAGATAGATAGATAGATAGATAGATAGATAGATAGATAGATAGATAGATAGATAGATAGATAGATAGATAGATAGATAGATAGATAGATAGATAGATAGATAGATAGATAGATAGATAGATAGGTATGCCCAGGTGCAGAGGCCACAATGCCATTTTTTATTTATTACTATGTTAAGCATCACATTGATATATGTTTCGTGAGTATAACTCCGTATGGTCCATCCGAGGCGGGGACCACAAAATGGGCAATAGTAACAGCTGCAGGTTACAGCGCTTAGAACCAGCAGAAGTGCGGGATGCAGCACTACGTAAAAACCAGTTGTTGTTATTTTTATTATTAAAATAAGTAATAGTGGTGTTTGCAGAGCCGAGCTCTTTCCATAAGGGGGAGGGGGGACTGGAAAGTCCTCCAATGTGTTTGCCGCGGATCAAGGCGAGCCGCCCGGGCCTCACTTTCTTTATCTTAATTCCGACTTGAAAAGATATGATTATCGGCTGCGCGCAGAGCCGCGGAGCGGCCGTGCGGGGCCCGGGCGGGGCCGGCCGGGAGCCGGGCCGCTGCAGCGCCAGATAGGGCGCCTAATGAAGCTGTGCTGCGCCCGCATACACAGCGCATTAACCTCATTAGCATGAGCCCCTTTCTTCCCGCCATTGTGGGGGCCTTTCAGCCGGCTAATCCCCCACTTTCAAAGCCCGGCCTGTAATAAAGCTTTTAGGGAGGGTCTCCCCTTCTTCTGCTCTCCCCAAAGCTAATAGCGTTCTCTGAAGCCTGTTTGCTGCGCACGGGACGATTAACCAAAATGGAGGAACCCCCTTGTGCTCCGCGCTCCGCCGAAATAAGCTCCTTATCGAGCCGGAGAACACTCCGTCCTATTTAAGGAAATGGGCCTGTTTAGAGAGAAATCTCTTTAAAATGCGCATGTTTTAATGAATTGAAAAGTGTTTGTGTTGGGACCCTGTGGCGTTTTTTTTTTTTTTACAGGAATCTCTGCATCTTGTGAGCGTGAGAGCTTTTATTGCACTGACGGCAGAATACAAACTCACTGCTAAACTGGCTTTCGAGAGCATCTCCAGTCCTGCGGGCGCCTCGGAAGACTCGACAAAAACACACTGCTGGTTCTAGCGGGGGATACATCAGATGTGCAAGGAAGTCATTCGCTTTGGGCCCCAGAGCGGAGTAGAGACCATCACAATTATTTGGCATCGGTATGCGGCGGATAGAGTCTGCAACTTCCACACAATCGTCGTAAGGCCACCCGTTCCAGCTAATACGATAATTTAATTTATAAAGTGCACACCGCACAAGAAAGTATTTCTTGGTGCTTAAATATGTCAAAGCAGAAATGTTAAAAACTCACATCGTGTTTTGTCATACCACTGGCATTAGTAAACAGCGAATTTATTCGACACACTTCCATAGGGAATGACGTTGCTGTCCATACCATTAACATTACGTAATATTGATGTGCCATGTTAGTAAACAAATTAAACGCAGGTCAGACAACACTGGGGCATATTATCAAGACAGGCGATACAATTATCGCCGTTTTAGCGGCAGAAAACTGCCTCTAAAACGGCGATAATGGGCTTGAGAATATGCTCGATGGAATTCCAATTGAAGCCCATGTTAGATGTCCTTCACATTTAACATGGGCTTCAATTGGAATTCCATAGAGCATATTATCAAGCCCATTATCGCCGTTTTAGCGGCAGTTTTGTGCCGCTAAAGCGGCGATAATTTTATCGCCTGGCTTGATAATATGCCCCACTATTCCTTCGTTTCTACTTTTGCAGTAACGAAACCACAGCGCGCCCAATGTCTGCTATTCAGTACATTTAGTATATGTTTTAACCTAGCACCGCTGCGCGTTGTTACACAGATCCCATATTAATGAAGTTTCGAGTATGAACTGAAGAATGCAGTGAGCGCTATCGAAGGCGCTTATGTTTTTACCTGTTTTTGTTTTAGTTTCTGTAGCCCCGTTATGCTCCTGCTCTCACTTTGGTAGGAGAGCTACATACTGATTCTGTTTTATTTTCTTATCCTGTCTCTGGGGCTGGTACCCTGTAAACGCAGCCTGCTTGCTTGTATTTCACAGAGAGAACAGCGCCTCGGTGGTTGGGCAGCAGAGGGGTCGCTTTAACCGGCCCCAGCGCCCTATAGCGCCAACACGCGTAAGGACCGGCTGATCTGAGGCATGCTTGGCTGCTGTCTAACAAAGCGTGTATTTTATTTTAGTTCAAAGCCATTGTAGCGGGACCCTTATCACAGGGCAAGAAGTAGTCAGATTGTCCTAAATTATGTCCAAGCAGCCCCCCTGGACGCGGGGATTAAGAGATTAAAGGAGGGGGTGCTGTATCCCCGGTATGGTAATTGGCAGGCCTGATTTGCAGTCGCACAAAAGCGGCCGGAGGGCTTTGTAGTTGCACAGAGCAGGCAGGGCCCGACTGTCAATGGGCAGAAGCCTGATTAAAGGGCCTATCGGGGGAAGGGGCCGGCGGACTGCTCCCGAAAACTAGCTGCGGACTCCAGACTGGGCCGCCTACGGCAGGCCGCGGCCTCGGGAGGCACCGACCGGGCGATATCTGAGGTGCGCAGGCCCGGGCAGCACCCGGGGGAGGGCAGAGGCCCGCACGGGGAGAGTGTGACCACACCAGAGCCGCGGGACAAGGGCCCAGAGTGGGGGCACCAGGAGGGAGGGCAAAGACCCGCACGGGGAGAGTGTGACCACACCACAGCCGAGGGACAAGGGCCCAGAGTGGGGGCACCAGGAGGGAGGGCAAAGACCCGCACGGGGAGAGTGTGACCACACCACAGCCGAGGGACAAGGGCCCAGAGTGGGGGCACCAGGAAGGCGGGCAGAGAACCGCACGGGGAGAGTCTGACCACACCAGAGCCGCGGGACAAGGGCCCAGAGTGGGGGCACCAGGAGGGAGGGCAGAGACCCGCACGGGGAGAGTCTGACCACACCAGAGCCGCGGGACAAGGGCCCAGAGTGGGGGCACCAGGAAGGCGGGCAGAGACCCGCACGGGGAGAGTCTGACCACACCAGAGCCGCGGGACAAGGGCCCAGAGTGGGGGCACCAGGAGGGAGGGCAGAGACCCGCACGGGGAGAGTCTGACCACACCAGAGCCGCGGGACAAGGGCCCAGAGTGGGGGCACCAGGAAGGCGGGCAGAGACCCGCACGGGGAGAGTCTGACCACACCACAGCCCAGGGCAAGGGCCAAGAGTGGGGGCACCAGATGGGAGGGCAGAGACCCGCACGGGGAGAGTCTGACCACACCAGAGCCGCGGGACAAGGGCCCAGAGTGGGGGCACCAGGAGCGAGGGCAGAGACCCGCACGGGAGAGTCTGACCACACCACAGCCGAGGGACAAGGGCCCAGAGTGGGGGCACCAGGAGGGAGGGCAGAGACCCGCACGGGGAGAGTGCGACCACACCACAGCCGCGGGACAAGGGCCCAGAGTGGGGGCACCAGGAGCGAGAGCAGAGACCCGCACGGGGAGAGTCTGACCACACCACAGCCCAGGGCAAGGGCCCAGAGTGGGGGCACCAGGAGGGAGGACAGAGACCCGCACGGGGAGAGTCTGACCACACCAGAGCCGAGGGCAAGGGCCCAGAGTAGGGGCACCAGGAGGGAGGGCAGAGACCCGCACGGGGAGAGTCTGACCACACCAGAGCCGCGGGACAAGGGGCCAGAGTGGGGCACCAGAAGGGAGGGCAGAGACCCGCATGGGGAGAGTGTGACCACACCACAGTCGAGGGACAAGGGCCCAGAGTGGGGTCCCTCATAGTTGTGGGAGTCACGCACCGTGATACTACCGGCTCGTGGGGACGTGTCAGGGAGTGAAATTTGTGTGCGCGCGCGTGAATGTAAGTGGTGTATAGTTACACACTTAACTAAGTGAGTGTGTATGGGTACTTTTTGAACATACTTTTGACTTCGCAAAGTCTAGAAATAAGTACATACATCGAAATAAAAGCATAGTTTCCAACCCTTCAGATTTGCGCCAGGCTTGGTGACGATTGGCGGGCCCCGGTCTTGGTCCATCGGTTTCCAGAACGGCCTGAGAACGGATATGACGCCTACCTGCGTAAATGCATCCGCGCGCGCCAGCGTGTGTACGTGTGCGTACCCGAATGAGAACACACACGGGCATATACTTACAGAAGGTGAATATACATGTATATACATGCACCTTTATTAATTCCAATATACCCAATCATGCCAACACACACACCCTCGCATCTACCAACATCAGTGACAGCCGTATCACATATGGAGACACAAGCACAAATATTAAAGGAGTGTCCCGCGTTTCAAAAAGTCACAACTGGTCAAACAGCGGTGTAGTTGAGACAAGCAGATCGAAGTGAGCTTGTTTACAAATAACTTCTCAGGGTCCGGGCAGTGCAGGGAGTTGGTCACCTGAAATCGTGGCAGGCAGGGTTGGGTAGGACAACGCGCGGCCTAGGCGAGCAGAACTGGGCGGAAGTAGAGAGGATGGGGAAGGAATGCGACTGCCGACTTTAGAACTGGGGAGCCGGGTTCGAGTCTTGGGTCGGCTCACCATCCTGTGATTCTGGCAAATCACTTAATTACCCCGAGCATACAAAAAATGAATGTGTCCTTGTGTAATATAGTTGGCACCCAGGTAAAACTCTCCCAATGGCTTCGGGTCGAGTTCGCTCGGTGTAAAACTGCAAAAAAAAAACAAATAAAGCACAGCCTGCAGCCAGCAGGAGAGCAAAAACCGAAAACTGCAGCACGGCAACACCTTCCACAGTCGGGGAAATAAAAAAAAACGCAACTTGTCAAAACAGAGGTTTGTACTCTGCGAGCATACTGATAAATCTTTATTGACAATAACATACTTCTTGGAAGTATATAGTGTGTTAGAATTCTAACAAATTAACACAAACACAAAAATATTTACATTCTGGTATAGAATACATTTAAGAAAACAGTTCGTGTCGTTCACGGTTGACAAGCTCTAAAGTCTTTGAAATTACAATTTCAGTGCTGGGGGGTCGCCGGGCACAAAGTTCAGTTTTTTTTTAACTCCACAGGGTAGCCTAGCTATTCGATGCTCCAAGAAAAGGCAACTTCACAAATAATGTCCTTTAAAAGCCCATATGCCAAAACTCCACATTCCTTTATCATTCCTGGCCCCTAAATACTTCTGGGGAAAATGCACTTCCCATCTGCCCTCAGCATCTCTTTCGCTTGAATACATACATATATATATATAATTTGCAGCATTTCCGGTCAAACCGAATACGCACTGAAAAATGAAAGAACATGTAACCTAGCGCAAATAAAAAAATATTGAAATGTTTCTTTATTCACTTCCCGTGCAATTCAAGTTTCTGAAATTGAGGTTTTCTCATTTTAGCTGGTTTTGTGGACTAATGGCTGAATTGATTTCGTTAAAAAGATATGGGAAAACGGTCAAGTGCAAAATGTACCGTGGTTATGTGTACTTTCTCATGAGCACACCTGCAAGAAACATGGATTGCTGGCACATCACCTTGGGTTGGTGGCTTTTTTGGCACGTGAGCCTGCCACCCATCCTCAAGCGCTGCTACCTGGCTCCGGGCCTCTCTCCCTGGTTGCCCCCTGTCATTTGTTCTGGGTTTTTTTTGTCTAGAAAACATCGTTTTGCTCCCCCCGAATATTCCCAGCGCAGTGCCGCGCTGTGTGATTTTGGGCGCCCCGTTCTCTCCCCCAGTGTCTGTGTGGTGGTGTGAGCGGCGGCGGCAGCTACAGTACGTCCTCGGTAGACCGGGGAGGGCTCAGTCGTCGGAGGTCACGTCTATCTCTTCGGGGCTAGCCTGCTTGGTGGCTATTCGCCACCTGTTGATGTGATGCGTGCCCTTCTTCTTTTGGGAAGAGTCCGAGCCCTCCTCCTCCAGTTTCTGCCGCTTGAACTTGGTCCGCCGGTTCTGGAACCAGACTTTTACCTGAGGAGGGAGAGAATTCATGGGTGAGAAAGAGAAGCCACCTGCGTGAGACCAGACCCGATTCGCCCCGACCCCACAGCCCTGTGCAGACATTCCCAACTCAGGCCCTCCAGCCCCCCCCCCCCCTTTACAGGCAGGAGCCCCTCAGTATCCAGAGACCACCTGGAAAAGAGGCCCCAAAACCAAGTCCACACCTTCATGACCAGAGAGCGTTCACCGTTCACCCGTTCTGCGATTACTCATCCGGCATTACCCCCCCCCCCCCCCCACACACACACACACAAGTGCGAGGCCCTCATCACCCACCTGAACCCCGCAGAAGCCTCAACGCCAGGGCTGGGGCAAAGCTGAAAAAGTGTCCGACATTTTCAAGTAAGGCTAGTTTTGAACTTACGACGCGCTGTGAGGGTCTTTTGCAAGATTAGGCGCGTGCATGCATCTTTGCTCATTGCAGGCAATGTCTGCCACGAGACCACGAAACAGTCTGACCCTGCCTAGCGCCCTCTCACCATCATGGAGCAGAAGCTGGCATTCGTCAGCCCTTCCTTACACCCCCTACACCTTACCCTAACCCCTTAAAGTGACCCCCAGCCCGCCGCGTTTAATACCCAAACCCCGACTCAGCACGAGCCACCCACCCCAGCAGAGGATCGGGGAGTGCCCTGCGCAATGCTCGTGAGCTGACATCAAGTACAGAAAGTGACAGTGAACACCGCCAACGAATCATCAGCAGAACACCAAAGCAGCGACCAAACACAATGTGCGAGCATTACTGGTGCAAACAGGACAGCACTGCTCCAATGTAACACTGCTGCAGGACAGACAAAGGAGCACGCCGATAAACTCCACCAACAACCACTGCTACAAGTCCGAAACACAACGCGCCACTGATGGAAATACAGGCAGAGCGCTGCTGTAAACTACACGGAGCACCGCCGCCATACAACACACTTCAGCACCGCTGCTAGTTACACTAAGCACCGCTGCTATGGAACATACCTCACAATTCTGCATAGCTTCACTATGCACCGCTATTATGGAACACAATTCGCCAATGCTGCTAAATACACTCAACACCGCTGCTATGGAATACACAAGGCAGCCCTGCTGCTAATTACACTTAGCACCGCTGCTATGGAATACACCTCGCCAATGCTGCTAGTTACACTAAGCACCACTGCTATGGAACATACCTCAGCAATGCTGCATAGCTAAACTATGCACCGCTATTATGGAACACAATTCGCCAATGCTGCTAAATACACTCAACACCGCTGCAATGGAATACAAAAGGCAGCCCTGCTGCTAATTACACTTAGCAACGCTGCTATGGAATACACCTCGCCAATGCTGCTAGTTACACTAAGCACCGCTGCTATGGAACACAATTCACCAATGCTGTTAAATACACTAAACACCGCTGTTATGGCAGCACTGCTGCTAATTACACTAAGCACCTGGCACCTGTGCTATGGAACACACCTCTCCAATGCTGCTAGTTACACTAATCCAATGCTGCTAGTTACACTAAGCACCGCTGCTATGGAACACAATTCACCAATGCTGTTAAATACACTAAACACCGCGGTTATGGCAGCACTGCTGCTAATTACACTAAGCACCTGTGCTATGGAACACACCTCTCCAATGCTGCTAGTTACACTAAGCACCGCTGCTATGGAACACAATTCACCAATGCTGTTAAATACGCTAAACACCGCTGCTATGGAATACACAAGGCACCACTGCTGCTAATTAAACTAAGCACCGCCGCTACAAAATACACAAGACAGCACCACTGCTATAAAACACACAAGACCGCCCTGCTGCTAATTACACTAAGCACCACTGCTATGGAATACACAATTTAGCACTGCTGTAATTCCACTAAGCACCGCTTCCATAAACTACAGACGTCAGCACTGCTGCTAATTAATCAAGCGCAGTTGGTATAACATATCCAGGACTGAGACCTGCTGCTATGGAATACACACTTCAGCACCGCTGCTAATTACACTAAGCAGCGCTGCTATGGAATACACCGTACAACATTGCTGCTAATTACACTAAGCACCGCTGCAATAAAACACAGACGTCTGCACTGCTGGTAATTAATCAAGCACAGTTGGTATAAGATACCCAGGACTAATCACCGCAGCTATGAAACACACAAGACAGCACGGCTGCTAATTACACTAAGCACCGCTGCTACAAAACACACTTATCCAATGCTGCTAATTAACTTAAGCACCACTGCTACTAAATACATAACCCAGCACTGCTGCTGTAAAACACATACAACCGCACTGCTGCTAATTACACTAATCACTGCTGCTATGGAATACACAAGACAGCACTGCTGCTAATTACACTAACTAAGCACGGCTTGCGTAAAATACACAAGACAGCACTGCTGCTAATTAATCAAACACTGTTGGTGTAAAATACCCAGGACTAATCACCGCTGCTATGGAATACACACTTAAGCACCGCTGCTAGTTACACTAAGCACCGCTGGCGCTGTTATGGAATACACCTCACCAATGCTGTTAAATACACTAAACACCGCTGCTATGGAATACACAAGGCAGCCCTGCTGCTAATTACACTAAGCACCGAGGCTACAAATTACACAAGACAGCACTGCAGTTATAAAACACACAAGACCGCACTGCTGCCAATTACACTAAGAACCGCTGCTACAAAATACACAAGACAGTACTGCTGCTATAAACACACACGACCGCACTGCTGCTAATTCCACTAAGCACCGCTGCTATGGAATACACAAGACAGTACTGCTGCTATAAAACACACACGACCGCACTACTGCTAATTACACTCAGAAGCGCTGCTATGGAATACACAAGATAGCACTGCTGATAATTACACTAAGCATCGCTGCTGTGGAATACACTAGACAGCACTGCAGCTATAAAACACGCAAGGCCGCACTGCTGATGATTAAACTAAGCAGCGCTGCTATGGAATACACAAGATCGCACTGCTGCTAATTAAACTAAGCAGCGCTGCTATGGAATACACAAGATCGCACTGCTGCTAATTAAACTAAGCACCGCCGCTACAAAATACACAAGACATCACTGCTGCTATAAAACACACACGATCGCCCTGCTGCTAATTATACTAAGCACCGCTGCTACAAAGTACACAAGACAGCACTGCTGCTAATTCCACTAAGCATCGTTGCTGTGGAATACACTAGACAGCACTGCAGCTATAAAACACACAAGACCGCACTGCTGCTAATTCAACTGAGCAGCGCTGCTATGGAATACACAAGATCGCACTGCTGCTAATTATAATAAGCACCGCTGCTGTGGAATACACAAGACAGCACTGCTGCTACGGAATCAGGCACCGCTGCTGTAAAATTCCCAGGAGAACCATGTTGCTAATCAGTCTAAGGACCGTTCCTATAATACACAAGACAACACTACTGCTGAATGCCTTTAGCACTGCTGCAGACGACACAAATGGCAACTAAGCACCGCTACTGCTAAATAGACAAAACAGCACTGCTGCTGATAACCTTGATCATTGCTGACACTAAATACGCAAGACAGCACTGCTGCTGTTTGCACTAAGCACTGCTACCATAAAATACCAAGAGCACTTTGTCTCAAATAACATTAAGCATAAAGTATACAAAATGTACACCCAGCATTGCCACAAACACAGAGTGCAAAGCTGCTGCGCGAACGTCCAAGCATCGCTGCTGCCAAGTACCCGAAGCACTTCATCCATACACTTCACTCCTACAAAGCACAGAACGGAGCGCCGCCACCTCACGCTCCAAGAGCGGTGCAGCTCCGCCGCGCAGCCACCCAAGCAGCACTGCCGCAAACTACCCGATCTGCAACTGACGCACAACACCCTACGCTGGGCTCACCTACAACCCAAGGACCGTTGACACAAAACACGCAACCGACCACTGCAGCCAAGCGCAAAGCTGCCCTGCCACCAAACACACACAGAACAAACTGACAAGCCGCGCGAGGTCGTAGCAAACCACCTACAACCCAAGGACCGTTGACACAAAACACGCAACCGACCACTGCAGCCAAGCGCAAAGCTGCCCTGCCACCAAACACACACAGAACAAACTGACACGCCGCGCGAGGTCGTAGCAAACCACCTACAACCCAAGGACCGTTGACACAAAACACGCAACCGACCACTGCAGCCAAGCGCAAAGCTGCCCTGCCACCAAACACACACAGAACAAACTGACACGCCGCGCGAGGTCGTAGCAAACCACCTACAACCCAAGGACCGTTGACACAAAACACTCAACCGACCACTGCAGCCAAGCGCAAAGCTGCCCTGCCACCAAACACACACAGAACAAACTGACACGCCGCGCGAGGTCGTAGCAAACCACCTACAACCCAAGGACCGTTGACACAAAACACGCAACCGACCACTGCAGCCAAGCGCATAGCTGCCCTGCCACCAAACACACACAGAACAAACTGACATGCCGCGCGAGGTCGTAGCAAACCACCTACAACCCAAGTACCGTTGACACAAAACACGCAACCGACAACTGCAGCCAAGCGCAAAGCTGCCCTGCCACCAAACACACACAGAACCAACTGACACGCCGCGCGAGGTCGTAGCAAACACACGAGCAGCTTTATTACACATATCGCGGCACGACACGGTGTGCTCGGCATCAGAAAACAATGTAAATACCCGAAGTACGCGTTTCAATGTAAACATTTCAACCATCCGTCCAACAAATCACTCACTGCAACACCTACTACAAGGTAACTTAAGTACCGTTGGCACCAAATACTCACAACGGCCGTGCTAGAAAAGACACGGTTCAGCACTAATACCAAATAGATCAGCCAAACAATGCTATAAAATACACGAAGTGCAATGCAACAAAATGCACACAACATCACTGGGACAAAACACACCAAGTAGCACTGCTACAAGGCAGAAAGGAATCAAACAACGCATAGAACACCACAATCTACACTGCACAATAATCAAAGCTGGCTTCAGGACAGTATACAAAGCAGAACTGTAACATAAATCACAGCGGCATATTGACACTGTGTTCAAGTTGTACTGCAACTAGATATATCTAACAATACTGCTACAAAGTACACAAGCAGCAATGCTGCCAAATACCCTCTTACACTGCCACCAAATACTCAAAGCTTCATTGCAACAAAACGCATAACTGCAGTTCAACCAAATGTACAAAGCATGACAGAAACGACACGCGTATAATGGCACTGTTACAATAAGCACAAAGCAGCGCTGCAAAAAGACGTGCAAAATATCACTGCCACAAAATACCCCAAACGCTAATGCCACACAAAAAAGGGGGCACTACCACAAAATATGCAATTGCCACTAGTACACGGGGCACAATACACAAGGCAGCGAACTAGATCAGGGCGCGCAGCATTGAAAATACACTAAACTGCGATGCCTCAGCATGCTACCATGCAACAAAATGACCACACGCCACCCCCGCTTATTACGCGCCAGTGCTGGAGAGAAACCGGGGTAACGCGGGTATAAAACAAGACGCTAATACAAACATGTCCAAACAGCTCAGCTGTGACAGAAAAGAACCATTGGAACGCATGAAAGCGCCACATGCGAGGCTACGGGCGCTCCGGTGTACGAGAAAGAGGCCTTCCCGTGTGTTACTCCATAGCGCCCATCGGCTCGGTGGTTCTGCTGTTCGTGACGTTTTCACGACTCTTTCCCATAAGGCACGTGTGAAGGGGCCGCCGCCTGAGGTCAAGGGGCTCAGAGGTGCCCAGGGGAACGAGAGGTGTCAAAGGGACACGGCGTGTGCCACCATGAGCTCGAATTCACCCGAGTTACCAGGTTTGAGGCAAGGGGGCACGGCCGGCCCCTGGCACTCTCGTCCTGCCCACCAGAGGACCCTAGAAGCACGAAGTTAATCAGGGAGGGCCCGGGTCACAAGATCACACCACCTCGCTAGGCGCCCGCCCGAAGGCAACGATTCACTGGAAATCCAACCAGGACACACTGCTTGCACTTCCTGTGTGTCGGAGAGACCAGAGCGCTGCTTCGCAAACACACCCGGGTTTTCACTCAGAAGAATGGTTAAATGTTTTCTATAAAGACACAGGTCAGCAGTATTAAAGGAAATGACGCGCAAATCACAGGCATATTTATATAATGAACAATATATATATATATATTATATATATAATTTATTTTGATAAACCCAGCTTTTACCACATCAAGGGAGCTGTCTAAGACCAGAACCAGGTGTATTACCATTTGCCCAAATAACAAGGGACCCGTCCAGCCACATAACAAAGGGTGGTTAATTTTAAAGCTCTCCGACTTTCTTCATTACAGTAGGTATGTTCCTTGACCCGACGGCTCCATGGCACCTGACCTGCGTGCGTCCAGCCTCGAGGCCCCTCAGACAGGCCGCCGTGCTCAGAGAAGCCCTATCTGTGCGCTGACAGGGGAGCTCTCTCTGCCGCGAAGGACGCGGAAGCGCTTAGAACCGCCCTATGGCAGCACTTGGAGCGCTCTAGGAGTCATTGCACCAGGCCCCCGAGAGGCTGAGAGCCCCCCTAGCCGCGCTCGCAGGTGACAAGGCCCACCGACTCTAAACTGGACACCAATAATAAATAAATCGCTTTTAGGATGAAACAACCGACTGACCGGGGAGAGCTCGGCCGACTGTGCGTCGCGGCAGCTGACTCCCTGTCCAGGGCCGCAGGTGGCGGAGGGTCTCCGATTTGCTCTTTTTTTGAGATAAAAGAGTGCGTCTTCTCCCCGCCGCGACTCTGTCCCGTCTGAAACGAGCAGATAAAGTTAAACGCATTCTCGGGAGCGGGGATTTTTAAAGACGGTTTAGTGATAAAACGCTTCACTGCACGCTCTGATCCGCGGGCTACCAACCAGCCCCCCTTTATTTCAGATCAGATCATCACCCCAATGTCCCTGCTGCGTAAAGCGACCATGGCAGCGAATAGGGGGTGACTTTTAATCCGCTTTTTAGCGCACTAATTGAGGGGGAGGACGGTTCACTTGTCCGCGTTGTTCGGCCGCAGGGAACTGGTCCCGGGGGAGACGGCGGGTTGACACCGGCACAAAAGACCCCCCCCAAAAAAAAACCGCCGCACAAAGAGCACCTTTGAAAGGCAGCGTGTCCCCCTGAACGTGATTCCAGCGAGCCTCCGTAGGCTCTGGCTGGAAACCCACACAAATGGATCGATTTCTCGTTCAGGCTTCATTTAGTTGGACTTGTTACAATAAAAAGAACGACGCTCGTATTACGGACAAATCGGTAAACACAGGTTACAACTTACTCCAAGGGAACCCAAGAAATACTGAAAAGACTCCACGGAACCCTGGGAAATATTGTTTTTAATACCATAATGACAGCGGACTACTTTGCGGAGTTTTATCAGTGTGAACACTACAGGGATTATGTGGCAATTGAGGGCCAAATTATGTGGCAGGGTTATCTAAAGTGTGTTGCCAAATGAAGGCCAATTATGGAGCACATTCTCTGACAGCCCGATTGTAATCAAAGCTACAAACATGATTTGTTTAAATCTTCAAACCATGTGCAAAGGACGAGGGAGGTGCAGTAATGTAATTTGTAGTAAACACACTGCCACGAAACTCATCATTCACCGCCTCCGCCATCTCCGTTCTGCTATCAACAATTCATCGCGAAAGTTAAACAAAACTCCAGCATTCAAACTCCAATCACTGCTTGTTGTAGACAGCAGCTCCAACAACCCCTCCCTTCCGCCGAGGGAATCTGCGTTTTTACAACATTACGGGAACTTGCTTTATTCTTCGTTGTTAAATCCATACATAATTGTTGTTGTCTACTTCATACAGCCGAAAACTTCAAAGCTAAAAGCATGGGAAATACGTTACTTGCTATTTTAAAGAAACATATCCGGTTTTGAAGAAAATATATTTTTTAAGCTGACATAAAATAAAAAAGTTATTTGCGAAACACATAATGGTCCCTATATTTAACCTCAGTTTGCTGACTTTTCTAAAATGCTTGGCTATCTCCGTGGGGGGGGGGGGGGCGTGGCGAGTGTGTTGTGTGTGTGTGTATGTGTATCAATTCGTCCTCGTCGCAGTAGACTAAACACAGCTCAGTATTTGCCCTCGAGGAGCAAAGTTATATATTCTGAGATGCCCAAGTAGCAGAGATGTACGTATACCAAATGTTGCACTCTGGGTAGCTTGTCACTTCCATAATGTGCAAACACGTCACACAGCAGCATTGCTGGGTCAACATTAAATAGCTGTCGAAATAAAATTATATCTATCGGTTGTAGGAGATAGATAGAAAGAGAGAGAGAGAGATAGCTAAATAGAGATAGATAGATAGATAGATAGATAGATAGATAGATAGATAGATAGATAGATAGATAGATAGATAGATAGATAGATAGATAGATAGATAGATAGATAGATAGATAGATAGATAAAGAGGCCAAAGGCCAAGTGGTATGTAAATGTCACATTTCACCAGAACCACGACATGTTAATATACAACCATATTACACATTACCCATTATGTCGTTTTTACATTACATATGAATTTTCTGGTAGTTAGTTTAAACGAGCTGTTATTCTCAAATTCCAGCTAGCAAGGGACATTTACTGGAATGATGACGTGTTGGTTGTATTTACCTTTAATGTAGGCATTTTTACTCAAATAATGGACATTTGTCAATGGTGAAAGCCCTGGTGTTATGCCATTACGGGTGTAGAGCATTTGCTACATAATTTGCCATGATTTTCTTCATTTTAAGGTTTCACAAAAATGTTTTTACTGTAAAGGGGTGTAAATTCTTCCAGATAATGTGCCACATATTTTTTAGCCGCATAATTTAGAAACCAAAGCATTATCTATATAATTGGATCCTCCCAGCCACATAACCCTAGTAACCCTGACAACGGTCAAGGTCTGCAGAGGGGTCGGAGGCTGTCGTCATGATGAACCCCAAATACCAGTGGGAACAGTAAAATATTTTCTATATTTCACGGTTCCCTGTTAAATGGTTAAATGGTAATACGCGTCATTCTGTGCAATGAAAGCACCCACCTCGTAGTATGTATGTACGGACAAACACGTGCTTGTATAGATAGCATACATATTGTTCCCGCGCACGCTATATATTGAATATCATATATACAATGCATGTATAAACACTATAGTATACGGAGTGTGTGTGCGTGAGCACACGCGAGTGTGTCTCTTAAGAAGCACAATTGTGGCCAGCACACTGTGCTCTCACCAGAGTTCACGCCCCCGGGGTCATGACCTCCTGCCGTCTACTGTGCGTGAGACGGATCTCACACTTTCATCAACGAAATGCACAAAGATTTACACCACATTTGGGTTCACATTTTTTAGCCCTATCCTGTAATGGCTGGAGTGTACTGTCAACAGTGGAACAACACCTGTAAAACATCTGCAAAACCCTGAACAGAAAACAACAGCCGCGTCAGCATGGTACGGGTGGACTCCTATGTACAGAAACACACCTGCGAGCGCCTTGTGCGCCTACTAAAGGAACCATTTACCGCCATATACTTACTAATGTACACAGGATAGCAACGGAAACAAACGCAGAATATTTGTACGGGACATAAATTGCGCAAGTAGACTAGAGCTTTTTTTTGGTGATTTAATTACACCCAAAAAAGAAACAGGTCTTATGGATAGGAAAGCACGTCACCAAGTCGTTGACTGACCGTGAGAGCAAGCAACCACGACAACGTACAGAGATTAACCCTAACAAGGTAGCAGCCTGCAGCCCACGCGGTGGGGCCGGCAGCAGCGTGCGCTCCACAGTGCGGGGCTAAAGCGACGGTCACTCCACAGCCGAGAACCGGCAGCAGCTTGCTGAGGATGGCAGGAGCTGTGCTCCACTCTGTGGGGCCGGAAACAGCTGTGCTCCACTCTGTGGGGCCCGGTCGTCTTGTGCTCTGATGCCAGAGGCCCCTGCTCCGTGCACTTTGGACATACGCAGGAGGCCAGGGCCCGACGCGCACACGGCGTGGGCACTGCACTGAAGGCCCACGGACGTGCACTCTCCCTACTTACCCAGAGTGTGGCCTGGACGTGCAAATACAAGGAATCCATGCTTCTATCATGCTCCGTGAAATTCAAATGTAAACACGGTTTGGGCGCAATATAATACAACTAACTACTTTGAACCCAGGTGATGGGGCGTGAGAAAGCTCCATTTCTCCGCAGGTACCGTAACCTCAGGGCCACCACTCTCCGCTCCATTGGCACATACTGCCAATAAAAAAAGGTTTGTTTACATTCCCAAACAGAGTCCCCAACCACTCACTGGCGCGCGCATTCATGCACGGGCGCGCGCGCGCACACCCCACGCCAAGACCAGTCAGCTCGTCTTTCTTTGTCCTGAGTGGGCCCCGCAGCGCTCGCCCCTCCAGCAAGGGCGCAGCAGGGGTGCCCTGGTGCAAGCACGGAGAATGGGCACCCTGCTCTCATGCTGAGCAGTAACCGGGGTGCACTGGGCCGTACAGAGGCAGAGGTCCCCCACAGCCCCGGCCCGCCCCCAGCCCCTCACCTGAGTTTCCGTGAGGCTGAGGCTGTGCGCCAGCTGCTTCCTCTCGGCGCCCACCACGTAGTGGTTCTTCTCGAAGGCGTGCTCCAGCCGCAGCAGCTGGGAGGGCGAGAAGGCCGTGCGGATCCGCTTGGGCTTCCTGGCCAGGGCGTTGTGCAGAAGGAAGCTCTCGGGGCTGGTGTCACCGCCTGCAGAGGAAACAGCGCACAAACTTACACAGGCCGCAGCGGCAGCGCAAGGCACAACATATCCAACTTACACTCAGAGCACCCCAACACCACCGCGTTAAAATCAAGGAAATCACCCCTAAAACCTCGACACACTGCGCCTGCAGAGGAAACCGCGCGCAAACCTACGCAGGCGCGCAGCTAAAGCGCAAGACAGCGCAAGGCACAACATGTCCAAAATACACTCGGAGCACACAGCGTTCAAATGCAGGAAAACACACCCTACACAGCACGAATGCGCTGTAAGCCGTTGTCGACGTGGGTGAAAGGAACAAGCTCCCAGAGCCCACCAACTGTTTAACTCAGAAAAGTGAGCTAAATATAGAACAATTAGAAGACGCTCCAGGGAAGCAGCGCACGCCGCCTACCACTGACCACACTGTTATTGTTACCTTACCCCCACGGAAGAGTCCGTTATTGTTTGTTTTAAGGGGTCACTAGAAAGGAAGCCATCCAAACTATACATGCGGGTGCAGAACTACTTTAATGTGTATTACACGAATACCCCTCCTGTACCGAGACCTCCTGTCCACTGCATCCCACATCATGTCAGCCACCCTGGAATTCATGAGGGGGTCCGGGCCTGTGGAACCACGAGTTCACACACCCTGCACTTCAAAGATTAAATAAAAACACAGCCCGCTCTCCTGCACCGAGCTGCGACAACCATGGACACGAGCCCATCCCGCAGGGCCGTGACCCCACCATCGACCTGCACCCCTCCACCCCCACTCTCGATAGACACTAGGATCCACTAAAGATCACAGTCCCCGCTTCAGACAGCCCCCCCCCCCCCCCACACACACACACTTCAAGTTCAGGCCATCGATCCGTGCAGATAATGACCGCGTCACCCAAGGCCATTTACACACCAACATGGAGGATTAGTGCCGAGGTTTAGAGCCATTTGTGAACTCACTGTCTCTCTGGAGAGTGAAAGGACAGACAGGTGAGGGCCCCTAACACCAACAGGGCATTCACTGTCGAACACCACGGCCCCACAATAAACCACTTCCAATATTGAGAATTCGTAAAAGGCAGTTTATTTGACACTATTCTTATTACGGAGATTGTAGGTGGCAGTTATATAGCGCACATTCTTACATTCGTTTGGCTTCGCGGCGCTAAACCCAACCGCCGCTTCTATGCCCCGTATATACATCTAGCATACCGGGTTCTTGCACGTGAGAGCCTGGCCACGTCTCACCAAATGTGTCAATTTTTACAGTTGTCTCCAGACCCCGCCCTGGAGGGCCCGGGGTGCAGGCAGCGGGCGCCGGCGCTCTCCCCCCCGGACTGAGACACTTTTCTGATGCCACTCATTCACCTCAGTTGTTGCGTATTTCACTCAATTTACTTTGGGGGTAAGCACCCTGTTTCAGCTGTAAACAGAAAGTGACTGGAGTGTTTTTGTAACCCCAGGCTCGTGTTGTTTTTCTTAATGTGAACCGTTTACCAGTTCACCCTTGAAACGCTCCAGATGAAACGATGGCCGCTAATTTAACGACAAAAAGCAATTAAAAGCGCGCCGTTGACGAGGACTAATTGTTTCAGGGGAAACAACACCAACTGTGCTGACAGGAAGGGTTAAACGAAAAGCGGAAACAGCACCTCTCTTGACGGAGCCACCGATACACAGAATAACCTTTTTACACTAGAAATATAATTATCGACGCCCCCACGCTCTCCGTGGGAGAATATACGTATTATTGATATGGCATATGCGTGTATATTTATATGGCATTCGCGTGCGTATTTGTAGGGAACCTCCGTGCATATGTACACGGTACAGACTTCCCACCTGTAGCGCCGCTTGACAGCAGTGACTGGGAACCCCGAGACTGCTGCATATGTTCCCCATCAATGATCGATAAATCTGTTTTTATTTAACGGTCGTCTCTGCTCAAATGTGTGCTTTTTTAACATAATACGTTCCCAAATTAGAAACAGTTTCCCCACGAAGAAAGCGAAAGTAAAATACGATGGGCGGAAACAGACAACTGTTTACTAGTCACCATCTATTTGTATGCCTTTATTTGTACCCTAGAGAGACAGAGAGCCGCTGACAACGCTCCATATTCCAGCAGAATCAAATCAGAGGGGGAAGAAACGGGCCGAGGGGCTACATTTTAGTTAAAGCTGTCAACAGCATTCGTTTGGATATGCCCTATAAATTATACGAAGCCACTGGCTCAAAAAAATAAAGGTAGGCCGTTTGAGCTCCCGTGACAGACCGGGTCCCGAGGACAGACTCGGCGCGACGAACTGTCCCGGACTGAACCACCCCGGACTGCCTGAGTAATTCTTTTCCCCGTTAGCGCCTCCTTCCCTCCTCTAGCACCTAGAAGCCTGTCTTCCAGGCGACATGTCAGTCTACTCCCGGCATTTCCATTTGTTCTGTTTACTTCGCAACTTTTCTCGATGCCCGTCTTTCCTTCCTTTCGTTTTCTCAGTTCCTTCACAATTCTCCCTTCAGCAGCTCACTCTATGTCTCTCATTTCTTTAGCTCATTTGGCCTCAGTTCCTTCTCTAATCTCCTTCTATTTCCGCATTTGTAATCCTATTTTTCTTTCTTTGCGTATGCACATGGTTCGCGTGTGTTTTTCGCCCATATTAACATTTCAGAATTCTTCGGTCCACTTTTTTATTCTCCGTTTGTATTCGCGTTTCCGATCTTTGTATTCTTTTAGTCTCACTCGTTGGTCCCGCATTTCTAATGCTGACCGAAGACGTGTCTTTCCTCTTCTTCACTCAACACCACGCCCCACTAATAATCATTCTTTTTGTTTTGCGTTTTTACTCATTTCGATCGACTGCCTGAGTCTCTGGCCGTGGATCGCTCACCCGAGTTTTAAAATATGTTATGGAATTCGTTCTTCCCCTTTCGGTTTCTGACCGTTCTTTTCGAACATTCTCTCTTTCATTTCGTCTCCTGTTTTTGTGGTTCACCGATGCCTTCATTTTTTATTGTTTCTTTTACTTGCCCCCTATTTTGATTATTTCCTCACTTTATCTCATTGTCATGGTTCCTCTGCCATTGTTTTATTCTCCTCTCGAATATCATTTTTCGTCGTTTCCCTTCTTTTATCATTTAAGTTCCCCAATATCTAGGTTTTTTTCTTTCTTTCGTCACCCATGCTGTCTCGTTTGCAGCTCTCAAACGCACACCGTTTTTCGATTTCTACCAATTTTCGCTTTCACTCTCATTCCGATTCACTCTCTACCCCCCCCCCCCCCCCCCACCCCTCCGTATTTTCATTCGCTCGCTCTTTCTCCACATTGAACCCATGCTTCGGACCCCCGCCCCTTACCTTGGAATCGGTGGCCGAGGTAGCGGTAGCGGTGCAGCAGCCAGGGGTAGAAGCTGGCCGGATCCCCCCGCTGCTGGGCGGAGGCGAAGAGCGGGGCCCCAGGCAGGTGGTGGTGGTGGTGGGCGGCCAGGCCTGGGTGCTGGTGGTGGGGGTGGTGCGCTGGGGGGGCCTGCACAGACGGGCTGCCGGACTCGGGAGGGAAGAGCAGCTCCCCGTGGCCCCCGGGGTGCGGGTGGTGGAAGCCCTGCAGGAAGGGGTGCATGGGGGGGCCCGCATAGCTCAGCGCTGCCGGCCGGATCGGCGACGGCTCCTCGGGCGACGGCGTGTCCTTGGCCACCAGGGACTCGATGGTGAAGCAGCGCTTGGGCGCCGGCTGGAACATGCTGCACCCCGGAGGCGGCTGCACCCGGCGCACCCCTCCTCCGGGGGAGAGGAGGGGGTTATCAGTGGGCCTCTCCTGCCCGATCTCAGCAGCAAGAACCGCAGAAGTGCAGCGAAACCCAGTCAAAACTTCGAGGAAAAGCAGGCGAACGAGGACGAAGTGCAGGGGAGCGCTCCGAAGTTGTGGAAGTGCGGCAGAACCGAGTCCGGTGCAGGAGGGAGTGCAGCAGAGCCCAGTAGACGGTCAGTGCCCGAGGAAGTGCAGCAGATCCGGTTCGGGGCAGTAGAAAGTGCAGCAAAGCCCGACTGACGATCAGTGGCCGAGGAAGTGCAGCTGGACAGGGTCCCTGCTTGGAGGAAGTAGAACAGAACCAGAGGACGAGCAGTGCAAGTAAGTCAGAGCCAGGAAGAAGGGTCGCAAAACCAAGACAAGCGCAGAAGAACCGCACCGGTCCCGGAGTAGGTGCAGAACAGCCCGGTGAATGCACCTACATCTGGCAGAAGTGCCGCAGAATCCGCAGGAAGTGCAGCTGCACTCTAGGTGTGGTACAGGCTGCGCCGGCAGGCAGCGTGTGCAGACTGTCAAGAGGCAGGTACCCCTCGCAGGCAGCAGGGTCCAGGCAGCAGCTCTGCTGTGATTGCCGCTGCACACTGAGGCTGGGCAGGCTCCAGCTGCTTTCCACTCCCCTCCAGTTCCGGGGGTGACAGGCGAGCTCCTCCCCTTGCAGCCGACTCAGGTCCCTAGTTCTGTAGTTTGCGGGCGCTGATTCCTGCTGCGGGGGCGCAGTGCTGCAGCCGCTCCTGTGCCTGGTCCGGGGCTCGCGCTCACCTTCCTTGTGCCGCGCGCGCCTGGGCTCGGCCTCCTTCATCCAGGGCCCCGTCACGTGGGCGGTGTCCCTCGGGCCAGCGCGCGTCCATTGGCCTACCGTGGTGCTTCAGCTGGGCGGGGCGGTGACGTGCACTACGGCGCCCGGGATTCCCGGAGGCTTGGAGCCTGTGTGTAGAGGGAGGGGGAGAGTGTCTGTGCACCGGGGAAAGGGTCAGAGGGCGGAGATGCACACTCCAGGGAGTTCGGTAAGTGTAGCAAGTCAAGTGCATGTGAGCTAAGAGCAGTGGCGAGGAGCCCTGCCAAGTGCAGCCGAGCCAAGTGCAGCCATACCAGTACAATCTAAGTTCATCCCACGCCAGAGCATCTGCTCCATGCACACAGGAGAGGAGTACAACAAAGCAGTCTTGCCAAGTACAATTAAGGCAAACGGCATCAAACTAAGTGAAATGTAGAACCCTTGTTAAGCGCAACTGAGCTGAATGCAATGGCTTCGAATGCAACCGAGAAAAGTAACTCCAGCAAATGCTTTTATACCAAATGCAAGCAACACGTGCAACAGAGCAGAGGTTAGAAAAGTGCACACCAGCCTAATGCAACGGAGAGTAGCTATGACCAGTGTAACAAAGCCAAGTGCAACTAAAACGCATGTAGCTGAGCGGAGTGCAATGAGCCAAGCTAAATAAGATGCATAAAAGGATAGGTACAAAGAGAAAGCCTAAAAGGGTGGAAACGTGTTAAGAGGTTACGCATAACCATACTGGGACACTCGGCTCAAGTGAATGCATGCCAAATGCAACAGAGCTCAGTTGAGACAAGTGTAGGGGAATCAAGTAAAACTGAGTTAGACCCGATATAGTTGAACAATAAACAGTAAGCTAGGTCTAAACAACAAAGCCACGGTAGGGCAACTGGGCACCTGAAACCAAGCTGAGCAACTCCAGGACAAAGGTGCAAACTGAAAGGGAGCAGAATCATACCACTTGTGAGTGAACGTACATCCATAGTGTGTTTAACAGAAAACACTTTCTCTGCACAGATTACAAGACCCTGGGGAACATCTGAGGGACATTTGATACTTTCAAAGAATAATGGATTTAGGAGTACGTGGAAAGTACTGGAGTGCGCACATTGTCTAGTAAGGAGCAGTGTGGAATTCTAGACCAGAAGCCTTTGGGCAAGCAGTCTTCTCTTCCTCCTAGAGCTCAGGGTAAGTAGCTACAACAGCTCTCATTACAAGTTGATCGGGAAATAGACCAGGTTTTCACCACTTTTGGAATTACCAATACCAGATGTAAAGGGAACTAACTCCAGGGTAGGGAAAATCAACCCCATTACGAGTTGGACCATACGAGTGCTCTAAGAATGAGGAATTACCAAATTAATCTGTAATTCCGGGTACAATATCATTCTAATTCCTAATGCTGGGTCAGACTTCCACCTAGAGTAACTCCAGGTGAAAATAAAAAAACTTGTAATACTGAGAGGGTAGGTAACCGCTGATACTCGCACCATCAGAATTAAGAGTCCACCCGTAAAGAGGGTCTTTGTGTTTAATCGTCCTGTAGGAGTGATAGTCTAGCGCAAACCCTGAATGATGGGATCATTTATCAATAATAATGGCTGATTGGGGGTATGTGCAGCCCCACACCTGGCCCAGCTGAAGCGTTGCATACTCAGTCAATGGTCATCGGGTTGGATGAGGTTTTAGTGCATTTCTTAGCTTATTTACACAGGGACCCGAGGACAAGGGTGAGGAGCAGCAGGGATGGGCAGTTTCAGGGGACATAGTTATCAGTAGAGGGGTCAGGCAGGGGTGCGTACTGGCCCCACTCCTATTTATTTTATACATTAATGAGTTACACAATGTGCTGTCTAAACTGACTACAGATGTCCCGATGATTAATGGTAATAAACTGCCCGCGCTACTATATGCAGACGATGCGGTCCTAATGGGCCGCACCCCAAATGCACTGCGCACTTTAGTTAGTGGTTTTGTTGATTTTATGGATGGCTTGGACCTTTGTACACATTTTAAGAAATGACCATGTGGATCGCGATACACTATGGATCAAATTGGCAAGATGGGGGATTCCCTCCTTACTCCTAAACCAAATTAGACATCTGTACTCAGACACGTGGATTAGGATAAAATTGGGAGAAGGATCGCGATTATCCAGAAGAATTCCAACAAATAAAGGTCTCAAGCAAGGATGTGTTCTTTCACCAGTGCTGTTTAACCTCTTTATGGCTGATCTGCCTGAAGAACTGGACAGTTGCTCTTCTCATGGGCCATCGCTAGGAGGAAAAACCCTGACAAACTTGCTCTATGCCGATGATTTAGTTCTACTCAGCCGTACTCCTATTGGGCTGCAACGACTCTTGAATATAACCATTACTTTTTCAAAAAAGAACATCTTAAAATTAAATTATACAAAAACTAAGATCATGGCAGTTAATTACTATAAAAAGACACCACTAAGGCGGGATCTCGATGGGCAAAGAATTCAGCAAGTAACTTCTTATAAGTATCTGGGTATTCTCTTGGACCATAACAATTCATGTAAACCACAGTTGGAGATTTTAAAGAGAAAAGGGATGACAACCTGATTGGCACTCAAACCCTTAAAGAATCTGCTGCCGGACCTCTAGTTGGAGCCTTTCTTAAAAATATTAAGAGCGAAACTCCAACCTACAATCACATATGGGAGTGAACAAATGAAAGGAAGAGATGCTTTGACGTTAAATAATATAATAACATCTTCATATCGTTCAATATTCCAACTTCCAAAATATGTCTCACCGGCCCAACTTCGATTAGAATTTGGTATACAAAATCAAACAGTGGAGAGAATGGGAGCCTTTGTAAAAAGCTGGCATAAAATCAGACTAGCAGAAAAAGGCACGTTAAATAATCTTTTATGGACAGAGATTACACGAACCAATAAATCTCCAACCAGCAAATACTTAAAGGACTCAATCGGGAAACTAGGTTTGGAGGACCTATGGAATACTTCAACAACTCACACTGTTTTTAAAAAGTTAGTAACAGAAGCGACAAGAAGCATCTCCCTCGCAGTAGACAAGGAAGCACTAGCAAAACGAGCTCAAGGATGGACAGTTCTTAACAATTATAAAAATAGCAAACCCCAAACCTACCTAAATATAGGAATAAAGACTCACATAAAACAAAAATTTTTGAAGTTAAGACTGGGGGTTGGTCCAATAAAATCTTTACTACCACCGTGGAAAAAAATAGAGCTAGATTCGAAATGTAGACTATGCGGACTGGCTGAAGAGAATATTATCCATATTATCTGCGTATGTGACAAATTGAAAGGTATAAGGGTATCTCTATTAAAGCCTTTCTTCAAGCAGTGTGGCGTGAGGACCTGCAGACCGGCAGTACTTTTATGTTTTAATCCAACTTTCACGCCATTAAACTGCCGTTTTACAACATTTTTAGATATTGCAGAGAAAAGACTAAATAATTGAAAAAGGATGGGCAATATTTGCTTATTTGCACATTTTAAGAATATTAATTTTGTTGTTTTATACTGTACAAATATTGAATCAATATGTAACAATTCTTTTTTGGTATAATTGATATATGCAATGATTTTAATTAATTATGCATAATAAAATTTACTTACTTACTTACTTACACATTTTAAGAAATCGTTTTCAATGAGTTGTGGCCCCAAAAAACACTCTGTTAATGTAATTACATCAGGTTCTGAAAATCTGCTACGCACTCGCACTTTTCCAAACTTGGGTCTAGAATTTTTAGACCATGGTTCTTGGGTGGCTCATTTGGCACACAGTCGGAGTAAATTTTTAAAGGCTGTTAAACTTGATTTTGAGCCTCCCCCAACCTAGAAGAACTGACTGCAACATATGGGGCAGAAGTTTGGGGCCATACAAATTGTAACAGCATTTAGGTAGAAGAAAATAGATTCTGCCAGAGAATCTTGGGGTCACCGATTTCTTCCTCATCCCTTGTTTGCCACAAGGAGTTAAAACTGTTTTATGTAGAAGACTATATTAGGTCCCGCCCGGCTATATATTGGCTAAAAGTATGGCAAAACCCAGCAGCCACGTTAACTAGAGGAATTATAGTTGACTGCCTTAAATGTGACAAGGGCGGAGATTTACCGTGGCTGGCGGCTGTCAGGGCCAGCCTGACTAGCGTAAATTTCGACCATATCTTTTCAAACCCAAGTCACATGGAGGGTATTAACAAAAAGATTATTCAGGTGGCCCTATATGAACACTATGGCGGCATGAGACATGAACAAGAACTCTCAAAATCATCAGTCGCTCGGTATATATCCATGGTGGATGCTGACGGTTCCCCCTCACATTTGCCAGCTAGTTACCTCCTAAAAGTCATTAACCGCTGGGACCGAAGCTTGGTCTTTCGCCTTAGGGCTGGCACTTTAAAATATCTACTGTGCTTCCCTTTAGGCTTAAACATCAATCTCGAGCAAACGCCCTGTCCCTGTGGTAACCGTGGCAATCAACCCATGTTACATTTCCTATTCTTTTGCAAATTTTACCACAAATATAGCAAATACAATTGTTGATCCCATTTTTTAAGGCCTTGGCCATTACTGAATTTAGGGTAGCCTATTAGGATATCCTTAAGCTTAACAGGGGAAATTTAACTTTCCGCGTTAGCACTTTTCTGAAAATGGCCATCCGTTCACGTGCCTCCATGAGCACTTTATAAGTAGACCTGATTGCACTTTTAAAATTTTTGCTTTTATGTTGATAAGTAACATGAACCTGGACCTTGGTTGATGCCCTGAAAAGTGTTGTTACTCATTTCATGGTCCTAACTTTATAGTCTAATTTGATGCATTTTAAGGTACTATGCTGCTTATACTGGATTGTGTCCTGATAATACTCTGCTGCTCTCTGTTAAACCATTTACACTTTACTACATTATGCTGCTACATTCCATGAAACACCTTGTTATTTGCCTTGATCTAATCATAAGTCTATGATGAATTTGTTGCGTTGTTTTGCACAATGTATAGGTCCCTGTGTATTCATTGTTTTAAGCCATGTGTCTTGTTTTAACTATGCAATGTTTTATAAATGTTTATTTTTGCTGGTATTTTGCTCTGTGCTTTTATGGATATTTTTATATCCGAATAAAGATTATTGAACTGAACTGAATCACTGGTCATTTATTGTAAGAGAATCTGACATGCGTAAGTCAACCTCAAGGGAGCCTACTGCAAATGAACTAAAAATGCACAGTAGGGCAAAAGGAATCAGTCGTATGCTAGAATATTTTAACAAAAATATTGTCTGACATAAATGTCATGTCCTAATTGTCGTTTACAAAAATATCACTCAATTTTCAGTAGATGTCTCCCATGGCATGATATTTTCTGTACACAATATTTATGACACAATTCTTTGTACGACAACATTTAGGTCACAACTGTCTGGTACCACACCAGATATAGAGAGAAAGCAAGTGTTACAGAGTTTAGCAACTGAATCAACATCAAATCCAAAAGCCTAGTCTAGACCAACAAAGTTGAATCAAGCCAAGTGCAGCTAACTTAAGGCAGCCTTGCCACCTCCAGAGGAAATATGATGGAACACCACTGAACAATGCTAAATGCATAAGCCAAGTTTTTGCTGATGTTTACTAATAAGCTATTGGACTTACAGTTATGTCCCACGGCATAAAGTGTCTATTGGGGACCTATTGGCATACAGTCCATTAAGGCTAACTCGTCCACATACATTAAGCACAGAACATGCAATTCACCACTTTTTGGAAAAAATGAATTTGTCTCAGAAAGCACGTTTGTTAGATCAGGGATAAATAAACTGAATAGCAAAGGTGCTGGGATGTTTTTCAGATAGATTTCCTAACCCTGGTAAGTCTATCTGGACCTAGTTATTGAACTAATTATATTAACACACTTGAAAACAATTATTTGTGATACACATGGGCAACATGTCAATTAAGCCAGGGTAATTGGTGTAATTTTGGTAATTTTACATAACAAAATATACGAAAAATTACCAAGATTATGCCTTTAAGCTACATTGTGTAATTTCAGGGAGACATCTTAACGCCAGATGTATCATTTAGGTTATTTTTTAAAACGAACAGAATCCCAGGCAGATATTTTTATCCAAGTAAGCCATTCATGTAATTTTGGAGTGCAAAACTACAAACCCACACACGAACTGCAGTTTAAAAAAAATGTAAACAGCAGTTCTTTTGATTTGGGCAGTAAACAAACATTTCAGGGAGGGTATTGCCAGAGCAAACCATTCGGGTAGCATTTGAGAGCAAAACTACACAGCAATCAGCAGTGTATTAAAAACAAGAAACCAGAAATCAACTCAAAATTACATTTCCAAGTTAAAATTATACAAGAATGGACCATTCAGGTAATTAATTGAGTGCAAGATGCAGTTCACATAATTTTGTGTCATTTTGCAATAATTTTGCTTATTTATGCTACATGAAATTACACAATTTAGGCCAACCCCTAACTTGTGGGTGAAAAGTTCAGGAATGGAGACAGTGTCCATGATGGGCTGGAGTGAAGGGGTCATTCTGAACCAAGCTCAAGGCACGTTTGCCCCTATGAGACCAATGAATAGGTGGTTGAAGAACAAGTCCAGCACAAATTCTATGGTTGTGCCAGTTCAGGTCATACAGAATCCGCCTCCAGACAGATTGGAGTAAACCACTCTTTTGAAAACTGTACTGTAGTATGCATTTCTCCCAGAAATGCAAGGTTTGCTATTTGCTGAAAAACATACCCAGAAAGAAATCTGTCAGGTGCAACAAGTGTGTTCCACCTTCATGGACCTAAGGTGGTTGGCACAGGATTAGTCCACAGAGTGTGTATGCAGGAAATGGGAATAAGTTGGACCAGACCCAAAGGAGCTAACAAGGCCCATCGGGGTACCAGCCCTGGACAAGGAGGAAACTGAGTTGTGGGTGAAACTAACAGAGCCTGCTCTAAATGACTAAACAACACTACCAATAACATCTGTTGCTTGGGGTTCAAGGAAGGCTGAAGCCTGCAGAGCTCTGTAGGAGAAGGAAATACGCCAAATTAAGACTGAACAATAGACTCTGAGAAGGCACCAGCTTCAGTGCTTGTCTTCCTGCTCAGTAAGAAGAGAAGGATGATCATGCAGAAGTGGACCCGAAGTTTATATTTGGGTCACTGCAGGGGCAGTGGGAGTTTCTGTCTGCTTGAAGTCCGGCCTGAGTTGGGATTGACAATATAAAGGCAGGATATCTTACTTGTGGTGTATCCAGACAGTTAGCCAGGTTCAGGTTTTCCTTGGTGTGACAGGGGATGCTGAGGGTCAGACACTCCTAGAGTTCAGAATTAATGCTTACCAAAGGGACATGGTCCTGCTCTGCTAGACGCCCCAGTCTCACAGGCCAATGGACTATCTCAAGGAAAGATAACTGAGATGGACGGGGTGTGTTGGGGGTTGGTTTGGAGTTGGTTGCCGCAGGATCCAACTGCAGGGTTCACTAAGACATTCAAAGGACCGCAGAATTGTGCTCACAACCCAGGACAGGGAAAGTCTTTTTAGAGATAGCCCCCCCTCCTTTGTGGATGATCCAAGTTTTCCAATTTGATCACAAGACCCCTGTATAGAGAAACCGCTTCTTATCCCCTCTGTGGAGAGGTGAACAGTTCCATAATGTGGGCACTTGGGAAGATGACACTTCACCTGAAGAGACAAGCCATCCCACAATGCCTGGGAATCAATGGATCTATGGTGGATCCCAGCCTCAGGGTTAGGGTAGAGGACAGAAAGGCCCTGTAAGAACTTCCCTCGCTGGAGCATTGTTTAAGGGCAACCAGTGAAAGTTAAGTTGAGAACTTAATCTAAGGGTCCCTCTCTGTGCAAGCTTGCAGGATGATGGGATTGACTTCCTTCTTTCCCCATCCTGGAGGAAGGTTCCATCCTACCTGGGGGTGTTCCTGAATGCTAGTCCTTAGAGTTGGAACGAGTTGCCTTCCTAGCATTAAAGAATTTCAAGGGGTCTTGCCTAGGATCACCAGAGCAAGAGCGGACTGTGTTTCTTCTATGCTTGTTCATGAGGATGAACCTCAGTTCTTAGGAAATGAATGAGGTATTGGTTGTGGTTCTGTATTTAACTACTTTCCACTTGGCGGAGCAGCTGTTGGAGGCAAATGACTTGGAATGCTGCAGAAGGGTTTGAGTGCTAGTTCTGGCTACTGCTACAGTAGTATGGCTTGTCCTGACGTGGCGCTAGAGAACTCACTGATTGGTTATCGATAGACAGTAGTGAGCTGGCCTGATGTAGGAGAGCTTAATACTCCTGTATAAGGTGCCTGCTATCTGAGAACTCTCACATAGTGGTGAAAACCTATGGTTGAGCCACTGGTCATTTGTAGGCATGAGTGAAATTTAAATTGCACCATGCATAATTTGCCTAATTTTAGGAATTCTGCATTATGCTTGTTACGCAAAATTCCCCAAATGATGCCATTACCCCACTTCACATAATTATGAGCATTCATGGTATATATTTACTATGAAACAAACTATTTGGTGTTCTCAGTGCTTGCTTAAATGCATCCTTACACCAAATGCATCGTTACCCCAAAAAATGACACAAGGGCACATAAGATATACAGTGAAATAAAGGATTTCAATTTCACTTAATTATGTGTAATTTCTCGTAATTTTGCCAAAATTTCACATACTTACTTGAAAGCAAATTATTTTAATTTTGCACACTCTTACTGCATTTTCCTGGGCTTTGCTGCCTGATGTGAAGATCAGTATGGGACCAACAAATAAGATGCAGAAGAGGGACCCTGAGAACAAAGCCAAGTTCTAGGGGGAAAAAATCCAGGGAAATGTACAGTACAAAACATGAGAAGAATCCCCCACTCAATATTCATATACATAGGTCATAACTCCAAATATATGTGTCATCCACCGAATATATCATTTTTCAATCTTTTTATTTTCCAAAAATGTACATAATTTTTTCTCTTTTTATATATATATATTTTTAAATTATTTCATGTAAGTAATAAGTTATAAAAAAACACATTTCAACATATGCTAGAAAATCACAAAGAGTTATATACATCATAAGCACAATGGAGCGCTGAATAAATACTAAACAAAGAACACCTATACATATATAATAATGACAGACTTATAAATCATGTGCAGTATGACAATACACAAAGACACAACACCTAAAATGAACATATGCAAAAAAAAAAAAAGATTTCTTATAAGAAAAGACACATTTAAAGAGAAACAAATTACAACAAACAAAAAGACGAAAGTCGCTGTGGGACCACGTATTAAATATGACGAACTCTGCGCCCTGATGAAGGAATAATAACATCTGGCACTTCCGAAACGCGTGTTGGCGCATTCAGTATGGGAACAACTTCAAGATCTCGGGGCGGACTGAAGGATGGGGAAAGGTATCATCGCCTCTATTAGAGGCTTTACCTTTCATGAGTCATGCCTCCTCACATTCAACAATGGAAATAAATACCTTATTATGCTCTGCATGTCTGCATATATACTATTTATCCCATGGTAGTGCCATTAAATGTGGCCCAATAGCACATGAAATTTCGAGCAGGTGTAGTAATAAACATACATTAAAATATTTATTACTACAGTGCTAGGTCAAATTTCAGTTTATTCTCATACTACAGAAAAAACGTGACATGAGATTTTTTTTTCTTTTTTCTGCCTCATAGATTGCATGTAACAGTTACTGTACATACAGAACAAACTTTCATGATTGCCAGGATATCTCTTGAGAGCGAATTTACCTTGCTGCACAAATTCAAACCCTTGCATCCTGGTTCTGGCTAAATACATTTATTAAAACTAATGGACACGACAAACTGCCTTGGCATAAACTATGTATGCAGGTGTGGCACCTCCCACCACTCAAAGTTAGTAATAAAAGTTATAAGTAGTATATGGCAATATGCATATATATGTATATATTTATATATATTCAAGGAAAGGTTAAAGTGGATTTATACATCAGGAAGATAGTAAGATTTTAAGTTACGTTAAAAAAAATTAGAAATTCACTGGAAAAAACGAATAATTTCCAAACACAAAAAAAGGTAAATTCCCCAGTTATACGTAACTCACATAAATATAACTTGCACTGCTGTGATGCTCTGCTTATGAAATCACATATTATATCACTGATGACATCTGAGATCTGTGGTGGTGCGAGTTATACTTATGATTGTTATGTATAACTGTTGAATGTTCCTGTTTTTTTGGTTTGTAAAAGGTAGGGCTTTCGCAGTAAATTTCAAAGGTTTTTTTTAACATAAATTTAAATCTTACTACATTCTTCACATATAACTCGACTATTACCTTTTTTTTTCAGTGAATTTTGAATTTACCATGAAGTAATCTCTTATTGTGATACGTTTGTGGTAAATCCCTCACCTCTGCTGCCAGGGCATGCACCCGACATCCTGTGATTGGCAAACCCCGTCACACATGGCTTTCAGCCATCCAGTCAGAGAGTCCCTCCTTTTTGCCCCAAGGGTCAGTGCCTCCTCGCACCTTATTTTTTTCAAGTTCAGGACATGAGTGCTGAGTCCGATTAAATACCTTCCGTAGTTTTGTAGAAATTAAGGTTTCATAATAAGATAAAGTGACAGTTGGTCCTTAGGTACTCGCTTGGGAATCCGAAGGCCATGTATGGCAGGGATTTGGCCGCCCACAAGGGGTTAGGCACAATGACTGGCCGCAGGCCACATAGGGACATCTTAGCCAAAGGTTACTCAATTATTTCATCAACTCTTGAGTGTTGGCTGGAGGGAGATAACTGGTGAACTTCAGTGTTTTTTTGGTTCTTAAACATTAGTTTTTGTGTTATTTCAGCACCTGATTTTGGCACTTTAACCTGCTTTTTTTCAATGAAATTCTAAGCGATTTATTTTTAATATAAGCCAAAATCTTATTCTATACCTATCTATAGCAATGAATTTCAGAGTTTTTTTTAACGTAAGTAAAGACCTTCTTGCCATACCTAACTATAATGTCACATTAACCTTTGTTTTTTCAGTGAATTGCTGGGATTTTTTTATTATATGCACCCAAATCTCATACTGGGCACAACTTTCCCCATGTGCACTGGTGGATTGCCAGCAGGGCTTGGCCTTAGGCCACGCCCTGCACACAACACACCATGGGCAGTCAACACTCGCTACGCACAGCATTCGGTTATGCATGGCACGGGGATGACTGCTGGACCTGGCCTGCAACCAGGCCCTATGCCTAACCCCGCTGAATCCTAAACCAGGCCACTCATGGCCTTTCGCTGTGTGCAACATGGAGTTGGCTGGAGGACCTGGCTTCCAGTTGTCATGGTATCTGACCCCGCCCACTGTACACGGTCTTCTACGGTGCATAAATAGGGTTGGCTTCAGGGGCCTGACCTGGGGCTAACGCTTCAGGTACTCAACACCACGCACAGCCTTCAGACGTGCACACCAACCCCTGTGTGCAACCAGCCCTCCACCACGCACAGCCTTTGGCCATGCACAGCATGGGGTTAGCTGCAGAGCCCGGCATTTAGTCTGGTCCTTTGGCCCACCCCCCACGGGCACCCAACCCGCCCACACCTAGCGTTCAGACATGCACAGCATGGAGTTGGCTGCAGGGCCTGGCCTTGCACCCAAACCCCTGCAGGTGGCCAACTTGCTACCGTACATGGTCCTTTACTGTGTGTGAGGTTGGACACAGGGTGTGTGATCGGGCCATGCCCTGCCCAATTTTAAGGGAACCAATACCCTCGAGGCCCCCACTCCACAAGTATATTTATTATTTGTTTTACATTTCTTCCATGGTACCACATTACTCCTGATGTACAGCAATCAGGCAGCACATCCTTGGTACCACATGATTGTGCGAGCTTCACCCAGTGAAGATTGCACAGTCCTGTGGTACAACTCCCAGAGCTGTGCTGGGTCCTGTGTGGACTACCGCAGTACCTGTGGTACGAAAATATATATATATATTTTTTTGGCCCCTGCAGTAGTCCCTCTGTTTCCCCCAATGAGTGCCCTGTGATCACAGTGTCCATACTCCGATCCCTTATATGTTTATTTTTGTACTACTTCAGGACACTGAACTGAGTCACCATCTCCTGTAATGGTGAACGCAGTATGTTTCTTCAAGTTACATCCAGCAAATTACGATGTTTGGTCCTGTGGGACCAGTACTGGTCCCACAGGACAGAAAAGGCCATCAGGAGAAAAGCTCTCTTAGCCATTCAGAAACCCTTATGTTTTAAATTTACAGTATCACAGGACTACCACCGAACCAATCGTCCAGCAATAACTATGCTTTTAACCATTTCAAGCCCACCCGTGCACCTCCATAATGCAAATTTCTCAAAAATGGGTGAACAGATTTACATCACAACACAAAAAGTGTGCTTTCTTAATACAATTCAAATTGTCTGTCACATTTGGTTCAGCCACTTTTTCTTCATCGCTTCCCAACATTTCCTATGGGAATTAACATTGATAAATTAAGATTTGAGAGCACCCTTTTTCCATACCTCCATTTGATGAATCACCTAAAAAGTTTCCAGAAAAGAGCTGAGGTGGATGAGCTTTTCTTTTTTAACAATTTCGTGAAGATTAGTCAAACATTGCCAAAGTTATTAGCGAAACAAAAAACCCTGTTCTTGTGGAGATTCTGACCAAATGAATGTGTGTGAAACGCGTAATGGCTGCTGTTTGTTGAATGGAGAAATAAAGAAACTGTACCAGCACTGAAGTTGTGGTCCATGCTCCACTCCTTGGGGAATCTCGTCAAGCGGGTGGGTGGAGTGCTTCCAAGATATGTATATATATCCACTTGTAATTTATGATGGACGAACGCGGCCCCAAAGTTCTTCGTGCAGAAAATTGTATTTGTTGCCCTGCATCGCCGCCATTACGCGTTTCAGCCCCACCTGGGCCTTGATCACATGTATTGTGGCCAGGCCCAGGGGATGGGATTCTGAAATGACATCACTGATGACTTCATCCAGTGACAGTGAGTGTGTTTACAAAGTTTATGAGTGTTAAATATATATACCAAGGTGTATTAGTGAATCAGTGGGTGTATTAGTGTCTGTTTGGATGATTCAGTGGGTGCGTGACTGACTGTATAAGTGAGTGATTAGGTGTCTCAGTGAATGTATGGGTGAGTGACTGGTTGTGTGAATGTCTGTATCTGTAAGATAGTTAGTATCTAAGTTTCTGTATGGGTGAGTGATTGGTTTTCTGAGTACCTCCATGGGTGTCTGAGTGTTTGTGTGTGTGGATGAGGGTGTGTGTGACTCCCCGTATGGATGAGTGAATGGGTGAATCAGTGGCTGTAAGGGTTAGAGAGTGCATGTGTGAGGGACTGTATGGGTGAGTAAGTGTAGGGAAGTAGGACCTGCTTCTAAGTTATCCCCACTTTTTGCTTGATGTGATGCTGTTTTAGACTAGTCTGACTGAGATCCTGCTAATCAGGACCCCAGACTATCTGCTTTCTCCCTAAACCAGAGGTCTTCAAACCTTTTTACTCTGAGCCCTCCCTAAGCAAAATGTTTTGACGTCAGGCCCCCATCCCAAACTTTATGACAAGGATTGGGGGAGCGGGAGGGACATGGCTGCGTGCAGGGAGCAGGGCTTATGAGATGATTTCAGGAATACTTTTTCTATAGCTTATGAATTGCACCAAATATGAGACTTATACACCAGCAAATGCATCAAACAAAAACAGGTATCCCAAACAAACTGCTCCCCATAATTGGGGTGTTGTGAGCCCCTCACACTCTTTAACCCCAATGCAACTATACCTGCTGCACTAATGACAACTGCAGTCCTGAGTAGCAGGCTATGTCCTTTGCCTTTTTTACCTCTTCCCCTCCATGATGGATCATCACCTATGTCCTAATGCTTGAAAGGACAATATGCTCTGATGCCCCTTTTTATAACGGTAGACAGTCATAATTGTGTTGCAGTGGGCCCCCCATATCCCTGGGCCCCAGTCCTGCTGCATCTGCTCCTTTATGATAACCAGCAGTGGCCACTTAAACACTTGGCAGCAGTACCAGCTTCACTAATGAATTTCCCTTTAAAAAAAAAACACTTATATTGTCCCCTTCTTTGGGGTACCTCTCTGAAGAAGTGGTCTCTGGCCATTTGTAAACATTAAAAATGAGTCTGCATACAGTGCTCCCTATTCTGGGCCTTCTCTTTGACAATATCTATGAAGCTCGCTCCTTTCCTCTGTCTCCTAGATCACTACTGTGAGGCCCCAGGGGTCAAGAGGATTAGGGCTCTGCATCTGAATGCAACCCTGCTGGCCTTCTACCTGTCACCCCATGGACTCAGCTTTTACAAAAAAACTGCCCCTTAATGATTAATACTGACTTTGAGATGCCTCTGCCTGAAATCAAAGTGTGGGTGGTAGTGCAGAAAGTTAAAAAAGGAACCATGGAATTATGAGTTTCTGCAGCAGCAGCAGCGTTTTCCACCAAAATTATCAGTGTACTGCATTTGCTACATAATCTGCAGATTTCAACAAAAAAATCTTGATTCTGGCTCAAACGGAACAAAAGTTACTTAAAGCGTGACAAAGTGTTCCGGAGCAGTGGACGGCCCTTTGCAAAGATTGACTGGTAATCTTGTAGTTGCTTACTGCTGTATTTGGGTGCTACACCGGTACTAATGAGGTGAAATATTTCCCCTGACAGCGTTACTGTGAGCTAAAATGACAAAATAATGAAGTAATGCTAACCACAAAATGTGGCGCACTGTGCCTTATAATTTACCTTTTCTTGCTGCATAATTTAGTCAAACCTGCCACATAATGTTGTCCTCTTCTGCTGAATAATTCCAGTGGATCTGCTTAAAGCTTTATGGTGGCAAAGATCTATTATTTTTATGATGTAATGTAAAGGAGTTATCAGCTGGGATCTGGAATAGTGGAGACACTTACAAAAATGTCTGCATTAGCTACAGTTTGATTACATATTACTAAAAAGTATGTTTTGTAAGAACTTGTTTTATCTCAATCACTGTATCATTTTGCAGCAGCCTAGCTTAGAGTATGTCAATACTGTTTTAAAATAATGACTTACATATTCACAGTGCTTTCTGCCACAGGCTGGGACCTCATAGCACTATAAACAGGGCCATTGAAATTATGCGTCAGGAGAAGGCCAAATTATGCAGCATGGTTGACTAAATTCTGCAGCAAGCAAAAGCACATTATGCTGCATATTTTGTGATAGCATTACTGCACTATTTTGCTATTTTTACACTTGTTAACATTGTCATAGCCTTTATTGCCCCTCATAAGTACCACATTAACACCCACATATATCAATAAGGAACAGAAAGGTGACCAGTCAACCTTTAGAAAGGGCCTTCCACTGTAAGGTAACGTGTGTTGCTGAATTTTTTAATCTGCAAATTATGCAACAGACGATGGATTATGTGGCAAATGCGGGAAAACCATAACTATGCGCTGTGAGTGTAGGGTGAGCATAAAAGTGAAGGGTGAGAATGAGGAGTGAGTTGTCTGAAAGCAGGGTGAATTCCCAGACACTTGAAGTTAATCATCATGTTATTGACGGGGAGTAGGGTTTCAGATATAAGCTAAACCATTGCTATTATGGAATTAATCAGGGAATTGAGGGTGAAGGAAATAAATAATGGGCTGATCCTGCAACAAACTTCCAGTCTTATGATTAGGGTTGCCAGCTCATTATTTTGATGTTGCAGACGGTACAAAAATAAACAGTCACCTAAAGCACTATTTTCAGCACTTAGCAAATATAAAGAACTTTTAAATGTGTTCTAGGGCTGCCTGAATGTTTCATGACTGAAAATAAAAGGAACAGACAGAAAGGCAAATTACAAATGAATACATACTTTTTTATTTAAGACCCTATTTAGGTGCCGATTCCGATCCGGCAAAAACATTCCCCGTACGAATCGTATCTGGATTTTTTTCCGTACGAATCGTACAAGTCCCGTACAAACTGGCAAGTACGATTCGTACGTGAAAAAGACCATACGAATCGCATTTGGAAAATTCCCCGACACGTCCTCGGGTCGGGAAAAGTGTCCGACACGTCCCCGGACAGCTTTACGTACGAATCGGACAACTGAGCGCGCAAGTACGAACCGTCCCGTCCGTCCGAAAATATAACCGTATGGTAAAAACACCGTACGAAGTAACGGTACGAGTCGTATGTACGAGTCGTACCCCCACCCGTGTATGTACACGTACGAGTCGTACCCCCACCCGTGTATGTACACCCATGTACGTACGAGTCGTACCCCCACCCGTGTACGTACGTACGAGTCATACCCCCACCCGTGTACGTACGAGTCATACCCCCACCCGTGTATGTACACCCGTGTACGTACGAGTCGTACCCCCACCCGTGTACGTACGAGTCGTACCCCCACCCCACCCGTGTATGTACACCCGTGTACGTACGAGTCGTACCCCCACCCATGTATGTACACCCGTGTACGTATGAGTCGTACCCCCACCCATGTATGTACACCCCCACCCGTGTATGTACACCCGTGTACGTACGAGTCGTACCCCCACCCGTGTACGTACGAGTCGTACCCCCACCCGTGTATGTACGGTGCGTACCCCCAGCGCTACGTGCTGGGGGTATGCACCGTACATACACGGGTGGGGGTACGACTCGTACGTACACGGGTGTACATACATGGGTGGGGGTACGACTCGTACGTACACGGGTGGGGGTACGACTCATACGTACACAGGTGGGGGTACGACTCGTACGTACACGGGTGTACATACACGGGTGGGGGTACTACTCGTACGTACACGGGTGGGGGTATGACTCGTACGTACACGGGTGTACATACATGGGTGGTGGTACGACTCGTACGTATACGGGTGTACATACACGGGTGGGGGTACGACTCGTACGTACACGGGTGGGGGTGTACATACACGGGTGGGGGTACGACTCGTATGTACACGGGTGGGGGTACAACTCGTACGTACACGGGTGGGGGTATGACTCGTACGCACACGGGTGGGGGTACGACTCATACGTACACGGGTGTACATACACGGGTGGGGGTACGACTCGTATGTACACGGGTGGGGGTACGACTCGTACGTACACGGGTGTACATACACGGGTGGGGGTACGACTCATACGTACACGGGTGGGGGTACGACTCGTACGTACACGGGTGTACATACACGGGTGGGGGTACGACTCGTACATACACGGGTGTACATACACAGGTGGGGGTACGACTCGTACGTACACGGGTGGGGGTACGACTCGTACGTACACGGGTGTACATACACGGGTGGGAGGTACGACTCGTACGTACACGGGTGTACATACATGGGTGGGGGTACGACTCGTATGTACACGGGTGTACATACACGGGTGGGGGTACGACTCGTACGTACATGGGTGTACATACACGGGTGGGGGTACGACTCGGGGTGGGGGTACGACTCGTACGTACACGGGTGTACATACACGGGTGGGGGTACGACTCGTACATACATGGGTGGGGGTACGACTCATACGTACACGGGTGTACATACACGGGTGGGGGTACGACTTGAACGTACACGGGTGGGGGTACGACTCGTACGTACATGGGTGTACATACACGGGTGGGGGTACGCACCGTACATAGGGGGGCTGGGGGGGGTGTTCGGCACGTACCAGGCCCCCTTTTCCTCACGCTGCGCGGCGTACTTAGCTTTTCCGGCACTTTTTGGGTGCCGTAAAAATATTGCCTTCCGGAGTGCTGTCGGTACGAATCGTACTTGCTGGTACGTAAACAGCTGTCTCACTCTGTACGAATGCCGCGTATGCACTGTCCCGGATCACATTCGTATGTATTTTTCTGTCGGTCGGTGTTTTTTCCGATTTGTACGGAAATGGTGTTTCCGTACGATTCGTACTTGCATGTTTGTACGGTCTTTTTCCCGGGTACGAGTCGGACGGAGAAAACGTTCCGTCCGACGATTCGTACCCGGTTTCTCCAGGATCGGAATTGGCACCTTAGTGTCAAAGCAAGGTCTTTGCAGGCTCTTTAAACATACATGGCTGGCATTTTATCTATTGGCAACCCTTTTTTATATTCCTTTTCATGAAATGCATTTTCACACTACAGCAGTAAATTTACAACACAAATGTAAGGAATAGGCAGAGTCAGGGCCCAGGGGGTACTGGAAAAAGAAAAAAAACTAAGCCTCCGTAACCAGTTTCCAAAGGTATTTTAAAGACCTGTGAAAAACTCGGGCATGCTGGCGCCTCAATAAGCCTCCAGACACTGCCCAGTCGAGCCCCCAGCAGCATACCCACTGATCTCTGGCCCCACGGCACTCTGAGGGCTTCGAAGTAAATGAAGACAGCCTGGAAATGCAGCAAATAAACATCGCTGCACGTCCAGGCGTCTTCATTTACATGTGCCTGCAGAGGCCTTTGCGCCCCCCTGGGAACCCATCCACGCCCCCCTTGGGGGGCACGCCCCACAGTTTGAAGACCTGTGACCTAAACTGTTGTGTTGAGTACTAAGGTACATTACAGATTGGATACTTGAGTACCCTTATCAGTCCCTCGTATATGGTACTAGGGTACACAGGGCATAGGTCCTCCAAAGGTCTCGTATGGGCTAAGGCATGCATTATGCCACCGATGAGAGACCATGCAAAATGGAACTACAGGCCTGCCATTGCAGCCCGCGTAAGTTGGTGCTTGCACCAATTACCTAAGATATAGGTTTCCTATATCTAAGGGTCACTGCACTTAAAACCTATACGTCACCCATATACCAAGCCTTTGCAATCCTGAAGGCAGGGTGCTTGGTTCTAAGAGAGAGGATGCCCCTGCATGAGCAGGGCACCCCTGTAGCCTACAGAGTCATTTTTTCCGGGTTGTCAGTAATGCAGCCATATACTATATAGAGGGGCACCGTATAATTACGCGATGACCATCTCGGAAATGGCTGCAATGAAGCCTATCATGTTTGGTATCAAACATGTTGGAATCATACCCCCACATCGTAAATGGTGTGTGAGGTATGATTCCAAACAATGGAAGAGCCCTCCGTTATGCTCTCAGTGTTCCCGGTACCAGCCTTCTTGACCCGGACAGCACAAAATGGTTGCTGCCGCACAGAGACACGATTCTGCTGCTAAGCCAAGCTTGAGCAAGGGAAGGCAGAACAGTAGGCATCCTGTCACAGGGAGGTGTAACCACCTCCCAGACAGAATTTAATGGTATTGGGACCGGGTGGGTGCACTTGTCAGTGCCAGAAAGTCTGCATGAGGGGCACACTTGGTGTCCCTGTGCACAGTCTGGCGCGAAACTGGACAAAGGACATGGGAGTAACCTCCCCCCTGTCCAGACTCTCCCCTGGGAGGGTCCCCTGAATCTTCCCAACGCTTTCCCTAGGGTACTTAAGGGCTTACCTGAGTGTAGGTCCCTAGATTTGTTGTGGGAAAAGATTCAGATCAGACACCACTGCACTTCTACTGTCTGGGCACTCTGGACTTCGCTGGACTTCGTTTGGGCCTGACTTTCGTCTCCCTTCCAGTCTGCTGCATCGTCTGTGCCTGTGCATCACACAGGAACCTTCCAAGGCCTGTGAAGCATCAAAGACATCTGAAGAAATCTACCTTGGAGTGAAGGAGTCAATCCCCTGCATTCGCAGGAACTGCAAGTAAGTCAACTGGTCTGCAGATCCTGAGATCCTTCGGACTCTGTGGGTGCTGCAATACAGATGGTGTTTTTCCACAGCTCCCGAGGCCTGTCCAGCCCTCTCACCAAGTTTGAGGTTAGTATCCCTCTTGGGTCGTTGCAATAACTGAACCCCTGTGCACCGTGTCCAACTTGCATTTGCAAAGGCTTGTTGGCTTCTTTGCAAAGAAGTTCTTCAGGTTCCAAGTAGCCCCAACTCCGAGCACCTCCAGTGACCAGAATCTTCAGCCACACCGCATTGTGTACATCATGGCATGTATCTTTTGGTGAGCTGCTTGAGGGCCTCTCGCGACTGCAGTGCCTCCGGCCTGTGGGTCCACCTGAGAGTCACACTTGTTTCTTTTGGGCTCCTCTGATTACTCGGGTCCTGCCCTGACTCCCCTGCCTTTGGTGAGTACCCTAGACCTTGCAGATCCCGACGTTGCTCCGTCTTTGATTCCTGCATTGCTTGCCTTCGCCAAGGTTTGTTGGTGCTCGTGTTGGACACCGACCCCTCAGCACTCGACATCCTTCATGGGAAAAGCCCATGCATGGCTCCTGGTCCTCCTAAGTGTTGCCTGGTCCTCACAGCTGCAGAGTCAAGGTCATCATCATCCATCTTGCAACACCCGCTATCGGAGGGCATTCATCTTCCAAGACTCCTGGTCACCCCTGAGTGACATAGACTCTGTTCCCTCTGCTTGCAGGTACCTCTCATAAAAAATCCATTCTTGGGTTCCACTGGACACTTTCTCCTTCTTCACCAGCGGCACTTTCCTGAAGCCCTCTATTGGGTTTGAAGGCAGTTTCCGACACCACTTCGCTCGTATGCACCCGGATTCCCTGGTGTAGGTAACGTGGGTACTAGGGTATACACGGGTGGGGTGGCCCTCCAACCTTCTGTCATCCACAGGGTTTGCTCAGGGTCCTCTGGGAAGGGTCCTTAATCTTTCAAAATCCTACCCGACTTGCACATAGAGTTGTACAGAGCATACGGTTGTGTTTCCACACTGCACACGCTCTCTGTGGGGTCCCTATCTACTCAGCTTGGGTGGGTCCTTGGGGTCCCATCACTTCCTCTCAACACTGTCTTGACTCAAGTCGTGGTTCTTATACCACTTTCTTAGTATATGGTTTGGTCCCCCATGTGTATTTTGTGCTATTTACTGTGTTTCTTTGCAAATGTATTGTGTGCATTGTGTTTATCTCCATGTTGGTGATATTGGAACCTACTAGGGAGTATTATATAATAAATACATATTTTTATAAATACTTGCTGTGGTTCTTTTTCAATTAATCTATACTACTACTTCTGGACTAAGCCTGAAGGCTGCTTTCCACAGCTACCAATTAGAGAGCTTTCTAATTTTGTCTAAGACCTCTTAAATCACCATGAGGGTTGTCTGGACTGGTGCAAGGTGCCCACTTACATTTGTTGACACCATATACTAGGCCAGCTTCTCACAGTAAGTGTGTGTATGGCTGTGTTGGTGAGTGAGTGCAGGTTAGTGGTATATGGGTAACTGGGTATGTGAAAGGCAGTATAGGTGAGTGATAGGGTATGTGAGGGACTGTTTGGGTGAGTGAGTGAATGTGGGAGTGGCTGTGTGGGTGAGTGTGTGCCTGTGTCAGTGACTGTATAGGTGAATTAGTATGTGTTAGCATCTGTATGAGTGAGTGAGTGTGTGTGTAACTGTATAGCTGAGTAAGTGGCTGTGTTATTTAACCCCTTCGCTGCTGCGGACATTCCGCTGCAGCGCTGGGGGGGGCAGGGGGGCAGCGCGGTGGGCCTGTGCTCATGACGGAGCCGCTCCGTCATGAGCCACAGTTGAGCTGTGCTCATGACGGAACGGTTCCGTCATGACTCCGCCCATTTGCGTTGTCGCCCCGCACAGGCGGGGAAACAGCGCCGCGCAGGCGGAGCGGCCGCCGACAGGATTGTCATGACGGAACCGTTCCGTCATGAGCACACGCCAACCGTGGCTCATGACGGAACGGTTCCGTCATGAGCAGGGAAGGGGTTAATGTGTGGGTGAGTAAGTAGCTATGTGAATAGTTCTGTGGGTGACTGACTGAGTGTGTGAATGGCTACATGGGTGTGTGAGTGGATATGTCAATGGCAGTATTAGTGAGTGATTGGCTTTATGGGTGAGTGAGTGAGTGGATGTGTGTGTTGATATATGAATCAGAGAGTGGCTATGTAAGTGCTGGTATGGGTGTGTGAATGGGTTTGAGAATGGTAGTGTTGAAGTTAGAGTGGGTCTATGAAAGGTTAGATGGGGGAGTGAGTAGGTGCTTCATAGATTCTGTGGATGATGTAATCAGTGATGTCATTTGAGATGTCATGCTTTTTTCAGTGAATTTTTATGGTTTGAAAAAAATGCTAATTTCTAACCGTAATGTCTCTGTAACCTATTTTTTTGTCAGTATATATATATATATATACCCACACGCAAGTGGTGCACGTCCAGGTGTAGAGCCTGTGAATCCAAATTGCCACTCTCTGTGGTGCAAACGAGAGACACACACTCCAAAGTATGCAATAGTATAGTCTTCTTTATTAACTTGTTAGCATCACAAGTATGGCAAGTGCAGACAAACTACTTGATGCGTTTCGGAATTCCAGATGCCTTGGTCACAGGTAAGGGATGTTTTCCCTCAGCTACAATAAATGCCCAGTGAGTGATATAACGGAAAGGCTAAACATGAAACATAATATAAACCGTTGTGGACCTCTTAGAGTATAGCCCATGTACTGTTCAGTAAATGCCCCATACAGTACATTCTCTTATCAATCTCATTTATAAATGAAAATGCAATACATTTAAATGAATAAAGTGAGTTAATGAACATAGTCCATAAAAGCAACATAAAACTAAATGTAAATCCTAGTGGGGACAGAGAGCAAAGCAGCAAGCTTAGTTAGAGTGATGACTCAGAAGATGGAGCTTCGGTTCCATCGATAGCAAATACCAGCAAACCTCTACACTTTTTGGGAGGAATCCTGACTAATCAACCCGGAGAGGAATCAACAACACTGGCAGAAGGATTGAGGAAAGGTAAAAGGACAAGGTAGGGGCAATGGCAGAGGTACACATACAGCAGCAATTTATATCTATCTATCCATATGTATACAAATATACACCCACAGATACATACACACACACACATAGATACACACACACACAGACACATCTTACGCCCCCACAATGCATTGCTTATGACCTCACATAATACATCACTCATGACATGGTCAGGGACATTACTGATGACATCTCAAATGACATAACTGATTACATCATCCCCTGATTGTAAGTGTTTCATAAATGTTTCTGAGACTTAAAGATATAAACTAAGCTACAGCATAAGTTAAATCACTCTTCTTCTCTATTAATAATTAGTCAATCTATTTATAACATAACTGATCTGAGTGAGTAGATGTCTGAGTGGCTGTATGGGTTTGTGAGTGGCTGTATAGATGTGTTAGGGGGTATGTGAGTAGCTGTATAGGTAAGTAAGTGGCTGTGTGAGTGGCTGTTTGGATGAGTTAGTGGTTGTTGAATGGCTACATAGATGTACGACTGGCTGTATGAGTGACTGAGTGGCTGTATGGGTGAATGAATAGCTATTTGAGTGTGTGTATAGGTAAGTGAGTGGGTGTGACTGGCTGTATTGGAGAGTGAATGTGTGAGTGGCTATAAGGGTGAGTGAGTGTGTGTGTGAGTAATTGTATGGATATGTGAATGGGTATGTAAATTGTTCTGTGTGTATGTGAGTGGGTATGTGAGTGGTTGTATGGATGTGTGAGTGGTATGTATGTGGCTACATGGGTAAGTGTGTGAGTTTATCAGTACCTATATGGGGAGTGAGTGGCTGTGTGAGTTTCTTTATGGGTGATTTAGTAGGTGTATGAGTGGCTGTAAGGGTATATGAGTGTGTGTGCATGTCTATATGACTGGGTGTGTGAGAGGCTGTATTGGTGAGTGAGTGGGTGCAGGAGTAGCTGTATGGGTGAGGTAGTGGGTGTGTGAGAGGGTATGTGAAGGGTTGTGTGAGAATGAGTGTATGAGAGGTTCTATGGGGATGTGAGTGGGTATGTGTGGTTCTGTTGATGATGTCATCAGTGATGTCATTTGGGATGTCATCAGTCATTTCACTGACTTTGTCATGAGTGAAGTAATATATGAGGTCATAAGAAGTGCATTGTGGGGGCATAAGTTCTAATTAGTTCAGGTAACTATAACTGCTGAATTTTGCTGGTTTTGTACAAGTGAAATATGAGCCTAACTATAATGTCCCTGTACTCTTTGTTTTTTCAGTGAATTTCTAAGGTTTTTTATAATTATATTTCCTAACTATAAAGTCTCTGTAACCTTTGTTTTTTCAGTAAATGTCGAGGTTTTTTAAAATTCTATTTCCTAACTATAACGTCCATGTAACATTTGGTTTTTTAAGTGAATTTCTAAGTTTTTTCAATTTTATTTCCTAAGAGTAACCTGTAAACTTTCAGAGTGAGTGAGTGCATGAGTGTGTCAGGTGGTATGGGAGTGGCTGCATAAGAGTCTCACTGGGTGTATGAGTGGGTGCATGAGTATTTGAGTAGGTCTGTGAGTGGGTGCATGAGTGTCTGAGTGAGTGTCTGAGAGGATGCATGAGTGTCAGAGTGGGTCTGTGTGTGAGGGTATCTGAGTGGATTTTTGAGTGCCTTCATGTGTGTATGAATCAGTCTGTGAGTGAGTGCATAAATGTTTGAGCAGGTCCATGAGTGGGTGTGTGTCTGAGTGGGCCTGGGAGTGGCTGCACAAATGTTTCACTGGGGATGAGTGGGTGCATGAGTGTCTGAGTGGGTCCGGGAGTTGATACATGAGCATCTTTCTGGCTGTCTGAGTGGGTGCATGACTGAGTGGGTCTGGAGTGAGTGTCAGAGTGTCTGAGTGGGTTTGTGACTGCCTCCATAAGTATATGAGTAGGTATGTAAGTGAGTGCATGAGTATCTGAATGGGTCTGTACATGGGTGCATGAGTATCTAAGTAAGTCTACGAATGGGTGTGTGAGTCTGTGAGTGGGTCTGTAAGTGAGTACATGAGTCTCTGAGTGAGTCTGTGAGTGAGTGCATAGGTCTCTGAGTGGGTATGTGAGTGAGTGCATGAGTATCTGAGTGGGTCTGTGAGTGAGTGGGTGAGTCTCTGAATGGGTCTGTGAGTGGGTGTGTGGGTCTCTGAGTGGGTCTGTTGATAGGTGCATTTATTTATTTATTTATTTATTTTTGAGATTTATAAAGCGCGAACAAATGCCCGTAGGCGTCTCGGCGCTGGGAGAACGGTGTGAGGTACCCACTGAAGCTGAATGGGAGCTGTTATTGACCAAAGAGCCAGGTCTTCATTTTTTTGCGAAATAACATCAAAGATGAGCTTTCTCTGATGGCAATTGGTACCGAGTTCCAGAGCCTGGGAGCGGCCACCAGAAAGCGCCTGTCGCCCCAGGTGACTGTTCTAGTTCGAGGTACCTGCAGAAGATTGAGGTTGTTAGATCGGAGAGATCTAATGGATAGGGAAGGCCGAAGATGGGCCTTCAGGAAGTCAGGACCTTGGTTGTGCAGTGCTTTGTATGTGATACAGAGTGTTTTAAATTTAATCCTGTTGTGGATTTTGAGCCAATGCAAATTTTTTATTGTATCTGAGATTGGTTTGAATTTCGGGGTTCCCGACAGGAGACGGGCTGCGGAGTTTTGGATTGTTTGTAATTTATTGATCACTCTGGCCTGAGCATTAACAAACAGGCCATTACAATAGTCGAGGGAGGACAGCACTAAGGCACTTATCAGAGTTTTTCCAGCTGCGGCTGGTAAAAATGGCAGAATTTTCTTAATCAGCCTCAATTTATAGTGGGCAGAAGCTGCTGTTTTATTTGCGTGGGCCATAAAGTTCAGGTTTTCATCAAAAATCACTCCTAGGTTTCTAACCGAAGTGACTGGTTTCGAGGGGGTCCCATATGAGGGAGGCCACCATGTAGACGACCAGCAAGGTGAGAGATGTCCAAAGATGAGCACCTCCGTTTTTTCGGAGTTTAGTTTTAAGCAATTGGAGGCCATCCAGTCTCCAATTGCCCGCATGCCCTCCTGGAGATTTCCTGCTACTCTCTCTCCATCCCCATTAATGGCTAGCACAAGTTGTGTGTCATCTGAGTATGAAGTAAGACTCATCCCATGGGCTTTGATGACAGATGCCAAGTCCGACACATAGATATTAAATAGTGTCGGGCTTAGGGATGAGCCTTGAGGAACTCCACATGGCAGTGACAGCTTGTCAGATTGAAAATGTCCCAGTGTGACCACCTGTGTTCTCCCTGCCAGAAAAGAAGAAAGCAGGTTCTGTGCCAGATGGCTAATGCCCATCTTTCCGACACGGTCCATCAAGATCTTATGGTGGACCGTGTCGAATGCTGCGGATAAATCAAGTAGTACCAGTATCGCTGTTCCTCCCTGATCACGAATCATTCGTATATCCTCAGTGGCTTTGATTAAGGCGGTCTCTGTGCCATGGTACCTGCGAAAGCCAAATTGGGTGTTGTCTAGAGATTGGTGTTTCTCTAAGAACTCTGAGAGTTGAGTATTCATAGCCTTCTCAGCTACCTTGGCTAGAAAAGGTAGATTGGCTATGGGACGGTAGTTCTTTAGTTGTTCCTTGTCCAGATTGGCTTTCTTTAAAAGAGGCTTAATCAGGGTGTTCTTTAGTGAGTCCGGATAGATCCCTGTTCTAAACATGGCATTACAGACTGAGGTAATCTCAGGGGCTACGCAGTCCGTCACCGAACGGATGACCTAGAAGGGGCAGGGATCTAAAGCCGATCCCGAATTCAAGGTGGCAGTGATGTCCTTAATTTGAGTCTCTGTGAGATCCGTAAACTGAGGTAGTGCATGGCCCTGAATAATGCCATCGGGCATAGGAGGTTGAGCTATAATTTTGTCAAAGAAGACTTGATAAATATCGTTCACCTTGGTGAAAAAGAACTTAGCCAAGGAATCGCAGAGAGATTGGGATGGAGGTGGAGCTAAGTCTGGAGTGTTTCCCGCTAGGGTCTTGGTGATCTCGAACAGTTTTTTACTCGAATTTTCGGCATTGTTGATTTGTTCTGCAAATAATTTTTTCTTGGTTTCAACAATAAGGGCTTTATAAAGCCCTAATGCATCCCTATAGCTGGCTTTGTCTTCAAGACTGTAAGATCTATGCCAGTGCCTTTCCTTGTTTCGGCAGAATTGTTTCTGTTTGCGCAGTTCCTCTGTAAACCAAGGGGCCGAGGGTGCTGTTCTATTTCTAGAGGGTAGTTTGGTGGGGGCTAGAGTGTCTGTGGCTGAGCCTAGCCACTCCTGAAATTGGCAGGTGGCAGTATTTGGATCAGTGGAAAGGCATGGTCGGGTCCTATCTAGAAGAGAAAAGAGCTCCAGATGATCAATATCTTTCCAGACTTTAAAAGGTTCTGGTCTCGGAGCAGGTTCTCTCCTGGCCCTATTAGCCATGACTGAGATCCTCATTAGGATGACATAGTGATCTGTCCAAGGCATGGGCAAGGTGTCTATTATTTTTAGACCTTCCAAATTGGAGAGGATGCCGTCCAGAATGTGACCGGCCCTATGGGTGGGGGTGGTAACCAGTTGCCGAAGGCTCAGGATCTCAGACGGGCGGAACGCCTCTGGAGACGTCAGTATTCCCCTCCTCTGCGAGTTCAGTACAGACAACTCCTTACCAACTACAAAAAAGCAGTCCTTAATGCCAAAACTTCTTACTTCACGGAGAGAGTATCGCTCTCCGCGAATAAACCTCGTGAAATCTTCTCTTTGGTTCGCAATCTTGCTACTTCTGATCGCTCCACCCCCAGCCTGGTTCCCTCCCAACCCCTTTGTCTGTCACTTAATAATTTTTTTATTGACAAGATTGCGAAAATTAAAGCTGACATTCCTATTGTGCCTCAGCCTACCCTCACCAGCCCTGTTACCCTCCCTTCTTCTTCCTTCGACACTTTCCCCCCTATCTCCCTCGACTTGTTCCACAACTACCTGTCTAAAGTTAAATCTGGCTCTCCTTTGGACGGTGTTCCTGCACGGATCCTCAAAATCCTCTTCACTAATTGTCCTGGTCCCCCTCTCTCTTTTCTCAACTCCTCACTGGCCTCCGGTGTTGTCCCCTCTTCCTTTAAATCTGCTGTTGTCCTTCCTATTCTAAAAAAACCTGGTCTTGATCCTTCCCTCCCAGCTAATTTCCGTCCCATTTCCCTTCTTCCCTACCTGGGTAAGATCCTAGAGACCCACGTTACCTCCTGCCTCTCCACATACATCGAGGACAATGGCCTTTTAGCTTCCCACCAGGCGGGTTTCCGCCCTGGCCATTCTACAGAAGCGGTGGTTCTAGCGGTCTTAGATGAACTCAAGGGCAAGGCTGATGTTAACCTTCCTCAAGCCTTGGTGCTTCTCGACTTGTCCGCTGCGTTTGACACGGTCGACCATTCCATTCTTCTTGACCGTGTCTGCGCAGCGGGCATTCGGGGCGCGGCCCTTTCCTGGCTAGCATCCTTTCTTCAGGATAGGCATCAGGCTGTTCATCTCTCCGGTTTCTCTGCCCCTTCCTGTTCGGTCACTTGTGGTGTTCCTCAGGGCTCTTCTCTTTCCCCCCTCCTCTTTAACTTGTATATCTGTCCCCTTGTTTCTTCTCTTCTCAAGCTGGGGGTCTCTGTATATAATTACGCAGATGACCTCCAGCTTGTCTTTGATCTGTCTTCCTCTCCTGATTCTATTCCCAAGTTCAGTTCCACCCTTATCTTTATTTCGGAATGGATGAGCGCCAACCATCTTAAGCTCAACCCCGATAAGACGGAACTTGTCCTCACGGGTGGTCCCTCTAACCCTTGGTCCCCTGAACATTGGCCCCCCTCTTTTGGCCCCCCCCCCCCACGCCCTCTCCTTCTGTCCGTACCCTTGGCATCAAAGTCAGTTCTGACTTAACCATGCACAGCCAGATTAGCTCTGTTGTGTCTTCATGTTTCCTTTCTCTCCGTCTTATTCGGAAAATATCACGCTTTTTCACCACCGACGCGCTTAAATCCATAGTCTTGGCTTTAGTCATCTCACGCCTCGACTATGGCAATGGCCTGTACGTGGGTATCCCCTCTCACGAATCCCGACGTTTACAGGCCATTCAAAACCAGGCTGCCCGTCTCATTCTCTCCCTTCCCAAATCCTCTCACATCACCCCGGTCTTGAAATCCCTTCACTGGCTCCCCATCCGCTTCAGATCCCTTTTCAAACTTGCTTGCTTTGCCTTTCGCGCCCACTCCCGTTCTGCCCCTGCCTATATCACTTCCCTCATTTCTTCCTATGTTCCCAGTCGCACTCTCCGTTCTTCTTCTCTCTCTCTTCTTCACATTCCCCGCTTCCGCAAATCCAGATCCGGGGGCACTCGTCTTTCCGTCTTGGCTCCCCAGTTCTGGAATAGTCTTCCACTTCATCTTCGTTCCATTCCTATTTTCAGCCACTTCCGTAAAGCCTTAAAAACTTTTCTTTTCTCTTTGGCTTTCCCCTCTTAGGTCCCCTGTGTCTCCCTCTGTGAGCTCTGACCCAGGTCCCCCAGCGCCAGGAAGCCGCTTGGCAGCAGTGCGCTTTATTAAATATTGTTTTCATTTCATTTCATTTCATTTCATTTCATTTTCATGTCCATGTCTGATATCAATGTGCGGGTGTCGCTATCAGATGACTTCTCGAGGTGGAGGTTCATATCACCCATCAGTGTGAAAGAGTCTTCCATCGCCAGTGCTTCAAGTATTGAGCCAAGGTTGGCAAGGAAGCCAGTTCGGGCACCTGGAGGACGATATATTAGCATTCCTTTGAAGTGAAATGATGGAGTGAGCTTAAGGTCAAATTGGAGGGCTTCGAAAAGGCTGGAAGGGATAGATGACATTCTCACATTTATATGATCCCGGGCTATGATGGCTAGCCCGCCTCCCCGCCTTCCGACTCGGTCTTGCAGATAAGCTAAATAGGCTGGAGGGGCAGCAACTGCCATGTCTGGGTCGGATGCCTCATCCGTCCACGTCTCTGTTATGAAGAGACAGTCTAAGTTATTATCTAGGATGAGGTCAGATACTTCTTGTCGGTGTTTAACCAAAGAACGGGCATTTATAAGTGCTATAGAAAAGTTTGTAGAGGTGCTGGTTGTCATGGAGTTCCTTTTGACCTTTTCATTGACTATATGTAGATTGATATCACAGTGAGGGCAAGTGAGTTCAGTGGATATCAGAACTCTACATAGATTATAACGACCACATTGAGTGTTAGTCATTGTGCGTAATTTTAACAAAGCAGATTTTGAATAGGTAAGTGGTCCTTGGCGGGAATTATGAACAGGGGTTCTGGCCCTGGGCCCGGTCCTGGCGCGGACGGGCGCAGACGGGCTTGCCTTTGGCGCGCTGCCGGCGCGCCCGCTGCACCTGCGCCGTCTTGGAACGGTGTCCATTTATCGGGGAGGAGGAGGGTGGGGAGGCAGCCGCAACTAGCGCGCTACCCCGGCCTACTCCCAAGATGGCGGCCACCCTCAGCTCGGCCCAATGGCAGGAGTCCCGAGCAAGGAGGGAGTCCTGCCGGTAGGGAGCCGAGCAAAGTGGAGACAAGGGAGTCTACGCGCCAGGTGAGCAGTACAAAACTAAAATGATTTACAATTTAAAAATGATTTACAATTAAAAACAGAGCGTGCGAGCTAGCGAGTGCAAGTCCAAGTCAGCAGACAGCCGCACCACTAGCACTCAGCAAAGATTTAAGTCTGTTACAAACACAGCGTAGCACTCACACAGCCCCCGGCTTCCGCCTCAGGGGTGATCACAGTAGGACTGTGAGTGGGTGTGCATATCTAATTGAGTCTGTGAGTGGATGCATGAGTGTTCCAGTGGGTCCATGAGTGGGTGCATAAATCTCTAGTGGGTCTGTGAGTGAGTGCATGCATTTCTCGTGGGTGTGTCAGTGAGTGCATGAGTGTCTGAGTGGGTCTGTGAGTGGGTGCATGAGTATCTAAATAGGTATGCGAGTGGGTGTGTGAGAGTCTGAGTGGGTCTGTGAGCAGGTGTCTGAGTCTCTGAGTGGGTTTGTGAGTGGGTATATGAGTGTCTCATTGGTTCTGCAAGTGGGTGCGTGAGTCTCTGAGCGGGTCTGTGAGAGGGTATGGGTGTCTGAGTGCTCTATGTTTTGCCTTTTCTGCTTGTATTTCTGTTCTCTGTTTTGCCTTTCCTGCTCATTTTTCTCCCCTCTGTTTTCTCTCTTCTGCTGTTTTGCCTTTCCTGCTCATTTTCCTTCCCTTTGTTTTGCCTTTTCTGCTAATTTTTCTCCTCTCTGTTTTGCCTTTTCGGCTGGTTTCTTGCCCTCTGCTCTGCCTTTCCTGCTCACTTTTCTGCCCTTTGTTTTGTCTTTCCTGTTCGTTTTTCTGTCCTCTGTTTTCCCACTTAAAAGCCCCAGGGGGCACCACCTCCCCAGGGCTTTACTGATATTAAGGAAGGGAGACCCAGAGATTCCCTCCATTGAGCTCCAAGAGCCCCGGAAACTGCCACCTCCTTGGGACTTTTATTTTTACCGAAGTAGGGGGCTGTGAGACCCCCCTCATGGGGTTTTCAAATGCCCCAGGGACCACCACCCCCCTGAGGCTAACTTAAAAGTTATGCGGGGACCGTGTAGACTCCCCGGGCCCTGGGGACCTCCACCTCTCCAAAGCCAATTACTTCCTTTAAAGTAGGAGGGGGCTGCATGCCCCTAGGCCAATTTCAGCTGTGGACCCTGGGGCCAAGCCACAAACAAATGGAAGCCCTGGGGACCCCATCTTCTGGGGTCCAGCCTCTTCATTGTGGATGCCCTGGAGCCCTCCCAGGGTACCCAGTCACCGCTGTTGTCGACCACGGGGGGAGTCTCAAGGCCGCCATGGTCTCTGCGGGAGCCAGAATTGCTCTCACAGATAGGGAGCTGCTAAACATGCAGCTCCCTGTCTGTGAAAGCAATCCTTTTTTCTGTTTCCCAGCCCACATGACAGCGGGCAGAGAAACAGACAAAAACTCCACTCTCAGCAACTGAGAGCAGTTTCACAGTTCTCGCTTGCTGAGAGTGGAATTTGCGTTTGCTCTGACTTGGCAGGAGCAGTTCAGTCGAAGAGCCAGGTCTTGTGGTACTTCCTAAATTGGGTCAGCGGCAGGGATTGTCTGAGGTGGGTTGGAAGGGTGTTCCAAGTCTTGGTGGCGAGGTCGGAGAGGGCTCTTCCTCCGTTCTTGTTGTGTAGATCTGAGGGACGGTGGCCAGGGCCAGCTGGGTGGAGCGGTGGTGTCTGGTGGGGACATGGAATGCGAGGCAGTGGTTCAGGTATGCAGGTCCTGCATCATGGAGGGCTTTGTGGGTGTGCGTGAGGAACTTAAAGGTGATCCTTTTGTTGACTGGGAGCCAGAGGAGTTCTCGGAGGTGTTCGAAAATGTGGCTGTGGCAAGGGATGTCGAGGACCAGTCTGGCTGTGATGTTTTGAATGTTCTGAAGTTTATTGAGGAGTTTCTAAATGACATTGAAGAGGGTGGGACTCAGGGAGGAACCCTGGGGGACTGATCTCTGTGGGTTCAGAGAGGAACAGAGGTAGGCTGAGTTGCTGTGTTTGTCCAGTGAGGAAGAAGTGGATCCTATTCAGGGCCTTGTTGCAGATGCCAGCATCATGGAGTCACTCGATTAGGGTGCGGTGGGAGACGGTGTCGAAGGCGGCCGAGAGGTCCAGGAGGATGAGAGCTGTGGTTTTTCCACGGTCAAGGAGGGAGCGGATGTCTTTGGTGGTAGCGAGGAGTGCCGTCTCGTGCTGTGATTGCGCCTGGAGCCGTATTGGGAGATGTCCAGGACGTGGTTTGCTTCAATGAAGTCAGAGAGTTGGGCGTTAATGGCCTCCTTGATGACGTTGGCTTGGACGGGGAGCAGGGAGATGGGTATGAGGTTCTTGAGGTCTGTCGGGGCGGCGGATGGTTTCTTTAGCAGAGGGTTGATCTAGGTGTGTCTCCAGTCATTGGAGAAGGTGTCGGTCTCGATGGAGCATTTGATAGTGTGGTGGAGCTTGAGGGCGGTGGCTGCTCTGTGGAAGATATGGTGCGGACATGGGTCCAAGGGGAGAGAGCTCTGGAGTGGATGCTCTTCGTGGTCTTGTGTGTGTCATCAGTGGTGAGCGGGGTCCAGTTGAGCAGGATATGTTAGGGTGTGGCGTGGTTGGGTGCAGTAGTGTCGGGCTTGATGGGAGAGAGTTGGCTGTCGAAGCTGTCATAAATAAGCCTTGTGGTGGAAGAAGGTGCCGAGTTTGTCACAGAGGTCTTGGGAGGGTTGGACGTCCGTGGCTCACGGTGGAGCCTGGCGAACTCCTTGATGATGACGAAGAGTTCTTTACTGTTGTGTGCGTTGGTGTTTATTCTGTCCTGGAGGGCCGTTTTCTTAGTGGTTTTTAGGAGGAGGTGATGTGTGGTGATTGCAGCTTTGAAGGCTGTGTGTTTTTCTGGGGTTTTGCTGTTCCTCCATACCTTATCTAGTCATCTGCTGGTGCGTCTGGACTCGTGGAGGGTGGGGGCAAACCACCTGGCTTTCTTGGAGCTTGCTTGCCGGGTGTCTTCTTGGTGGCATTTATAAAATAATATATATTTTAATATGTCCCTGGGACCTGGCCCACCCGGGACTGAAATACAAACAAGCGCTGGAGACCGGACTTGTTTTTTTTCACATAAATTCATGATTCTGCTGCAATTTCATCACAAAAATATAAAAGAATGCTTTTTGGCCCTGGGAAGGCTCCCTGGAGGACCCCAGTATCAGGCCTGGGGAGTCAGGGTTTTTATACCCTATTCTCTTTTCTTTATTTGTAACTTTCGTTTCCGGACTCGGCTGAATCTGAGTCCCAAAACGGCTGCCAACACTTCCTGGTTTAAGTAAGGCAGGCAATCAGATCTCAGCATGATATCTGCTGGATTCGCAGAGGGTCTGCGCCTCTAGATATCCAAATTTGTTTTTCATTTAATATCTTAAAAAGTACTGACCGGATTTACACCAAATTTACAAAAAGCACTCTTTCCGGACCAATTTCTAGCTTTCTGCCAAATTTAGTGTAATTCCTTTCAGCGATTTGGGCTGGAGTTGTGTCTAAAATGACAATGTTAAATTGCATGGGGAAGAACACATTTTGGAACCGCCCCACTCAACTCCACTAGGCGAATCACTGCAAAACTTTCCAGACAGCAGTTGAACTCAGGTAGGCTAGTTTTGAAAATGTTGTGAAGATATATATATCCTAGATGCTGCTTGCAAGACAGCCAGAGAAGTGGATAGAGAAAAGGCGCTATTCAATCCCTCTAGAACTAGTGTTGAGAAAAGAGAAACTATTCAGACACATAGGTTTATAACTAGATACAACCAGGAACATCAGAAAGTACGACAGGCCATATTTAAACACTGCACACAATTGATGGATGGAACGCAGAACAAAGCAAAACATTCACCCCCAGTCAAGAGATCTGGGTTAAATCCATTATTCTTTTGCTCACCATGCCACCCCAGTTTAGACCTGGCCATATGCAAATCAGTCTTGACCCTCATGAGAACAGTCCAGCCCAAACTGCCAAGCCAGGTCTTCCCTGGACCGCAAATAAGCATCCTAAGACCGGTTTCGGGGTTTAACCCCTCTTCAGCCAGGCTAGCTTGAATCCACTGGCACGTCTGGGCCTACCCGGTGCACTTATGGCGAGAAAGCAAAGGACACACAATTGATGGATGGAATGCAGAATGAATTAAAACATTTCACCCGCAGTCAAGAGATCTGGGTTAACTCCACTGGCTCACTGTGCCACTGGATTCAAGCTATCCTGTCTGAAGAGGGGTGAAACCCCGAAACCGGCCCTAGGATGCTTGTTTCCAGTCCAGGGAGGACCTGGCTTGGCAGTTTGGGCTGGACTGTTCCCATGAGGCACAGGGTCAAGACGGATTTGTATATGGCCAGGTCTAAACTGGGGTGGCATGCTGAGCAAAATAATAATGGATTTAACCCAGATCTCTTGACTGGGGGTGAATGTTTTGATTTGTTCTGCATTCCGTCCATCGATTGTGTGTCTTTTGCTTTCTCGCCATAAGTGCGCCGGGTGTGCCCAGACGTGGGTCCTGGGCTCACTGTGCCACTGGATTCAAGCTATCCTGGCTGAAGAGGGGTGAAACCCCGAAACCAGTCCTAGGATGCTTGTTTCCGGTCCAGGGAGTACCTGGCTTGGGAGTTTGGACTGGACTGTTCCCATGAGGCACAGAGTCAAGACTGATTTGCATATGGCCAGGTCTAAACTGGGGTGGCATGGTGAGCAAAAGAATGAGGGATTTAACCCAGATCTCTTGACTGGGGGTCAATGTTTTGATTTGTTCTGCATTCTGTCGATCAATTGTGTGTCTTTTGCTTTCTCGCCATAAGTGCGCCGGGTATGCCCACACGTGGGTCCCGGGCTCACTGTGCCACTGGATTCAAGCTATCCTGGCTGAAGAGGGGTGAAAGCCCGAAACTGGTTCTAGGATGCTAGTTTCCAGTCCAGGGACGACCTGGCCTGGCAGTTCGGGCTGGACTGTTCCCATTGGGCGCAGGGTTAAGACTGATCTGCATATGGCTGGGTCCAAACTGGAATGGCATGGTGAGCAAAAAAAATGATGGATATAGGCCCAGATCTCAGTACTGGGGTGAATGTATGACATTGTTATGCATTCTGTCCATCTATTGTTCTTTTTGCATTTGTCACCCAGAGTTAGACGAGTATGCCCAGACTTGGGTCCCATGCTCTCCATGCCACTGGAGTCAAGCTATCCCGGCTGATGAGGGCTGAAAGCCCGAAACTGGTCCTAGGATGCTTGTTTCCAGTCCAGGGAGGACCTGGCCTGTCAGTTCGGGCTGGACTGTTCCCATTGGGCTCAGGGTCAAGACTGATTTGCATATGGCTGGGTCCAAACTGGAATGGCGTGGTGAGCAAAAAATTATGGATTTAGGCCCAGAACTCTGTACTGGGGTGAATGCATGACATTTTTCTGCATTCTGTCCATCAATTGTTCTTCATGCATTTGTCACCCCGAGTAGGACGGGTATGCCCAGACGTGGGTCCTGTGCTCTCCATGCCACTGGAGTCAAGCTATCCTGGCTGATGAGGGCTGAAAGCCCGAAACCGGTCCTAGGATGCTTGTTTCCAGTCCAGGGAGGACCTGGCCTGGCAGTTCGGGCTGGACTGTTCCCATTGGGTGCAGGGTCAAGACTGATTTGCATATGGCTGGGTCTAAACTGGAATGGCATGGTGAGCAAACAAATGATGGATTTAGGCCCAGATCTCTGTACTGGGGTGAATGTATGACATTGTTCTGCATTCTGTCCATCAATTATTCTTTTTGCACATTTAGACACTGGCATCTTTTGAGGGAGGATTCTATTATTGTTTCACTGGTTCCTAAGCGTCCAATGATAAGTTATAGGAAATCTAAGTCAATGAGAGATCATTTGGGTAAGAATGATTTTGACACTGGTACGAGACCTCATACCTGGCTAACTCAATATGAATGGCTTCAGAAAGTACTTTAAGTACAAAGCTTGTAAGAACGGAGAGAACCAAACGTTCTTTAAGACACCCTTTAAAAAGAAAATTAAGATGCGGGGTAACCTTACATTCAAATGTGAATTTGTAGTATATATCCTCACATGTTCCTGCAGAAGAATATGTGTGAGGAGCACCACATTGCTAGACATCAGGCACTTGCCTAGAAGATTGATTGTTTTTTACAAACAAGATGTGATGATAAGGGGTACAACACTCGTGCAATTGTTTTCATGTTTCCACCCGCTTTTTATATATACAATTCCTAATCAGTTCAGTTCATAAACTTTATTCCTAATCAAATAATTATTTATAGGGATGACCAATGTTCATCATCTAAATATTCAACAAGTTGCATTGTTTGAAACTGGTACTGAAATTTAAATGAATGGCCCATTGTAGATATACAGCAGGAGTTTTTTAATGTGGCATATAAGTACTTTTGTCTTTCACATTGAAAAAATGAATTTCATGTCTTTGTAAGTGAGTATCATTCCCTTTGTTGAAATATTATTGTAATTGCACTTCTTCCCCCAACCTGAAGATGTTTTTTATGTTTATGTTACATGTCATTATTTATCACACCTAAAGATGGTGCAGTCTGTTGGGAACAAGGCTTCTGTGAGCAGTTGAAACGCGTTGACAGTTTGCCACTCTTAGTGCTTTATTAAAGCTTTTTTGAAAAACTCACAGAGGAGTTCCTCCGAATCTCTCTGTTTGCTAGTGGATACATTTTCTGCATATATATATATATATATTCTCCATCAAATGCCTCTAGCAGTCAGGACGCACTCCCAGCCGATTTCACCATTCGGTTTTTTCTTTATAGCAACCAGCCGCTTCATTCCAGTAAAATTAGTGCCGACGCGTTTCAAGGCATCTCGCCTCTTCTTCTCGGGCAATCTCAGGTGAATTCACAGAAGGCTCTGCATGCCATTTATAGTTCCGCAAAATGGGCTTTGCTAAGTGCCTTATTAATGTTCAGGGGCATGCTGGGAAGGGTAGTCCATTCCGTGGAGTAATTAATCCCTAAGTGGGTTCTGTGACGTCAGTTTGCGACTTTTTAACATCCTATAGTAGGAATCCGGAGTTGGCGCTGGTTTAATTGTGCTAAATCGGCTGCGCTGCATACACGGCGTGGATTAGTTCTCTGCCGCAGCCTCACCAACATTATGGGATGTTGCTGTCCTGCGCGGAAGAGGCCTCCGCGTGCATGTTCTCCATCAAATGCCTCTAGCTGTCAGGACGCACTCCCAGCTGATTTCACCATTCGGTTTTTTCTTTATAGCAACCAGCCGCTTCATTCCAGTAAAATTAGTGCCGACGCGTTTCAAGGCATCTCGACGTGTATATCTATATAGAAGGTCCAACGCTGGGAGCAGTGGCCCTCATGGCTGGGACATCTAATCCTTAGCGACAAGCCCTGGCCTCACCCTAGGATTGCAACCCCTGTTGTGGAGCTGGGCACTGTGGAAGGCATTGGCAGAGGGGTGGGGTCGTGAGACCTTGGAGTTGGATATGGAGTTGAGTCATATTAGACACTTGAACTGTATTTCAGATAAAGTAAGTGCCACATCTGAGAATACTACTATATGAAGTTGAAAAACAGGACTCTGAGAACGGAGTTGAGAATGGCAGAAAAGCTGAGGGTAGAATGCCCCCAGAGGAATTAGGCATCAGCATTGTTACAGGAGCACCTGGGTGAGTTTGGAGAACGGCACCTTGTTTTAATAATATTTTCAAAGTCTTTTTGAGTGTCAGACAGAAAATGGTGCAAATATTTTCGTTTTCTTATGATCTTTTAAGACTTTGGAGCAGCAGCAGGGAGCAGTAAGGATATTCAAGTCCAGCATTTGATGTGTGCTAGCAAGATGCACAATGGGAATTGTGGTTCAAAAACTGACTCTATAATTACATGTATTGCGCTCAGTGGCACTAGCTTTTGATTTCCCGAGTAAACTCCTTTTGTGTATAATTGTAGATTGTATTAACACTGAGTAGCTTCATGTTCTAAAGCTTTATGGTTATGAACTATGTGCCTACTTGGTGCATTACCTAGCTGCTCGGATACGTAAAGTATTTTGTCTATGTTTTATGTTTATCACCTTTAAATGTTTAAATAGTGCACTCAAACAGCGCGATTTAGATTGAGAAAGAAAGCGTGACTGCCGAAATGCGTCTTTTTAAGTGACCATGATGACCTCACCAACTAAACAGGTTTAATTTCTTATACCTCGAGTGCCGGTACCTGATGCTTTATGAAGTTTATATATATATATATATATATATATATATATATATATATATATATATATATATATATATATATATATATATATATATATATATATGCCATGAAGAGATCCTTTTGCTTGATGGGGTACTTCAAACAGGGGATTTATTTCAAAGAGCATGGGCATGACGCGTTTCAGACATTGCCTTTCTCAAATGCCCGCTCCTCCCCCGATCCACCACAGTTCCATTTAAATTCCTCCAGTCATTCCGCCATTGGTGGCTCTACTGATAGGCCAGTTAAAAGTCACACACAGACCTGCAATCCCAGTAGTAAACTGCAAGTCCCAGCAGGTTCTCTCACTGCATGCTAGGCAAGTGACTTCAGCCAGCAATGTCTGTAAAACAAAACCATCAGGATAACATTAAGAACGCTGTTCCGGGCTGCGGTAGTCGAAGCAGTTTAAAACAAATACTTCTCCCGAGTTCCCAAAATGCCTCTAACCACACTGATCCGCTCCTTGGGTGGCCTGGAAAACACGGATACAGTGATACGGATTCCTTCGTGGAGTCACGAACTGCAGTTAACAGCGGCACAGATACGGTGGGCGGGTGTGGTGGGTCAGAGCTTATCCATTACCATGAATACAAAGAAAGTGCCGAAGCTGCCCCGGATGACTCTGCCCTCTTGTTGAGACGAGTCTCCTCCATGTGCGCCCAGGACATGCACACAACATATACCACGAAGAGATAATTTGCTTGAAAGAACCGGAGGGACACCATGGGGTACTTCAAACAGGGGATTTATTTCAAAGAGCATGGGCATGACATGTTTCGGACATTGCCTTTCTCAAATGCCCGCTCCTTCCCCGATCAACCACAGTTCTGTTTAAATTCCTCCAGTCGTTCCGCCATTGGTGGTTCTCCTGATGGGCCAGTTAAAAGTCACACACAGACCTGCAATCCCAGTAGTAAACTGCAAGTCCCAGCAGGCTCTCACCGCATGCTAGACAAGTGACTTCAGCTGGCAATGTCTGTAAAACAAAACCATCAGGATAACATTAAGAACGCTGTTCAGAGCTGTGGTAGTCGAAGCAGTATAAAACAAATACTCCTCCCGAGTCCCCAAAACACCTCAAACCACTCTGATCCGCTCCTTGGGTGGCCTGGAAAACACGGATACAGTGATTCGGATTCCTTCGTGGAGTCACAAACTGCAGTTAACAGCGGCACAGATACTGCGGGTGGGTGTGGTGGGTCAGAGCTTATCCATTACCATGAATACAAAGAAAGTGCCGAAGCTGCCCCGGATGACTCTGTCCTCTTGTTGAGATGAGTTTCCTCCATGTGCGCCCAGGACTTGCACACAACATATGCCACAAAGAGATCCTGTTGCTTGAGAGAACCGGAGGGACACCATGGGGTACTTCAAACATGAGATTTATTTCAAAAAGCATGGGCATGATGCATTTCGGACATTACCTTTCTCAAATGCCCACTCTTCCCCTGATCAACCACAGTTCCGTTTAAATTCCTCCAGTCGTTCCGCCATTGGTGGCTCTCCTGATAGGCCAGTTACAAGTCACACACAGACCTGCAATCCCAGTAGTAAACTGCAAGTCCCAGCAGGCTCTCTCACCGCATGTTAGGCAAGTGACTTCAGCCGGCAATGTCTGTAAAACAAAACCATCAGGATAACATTAAGAATGCTGTTCAGGGCTGTGGTAGTCGAAGCAGTTTAAAACAAATACTCCTCCCGAGTCCCCAAAACGCCTCAAACCACACTGATCCGCTCCTAGGGTGGCCTGGAAAACTCAGATACAGTGATTCGGATTCCTTCGTGGAGTCACGAACTGCAGTTAACAGCGGCACAGACACCGCGGGCGGGTGTGGTGGGTCAGAGCCTATCCATTACCATGAATACAAAGAAAGTGCCGAAGCTGCCCCGGATGACTCTGTCCTCTTGTTGAGATGGGTCTCCTCCATGTGCGCCCAGGACTTGCACACAACATATGCCACGAAGAGATCCTTTTGCTTGAAAGAACCAGAGGGAAACCATGGGGTACTTCAAACAGGGGATTTATTTGAAAGAGCATGGGCATGACGCGTTTCAGACATTGCCTTTCTCAAATACCCACTTCTCCTCCGATCAACCACAGTTCTGTTTAAATTCCTCCAGTCGTTCCGCCATTGGTGACTCTCCTGATAGGCCAGTTAAAAGTCACACACAGACCTGCAATCCCAGTAGTAAACTGCAAGTCCCAGAAGGCTCTCTCACCCTCCCTACACTTTACCATCTCCCAAAAGTGCATAAGGACATGAGGAGACCGCCAGGCTGTCCTATTGTTTCTTCAAAAGGCCGCCTTTTGGAAAAAGCTTCCATCTATGTTGATTCCTTTCTATTTCTCATGGTAAGAGATTTAAGCTCTTTCGTACAAGACACTACAGATTTTATACGACTGATTGAGAATATACAATGGGAAGAAGTTCTCCTATTAATAACATTAGGCATAATGATCTTGTACACCTGTATCATGCACACAAAGGGTTTGATAGCTTTGGAATTCTTTTTGAAAACAAGACATTTGAAATTTCAAGAACACAATAAGATGCTGTTACAAATTGCTCATTCTGTCTTAACAACAATATCTTCTTGTTCTCAGGACAGTTGTACTTACAGACACAGGGGACCACCAAGGACAGGCACTTCGCCCCCGGTTACGCGAATCTCTGCTGGGCTGGTGAGAGAAGCACGTGGCCTTGGCAGAGGACATGGAGTATTGGGTGGACATGATAGACTTGTGGACGAGATATATTGGCTGTGTGGTCCTCGTCAGGAATGGATCGTGCATGATACGTTCCTGGTGAGGACCACGCAGGCTGACTGAAGTTATACAACCCTTATCAAGGGAAATAAGCACTGAATAAATGTTGATGAAAGAAAATTGATGAGATTAAAAAGGAGGTACATATCTAAGGAGACTATAAAGACTAAAACGTATACTTCTAACTAGGATCGGGACACTACAAAAGAAGTTAAAGGCAAAGGATGACCATAAGATTTATCTATCTTTAAGAGCCCTGAAGAAGCACAATTGAGGGCGAAACAAGTGTTGGCTGTTTGCGGCAATTTGCAGTTTCGGAGGCTGTGTGCTGTTTTGAAAGAAATGAATACCTAAAGGAATAATAAAAGAATTCTCTAACAAAAATACAAGAAGAACTCACTTTATTGATTCTCAGTCCTTGTTTGTTACCTCAAGTAACTATAACTTGTCCCTAAAGTAACTATAACTATGGACAGTGTTGTCACCTGTGATGGTAAATAACTATAACCTATCCTAACTATCACATTACTTTAATCTTTGTTTCTTTCAGTGAATTTCTATGTTTTTTTTAAATTTAAAGTAAAGTGTCCATCGGCATGGGTGATGTGAGATTAGGCTCAGGGCCTAGCCTATGACCACGCCCTGCACTCAACCTCCATGGGTGGCAAACCTCCAGCGCATGGGCTTCGGCTGTGTACAGTGTGCGGTTGGGTGGTGAGCCTCATTTGCAATTAGGCCCGCCTCATTTGCAATTAGGCCCTGTGCCCAAACCCCATGAGCAGCCAAACCCTCCAGACTGCACATGGCTGGCTATATCATGTAAAAATATAAAAGGTGTCATTTTAAGTAAGGCAGGCCTACTGATTTTGTCAAAGCCAGAATATGTCAAACGTGACAGGGCCTATTGGCTTTATCAAAGGGTCAGCACATCAACACAGATGACGGTGGACTTTTGGCTTTGTCAGAAAGTCACTGATAACCATAATCAAATGTATATTTAATAAATTCACACATTGTAATGTTTAATAATAGGAAATATTATAAAATATTCTCAATAAAGCCTTTTAAAGAAAACATGAATATGTCTGAGTTTTTTAAAACATTTTTCAGACCACTAAGTGCAGCCAGGGAGCCATCCACTAGCGGTCCCTGCATTCCAGCTTGGAGTGCTTTAAAAGATACTGTGAGCTCTTCTGGGGTGAAGGATTCAATGACCCAGGAGACTAACTTTGTTTTTTTTAATGTTATTGTGGGTGTTCTGTATTGCCTGCAGCCCCCACAACATTGCCAAACATGTTTTGTGGTGCCTCTGACCTTTCTAGGTCAACAACCAGCATAACACAGTACATAATTTATAAATGCGCTAGCGTATTATGGGGAGCTTCTTCCTGGAGCAGTGAATAATAAATAAGTAGCTCCTGACGCATTTATTATTTTTTAATTTTGTGTGCCCCCGCACTATTTTTTAATGGTCAGACTGTGGGGGGATCCCCAAAAGCCCAGTGGCCCCTACCAGGGCCCCAGCCAGCACCCATAGTGAGTGTCAGCAGGAGCAGGCTATTTTTGTTAAGTGGCTACCCCAATGACCATCAGGGGCGCCTACAAACCCATTTTCATTGGAGGCTGTGTAGGGAGCCTCACGTCCTCCGCGGTTCTGCCGGCTCTCCTGGCAGGAGGTGACTACTAAATGTTTTGTGGAAATACCCACGGCCGACTCAGACCCAGCTGGCTCCCCGGCCAGCATCATGTGTGCTGGAGGGAGCCGGCTCCATTACTTTGCTTCCACCCATGTGGGAGCAGCTTTTTTCTCTGCTCTCAACCCGGGAGGAGGCAAAGTTGTGTTCTTTGCCGAGAGAGTGAGGGCGGAATAGATTTGTATTCCCTGCCCACACTTTCACGGCCAGGGAACCGCAGTACACCAGAGGATGGGGTCTCCGGGACACTGAGCTTGAGCTTTGGGGGCACCATGCACTCTGACCTCCCCCCAAAAATACAAGGGATCTAGAGGCTGGGCCCCCAAGGCCTCTATGAGGCTTGAGAGGGATTGCCATGTGCCCCCTTCCAGTATAGAAATTCCGTCCCTAGGAGATGGGGTCCTTGGGCTTGGGACGGTGGCTGAACACCTTCTTCCAAAAATTAACAGGCACAGAGTACAGGGTACTCAGGCCTCTATAAGGCTCAGGGAGAGGAGCCACATGCCCCCTTTGCAAAATCTTAAAATGTGTTCAAAAACTGGCCCATCCTAGGGTTTTTTTTAAATAAAGATGGGACTTAATTTTGTTTTAATCAGTGTTGTTGATTTGTGGATCCTCCACAAATCCAAGGCACATGAAAAAAATGATGTTGCTTACCCCTGGGGAGGTCCCTCTGGGCCCTCCCAATCACCAGGCCTAGGGAGGCAGGGTATCCCTATCCTGCCCCCTATACGTTTTTTTCAAACCTGTTTTTAGGACAGGTTATTTGTCCCCGAGTCCTAAAATGGCTGCTGCTACATCTTTGTTGATGTGGTGGCATCCAACCCGATCTTATCTCAAGATCTGTTGGCACTGCAAATCCTCCATGGCATGAAATATCAATATTTTTTAACCTTAGTTTCTCAAAACCTCTAAACAGATTTACACTAAAACACAAAAAGCACGCTTCCAGCACCACGATCTAGCTTTTTGTCAAATTTGGTATAATTTTGTTCAGTCATTTTGGCTGTAGCTGTGTGGATTTTTCCTGTGGAAAATTGCATGGTAAAAAAGTGTTTTGGGACAACTCCGTTTTCGTGGCCCCCTCTTGATGGATCACTTGGAAACTTTCTAGGAAGCAGCAGAGGTGGATGAACTTTTTGGGAAAGTTTCTAAAAGATTTGTCAAACGGTACTAAAGTTATTAGCAAACCCAAAAATATTTTCCTACAGAAATGTGGTCCTAACTATAACTAATCAGTGGTGACCGCCGCTATGTAATAGATATATATAGTGTCATCCAAAGATCATCCCTCTCACTTTGAGAGGGACGAGTGGCACTCGGGGTGATGTAATTACAAAAATGTGTCAATAAACTTTGACCTGCAGTGGTATTGGTCACCAAGGCCCCTGTATGTCAAGTGGCATTATATTTTTGCATGTTTCTTGTTAATTAAAAATAAATTTGTAAACACAACTGCCAGTAGGACCAACTGTACCTCTTATAGAGAGTTGGAGATTCTTTACTTAGCATTGTGAACAGAAAGGGGAAATCCCAATGCCATATACCACTGTATTTGAGGAGCATCCTTGAAAAACATTAAGCCCACCGGAGTTGCAATGAAAGTATATATATGCACATATATTTTCCACAACAACACTGTCACCACACTATGCATGCACAATATACCCATACACTCAGTGAGAAGAAAATTGTCCTTGTTAGGTGTAGACATAAGTTATCCCAGAAAAGTATAATTTTACGGCCACCAACCAGTACTCACACAGTAATTATGCCAAAGGGATAGATCTCTTTGAGAACAATGTAGATACCAGCTACCCATTATTCTAGCAGTAGCCTACCTCTACTTCTGAGGTTCGATTCCTGCCGTCGTTATTCCCCAGCATCAGCCGCCTTAACCCTTATTTCACATTTTATGCTGCTTGTAATGCTGTGCCACTGTTTACCCCTTTTGTTGTGCCACTGTTATTTGTTTTAGGATTTCTGCTGCCGTAGTTGTTGCTTTGCCTTGTATTGTTGTGCCACTGTTTGCTCCATTGTTTACCCCATTGCTGTTGCCAGTGTTATTTGTTTTTTGGATTTCTGCTGCCGTTGTTGTTTTCCCGCCCCTTTCCCTTCACCCTGCTGGTTTCCTGCCCTCCCGCCTCCCAGCCAGCCCCTCCCACCTTTCAGGACTACTTATCAAACAGTAGCCCTTGACCACGGTCTTGTGCGCCGCTCCCCCTGGTCCGCTGCTAGAGAGCCGTGACTGAGGCCTCCTACTCAGCCTTCACCTCACCGTTCAAGGCAATCCAAGGGTTGATTCCTGCTGCTGCTGTTCCCCAGTTTCACACATCTTAGCCCTTATTTCTAATTCTTTGTACCTTGAAATTGCTGTGCCACTGTTTTCTGCTTTTGCTGAGCCACTGCTATTTGTTTTAGGATTTCTGCCACTGTCATTGTTGTTTTGCCTTGTATTCTTGTATTGCTGTGCCACTGTTAGCTCCATTGTTTGCCCCATTGTTGTTGTCACTACTATTTGTTTTTTGGATTTCAGCAACTGTTGTATTTTTCCACCACCACTAGTTTCCCCCCTCCTGTCTCCCAGCCAGCCCCTCCCACCTCCCAGGGCTTCTTATGAAGGCCATTGCATGGTCACGCCACCAATGCACCAAAGGCGTTCCAAGGCCAAACCCATCTGTGCTCGTCCGCTCCTTGACCGCGCCCAGCTCCACGAACCCTCGCTCTCCTGGCATCAAACGCTACACCACCTCTGAGCTCCTAGCCCTGGACCATGGAGGCTGCAACAACAACTGCTTTATTGCTCCCTGAGACACTTGGAAGAACCTTTGCCTGCCACCACTGCCAGTTCACCTGCAACACTAAAACTCCAGTTGTGCCTCCACATCCAACCTCCAACCACCTGGAACAGCTCCAGTGTATGCTGCTCACTGCCTGTTAAATCTGCAAGCACGTCACTAAAATCTAGGACACCATCACCATACACAGCCCTGACGTGATGGTCATCACCAAGACCCTACTCACACCATCCTCCACTCCCAACGTCGCAACCACAATGCCCCACGGATACAAGATGATACACAGAGACCGGGCCAACAAACACGGAGGAGGCATCACCATCATCAACAGAGAGAACCTCCAATGCACCACCACCAAGGATGACTTCGCAACCATCATGAAATACCTCAACTTCCAAAACGGAATCAATACGAACACTACAATCAGAGGAACCCTCACCTACAGACCCCCAGCCTCCCGCCCCCATGTCTGCAGCACCATGTCCGAACTCATCACTGCCCTGGCAATTGACTCCAAGCATTACATATTCCTCTGTGATTTCAACTTCCTCTGCGACAACCCCACTGACACCAACTCCGCCAACCTCCTATAAAACATGAGCAATATCAAACTCATGCAACTGGTCACCAGCCCCACACACTGTGCAGGACACACCTTGGACCCAATCTTCATGGCCAGTGACAGAATCAGAGTCAGCCAGGCAACTGAACTCACCTAGATAGACCACAGCATCATCCACTTCTCCATCGCAGGCTTACCATGACCCACCCGCATACCTCTCACACAAGCCCACTGCAAATGGAGCAAAATCACTGACACCCAATGGACTACCGCCATCAACACCACCAGACCCCTCACTACCAGCAACCTTGAGCTAGCCATCCAAAACTTCTCCGACTGGTTCTCCAGATGCACTGACACCATTGCACCCATGAAAACAACAAGCACCAGGAAACCCTCCACACATGCCAGTTGGTTCCACACTCTGCACCTTCAAAAGCTAGTGTAAACAACTGGAGAAACGAAGATGCTCCAGCAGAAACCCCTAAGACCTCACCACCTTCAAATGAGCCCTCAGCAACTACCACCACTGCCTCAGGGAAGCCAAAAGGATGCCCTAACCAACCGCTGCGAAACCAGCGCCAATCACACAAAAGAACTCTTCAGCCATATCAGAGAATTCTTCCCATTGGCCACCAAGACCACAATTCACCCTTCCCAAGCCCTCTGAACTCCCTGGTGTACTACTACCACAATAAGATAGCAGACATCTACTGCAACTTTGACCTGAAGCCAACTGACCTCGCCCCCCTCCTAACTCACACCGGCAACTCCCACAGACACTGCGTCAAATGGACACCGCTCACCACGCCAATCACCATTGCGATCATGGCCGACATCACTTCAGAGCACCAACAGACCCCCACCATGCCTTCAACTTGGGACAGAAGGAAATCAGCAGTGGCCTCACCGACATCCTTAACTCATTCATCACCACATCCACCTTCCCTGATGCCTGGAAACACGCAGAAGTGAAACCCCTCCTGAAGAAACCCTTCGCCGACCCCAAAGAGCTCACAAATTACCTCCCCATCTCAGTGCTCCCCTTCCCAGCCAAGGTCCTGGAGAAAGCCATCATCTGCCAGCTCACAGACAACCTGGATGGACACAACCTTCTAGATCTCACCCAGTCCAACTTCCGCTCCAACCTCAGAACCAAGACTGCCCTAATTGCTGCTACGGACGACATCAGATCCATCCTCGACCATAGCGAGACTGCAGCCATGATCCTCTTCAACCTCTCATTGGCCTTCAACACAGTATCCCACCACACCCTCATCACCAGACTCCAACACATCAGCATCAGAGGAAATTCCCTCAAGTGGATCACCTCCTTCCTCACAGGATGGACACATACAATCTGTCTACCACCTTTCACCTCCAAACTCAAGAACATCATCTGTGGAGTCCCCCAAGGATCCTTTCTCAGCCCCACCCTTTTCAACACCTACATGACTCTACTGGTCAGCATCGCCCGCACCTACGGACTCAAAATCATCTAATATGCTGACAAAATCCAACTAATCCTCTCTCTCACTGAAGACACCGCCACCACCATAGTCAACTTACAGAATGCTATGACCAACATCGCCAACTGGATGAGATCCAATTGCCTGAAGCTGAACACATAAAACACAGGAGTGCTCATCTTTGGCAAAAAAAACATCCCCAATGGGATGACACCTGGTGGCCCACGACACTAAGACCCTCACCTACCCCTATTAGCCATGCCCGAAACCTTGGCATCATCCTGTGGAGCAATCTCTCCATGGAGCACCAGGTCACCACTGTAGCCTCCTCCTGCTTCCATACCCTCTGCATGATTTGTTAGGGTGGGCGTTAAACTCCGCTCCGCTGGCAGAGCTCACAGAGTTTTTGTCCCTCTGCACACCGCTTGGAGGGCAGAGTTTGGCAAAAACTCTGCCTACGCCACGTAACGGAGTTTACCAGCACCCATAATTATTATTATGTTGCCTCAAAGTTCCGTTGTCAACAGCATGAATTAAAAAAAACTATAAAACATCAGCACTGAACGAAGACAAACATTGCATACTGCCGTCACAGGAAGCCAAGTAGCTCTGGTCGGCACCAGGCAAGGATGCTGCGATGGTCACCTGACCTGCACCACCCACCAGCACCTGCTGCCTTTGCCTGGTAGGGTGGGGCCTTGCTGGTGACACAGTGTGGATGGCAAAGCTGAGAGAAGCACAGAGGGTGGAGGAAGGAAGGTCGAGGAACCAACCTCCCCAAGTAGCACTCAGTCCCAGCACCGTGGCCAACCTCTAGTGCGGCTAGGTTATAGGGCAGCAGCTCACCCTGAGGCTTGGCCCGCAGAGAGCCAGAGACACCAAGTATGCTACTGGAAACAATGGCCCAGGCATCAGCTGCAGACATGACGAGCGGCGGGCAGGATGAGAGCACTGTGCGGGTGGATCTGAGCCCTGAGGTAAGTGAGGGCTGTGTGAGGTGCGCGCCATTTAGACTGGCACACGGAGAGGATGAGATTATGGTATGGTCTGGACCGGTACTGACTCACCATGGGAGGTGGGATGGAGGTTGGGGCAGTGTGTTGTTGGAGTTCAAACTGTTAGGGACATCAGGACAAAAATACATACTTAAATTTGCTTGTCTGCATCCAAATGTTCCCACTATCTGCAGGGGTGGGCGAGTTGAGCAACTCCACCCACTCATGGAACTACGCAGAATTCTACAGTTTTTTTGCAACTCGTGGAATTCTGTGTAGTGCATCTCTGCGAGCTCTGCCCACCCCTGATGATTTGTAAGATTTTCAAATGGATCCCCGTCAACACCAAGAAAACAGTGACTCAAGCCCTCTTTGCACGCCAAATGGACTACCGAAACACTCTCTATGCCAGAACAACCTCCCATATCCTCAAACGACTACAGACTGAACAGAACACCTAAGCCAGACTCCCCAAATGGACCAGCATCACTCCTAACCTCTGAATCCCCGTCCAGAAGAGATGCCAGTTCAAGCTGCTGACCCAAACCTACAAGGCCCTCCACAACACTGGACTCTCCTACATCAACTACCGTCTGATTTTCCACCAGCCAACCAGACAACTCCATTCTGCTTCCTCGCCCTCGCACACATTACCCGCATCTGGCGGGGATGCAGCAGAGGGCTCTCCTTCTCTTACTTTGCCACCAGGTCCCTGGAGCAACCTCCTGCTCCATCTCCGATGCTCCCCCTCACTCACCGATATCAAGAAGGGACTCAAATCCTGGCTCTTCCACTAAGGTTCCCCATTCCTCAGCGCCTGGATACCCCACGGGGTGATAAGCCGGCTATACAGATATTGATTGATTGATTGATTGACTTCTCTCCAAGGGAGAATTGGAGTTGGTGTTCAGGTGGTCATTTACCTTTAAGTTCAATGTAAAGAAAATGGTTTGAAGAAAGATAAAAATTAAACTACTAGTACAAACAGCTGTGGACTTTCATTCCTACAATAGCCATACCAAATCTTCCATAACCAAACTGAGTTATCCAAAGTACAACTTCCTCGAGCTATGCCAAGACCAATTAAACCAAGCTGTATCAAGTACAAACGAGCTAATGTATGCCAACAACAAGTGAACTCTGTTATAACTAATTCAGTGAATCAGGCTGTGCCTATTACCTTTGATGCAAGCTGTGCTAAGTACAACAGTTTGGAGCTGTTTCAAGCATAGCTGAACTGAGATGAACAAAGTTCATTCATCGCAGGCAGCGTCAAGTAAACGTGTGTGTAATGTGCAAAGCTGCTTTAAGAATATTTCAACCACACTGTGCCAAGTACTACTGAACAGAGCTGTGTCAGGCATATCTTAATCAGTGGTCAAAGTAGACAGGATCTGAGAGGAACTAGGAGCCCATACTTACTTTACTTGACCCTCTTTATGTTAAAAGACAACTTTCCTGGGACGATTAATTCCAACATTTAAGATGCCTCCGCTGAAGCTTCTGCTGTGAAGCAGAGCAAGAGAGAGACAGCTGAAAAAGAAACAGGACTTCTTGCCAGGTGTTTGCTGCCTGAAACAAATGTAAATGTGCATGTTTGGTTAATCTGCAAATGTAAAGTCTTCTTGAAAACTGGAATTGGCTTTAATTATTGGAGTCATTTGAAGATGGGATGTATTGCAGGGTGCAGTTGTTAATTGTAAAAAAAAAAAATGAGTGCTAGGGCTCACATTGGGAGGCAGCTTGCACCAGCCCATTTCTCCTGTTAGTACCGCCTAAAACAGCCAACTACTAACAATGAAAGTGAAGAGAGGGTGTGGCGTAATGGCCAGAGTTGCCAACTTTGGAGCTGAGGAAAAAGGCTCAATCCTCAAGGTCGGCTCGACATCCTGTGATTATGGGCAACTCACTTAATCACTTGGGTCCACCATAAATTAATGTGTCCTTAACTGGTGCTCATGAAAAGCGTCAGTGTTGATGTTTAACTGCTGGTGCTGAGCACCCGAAACTACTGGCTCAAGTTAACCCCTTGGCTGCGGCGGGAATTCCGCCGCAGCACTGGGGGGGGGGTTTGGGGGCAGCGCGGTGGCGCTGTGCTCATGACGGAGCCACTCCGTCATGAGCCACGGTTGAGCTGTGCTCATGACGGAGTGGTTCCGTCATGACTCCGCCCACTGCGCTAATCGCCCGCACAGGCGGGGAATCAGCGCAGCGTGGGCGGAGCGGCGGCCAACGGCCACAGCATGACGGAACCACTCCGTCATGAGCACACGGCACCCGTGGCTCATGACGGAGTGGTTCCGTCATGAGCGGGGAAGGGTTAAGCACTGGTACCTGGCAAAATTCAAAGCAAGCTTTATTAACTGTAGTATGAACATTGGTGCTCTGAATTGGCGGGTCTCCCATATGCTCGGTTGAAAGTTTAATTACACCGACATAATTGGCATAATTTTGGTAATTTCCCATTAGACTTGTCATTCCCGAAATGATGGCTTTACGCCACATCATGGAAGTACATGCCTTTAATCACAAAATTGTACAAGCGTTTATAAACAATCGAACAGGACGGAAGGCAAGCGGACGTTGTTCTCTGCTCTTGTGTATTTTGTGCTATGTTGTAGCTTTAGATGCATCCTTGTGACAAAAATTGACATGAAGCACTTCACGATAAAATATTTCACTAACTGGCGTATTTGCTTCTCATGCAAATACTCATCCTGCGCCACCGGGTGGTACCTTACCTGCAGATGAACCATACCGATCACCCATGGAGAGCCACCCTCCACAAGCCACCGTCTAGCCCCTGCCCAATCACATTCCTCTGCTTTCCTCCAAGACTGGACTTTGGAAGTAAAAAACAGGGGGTTGTTTCACCCTTGCCTGGCATCCAAACAGTCACTGCCCGGTTTTCCCTTCATTTAGTCTCTAATTTCACAAAAGGGAGTAGGAACAAGCCTGACATCTGAATAACATTAGATCTCCTTTTCTAAAAATTATTGAGGCCACTAACATTGTCGACATCACCCCTACTGACCTGGACAGACCATTATTTAGTCACCTTTTCTGTATCGTTGCATGGTGATAAAATAAATCGCCAGACCCATCCGTAGCCCCCAAAAACCCTGGAGTTGTATAAATGGCAAACATTCTCCAGACACTTCCTTCCACTGTCTAATGACCAAGATAAACCGTTATTAATCGCATTGAAAACCTCAACACTGCCATTCTTAGTTCTTTAAACAGGTGCGCTCCCCTGAAAGTAAATAAATTAGCCAGAGGCTCACTCTCATAAAAATGGTATTCCACCGAATTCAGACTAGCAAAAGGGAAATGCAAAAATCTTGAACATACCTGGAGGCACTTCAGAAACAAAACAGATCATCTAAAACATGAAGAGGAAGAGAAAAAATACCATAAGGCTCGGAGGAGAACCAAGAAGGACTATTTTATTAAGAGAATAGAAGAGAATAGCTACTCTTTAAAAGAATTGCTTAAAATCATGAAAGAGCTTGCCCAGCCAATATGTCTTTCCCAGTTGATTTTCACACAGCAGCCCACTGTAGGAAAATCTGGAATTTCTCTTATGACAAAATTGAGAAAATGTATTCATAATTTGAGATCCAACCCTCTCTGGATGAGCTCCCAGAGGAATTAATAGGCCCCCATCCGGGTCTTGCCACCCACATGGGCTCTTTCGAAATAATTACAGAAGAACAGGTAGTGAAGTTGATGGCTGAGGTCAAGTCTGGCTCCCCTCCTGACCCCTGCCCACACTTCATCTACTCTCGATTAGATACCATACTGAGCCCCACTTTATCCAAATTTTTAATCAATCCCTATCAGAGGCAACTTAACCAGACACATGGAACGAAGCCTTAATGCTACCCAAAAAAATGGTAATTGATGTTTCCAACCTTTCCAACTACCGGCACATATCTTGGCTTCCTTATATGTCAAAAATACTGGAAAATTAGGGAATGGGCAGCTAACTAATTTCTTAGAAAATAACAAGCTTTTAGACCCAACTCAAAAGGGCTGTCAAACAAAAAATAGTACTGAGTCTACTCTTCAAGCCGAACTGGACGATATTGGGTCAGTAGTTGATCAGGGCAAAGCTGCCGCCCTGATTCTACTTGACCTGCCTGCGGCCTTCGATACCGTCTCACATAGCCTGTTGACGCTGGGGAACATAGCATGTTGATTAACAAACTCCATGAAATTGGCCTTCATTCTAAATCTGTACAATGGTTTGGCTCTTTTAGAAAGAACATAACGCAAACCGTCCAACTGAGCACTTTTAGATCGCGCTCCCACGTACATAAATGTGGAGTCCCTCAAGGTTCCTCCTTTTCATATTTAAGTCTCCTCTCTAGCGAAACTTGTAAGAAAATTGGGTTTTAAGATCTGTTTGTATGCAGATGACACCGAGTTTGATATATTTTTTGGGGAGAAACATGACGAAACCTGAGGGAAACTAAGTCCCTATATGCAGTAGCAGGGTGGATGATAGATCACTGTTCAAAACTAAACGCTGGCAAAGTAGAGATCTTGCTTTTTGGTGGGGCCCACCAGATTTGGGACTCCCCCTGGTGGCCTTCTTCACTAGGAGTTGCACCAAAACCCAAGAAAAATAGCAAAAAATGTTAGAGTAATCATTGACGACTCGCTTTCCATGCAGGAACAAGTCAGTGTTACCTGCAGTAATTGCTTTGGTATCTTCAAACTCCTGAGAAGGTTGTTCAGGTGGATACCAGCTGTCTTGCGAAGAATGATAGTCAAGGACCTTATAACTAGCAGACTGGACTAAGGCAGTGCCCTGTACATGGATATAGCTGATTACCTTTTCACAGACTACAGGTGATTCAAAAAGCTGCTGCCAAGCTGGTTGTAATATGGACAGATTCAGCTTGGCTTCAGAGTGCTTGGCAACCCTACATTGGTTGCCAAAGCGAAAAAGAGCTAGCCTCAAGCTTCTCTACCATAGACACAAGGCACTATTTAACACTGGACCTTGAAATTCTACAAGCCACAGTAGAATTGTATAATCCAGCGTGATCTGAGGTCTTGGAACCTTGCACATGCCAAAGCCAAGCAGATTTTTTAAAAAGTCAGAGCTGGCGGCCGCTCGTTTTCTCATCTGGTAGCGACCCACTGGAATACTTTAGCCTTAGATCTACATCTTACCAACAACCATCTCTGGTTTACAAAAAAAATCTAAAAACATGTTTTTTCAGAGGATGAGCTTTTTCTGTAGATTATCATATCATTTCTATTCTCACTGTCGAAAGGATAGGGAGGCTTCTAGCATCAAGATTTCCCCTTGGGATGAATGTTGCAGTCTGTTAATACAATAAATAAACAAATTAAATAATTAATAATTACCAGCCAATATCAATCGTCTAGAGGCAATTCTGTTCGTAATAGGTGCAATTCAAGCTGCCAATAGGATTTGTTCACATAACTAAGTAGTATTTCTTAGTTGTTAAAATCACTGAGGATGTTACCGAGGCGATACTTGGGACTGAAATATTTGAGAAATGTGATAGAATAATGAAAGGCCTTCCACGCTGAGCTGAGCCTCTTCGTTTCTAAATGCAAAAAGTGTGGGTGCTGAACAAGGGGGCAAAACCAGGGTCGGATTGGTAACGCGGGCACTCGGGCAATGCCCGAGGGGCCGGTGTCCAGTTCCCGCTGTGGGCTGGTTTTTTTTTAGCAGTCTGGGGGGCTGATTTGGGTGGTTTCTGTGTTGTTCGATTTCCGCCAGCGGCCCAGTCGGGGCCTGAGCGGCCTTTCTGGAGGCAGATGGGCACCCAATACTTCCCTTTTACCAACGAGTAGAGGTGTCACTCCCTTTCTCTCGCTTGGCCGGCCCATTAGTGTATGCATATTGAACGGGGGCAGGGGGCCTGAGCAGAAGTGGTCTCACTTGTTTTCAGGTGTGTTTCACCAGTGTAAACGAATCTGTGCATTTGTTTTACCCTACGCCGACTTTTTTTAAATTAAATTTCGCCAAAGCAGTGTTTTGCGGAAAGGCAATATGCAAATGTGGGCCACTTTTTTTTAGCGTGCCCGGGCCGATTTTAAATTCCAATCCAACCCTGGGCAAAACACGAGGAAGGAGAGGGGTGGGGTCTGGAGGAAAAGACAGGCACTAGTGTCCATGATGGAGTCAAAAAACAGACCATGAGCTAAAAAGATCCAGGGTAGACCCCATGGAACGCAAGAAACCCCCAACTCCACTCCCCTCACCCGTGGGCTATGGACCAGTGGGTGGACGGACGGGTCAGCAGCTATGAGGCCTGAAACCAGTGGTCGAAGTGGGGAAAAAAAGTAGGGGAACTGTGGGCGGAGAATCAGAGGGCGGGAATAACCTGAGGATTGGATCAGTGGGCGGAGTTAGAGGTGTGGCCAGGATTGGCAAAACATCCCAATCTTTAGTATTTGTTTGGCATTTCACTGACCATTTACAGCTTATTATGTTATGTAATTCAACCAATGGATACACATGTTTATTTAACGATTAATATGAGTTATTGACATTAAAATAAATTCACAAAGTGGGATATGTTTCTAATCACAGAATGTCCCAAATATGCTTAAAAGTGGAAGAACAAGCCATTTGTTTCTGAGCCATGGATTTTCTGTTGTCAGCAATATACACAGAGACAATCAATTTTACGTGTGTAAATCACTGTATGGGAAATGTTACATCAGACAAAGGACTACAAGGTGTAGGAGTCACATGACAACCATATTAATAGGCAGTATAGATTAATAGTGATTGATCTGGAGAAACACAAACTCAGAATTTAAAACTTAATACCATGATTGGGGGTCACTTTAATAATCATTATTGATTTCTATCCAAATGAACACTTTTTGCAACATTAGGATAATCAAAGGCTTAGGGAAAAAAACATAAAGCTCTAGTTTATACCTTGCAGTTTGTATGCAGCTCTAAGATGAAAGCTAATAGCTCACTGTTCTTTGTTAGGATTTTAACTTATAAACTGCAAGTAGCAAAAGGATCTTACTGTCAAAACAGTAACCCACTAACCTATTTACAATATGTGCACTTTGTGATGGGCATGGTACATGTTCTTAGCAGCAGGCACATTAACCCTCTGCGCTATCTTTCCATTAGTCAAAACTTCCACTAGACAAAACTCCGATCTCGCTCTAGTAAGACGTTTATTCACCGGAGTTATCATTACATTTTTATTATTGCCGAAAATTGCTGTAGGCCAGGAAGGAGGCAGCAAGTGCTTTTAAATCCCATAATATACAATGCCCCCACTCAAAGTCAGCACCCGTTGCGGTCACACCGGTCGCATCACCCTAGTGCCAGCTCTTCTCAGAGGTCCTGTGACCTCACTGTTGCTCTAGGGTCTGCTACTTCTTAGGCCTGCCAGCAAGACTGGAGGTGAACTTCAGTATGGATTGTGGTGGGCAAGCCTTCAAGGTGAACCCACACGCCACTGCTAGGGTCCACCTGCTGGTGTTAAGACACCAGGGCTTTTCCGGATTTGCAGGGTCTTCTAAGGTCTAGCGTGGGAATGTGCTCCCTCAGGAGAGTGGTCTGGGGGACTGCTCATGAAGGCTGAACCTCGTTTCTCAGTTCTAAATTCGGCAGCTCTGCCCCCAGTGCTACATCCACTCCCTCACTGAACACCATACTGCCCCACTGAGAGAAATTCACATTGCCTTCAACTACAATCCAATTTGACCTGCTATAAACAACTGGATGCGTCTCAATTCAAATTAAGCATTGGCAAGAGCAATATGCTCCCTAAAGGTAAAAGTAACAACATCCTGGAAAAAGCAAACACTCATTGGGAATGAAAGATTAAATAAAGCTTGTGAAATGTAAGCAGGAACAACATGGTGAACTTAACACTTTTACACTCACTATTCAGAAATCGGTGAGTGCTTCTGCCTGAAAACTACAGGGCCCAGAAAGGACCCATTTCAATGTCCACTGCTTATATGCTTACAAAACGTAAGCAGTATGGTTTAAAAAGACCACATTCGTGAACACAACGCCGCCGTACACATTTTGTTTTCCAATCCACCCATCAACCAGGTATCGCAGTACCTCCAGGTTTGGCGCACTTCCCCACCGGGGGAAAACAGCGCTTCACTGGCAAACTGAGTAAAGTGATGCTAATGTTTTTGGGGTTTGAATAAAACTGATCTGGGCGCTTTAAGAACATTCCGTCTTGCTTCATTTATTGATTTTTCATATTTTGAACCTTTTATTTCCATGGCTGCACTTTGGAATAGAAAAATGTCGAAACGGCATTTCCAGCAAAAGTGTTTTTCTTTTTTGCATTCATTTCACAGGGGAACAAATGAACGACAGGAAGAAAGAGAGGGTGAGAACCATTTCTTGAGTCACGGTTTTCGGTAAGTGAGGAGGAGTTAGACAGACAGAGAGGGAATAAGAGTAAGAAAGAGAGGGGGGGGCAGCTGCCAGCGGCAGAGCAGAAGCGGACACCTTCCTTGTCTTGTCTGGGCAGGAAGCAAGAGACGGAGACCTTTTCCTTCTCTGCTCCCCGCCCGTCCCTAAACAGCCACTAATGCCAGCCTTCTCTGCAGTGCTTGGATATTTCTTACGTCCAGGGACACATGTTCCAAATAAAAACGTAGGGGCACGGAATCTATAGAATTAAAGAAGTAGGGGCACGTCGTGCCCTGCCGTTCCCGCCCCCATCCCGACACTCTATCCTCCAGGGGACATCCGGGCTCCCTCAGTAAACCCACTTTCTACACTCACATGGTGCCCCAGGGAGCGGGTGTGAACATGATTTCCAATGCTGCCTTTAGCTTTCTTCCACCACTGATAGAAATGAGAGAGTAATGGTCCGGGATGTTGGGGAATGAGAGGTGGAGTGCCAGAAGGCAGGGGAAGTTGAGCAAAAGAGCACTCCTGAAATTTGGTTCAGTTAACGCTAGCCTTTGACATCTGAATTGATCCTTAAGTCACAAGTCCCGGCAAGGCCTGCTCCGCTGTCGACCCTGCCCAAGTTGTTACTCAAGTGCCATTGAATTTGGATAGTGGTAACATTTGTTATTTTGCATCGCTAAGACAGCGAGGAGGCGCTATAAAAAATATCAGAATTATGTGAGAGGTGATTAAAGAGGAAATAGGAGATCACAAATTTGTACAGCAAGATGGGAATATCAACTGCTTTAACCAAGAGGTTTATAGTACATCCAGAGCTGCGTCACCAGCATGGAGGCTTTAAATGTTCTTCCGTGTTTCGACCCATGGTGAACACATGAGATCCCCTGAGTTTGTGCTCACTGGAAGGCCCTTCAAGTGTACGGTGTAATTGGTGTGAGTCACAGATCGTTGTTAGCATTTGTTCAATTTCATAGTACTCTTTTCTAATATCGCAGCTGTATTGCTGAGTGTAGTGGTCTAGTTGCTCACCGCTAGCCACCCTTAAGAACCCTACACGGAAGCACACCCATACATTGTAGCACCTTCTGGCCAGGCGTGGCCAGAGGGCTTAAATAAATGGGCCAGGGTTGCTCGGGACTTCTGGCCCACATGAGTGCTCAACCGACGTGTGTGTGTCCGTTATTGTGGCGCAAGCCTTCACCATGGCGCGACCCCAAGTGCGATAGGTCTGCATCGTGACACTGGTGACGAGGGTGGGATGCCAAGAAACTGCCATCCCCCAGCTGAGGTGAAATTGTCCAGCCCGGCGCCGAAACGCAACTGACATCTGTCACGTCAGCAAGTGAGGGTCCGAAGGCATCAGCTTGGCGAAGGGAGAACAAGAAGTTGCCGGCCGGTGGCTTAAGGTACCGCCTGACACCCCGTGCCCTACTGGGAGATAATGCCCCTAGCGTGAAGCGGAAGTGCGATGGTGCTCCCAGTGAGGCCCCAGTAGAGCTCGCGTCGAAGGCTGAGGCACGCGCATGCGCATCAGCGATCGGCCACGCTCAGCACAGAATCCTCAAGCCCTGAACTGCGCTGTCAATATATAGCAGATATGCTGCAGCGAGCGCGGTCAACTGCCTAACGAGGGAACAAACAAGCATTGGCCAGGCATCCCAAGCCAAATAAGGAAACAAACAAGCATTGGGAAAAACCCACCGCTAAAAGAAGCATAGAACTAAACAAACAAGCATTGGCAAGGCATATCACGTCAGTTGAAAGGCACCAACAAGCATTGGCAAAACCCACCGCTCTACCAAGCATAGAGCTGGGGGAAAAAAAAACAACAGAGAGCCCTGAGCCACGAGGACCATCGTGCCACACCCAACCATGACTGAACCAGCTACAACAGCAGCAGCTCCACAGCCAGCACCCCCGTGGCACCACCAGCGCATGTGCACTCTCAAGTCAGCGTGCTCCCACCATTTAGTGAACTGATTGATCCCGCCACTGCGTCACCGAGGTGGAAGGTGTGGATCGGCCGCCTAGATAACTACTTTATTGCCACGAGAGAGACAAACGGCGCAGTAAAGAGGTCATTGCTGCTGCATTTTGCAGGAGACGAAATCTACAAATTATTCACGCATATGCCAAACACAGGAGCTTCCATGGACTACGATGCTGCAGTCTGAGCGCTTAACGCTCACTTTGACCCCCAACTCAACCCTGACTATGAGCGTTTTAAGTTGCGGCAAGCCCGTCAAAGGGAGGGTGAGTCCATGGACACCTTCCATGCACGCCTTAGAGAGCTGGCCAGCACGTGCACTGAGGATGACCAAGACAAAGAAGTACGGGCGCAAGCCATCCAAGGTTGCCACAATAAGGCCCTGCAGACCCTCATCCTCAGGCGACCGCGCATCTCCCTAGAGGATATTCTCATCCTGGCATGCTCCCACGAACTATTGGAAGTCAGGGCTACGGCCATGAAAGCAGCACTTAGCCACCCGCAGAACTGACAGTGACAGTCAAGACGAAGCGAGTGGACGCGGCTCGCACTCCAGTTTGCGGAAGCCGGGGACGATGGCCCACCAGAAGACCACGGCAGCCACAGTGTGGATACTGTGGGAGAGAGGAACACCCCCAAAATGACTGCCCAGCAAAAGGCAAGATATGCTCAAAGTGTGGAATCCCCAATCATTTTTCGAGTGTATGCCGAGGTGGTATGCGAAACAAAGGGACTCCTGGACAAAGACCGCTGGCTAGATCAGTGAGACACCTCTCACTAGATGAGCACGACGCTTCGAGGATGCCGAAGACACCGACACAATGTAGACCATACATCGAAGACTCATCCACAGATGAAGAGGAAGAATGCTACCTCATATCTTTCGCAAGTGACCTCAATCGGAGGCGGCGTCCCCGGCCCACATGTGCCATCGAAATCGCAGCGTCCCCCGTCACCGCCCTCATCGACACCGGAGCGTCGGTGAACGTCATTGGAAGTCAACACTACAAAAAACTCAACCTGAGGCCAGCGCTCGTACCTTCTAAGGTGAGGATCCTCACATATAGTAGCCAAACACCACTCCCTCTGAAGGTGAAAATGACCGTCCAAGTGAAGTCAGAAGACCGCGAAGTCACAACGACGTTTCATGTGGTCGACAGGGAAGCAGGTATACTGGTAGGAAGTCATACCACAGAAGACTTAAGCCTGATAACATTCGCAAACGCCCTAAAGACACTACAGAAAGAAGACATTCTAGAACTATTCCCACAGCTGTTCAAAGGCTTGGGGAGCATGAAGCGACCACCAGTAAAGCTACACATCGACACATCGGTAAAGCTGGTTGCCCTGTGACACCGGCGCATCCCGTTTCATCTACGACCACTGGTGGAACAAGAGCTGCAAAAACTTGAGCAACAAGGAGTAATAGAAAAAGTCACTGGACCAACCCCCTGGGTGTCACCCATGGTTATAGCAGAAAAACCGAAGCAACCCGGTCAAATAAGGCTTTGCATAGACATAAGAATGCCCAACCAGGCAATACGCAGGGAGAGACACTTGACACCGACGGCTGATGACATACTAGCTGACCTCAATGGGTCCCAGTGGTTCTCAAAACTGGACCTCAATGCCGGATGTCACCAGTTAAGATTAGCCGAAGAAAGCAGGTACATCAGCACATTTTCAATGCACCTGGGGCTCAGGTGTTATAAAAGACTGAACTTTTGGATTTCGTCGGCTGCAGAGATTTTTCAGAACGCTGTGAGAGAGATTCTGTCCGGTCTTCAAGGGGTGCTCAATGTCAGCGGTGACATTCTAATACACTCAGCAACACTTGAGGACCATCACCGTCGGCTTCGAGCCACCCTCCAACGCCTTGCAGATCATGGGGTGACCCTCCACAAAGAGAAGTGTCAATTCTTCAAAAAGTCCATCGAATTCTTCGGATACGTGGTCAGCCAAGAAGGGTTGAAGGTCGACCCCAGGAAGTCTCAAGCCATCCAGTTTGCTCCTGCGCCCACAACAGCTTCGGAAGTTTGGAGTTTCTTAGGCATGGCGACATACTGCGAGAGGTTCATACCCAACCTCACCACCATCGCAGAACCTCTGCAAAGCTTGACAAAGAAAGACGCCGGATGGAGGTGGGGCCAGGAAGAAGAAGAAGCGTTCCGTAAGGTGAAGTCAGCCCTGCAAGAGAAGATGACCATGGCCTACTTCGACACCACATGACCAACGGAACTGATAGTGGACGCAAGCCCAGTGGGGCTAGGAGCCCTACTGACGCAGGAAACGGAACCAGGGACGTGGGTCCCTCTGGCATTCACAAGCAAAGCATTGACTGTGACGGAAACCCGATACTCGTAAATCGAATGAACGCGCTTGTCATCAATTGGGCATGCAACCACTTTCATCTATATATCTGCGGGCACCCATTCCGCGAGGTAACTGACCATCAACCACTGCTCCCGCTGTTCAAAGGTACTGCTCCTCATCCGCCACCCAGAATCGAGAGATGGGCGATCCAGCTTCAACACTATCAACTAGAATTGGATTACCGACCTGGCCCAAAGAACCCAGCTGACTTCTTGTCGTGCCATACGGCTGATCCCACCGAAGGAAACTCAGATCAAGAGAGGCAGACTGAAGATTTTGTCAACATGATCACTCAGTGGGCATTCCCAATAGCCCTCACAATCTCAGAAATCGAAGCCCACGCGTGAACTGACATGGTCCTCAAAAAGGTATTGGACGCATTGCAGAAAGGCTCCTGGGCAGGTATCCTCCACGATGTCAATGGGTGGAACGAGGCAGACCGAACTCGCTAAGGAAAAATCTGGAAAGTCCACGAAGAGCTAAGTGCCGCAGCAAGTGGCATAGTATTGAGGGGGTCACGCATCGTAATACCCCTAATTCTCCAAGAGCAAGCTACTACTCTAGCCCATGAAGGACACCAATGCACGAGAATAATGAAATCCAGGATGAGGGAAAAGGTGTGGTTCCCTGGTCTGGAAGAAGCAGTGGACGACTTTGAATGCAAGTGCCGAGCGTGTCAACTCGCTGGAAACCCAGAGTCGCCGACCCCGGTGATAACTGAGGACCCAGCTTCGTCACCCTGGTCATGGGTGAGTCTTGACTTCGGGAGTTTCCTAGATGGTCGGACCACTGATGTTCTGATTGATGGCTACACGAAGTACCCAATCGTGGAATTACTCCCCTCCACCACGTTTGACCATTTGCTACCGATGCTGGAAAAGACTTTTGGACTGTTTGGGCTGCCGCACGTAGTCAAAACAGATAACGGGCCCCCATTCTAAGGCAGTGAGTTCAAGGAATTCCTAACACGGCTAGGAGTAAAACATCACTGCATAACTCTGCAATGGCCCCAAGCCAATGGGGAGGATGAACGATTTATGCGGACCCTAAACAAAGTCTTACGCATAGCGGTGGCCAAACAGTCGGACCCGCAAATCGCCCTCGAGAGGTTTCTGTACCGGAGCACCCCTCATTGCACAACCCAGAGGTCCCCATGGTAGCTGATGCTGTCCGGACACCGATGTGACACCATCCCGTGGCTGAGAACTGGGAGCCAGAGCCATATGATCCCGTAGACACTCAAGCCAGAAGGTCAGCGACCAACGAGAAGGCCAGTCGGCGGCGAAAAGCACGACCACAGCGATAGTGCCTGGATGTGCTGTCCTGGTTGAGGAACCGTCGGAGTGGAGGAAAATTCTGCACGCCCTATGATCCGGGGCTGTGGATTGTTAAGACGGTCAAGGGAACTGCTGTCACTGCTGAAAAGAACGGAGAAGTCATTACCCGAAATGTCTCCTGGTTCAAAAGAGTCCTCGCTCCGGAAGGCAGAAGGATAAGGCCCGAGTCGTCCTGCAGCAGCGGGATGGCGTGGAAAACTCAGGCCCGAGCCCCGCTGATGACCAAGCGCCAAATCCAGCAGTGCCAGAATTGCTGTCCGACACGGGGTCGAGAGATTTGCCCAGCGAAATAGACGCAGCCATGCCGCAGACGCGTCTAACCACCCGTCAACGTCATTACGATTTGAGGCCAAATCCAAAGCCGAACCAAAGACTTGCTGATTCTGTGTGCTAACTAATCTTTAGTTTAGTTTTGAACTGATTTGGGATGGGATGTAGCGGTCTAGTTGCTCACCGCTAGCCACCCTTAAGACCCCTACCCGAAAGCACACCCATACATTGTAGCACCTTCTGGCCAGGCGTGGACAAAGGGCTTAAATAAACGGGACGGGGTCGTTCGGGACTTCCGGCCCACACGAGTGCTCAACTGACGTGTGTGTGTCCGTTATTGTAGCGCGCAAGCCTTCACCATGGCGCGACCCCAAGCGCGATAGGTCTGCATCGCGACACTGAGGATGTGATCAATACAAAAGTTTACAATCCAAAGTTCATATTGTCACCATCACAACTAAATCAGCCATCTGAATGCTCTCTTTTTTTCTGTGCATGTACACCAGGGGAATTATATTTGGAATGAAAAGGCTTGTAGCGAGAAGCAGATCGAAAGGGGGGAAGGAGGGGCCTGAAAGAGAGATGCGGGTTGGGGTGTGAGCTGAGGTTGGTGACGTATAGTGTTCGGTTTGTGGCACTCTATCTATTCTGAACATGCTCAATAGAGCCTTCAAAACAGACATTAAATATTGAGAAGCCACAGTGGAGGCCGCTCCTCGAAAGCCTGTGACGACCTTCTCCTTCACCTCCGAACTTCACCTTCTCTGACCGAGTTCAGAAAGGAACCCAAAACCTGGTTTTTCGAATGAGCGCGAGACCTCAGCACCTGGATACCCCTATGAGGGTGAACCCGCAAATATAAACATTGATCTTGAGAGATCGTGCGCTCGTACATTCGTGTTAAGTGTCCCTGAGGGATTACATTAGTTGGTATATTTCTATTTCCGTGTATTCGCCCCCAGCCCTCTGTGGACGCCCATAGGTAGCAGAAGCGGGTGGCCTTTAAAAGCAGCTCCAGTTATTTCAGGCCCAGAGGCCCTGCCCAGAGTGTTCAATGCACGCGACCCCTCACTGCCATCAGTGACGACAGCTCTGGTCGTTACGGTGACGCCATAACGTGGAGCCCATCCCTGCGCAGGCACGTAGTCATTGGGGGGAGGGTGGGGGGGGGGCAGGGCGAGCTCGACGGCACGGTGTAGAACGTCCGGTCTGACTTGTGGGCCCCGCCTGTGGGGACACGCCCTGGTTTGGGGGCACTATTCAACACTTTGTAAATGTGTTGTCCGCGCACACATATAGATGCATGTAATTACATATTTACTTTACAAATTGGAAGAAAGTTGGTCACAGTGAGAAAAGTCTATTTATATACTCACGCGATTTGAGTTCAAGGCCTTGGGGCATGGATTAGAGGTGCGGGTATAGAGCTGCAGAGTCCGCGAGGGATCTCTGGCCCACGCCTGAAGACAGAAATACTGACAAATATCTGTAGATATCGATAAGGCTAAACGCGGAGCTAGAGATACAGATAGGTGTCTGTGACGGCAGGCCCTGCCTCTGAGAGGCCACAACAACAGTGACGGCACACCCTGCCTCACGTCAGGATCTGAGGCAGAGCATGGACCAGCGCCGCCCGGGACGTGCGACCAGCACTACCTCCAGCAGTTCTCAGAGCCTGGGCTCTCCCAGCTCTCTCCCGCCCTGCACCGAGCGGGTTTAACGTTCAGACCTGGCTCGATTAGCTCCCCCGGGTCGGATTATCCAGATCTCCCAGCCCCGGCTCCCCAGCCCTGACCCTCCCAGTCCCGGCTCCCTAGCCCCGACTCTGACAGCCTGGGCTCCCCAGCCCTGACCCTCCCAGTCCCGGCTCCCCAGCACCGACTCGCTCCCCCTGGCTCCCCAGCTCTGACTCTCCCAGCCCGGCTCCCCAGCCCTGAGTGTCTCAGCAGCCCCTACTCTGCCAGTGTTGGCTCTCCAAGTCCCAGCTTCCACAATGCCCGTCCCAAACACTTCTGGGCGGTGCTTGCTGTTTACTGCTGGATGAACGTTCATTATATCTTTTTTTCTGACCAATTGCTGGCTTCCAACGCGGATCAGCAGCAGGTGTTTTGTACGTTTGCAATTAGTGATAAAACCCTGACCTGCTTTAGATCTATTAAGGAGGCTATGTAATTTAGCCACAGCAGGCAGAGGTGCCAAGAGAGGGCGCTGCTGGCGTCAGCGCGAACTGTGACACTAGTACGCAGATCACGCCGTGCGCGCGGACACGTCTGGTCGCCTGTGCACCGTGACCGGGCACTGGAAAGTGCAATGACGGGGAAAACGATGATAGTAATAATAATTATTGTTTTTATTATTATTATTAATATTGCTATTATTATTATGATGACGGTGACGGTAATAATATTGCGCACTCACATGCGCTGCCTTCTCTCTGGTGAGACAACAAGCAGACATTCCGTTTCCTTCGTTCCTCGGCCATTGCCACTATCTTGTAAAACTATTTAAAAAAATGTAATGTTTAATATTCCCCTTAAAAGGAGTACGTTTTGTTTCTTTTTTTTTTTCTTTTCTTTGTCTCTTGTGCACACTTTTTAAAAATATTTTTATTTTCTTGCATGTTTTCCCCTCACGAGGTAGCGCAGAGTCAGAGACTGGGGTCTCCGAGACAGTGATCTCGGTCCTCAAAGACTGACAGCAGGGGCGTAACACAGGCCCCTGAAGCCCCCGCGGTGCGGGGGGCCCCAAGCTCCATGGGGCCCCCGCAGCACAGCACTCCGGCTGCAGAGCTCCTGATTGAGCCCGGAGGGGGCCCCTGCACGACCCTTACAGGGAGGCCCCTTCGAGTTTCGTTATGCAAGTGACTGACAGGCCTCAGAGACCGTGTCACCAAACCCGAGATAAGGGGCAGACTGACCGACAGCCCCGCGAACACCAGAGACAGAGGCTACAGAGACAATTTGGTCTCAGATACCGTGTCCACAGAACAGAGAAGGGAGGTCAAGAGACATCGACAGGCATCAGAATTTCTGAAAGCGTCTCACCAGACCAGAAACAGGGGCGGCGAAGCAGACAGTCCTCGGAGACCGTAGCACAAGACCAGAGACAGGGGCCAAAGAGACTCTCGCACACCTCAGACACTGTGTCACCGGAGCAGAGACAGGGCCCAAAGAGAGTCTCACGCGCCTCAGAGACCTGCCACCGGACCAGACACAGGGGTCAGACAGTCTCACACTCCTCAGAGTCGAGACCATGTCAGCGGACCAGAGACAGGGACTAGAGAGATCTACAGCGAAGAGTCATTGTCAACAGAAGAGACAGGGGCCAGAAAGACTGTGTCACCAGACCCGAGACAGGTGTCAGAGTTACCGACAGCGCAATCTTATACAAGCAGTATGTTTATGTATTTTCAAGAGGGGACAGCGAACGCGTTCCTTATAGTGTGTATTTTTAACATATATAAATGTATTCTGCATTTGCATATGTGTGAATAAATGTGCAATGTGTCTCAAACTATGTTTTATGCCTGTATATACAATTAGCAACAAAGAACACAACAAAACTCCCGTATCCACTAAAACCGTACGTTCAATTACATTACGCACCACATACATGCGATGTAATGCTACATAACGCATTTATATAGAAAGAAAATATAAATATATGAGAAACTGTGTTAATTGTATGTCAACTTTCGTGACTCGAAATGGCATTGCTATCACCTCCGCGGCCCTGCGAACATGTATTTTGGTTTGTGCCGTCCACCCCACCAGCCACCTACGAATGTACCGTGAATAATGGTATGTTTGTGTCTGCACTTTTGTGCGTACGGAAATATGTGTGTACATCCTTGTGTATATGCGCCTGTGTGTTTGTGCACGTGTGTCTGTGTGTGTATGTCTGACTGCGCATTTGCATGCATGCGTGTCACTGTGTGTCTGAGTGAGTGTGCTTGTGCGTGTCAGCTCGTCCGTCTGCTTGTCTCTGCATAGGTGTCTACGTGTTGTTGAGCATCAGTGTGAGAGTGTGGATTGTGTGTGTGTCCGCCTGAGTGTGAATATGTATGCGTGCAGGGGAGGGGTGGCACACATTGCACGAGGGCAGTCGTGACGCCGTCGTGCCCCGACAGGAGTGCACTTTCCCGGGACACATTCAAGTCATTCAAAGGATATTTAAAGTCCGCCGTGTGGAAGAAGCGCACCTGGCCGTCGATGCTGAGGCAGCGGGGCTTGAACATTAACTGCCGCCCGGCACGGAGAGGCTTGTGGGGGAGGAGGCGGCGGAGGGCAGGCACCGAGGGCACAAAAGCAAGATTCACACAAACACACCAGAAGGCGTTTCCTTCCTTCACTCGGACTTTTCCAGGCGCTGGAAGGAGCCGTGTTGTAACTGCATTAATCTCAGGGAGATTTTGGATGGTTTGGGGAACTAGAGGGTCGACTCAGACGTTCATCCTTAATGTGTTGACAAAGGGCAGAGAAAGAAACAGTTCAATGCCGAAAACAGTGCGTGTCGTGAGCTGTTGTGCATTTTCCAAATATTGGAGAGAAAATAGATATGGGATAGAAATGCGAATTGTGGTGATTTGTTGCCCATTATAGCCCCCACCCCCACCCCGTTTAGGGGCCTTGGATATAATCAGTGTTTGAAAGAAAATGATGACATCCCGCTGTTTTAATACTATTTTATGGGAAGGGAACATTTTCCTGTGGCTGGAAAAACAGCAGGAAATCAAAACCCCCAATACCTAAACGAAATATTGAGTGTGTTGTTTTAAAAGTTTTTATCACGCCTCTGATCTCCTTAAATAAACTCGCATTTCTCTGGGAATTCTGTAATTCGAATCTCCGATCACGTCACCTTTGGACCGCAATTGAATTAGCCACTTACTTAAAAATCCTTTGTCCCAGCCTGGGAGGTTGTGTGTGTGTGTGTGGGGGGGGGGGGGGGCTGCAGGGAGGGGGTGCAGCAGATCGGCCAGGCTTTGGCCCCAGAGGTAATCCTGGCCTTTGGTGTGTTTGCTAGTGTAATCTGCCTCAGCACAGTGTGTGCACTTTTCATTTTGTCTCTCCTGTTTTTCTAAAATGTAGCAACGCTGCTCGGTGAAGAGTTACACAGCCGGGTTCTTGCATGCGCTGGGGAGGGGTGTGTGATCTGGCCCTTAGAGCAGTTAAGTTACACGATTTAATTCGTTATATGAGTCCTAAATAACGATAAATAGGTTTAAGCGTGCTCTAAAGCCTTTAAAAGCATATTAAGTTGGTAATGTATGGTAATTCATGCGCCCGGCCCAGCAGAGCCATAAAGTGCGTGTAAATGATCTCAGAGGCCGGGGCCGAGCCGTGCCGGGGCATAAAGCAGTGGGTTACTGAGTGCTAGACATGGAAGAGAGACTCCTGCTGCTCCGGGGACTGGGTGCTGCAGCAGAGAAGAGGGGCCCATTCACAGTAGGGGAGGGAAGGGGGGGGGGGGGGGTCCGACCAGGGGAGGGAGACCTGCTCCGGGGTAGGGGATGCTGCACTAGGGAGAGGGACCCGTTCATGGGAGAGACCTGGAGAGGGAGAGCTGCACTAGAGAAAGGGAGGCCTGCACGAGAGAGCGAGAGAGAGACTACCGCGAGGGACATCTGCATTCAGAGATTGAAACACGTTCACTAGCGAGATGGACACCAGCATGGACCGAGGGCACAGGGAGAGTTGGCACCTTCTCCAGGGGCAGGGCTAACTGCGCTGGAGAGAGGGAGGCCTGGGCCGGGAGTAGGGGCAAGACAGTGACATATTCACCAGGGAGACTGAGATATGCACTGGGAGACGGAGACCTGCCCCAGAGTGAGATTTCTGCACCAGGGCTCAGGAGATGCAGAGGGGAAGCGATGATTAGGGCGATGCACCTGGGAGAGGGCCTGGAGCACCCGGAGAACCCGGAAGGGGGCGCCGGAAACGTACGTCAGACAGCCAGGCTCCTTCACCAGGGCGAGGGATGTACCTGCCGTGGGGAGCATGGAGGGGGTGGGGGTTTCAGCTGCACAAGGGAGATAGACACTGGCTGCTGCAGCAGGAAGAGGGGCTCCTGCTGCGGGGGTGGAGGGGGTGGGCTGAAGGGAAGCTGCACCAGGAGACATGAAATGGGGCCCCTGCAGAGGGAGTGAAGGGCAGCTTCCCCGGGTGAGGGGCACCTGCAGCGGGGTAAGAACACCTGCAACACGGAAGAAGGGCTTCAGAGGAGGGAAAGTGACTGACTGCTCAGTAAGAGAGCGGGCGCGGCAGGAAGACGCCAGCTCAACCAGGGAGAGGTGGCTTTGACACCGCGGCGGAACCGGGCAACTGCATTCAGGACAGAAACTGCCCCAGGGTGGCTTGCTGTAGCATCAGGGTGGGCACACGTTGTTGCACCGCGTTCACTGGGCATGCAGCTGGCAGTGCTAGGTTGGGTATGGCAGCACCGAGGTGGCACCCGGGGCCCTGCTGACCGGACCAGGGTGGGGACTGGCAACACCAGGGACAGGACAGTTGAACTCGTGACCCCAGGAAGGGGGAGGGGGGAGGTTGGCAGCACACACAGGTGGGGGTGCAGAATTATTTCCCCCCCCCCCCCCCCCCCATCGCCCCTGCTAGTTTTTACAGAGTCTGTTCTCAGCCAGAGCAGCGCTGCCTGGCCCAGGACATCACGCCAAGGCACTAGATTGAACCCTGAGGGGGCTGCGCTGCTGGTTGTTGGCATCGATTTCATTTTTGTCTTATAATATACTTCTTTTCTGAAGCAAGACACAACCCTAAGCTCTTAAAGACTGTTCTATAAAATGCGGATAATTCTGCATCATAAATTAATGTTACATAACTGGAAGAAAGAAAATGTTGGATGGGAGTTGAGACTGCTGGTGGTGAAGGCTAGAAAACCATACTTAACAAGAAATGCCCGCCATAGAAACTTGTGGTAGGGCAAAATCTGTCCCGTCCTGGCAGATGTGGTGACATCGCTTTCCGAGGTGGTGCTGTCACCATAATGCAACACGCGACAGTCATAACACGAGCGTAAATCCTGGTGTAGCACACCCGTCGCAAACCTACCACATTCACGTCAAAGCCCGCATTTAGCCCAGGCCCAGAGCCTCAAAGATCTGAAATGACTTTACCTTAAAAATAACGTCACCGCGCCATACAAACACGCAAGTCGCGCTTACTACTCCACGTGACGTGTCGGTTCAGCGCTGTGATCACACTTTTCAAAGCACATTTATAGATGTGATTCAGTATTTAAATATTATACCCTTTTGAGGGTTGTAATTCCTTTTCAGCACTCAATCCAATCGAAAATGTATTTTTTTCAATGAATGTCCCTTTTAATCCCAAAGGCCATGTACACTGTCCAGGTTTCTTTAGTGATGCTCGTCTGAAATGATGTCCCCCCCCCACCCCCCCAGAATCAAGAGGGATAATTTTTGGGGTGTGTTCACTACAGTCATCTTTTAGTGCACCTGACGGTCTGAATGCACCACCTACAGGGAGAGTGCACGCGCCTTCCAATGCGGGGTGAAAGTTCACCTGTTTGTATACAGCAGCTTCCTCAGTGTGTTGGTCTCATGTCCTCGTGACCCGGGGTTCACTTCCGCTGACACCATCTGAGCATGACTCTGTCATCACGTCGTTTCCAGTGTGGCCTCGGAATGACTTTGGGAGCACTGGGCACCCCCTGATTCTGTCCAGTGCATTCCTGGCTCCCTCTTCACACACCCTCATTGTATGTGCACCTAAAGCTTATGATTTCCTGCAACGGATCGTTCACATTAAAAAAAAAAACCCTCTATATTTCTAAATGAATACGATTTTTAGTGAAATTTGATGTTGACGACGTGTTCTGTGGAGTTCATGTTTCAAATAACCTCAAAAGTGACCTTAACCAATGTTCACAAACTTACGTGTTATTTCAGAAGACTTCTGTTTAACAATTAATCAATATATTTACTGCATAGTTGATTAAAACATTTGCAATCAAGCAACCATAGTAAAAGACAGTACACAATACAAGTTTAAAACTAGAACCAATGCGGTCAACATTTCGTTTTTTTAAAACATAGGCGAGGCATTATTTTTTAATGGTTTATAATATATATAAATGGTAATTTAAGCAAGGTAAGTTATTCGTTTTTATTTTACCCAGAAGAGGTGCTGACGAATGAAAGAATTTGATGAAATTATAATGTTTATTTTCTGAGCCAGAAATATTGACACGCATTTTCAATTATGTTTACATTTTTACACGTGCATGAATATTTAGGCGGCACATCCGTTTATATCTTGTAGGTGGACTCTTCACACTGGAAGAATATTCCCTTTCTCACGGAATTTTAAGGAAGGAAAGTAACAGCTTACAATACTTCAGGCTGGGCTGACCCAGGTTTAATTTTTCCGGTCGTCATCCTTGAGAAAGGTTTATTTTTTTGTTGTTCTTGTGATGCACGAGGATGAGAGAAGTAGTTACAAAAGACAAAGGTGAATTTATGGTGCCCTCTCAGACACGCGCGCTCCCGCGTGCGCGCACTGTGCGTTGTTTACCAAGTGACGTAAATGCGCCACTCGGAATAAAGCCCCAGTGCTTCCATTTATTTTCCCTTGATATTGTGCTTTTTTGGTTTTTAAGAAAATTTCGCTTTGATTGAAACAAAAGAGACCGAAATTACTATTTTCGCGCTAGAACTGCATTGAAGTTCTGGCCCTTGTTCGAGCTGTTATCTTACACATCACGGCGGCGGCTGCGCGGCCTTATCATCTGATTACAGAAGCGGTTTATGAATAAATATATATGCAGAGCCTGCTGCCAGGCGACCGAGGCCGGGTAGCGATGCCAATCTCCTTAAATAAAGAAACAGCCGAGTCAAAAAAAAAAAAAGTGGCAACAATTTAGGATTGAGTATACGGACAAACACAAAAGGGCCAAAGACGTGTTTTTAGTTTTGTTTGAAAATGCACACCTTTATTCCGCCTTCACATGTATTCTATGAGAGGTAAAAATATGTAAGGAAAAAATGTATTTGTAAAGCTTTTATTGTTCTTATTTTTTTTACTGGCTAGCCAAGTGCCTCAAGAGAAATGTTCAATTTTACGCGCATTTGCACATTTAGTGCACACATTCCCCTGTAATTTGAAGACGAGTTTTACTAAAGTGTTTAGCTCACCAATAGAACACAATGAATGGAAAACGGTACCAATATGTATCTTTTTATATATATATATATATTTATACCACAATTTCATAATTTAGGGCTAAAGAAAGTGCGACTCAACAAACAGGGTCTGGAGTCATAAAGACGAAACATAAAACATTAACAGGATCCTTAAAAACACCTCTGCGGATGATAGAAAAAGCACCCGTTGAATTTTCACTTCTCGGTTTTGGATGCCGAACTATAATGAAAGAAATACAGCCTGGTCCATTGCCTGCCATAGTTTCCCGAAAGTATATTCTGCACATTTAAAAGCTTTTGTGTTTTACCATGAGTTGTTGGGGGTACGGCGCTTTCTTTCAATTTTTTTCTGTGAGCTCTCTCAGTGGACCAACAATTGCTCTTCCCTAGCAGATGAATACGTCCGTTGTGGCAGGGGACGAGCAGGCGGTGTTGTCTGCATCTGTGTGTAAGCAGCGACCCCTAGTGGCCAGAATTCCAAAATAAGCGTCTCGAGCCGGAGACAGTAAAACTCTTCTTAGTACTGACTGATTTTGATTTCAATACGTTTATTTTCAAAGTAGGGTTCTCCATTAACAGCCATCGAGATATACATCTGTCGTATACAGTATCTACTAGAGTATAGAGTGTACTATACCATTTTTCACCACTGTCGACATGAGAACAGAGGGGGACATTCTTTTATTCCACCGGGCATTTCCTTGGTGGGCTGGAACACCTGGAGGGCGATTTTGGAGAGTCGAGGGTCTCGCCTGGTGCCCCTGCCGCTTTCGCCAGTTCCCGAATTGCAGCAGACAAGGGGAGGCTTAAAGAGAAAGGAAGGGAGGGGGAAAAGAGAGAGAGAGAGACTATAGGTTCTCAATCATTCGACAACCCCCACACGCCCAGCAAGCGAATGTATCATGTTTTATATTCAGCAAACTTTCAGGGGTCACCTGTTCAGGGGTCAGGAATGTCCCCTGCATGGTGCACAGGTGTGTTTCCCTGCTCTGAATGGCCAACTGAGGGGGATATTCACAAGGATCTATCTCTGATTTAACGGCACTTTAGCGCAGCCAAAGTCGTGATAAACTTACCTCCCCATTAACAAGCCGGTGCAAACAGCCCACATCACCAGTTTACCCGCGGTAGCAGCCGAAAAAAAACATCGGCACCAATGACCCCCACAACTATCGCTAATGAGATGCAGAGTAGGCGTTACCGTGCTAAAAGTCGTGACAACACCACTCACAACATTCACAACGACCAGAGAGAACTGCGATAAGAACACGAAACAGGCGATAAGGCGCGTTAGCAGCAGGAAAATAACACCTGCTCTGAACTGGTGCAAAGTCGGACCACAGCCTGCACCACAAAAGGGAGCACAGCCCACAGCCACATCGGAAGGGCAACAGTTGCACCCGGGCAACTGAACATGCAGGCCGGAGGCCCGAAAGTGCAACAACACCCGCCGCCACCACCCCCAGGACTCCCCCTCCCCAGCACCCCCCGACAAAAGACATGCCATATTAGCTACACCTAAACACATCCAAAAGAATCCGTTGATGTCGCACAATCACAACTGGTGACATAAAAATGAGCATCACACATTCACTTTCGAAGCAACAAATGAAATCCTGGGCCCGCAGACATGGCCCCCTCAACACCATGCAGCCCCACTCCGCAGGCCACCAGGTCTAACGTTTGGTGCTGGGTCTTGATTACTCCATGGCATGGGACATACCAGTGCACCCGGCATCATCGCAGGCTGCACACCTGCTCAGCCCAATGGGTGCCACTAACTCTGGGAACCCGGAAGCGACACCACGTGGTGGTAGGCCCGCGCTGCCCGCTGGCTCTGGCCTACACTGTGGTCCAGCAGGGCACACAAAACCTGAGCTCTCCGGACTGCCGGGACGGGGCATCATCGCAGGCTGCACACCCGCTCAGCAGTTAAAGGTACCACTGACTCAGTGCACCCAAAGTCACCGTCCCGTGGTGGGGTGCCTGTGCCAGCCACAATGCTCCAGGTGCCACTAACCCTGTGCAACGCCAGTCAGCGACACGTGGTGGTAAGCCCATGCCGGCTGCAAGGCCTCGGGTGCCACTAACCCTGTGAGCAACAACTCATGTGGCCTTTATGATTGAGAACCGTGGAGCGTCTGTCATCCAGTCAACACCAGCAGAGGGGAATGTGACGTCGTCGGCCCCTTATGTTGGCAGAGTCACATGGCCTGTGGCGCCTGTGCCGGATGGGTGTGGTGTGCGTGCAAACCTGCCCTCAGGAATTGGCTGTGGCATGTGGACAACTAGACCAGTGACCTGCACACCACCAGCGTGTACGCCTGCGACGGGTAGCAATGATGGCCCCCCCTCGGAGCGAAAGCGGAGTGGTCTGGCCTGCCGTACGCCAGACCAGCGCAGGGCCTGCAAAAAATGACTCATGGGCTCTGGGCGTGGTTCAGTCCATGTCCGGACATTGAAGTGACTGATGCTTGTCTCCCTGTTGTAGTGTTCACAGGACCCGGTACACAATATGCAATGTGGCAACCTCTGACTGGCATCTCACAGGATGAGCATCATTGCTGCAAGAGAAATCAGTGTCCCTACATTCATCCACACATTCATACGTGAATGATGAAAGAAATAACACAGCAGTGCGTCACTGGATGTTTATTGCACATCCAGTGCAGTTCTGCAGCTGGAGCGGTACAGGGCAATGCCAAGCAGACTACACAATATGGGCATGTGGAGGGCCAGCCAGAGTCCATCTGGGGATGAAAAGTACTGCGGAAGAGGGAGGGTACAGTCCGCTGTCTGGTCGCTGTGTCATTGGTCATGAAACAGGATATGGCAGTCCATGTCGCTGTCCAAGGTGAGTGCATCGGAGTGTATCGGGGGTCAGTGGATGGTCCTGAGGCCATGTGCAGCACCAAGCAGAAACAAGCCTGGTGGCGTAAATGAATGCTAGTGCCTCCTGATCACAAACCCATCCACGTCCTCGTCCCCGGATGTGTGCTCTGCCCCACCTGTGGGTGCTGCAGTACCGGCTGAGGCACTGTGTGCCACTGACACATCAGGTGCCATAATGGATACGTCTGCTACACTGTGAGGCAATGGCACACCAGGGGGTGGAGATGTGGATGGTGTGGGGGCAGCAGCATTCATCTGCGTCACGCCTTGTGGCAGCAATGCCATGATGATGATCTGCAGGGCATGGTAGATCCCAGCTACATTTCGCTGATGTACAGCGGTGGCTGACATCCTTTCCGCCTCCATCCGCACCATGTCCTCCATAAGCCTCCGCATGTGTGCCAGCTCACTGCTGGTATCGCTGGTGCCCCTCTGAGCAGACAGGTGTTCTTCTCTCCACGTCAGGACTCCAGCGATGTCAGTCAGGGCTCGTTGGAGACCATGGAGCGGGCCTAGACACCCATGGATGGCGTCCAGTTTGGTGGCCATGAGATCGAACCCCACCCGCACCTGCTCAGCCGTCTCCCTCTGGGCCTCCAGCACGCGGCGTTGGAAGGCCGTGTGTTGTTCCTGGGGGTCTTGGGAGACTGCTGGGGCCGTGGGTGCCTCCTGCTGGGTGGTTTGGGTGGTGGATGGGGTCTCCTCGATGCAGCTGGTCAGCCCTGATCCTGGAGGTGAGTCGCGGATGATGTCAATGATGTCTAGGAGGGCTTATGCATTGATTCTGGGGCTGTTCTCTTTGTCATCAGTGAGGAGTGGCTGGGACTGCTCTGCAGAGGGTGTTGACGGTGGCCCTGCAATGTGAGGAGGAGATGTGTATTGAAATGTGTCCACATGTATGTATCCGCATGGTACATGTTGACATTCAGACAGCATGGCATTGTACATTATGACAGTTTATGGATCTGGGCAATGACCCAGAGTCATTGAGGGTGTGCACTGCGCTGTGCTTGATTGTGCATGTGTGTCATCATGGCCTTCTTCACCCGTCCCCCAGTACCTGGTGGTCACTCACCCTGTTGCGGTTGTGTTGTGTCCTGTCGAGCAGTGTCCGATTCCCCGACTCCGGCCACAGTATCCACACTGATGACTGTTGACACCAGCTCCTCCATGTCATCCAGCACGAGCTGTGGTGCTGGGCCCCCACCTCCAGTCTGCATTGCTGCCTTCTGGGTGGCTGTGAGTTTCTCCTTGGTCTTTCTCTTGATGTCATTCCATCGCCTATTGACCTCGTCCATTGTCTTCTTGTGCTCTCCGACGGCATTCACCTTGTCCACGATGTCCCGCGATATTCCAGTTTTGGTGCCCAATGACACGTTGGGGGTGATGAACAGTTGTTGATGGTTTTCCATCACCTCCGTGACTTTGATCCTGTTTGCCTGCGGACTGAACTTCGTCTTCGTCTTCTTCTTATTCTTGCCCTTCCCTGTCCCCGAGGTCCCTGGCTGGTTGTCCGGGGTGCTTGTGGTGTTGCGCTCATCCTCTGCGCCTGCTCTGGCTACCTCCATGGTGCTTGGTTGTTGGTCAGTTTGTGTTTGGGTGCTTTTTCTACTTTTATGGTGATTTTTCCCGCCTGCCAGGTGTGTGTTGCAGGCCTGGCGCTGCTTATCGCTGAATTCCTCATCGCGCTTTGGCCCATCGCAGGTTTTTTGGCGTTGGGGTTTGTGCTTTTATCTCCGTCGAGATGGTTGTATTGCGGGCATTGGCCGCGGTTTCGACAAACTATCGCATGGGGCCGCCTTGTTGTGAATTCCACGTTGACACGGGGTTGTTTTCCCGCATTAGGCTGCGATGTTGAGAGTTGCGTTACGCTACTCTTGCGGTAGTTATCACACATTCTTGTGAATATACCCCAAAGTGTATCTGGTTTGGTTACGTTTGAATTTGGGCCATGGCATTATGCTAATCCAGTGTGTGCAGAAAGGCCTATGTCTATTCCTAATGTTAGTAGGCCCTGGACTTGTCCTGTGACCTGGAGGGGTGCACAAAGTGTGCACTCATTTACTGAGAAGTGGACTACTGTACCTGTCATGAGCTTAGCACATAGAGAAGTGGTGGCAACATACTAGGGGATTTGGTGAATGAGGTCCGGATGCCAACGAGGGACACCACTTGGAGTCTGGTTGTAACCGCTTACTGAAGTGGTCACCACGCCGAACTTCATCGACCAGCATGCAGCGGGTCCAAGCCCAGCGCGAGGTGTATCACAGTATGCAGAGGAGGAGCTGAAACATCTAGCTTGTGGGAGTGGCTTCAGTAACACCAGGAGATTTAAACCTGCCACAGTTGTAACGAACTGTTTGAAACCAGGCACTGAGGAAAGCCTTACGACTGAAACGCGTCTGCCACAGCGTTTCTTGAACTCTGATCCCTACGCGCTGTAAGTGATTCGCTGAATAAAATCCAAATTGTTTTAATCCCTGCATGTGTCGGGCTCATTCCAAGGAGTGAATGAGTGTTGGACTTTATGTTTAGACCAGTAAGCAGGCACTGGTAACCGGCACGCCCTTTCGGTCAGGTGTGACACGTAAGCCAGCACCTTTTGGACTTTGTATTGAATACGTGTCACCCCCCCAAGCGGTTACACTACCACGGTGTTTATATTGACTGCACGGGGAGAGAGGCTGCAGTGTTTACTGCGGGGGATACAATTGGTCTCAGCCTGAAACCTTTCATCTTACTTGGATCCGCAGTTTGGTGAATGAGGTCCGGATGCCAACGAGGGACACCACTGGGAGTCTGGTTGTAACCGCTTACTGAAGTGGTCACCACGCCGAACTTCATCGACCAGCATGCAGCGGGTCCAAGCCCAGCGCGAGGTGTATCACAGTATGCAGAGGAGGAGCTGAAACATCTAGCTTGTGGGAGTGGCTTCAGTAACACCAGGAGATTTAAACCTGCCACAGTTGTAACGAACTGTTTGAAACCAGGCACTGAGGAAAGCCTTACGGCTGAAACGCGTCTGCCACAGCGTTTCTTGAACTCTGATCCCTACGCGCTGTAAGTGATTCGCTGAATAAAATCCAAATTGTTTTAATCCCTGCATGTGTCGGGCTCATTCCAAGGAGTGAATGAGTGTTGGACTTTATATATATATATATATATATATATATATATATATATATATATATATATATATCACTGAAAAAACCATAGGTTTCACACACGTTATAGTTAGGTGGATATTTCACTCGTAAAAAAACAATGAAATTCCCCCGTTATAGTTAGTTCAGATAACTATAACTCGCGCGCCCGCAATCCACTGCTCATGACGTCACATATTACATCACTCATGACATGGTCAGTAGCATCACTCATGACATCACTGATGACATCATCCTTGTGATAGAGTGGCGGTCGCGCGAGTTATAGTTATCTGAACTGACAATAACGGGGGAATTTCATTGGTTTTTTACGAGTGAAATATCCACCTAACTATAACATGTGTGAAACCTATGGTTTTTTAAGTGAATTTGCAAGGTTTTTTAAATGCTAATTCCTAACTATAACGTGTGTGAAACCTATGGTTTTTTCAGTGAATTTGTACAGTTTTTTAAATGCTAATTTATTTATGTATTATTATTTTTTTATATATTTATTTTACAATAAACTACGTATTAACATTTTTTTTGGGGGGGGGTTTTACCGTGCGCGCATGGTGCGCGCACCCCCGCGATTTAAAAAAAATAAATAATTACTGCCTTCGGGGTCCTTCAGGGACCCCCTGACAAAGGCTAGGGGGTCAGGAACTCTCTACCCTGCCCCCTTTTCACGTTCGCTACCTTCCTTTTTCACTCTCGCACTGAAAATAAACAAAATGGCGGCCGACACTTGCTGATTTCGACCGATTTGAACGTTGACTAACATGTAACCACCAATCAGAATTACGCTCGCGCACGTTAGGGTGCACGCACGGTGCGTGCACGGTGCGCGCCCGGTGCGCGCTTATAGATATTTATATGCTTTTAAATGCTATTTTCTCAGGAACTACTGAACAGATTGACACCAGACCTGCAAAAGGCACTTCCCTGACCTGAGGACTACCTCTCTGCCAAATTTCAAGTAATTCTGTTCAGCCGTTCGGGCTGTACCTTCAACTAAAGGTCCTATGGAAAAATGCATGGGGAAAACGCGTTTTGGGACCCCCCCTTTTTTCTCGGCCCCCGCTTGATGAATCACCCCGAGACTTTCAGGGTAGGAGCTGAACGGAGCGCCCCATTAGTTTTGACAATTTCGCGAGGATTCGTCAACCGGCGCCAAAGTTATTCAAAATAGAATTTTCAGATTTCCTATGGAAACTCGGTACTAACTATGACTATATATATATATATGAGGAAGAAGGAAACTTTGAAACGCGTCAGGTTGCCGAGAAGTCAGCTGTTGATTCAACCAACGGACGCATTCCCTCCATACCAATAAAGGCTTATGGCAGAAACGTGATGTCTCGAGTGCTGCCTTACTGAGGGGCTCTGGAGCAGAACATATGAAGGCGGCTGTCCTACCGCCAAAGCGCGCACCACCCCTTCGGCGGGGGCCATGGAACTTGGTAACTACTGGGTTTCAAATGTGGAGCATCACAAATGGATTGAGGATAGAAGCGTCGGTTGGGGGCCCATCTGAGGGCCTTAAAATACAGTTATAATGAGTGCAGCCATTTGGGGACTTAATTTCGGGACTCGAACTCCCAGCATGCCATGCATTGTCTCATACGAGCGTCCCAATCAATGGGCGTGCCATATGCATAAATTATGGGAGTAGAGGCTGTCCTGCACTCACCTGATATCGTCAGCCTCTGAGGAAGAAGGAAACTTTGAAACACGTCAGGTTGCCGAGAAGTCAGCTGTTGATTCAACCAACGGACGCATTCCCTCCATACCAATAAAGGCTTATGGCAGAAACGTGATGTCTCGAGTGCTGCTTTACTGAGGGGCAAACTCTGGAGCAGAACAAATGAAGGCGGCTGTCCTACCGCCAAAGCGCGCACCACCCCTTCGGCGGGGGCCACGGAACTTGGTAACTACTGGGTTTCAAATGTGGAGCATCACAAATGGATTGAGGATGGAAGCGTCGGTTGGGGGCCCATTTGAGGGCCTTAAAATACAGTTATAATGAGTGCAGCCATTTGGGGACTTAATTTCGGGACTCGAACTCCCAGCATGCCATGCATTGTCTCATACGAGCGTCCCAATCAATGGGCGAGCCATATGCATAAATTATGGGAGTAGAGGCCGTCCTGCACTCACCTGATATCGTCAGCCTCTGAGGAAGAAGGAAACTTTGAAACGCGTCAGGTTGCCGAGAAGTCAGCTGTTGATTCAACCAACGGACGCATTCCCTCCATACCAATAAAGGCTTATGGCAGAAACGTGATGTCTCGAGTGCTGCTTTACTGAGGGGCAAACTCTGGAGCAGAACATATGAAGGCGGCTGTCCTACCGCCAAAGCGCGCACCACCCCTTTGGCGGGGGCCACGGAACTTGGTAACTACTGGGTTTCAAATGTGGAGCATCACAAATGGATTGAGGATGGAAGCGTCTGTTGGGGGCCCATTTGAGGGCCTTAAAATACAGTTATAATGAGTGCAGCCATTTGGGGACTTAATTTCGGGACTCGAACTCCCAGCATGCCATGCATTGTCTCATACGAGCGTCCCAATCAATGGGCGTGCCATATGCATAAATTATGGGAGTAGAGGCCGTCCTGCACTCACCTGATATCGTCAGCCTCTGAGGAAGAAGGAAACTTTGAAACGCGTCAGGTTGCCGAGAAGTCAGCTGTTGATTCAACCAACGGACGCATTCCCTCCATACCAATAAAGGCTTATGGCAGAAACGTGATGTCTCGAGTGCTGCTTTACTGAGGGGCAAACTCTGGAGCAGAACATATATATATATAACCTACTGGCGGTTGCCAGTAGGTAGTTAAAGTTAGGACCTTGTTTCTATTCAAAAAGCTTTTTTTGTTTTCTCAATAACTTTGACGAATCTTCGCGGAATTTTCAAAACTTATGGCTTGCTATGGTCAGCTCATATTTTGAAAGTTTCGGGGTGATTCGGCAAGTGGGGGCTGAGAAAAAGGGGGGTCCCTAAACTTGTTTTCTCCATGTTAATTCCCATAGGAAATTTTAGGCACGACTACAGCCCGAACTGCTGAACGGAATTACACATTTGGCAAGAAGGTAGCCCTTGGTTCAGAAAGAGACCTTCTTTTAAATGGTGTAAATCCGTTCAGTAGTTTCTGAGAAATTAAAAAAATAGAGGTCGGAAAATCATTTTTCTCATAGGAAACTATAAACAGAATTACAGCTGACACTGCTGAACGGAATTACACCAAATTTGGCAAAAAGGTAGTGCTTGCTTCAGAAAGAGACCTTTTGTCTGAAATGGTGGAAATCCGTTCAGTAGTTTCTAAAATATTTGCGGGGGGCTCATGGCCCCCCACAGCCCCGGGGACCGCCACCCCCAGGGTTTGTATTTTAAATGGGTGGGGGGCCTCCAAGGTCCTCCAAGCCCTGGGGACCGGCACCCCCTGGGGCTTTCGTTACATATTTGTGGGGGGGCACATGGCCCCCCTCAGCCTCGGGGACTGCCCCCCGGGCCTTTTTTCCCCTTTAAACTACCTGCAAGGGGGGGCTCGAGCCCCCCTCCATGCCCCGGGGACCGCCACTTCCCCGGGGCACTAACTATGCAAATGTGGGGGTTCGTTATGGACCCCCGAGCCCCGGGGACCACCCCCTCCCCGGGGCTTTGCAAATGTTAGGAGGGAGACCGCCACCTCCCATGGCCGGCTCCTGCAGTGTCCCGGGGTGCCCACCCCTGGGACACTGCTGTTTGCAATGACAGGACGGGAACCTCGCGGCTCCCGCCCTGTCATTGCAAACTCTGGTTTGGGTTTTGAAAGCGAGAGCAGGAAACCTGCTCTCGCTTTCAAATCCAAACCACATTGCTTTTCCACACGGGGAGCTGCATTGTAGCAGCTCCCCGTGTGGAAAAGCAATGCCGGCTCCCGCAGGAGGTGGGGAGCCGGTGAGACCGTGGGGGAATTGGGGACCCCCCCATGGTCCCCAATGCGAGGCCAGGCCCCGGGGGTGGGGTCCCCAGGGCCATAAGTGGCCCGGGAGGGGGGCCACACGGCCCCTCTCTCCCACTGTTAAAAAAAAAAAAACGGAAAGGCCGGCCCCGGGGGATGGGGTCCCCGGGACTTAAATTGCCTGAGGAGGGGGGCCACGCAGCCCTGGGGGATGAGTTCCCCGGGGCCGAATATGGCCTTGGGAGGGGGGCCACGCGGCGACCCTTCCAATTTTTTTTTTAAATAAAAGGGGTTAGGGATCTCAGGGATGGGGTCCCCAGAGCCAATAAAATAGGAAAGGAAGGGGGCCACATAGCCCCACTTCTTAAAAAATAAATTTAAAAAAAAGACCGGCATAGCGCTGGAGGCCCCGCCCCCTCCCTGCAGCACTCTTCAAACACGCCCACTGGCGCGTTGCAAGTTGGGGAATTAATTCCCCTTGAATACTGAGGGTCCCTGGGGGCCAACTAGCCCACTAGGTAAATCCAGTATGTGCCAGGGAGCTGCGTTGCAGATAGGTGTTCAGAGGCCACGCCCCTTTTTACACCTCTCTGCAACGCAGCTTTGTGGCACTTACTGGAGGTACCTCATGGGATAGTTGGACCCCAGGGACCCTCAGGATTCAAGGGAACGTTATCCCCCAACTGAAAACACACCACGGGGTGCGTTTGCACAGTGGTGAAGGGAGGGGGCGGGGCCTGAGGTGACGTGTGCAAACACACCCTGCAGTGCGTTTTACGTTAGAGAATTAATTCCTCCTCAATCCTGAGGGTCCCTGGGGGCCAACTAGCCCACCACTTACCTCCAGTAAGCACCACTGTGCTGCGTTGCAGAGAGGTGGTCCAGGCCATGCCCCTTTTTACACCACTCTGTAACGCAGCTCTGTGGTACTTACTGGAGGTAAGTGGTGGGCTAGTTGGCCCTCGGGGACCCCAGGACTCAAGGGGACTTAATCCCCCAATTTACAATGCACCAGGGGGTGTGTTTGCGCAGTGGTGCAGGGAGGGGGTGTCGCCTGATGTCACCAGTGTGGAAACGCGCCCTGTGGCGCGTTTTAAGTTGGGGAATTAAGACCCCTTGAATCCTGAGGGTCCCTGGGGGCCAACTAACCCACCAGATATGTCCAGTAAGTGCCACAGAGTTGCATTGCAGAGAGGTATAAAATGGGGCATGGCCTCTGACCACCTCTCTGCAACGCAGCTCTGTGGTGCTTACTGGAGGTACATGGTGAGCTAGTTGGACCCAGGGACTTTCAGGATTCAAGGGGACTTAATTCCCCAACTTAAAACGTGCCACGGGCGCCTTTGAACAGTGGTGAAGGGAGGGGGCGGGGCCTGAGGTGACATGTGTGCAAACACGCCCTGTGGCGCGTTTTAAGTTGGGTAATTAAGTCCCCTTTAAGCCTGAGGGCCCCTGGGGGCCAACTAGGCCACCAGGTACCTCCAGTAAGCACCACAGGCCTGCATTGCAGAGAGGTGGTCCAGGTCACGCCCCTTTTTACACCTCTGTGCAACACAGCTCTATGGTGCTTACTCGAGGTACCTAGTGGGCTAGTTGGACCCCAGGGACCCTCAGGATTCAAGGGGGCTTAATCTCCCAATTTAAAACGCCCACATGGCGTGTTTACACAGTGGTGAAGGGAGGGGACGGGGCCTGAGGTGACGTGTGCAAACACGCCCTGTGGCACGTTTTAAATTGGGGAATTAATTCCCCTTCAATCCTGAGGGCCACCAGGTGCTTTCAGTAAGCGCCACTGCTCTGCGTTGCAGAGAGGTGGTCCAGCCATGCCCCTTTTTACACCTCTCTGCAATGCAGCTCTGTTGCGCTTACTGGAGGTACCTGGTGGGCTAGTTGGACCCCAGGGACCCTCAGGATTCAAGGGGACTTTATCCCCAAAGTAAAACGGCCACAGGGCGTGTTTGCACACTTGTCACCTCAGGCCCCTCCCTTCCTTCACCAGTGTGCAAACGCGCCCCGCGGCACGTTTTGAGAGGTAGTTTTAACCCCCCTGCCCTATTATGTACTAGGGTCTTACAGAGGAGGTCATGCTAATCACAGGGTTACCCCAACACATAGTGTTCCCTAGTGTATGTAGGTGTTTTCACTGTATTCAAAGTGTCTTTTAGCATAGCACTGGCTCTAGGCCTGGTTAGTCAGAGTCAGTTACCACCAGTACCCGTCTGAAAAAGTTGTGGGCACAGGAGGACTTTCTGCTCCTCTTTTGGTTCTTTCTGCACATCTCTTCTTCTTACTGCACTTTTCTTCGTCTTTGTGGACTTCTGTTGCTTCTTTCTGCATTTCTTTTTTTTCTTTCTGTGCGTTGATTCTTCTTTCATCACATGTCCTACCTCTATAGGCATAGTTAGAAACTAGCGTTTAAAAAACCTTTGAAATTCACTGAAAAAACCATAGCATTCAGGCACGTTATAGTTAGAAATTAGCATTTAAAAAACCTTTGAAATTCACTGAAAAAACCATAGGTTTTAGGGAAAGTTATAGTTAGTTGGACATTTCACTCGTACAAAACCATAGAAATTCCCCCGTTATGTTTAGTTCAGCTAACTATAACTCGCACCCCCGCAATGCACTGCTGATGACGTCACATATTACATCACTCATTACATGTTCAGTGACATCACTGATGACATCACTGATGACATCTCAAATGAGATCACTGATGACATCATCCAGTGACTGTGTGTTTCTGTAAAGTTTAAATATGTTTAATATATATGGGGAAATGTGTATTGAAGAATGAGTGGTTGTATCAGTGTCTGAATAGATGATTTAGTAGGTGCGTGACTGACTCTATAAGTGAGTGATTATACTTATGTTACTGAATGCATGGGTTAGTGAGTAAACTGTGTGAATGTCTGCATCCTTCTGTCTGTTGGTGTGTAAGCAGCTGCATGGGTTTGCGAATAGCTATATGAGTGTCTATATGGATTATCAATTGGTTTTCTGAGTATCTGTATGGATGCCTGAGTGTTTGTGTGGGTGGGGTGTGTGTGACTCTGTACATAGTTGTGTGAGTGGGTGATTCACTGGGTGCATGGTTTCAAGAGTGCATCTGTGATGGACTGTATGGGTGGGTGAGTGTGTGTATGGGTGTGTTAGTGAGTGAATGTATATCTCACTTGTATATGTGTGAGTAACTACATATGTGAGAGGCAGTATATATGTGTGTTGGAGGATATAAATGGCTATAAGTGAGAGTGTGTGATTGTGAGAGTGACTTGAATTAAGGCACTCGAACCGTGCTCCAGGAGGAGTTTGACGCGATTACACAACACCCGTCAGCGCTCTCGCGCTTTTAAAATCATAGTTGTTATTTTTTCGTAGCGCTTAGCGCTTTTTAATATTACCTCGTTTTTAACGTGTAAATTGTGTTTTCTGCCTGGACATATAGCGCTTACCCCCACATAATAGATAACAAGCACCGCTGTTGGGAGCGGACTCACTTAGCTCTCTGGACACACTCTCGGAACGGCGTCCGCCATCTTGGGTGAGGCAGGGACTCCTCGTGGTGACACTCGGCCAGCGCACTAGTTTTCCGCAGACCGGACTCCACGCCCTACTTAAGGTGAGCCTTGAGGTTCGTTCTGCCTTGAATTAAGGCACTCGAACCGTGCTCCAGGAGGAGTTTGACGCGATTACACAACACCCGTCAGCGCTCTCGCGCTTTTAAAATCATAGTTGTTATTTTTTCGTAGCGCTTAGCGCTTTTTAATATTACCTCGTTTTTAACGTGTAAATTGTGTTTTCTGCCTGGACATATAGCGCTTACCCCCACATAATAGATAACAAGCACCGCTGTTGGGAGCGGACTCACTTAGCTCTCTGGACACACTCTCGGAACGGCGTCCGCCATCTTGGGTGAGGCAGGGACTCCTCGTGGTGACACTCGGCCAGCGCACTAGTTTTCCGCAGACCGGACTCCACGCCCTACTTAAGGTGAGCCTTGAGGTTCGTTCTGCCTTGAATTAAGGCACTCGAACCGTGCTCCAGGAGGAGTTTGACGCGATTACACAACACCCGTCAGCGCTCTCGCGCTTTTAAAATCATAGTTGTTATTTTTTCGTAGCGCTTAGCGCTTTTTAATATTACCTCGTTTTTAACGTGTAAATTGTGTTTTCTGCCTGGACATATAGCGCTTACCCCCACATAATAGATAACAAGCACCGCTGTTGGGAGCGGACTCACTTAGCTCTCTGGACACACTCTCGGAACGGCGTCCGCCATCTTGGGTGAGGCAGGGACTCCTCGTGGTGACACTCGGCCAGCGCACTAGTTTTCCGCAGACCGGACTCCACGCCCTACTTAAAGCTCGCTATGACGACGCGCAGCGGAGATGCGCAGCGGAGTCGCCGGACCCACGCCGGAGTCCAGCCAGAGTCCTGCCCGTCTGGGCTCGTCCGGGCTCAGGCGGGCTCAGGGCATGGTACTATGTCATATGTTCAACCACGGCGTATCATCTACTCACGAGAAGAGTTACTTGCATTACGCATTAGTCCCCCGGAAAAGTACCCTGTTACCAACTTGGGTGTGCGGACACTCCCCCCACGAGGATGGGACGCATTGCTCCATCCTCCCCCTGATTCAAGTACTTTACTATGGGGCATGCTTAATTGCAGGTCACTCCCGTGTCATGCCGTAGAAATTAACATCCTTATCCAAGAGCATGAACTAGACATCTTGTTTCTGTCGGAAACGTGGATTACTCCTGGTTCTGATGCTGACATTGTACTTGCCCTCCCTCCAAGTTACCTTATTGGTCATGTGGACAGACCTGAGGGACGAGGGGGTGGACTCGCCGTTATCTATCGGGATAACCTTAACTGTAGGGTCTGGAGGGGCTTGGTGGCAGACTGTGAGAGTTGCCACTTTTCCATACAGGTATCACCAACGACTACATTGGCTGGCCTGCTTATTTACCGGCCCCCGGGTAAGGTCGGCAACTTCGTAAGCTCTGTGATGGAAACGGTAACCCTCTTGGCTACATCCACATCCTCCTTCATTGTGCTAGGGGACCTGAACCTGCACTTTGAGGACACTGCGGACATGATCGCGGCAGACCTCAAAGGTGATTTATCGGCTTGTGAGCTCCGGCTAGTCAACTCAGGAGCCACCCACGTGAAGGGCCATCTGCTGGATCCGGTATTTTCAAATATCCCTCGGCTGAAGGCCAGACCAGCTCTTCCGCTCCCATGGTCAGATCACTCCTTAGTGTCGATAGTATGGCAAATCAATCTGCCCTCTAAACCGACACCTCAAGAGGTGGTGGTGGACCGTATATGGTCCAGACTACCGATCGGTGACTGGACTCAGGCCCTGGCAAAGTCACAACCTGTAGCTGAGGCAGACCCGATTCAAGGAGATGCTGACCTCAACCGATGGCTGACCGCCTCGCTTGATGGCTTCATACCGCTGAAAACCCTACAGAAGAGAGAGAAACGAGTGGGTTCCGCCCCCTGGTTCACGGATGAGCTCCGCCTGCTCAAGAAAGGTTGTAAGAAACTGGAAAGGGCCTGGAGGAAGAAATTTGATGCGGCCAGGCGTAAGGATTATTGGGCAGCCATGAGAGCCTATAAAACGGCCCTCCGCCTGGCAAAAGCACAATTTTTTGAGGAGCGAATACAACTTGCCTCAAACTCCTCCAGGGAGACCTTTAAAGTGGTGCAAGAACTGCTAAAAGTCCCTGAGCCAGCAGTCACCCGTGACCCTGAGAGGTGTAAGGAGTTGGCTAATTTCTTCCACACTAAAATAGTAAAAATACTAGACTCTTTACCCCAGGTGGCTATATCTCATGGGATTCAAGAAGAACCCCTCCCTGTGGGGATAAAAAAGTGTCCCTTCTCTCTTGACATGTTCGGCCCAGTTTCAGAAAGTGAAACATTAAAAGCTATAGTTTCTATTAAAAGCGGTTCCCCCATGGACCCTGTCCCCTTTAAAATTCTAAAACAAGCGGCAATCGCTGTGGTCGGGCCCATTACGAACCTGATCAATGCCTCCTTCTCTCGTGGTTTGGTGCCACCCACCTGGAAAAAAGCCGTGGTCAAGGCTCTCCTAAAAAAATCTAATCTCGACGCGACTGAGCTGGCCAATTTCAGGCCCATTTCTCTGTTGCCAGGTCTCAGCAAAATTGCCGAGAAACTTGCCAACCATCGTCTGTCCAACTTCCTTGAGTCAAATGGTCTGCTCCGAGACTCGCAGACCGGCTTCCGTCCCGGCCATGGCACCGACACGGCCCTCTTGGCGGTCGTTGAGGAATCGAGGCGCATCTTAGATTCGGGAGGATCAGTGGCAGTGATCCTCCTGGATCTGAGTGCGGCATTCGACACCGTTGACCATCAGGTGTTGACCCAACGGCTGTCAGGGGTGGGTGTGACAGGTGTCGCCCTGAAATGGCTTTGTTCATTTCTGGAAGACCGCTCCTATCAGGTCTGGGAAGGAAGCAACAAGTCTCCATCTATTTCTCTCCAGTGGGGGGTGCCGCAGGGCTCGTCCCTGAGCCCGACATTATTTAATGTCTACATGGCCCCCCTGGAGGATGTGGTGACCCCTTATAACATCAAAATCATCAGCTATGCTGATGATACCCAGCTGGTGGTCGCCCTTCCTCAACTGGTGGAGAACCCTGACTTGTTGCACTCATGTTTGGCGGACGTCTACACCTGGATGAGCAGCTCAGCCCTGAAGCTGAACGGCTCTAAAACAGAGATCATGCTGCTTGGAAACAAAGCGCCATCATTGCCACCTTCATGTTGGCCAAGCTGTATGGGTGACTTCCCAACCATGAGAGAGGAGATCAAGAGCTTAGGAGTCTGGCTGGAGCAAGATCTTTCCCTTAGAACTCACGCTAAAAGAACTGCGGGAGTCTGTTTTGCCCTGCTGCGGGCGGCGCGGAAAATTCTTCCGCTTCTTCCTTTTCCATCAAGGAAGTTGTTGATTCAGGGTTTGATAACATCTCGCCTTGATTACAGCAACAGTCTGTTTCTGGGCGCCCCTGAATCGACTTTTAACAAGCTTCAGCAGGTGCAAAACGCAGCAGCCAGACTCCTTATGGGTATCCCCCGAACAGAATCCGCCAGACCCGCTCTCAAGGCACTGCACTGGTTACCGGTGCGGGAGAGAGTACAGTTCAAGGCACTGTCCATCGCCCATAAAACATTCCAGGGCGGTGGGCCCCCTCTTTTGGGGAGCTTGGTAGTACCCTATAAAGCGAATAGAGCTCTGAGGTCTGACCAGAGGTGTCTGCTCCAGGTCCCGAGAGTAAAAAGATCACGCACGGGAGGGAGGCGATTCTCTGTGCATACAGCAAGGCTCTGGAACTCCCTCCCATTAAAACTTCGCGCTGAGACTTGTATCCTGCGTTTTCGCAAATACTTGAAAACACATTTGTTTCCCCGGTGAGTTGCTATCTTCTCTCCATGGTCCCACGGTTGATGCATTGTTCATAGCGCCGGGATGCCCCAGGGTAGCTGCGCGCTATATAAGT